>NC_092502.1:40447287-41072287 GCF_047511675.1 Marmota flaviventris
AGAAAGCAGTGTGGGGAGGGACCTTCCCGGACTCCCCTGTGGCCTTCAGGTTTTTATAGCTGCAGAGCCCAATTACCTGGCTGCTCCTCAGCGGAGGAGCTCAGCTCTTCCCCAGGGTGCTCTCCCAGCTCAGCTGGACGCAGAGGCATACGAGGATGGGGAGTTAGCCCCAAACCACCCTCTCCACCCTGGCTTTTTGAGTGGCAGTGTGCTGCAGAGAACTGACATTTGAAAAGTGTCCCTTAAGTCGAGGGCTGTCCACAGTAGAGCTGGTTTTTGCAGCACAGTCATATTTGGATAAGAAAGCCTGAAACGAGAAAATTCTGAACACAGAACAAAGCAGAAGAGCCTGCCACAACAGCACATGTGAGTCAACCCGCATCGCCTCGCAAACAGCCAGCCTTGTTAAAATCAGTCCCTTGGTGCGGGGGGATTAGCGCTCTGCAAACTTCCCATCCCAGGCCTGCCTGCATTTTTACTTTCCTGGCTGCACAGTTCTTGCTGATCTTCTCCCCCGACACACCCCGGGGATTTCCCTGCACATAATGGGGGCCACTCCCATTGCTAAAATGATGGAGAGGTTTTTTCTTTGCTTTGGCAGGAAAATAGTAACTTCTGCTGGGAACACAGAGAGTCAGAGATATTATACGGAACAACCCCGCCACCCCCACACCCTGCTCTGTCTCCCTGGGTGCTTTGGGAAGGACTGTGGATTGCTGTGTGAAGGCGTCTGGGTGGGAGGCGTCCTTCTAGGTAACTGGGTGGGATTCCCAAGGGCCACTCCTGTTCCTTTTTTTTCCCTCCAGGAAGTCCTACCTGGTTTGCTTTGTGGCCATGTGTGAGTTGATGAGGAGAGTTGGAATCACCACTCTGGGGCTCAGAGGGCAGGGTTTTCCTACCAGACGACTCTGGGGCCACCGTTCACAGGTGGCACCCCTGGGTGGGTATGTGTGCAGTCCTGTGGAGCAGGCTGGGCTTTGGGGAAGTATCTATAAGACATGCTGACTGTCCCCTGTCCAAGTTGCCACCTGCTAGTGTGGCTTGTGGGTCATGAGGAGTAGGTCCCAAATGAAGCGGTGAGGCCACACCCAGAAGGCTCTCCTCCCAGGCTCCTGCGGCTCCACGGCACTTCGGGCTTGCAGGGGCAGGCCTGACCAGCCTGCTGGCCTGAGTTCTGAAGCCCAAGCCCTCTCCTCTGCCTGTTTGCGGAACCTCCTCAAGCTCTGGCCGCTCATTATTTCTCTACTGGCAGACAAGTGGGAGGGCCAATTACCAGGCCTCCCCGCCTCGCATTGCGTTTGGATGCATTTTCTGAAATGGTGAAGCCCTCTTTGGGGAGAGGCAATTTGTGGGGAGCTCAGGGCAGTGTAATTTATGGGCTCCCTCTCACTCAGTTAGGAGTGAGGTGGTGGTGACTTAATTTAATTAGCTGGGTATAAGCAGAGCAGATCACCAGAAATTCTGGTGAACCAGGCATATTTGTCCTCTGAGCAAAGCTCGGCCCAAGAGGAAAAGGTCTAAAGTTACTTCATTCATTTGGTTCCTTTGGTTAGAGATGTCTTCCAGTTTGAAATAGAAACCCACTTATTTTCCTTAACAAGAATCCGGCCCACCAGCTACAGGATTCTGCTCATGCGTTTAATAGGAATAATTGAACAGAGCTCAAATCATCATAACCTAATGCTCCCTAAGTCAGATCCAACTGCGTCACATTTTTTCCTACGGGAAAGTGAGTGTGCTCTCAGGGTGGAGAGAAGTCGCCGGCCTTGCACACTCTTGTTGGTTGACTTTCGGTGGTGCAGGCCACGAGGCTCGGGCACTAAGGGGCTCTGAGAAGAAGGGGGCCAGGGCAGCTGGTGCCCTAGCTTTCACCTGGGCGTGGTGCTTTGTATTTTAAAAGAATGATCAGAGTAGGAGCAAAAGCTAAGCTGGAAGGGATCAAGAAGTGCCAATACTTTGATAATAGTGACAGTGGTGATAATTAGGGCAGCCCTCTTTGTTTACAGTTGAGGGGACTGAGCTCCTAAGAAGCCGTGTGATATGCTGCTCATGACAGACCCTGGATTCAGTTTTTCAGACTTCCCAGAGCACAGAGAAGGTTCTGGTAATGCAGTTCATAGACCCAGATTTGCAGGGGGCCATGAGGAGACCTTTCAGGTCACCAGGCACCTGATCCTGGGGAAACCTCTCTAAGCCTTAGTTTTCACTTCTGTGAAATGGGGATCCTTATACCTGCCCTGACTCCTGTACAGACTCAGTTGGTGACACCCCCATAGAGTCCTTACCCCTGGATAAGTAGAGCGCTACTTGTTGTCTGAATTGTCACCCCAGAGTTTCTCACCTGTGAGGGAAGCCACTTGGCTCAACCCTGGCAGCATTTTGAACTCCTCAAAATGACCAGGCTGATCAGAATTTCCAGAACGGGGTGGACTGCTGACTGGGTGGCCTGGGTTGAGCCCTGGGGCTTTCCCCAGATACATGGCCATCACATGGATCGTGTGTGGCAGAGCAGAATGTGTTGTGTCTCTGAGCTGCTCCCTGGCAGTTCCTGCATTTGTGAGGCTGCCCTGCGAGGTGTGCTTTGGGTGAGCCACCTGTGAGAGGGACGCATAGGAGTGTAAAGAAGAAAACCAACACTTTTCTAGCCAATGTGCCCCAAATAGGGATGGGAGAGGGGATTTATCCCCCGGATCTTCGATAAACCCTTCCTCTCTTTCTTCCTTTCTCTTTCTAGAGCTCCCTGAAAAGTCACCAGGAAACCCACACTGGGTTTGGTGATGCTGCTGGGGCTTCAATTGTACCTCGTTGGGGTTAGTGGTGCCAGGTGCTGGGCACTCAGGGGTCACTGCCATCTTCACAGGGCCAGAAGCTGTGTCTAGACTTTGGTTTGCAGATAAAGCAATGACAAAGTAGTGAAAGTGTTCTGGGAGGCCATTTCGATCTGTTTCCCCCAAAGGGGTTGCTTGGTTATCCTTTTGTTATTTAACAAAGCAAATGGTGCCTTAGCTCTTCAATCACAAATTGTGATGTTGACTACTTCAAAAAAGCGGAGTGAATATTATTCCAATATTTATTTTAGCACAAAACTAACATTTCAGGGCTTGTGCCCATAATTCAAATGTTGATGGGGAACACATTGTGTGAATATGGTGCAAATATATACAAGGGGGAAGTTGCTTATATTTAATAGGGAAACATGAAGTAAACATTTTTGAATAAAATGGCAAAGACTTGGGTTCTACTAGTTGTAGTTTCTCAGTTTAACATATTTAACTGGCACTTATTTAGCTGGGTATAAGCAGAGCAGTATCATGTGGTCAGAGAGTTCTGCAAGGGTAAGGTCAAGTTCGAGGATGCCTCTTAGAGTCTGAACCATGCTTTTACTTTCCTGGTATGCTCGGCTGTCACTGATCTAGAAGCTGTCTGTGGCTCTGGGGAGTTTGATGTAGTTCCTTTCTCTCTTTCTCCATATTTGCTGCCATTTGAATATTTACGAGTGGCAGAAGCCCTTATGAAGGCACATGGGAAGGAGAAAGAGTCCCCTTGTTAAGGGCAGTATCCAGCTCAAAGACTGTGTCACTCCCTGGAGCACCCGTTAGAGAGGAGAGACATGGGCCCCTGTGGTCTAGTCCTAGAAATTCCTATGCAATGGAAACCTGGGCTGGTATTGCATCTTGCATCACGTAAGAAGCTCGCAGGCCTTGTGTAAACACTCAGGTGCCTGCCTGTACAAATGTGGGGCCTCGACACTGACAGGCTGTTACTACTGCAGGGTGTGGACATGTGGGCACTCGCAGTTCCTCCTGGCATTCTCCAGCCTGTGTGTCTCTGATTGGGGCAGCCATTCTTGGGGAGGCCCCTGCATAGCCCATAGCTCCATGCCCCTGGCATGATTTGTCAGGTGATAGGTCTGTAGAGGGGGAGGGGTTGAATGATGCTGCAGGCTGGTGCTTTGGTTTTACTTCCTAAATATGTCTCTCGTTCAAGGAGACAGCCCTCGTGACTTTTCTAAGTGAAGAAAAGATACTTTAGATTTGTCCCCATGGCTCTTTCCATGACCACCATCCTATTTCTCAAAATTTTATTTCCTCATTGACTCTGTTTAGTATTTCTGAGGTGTTCTGAAATAGGGGAACCATATAAACCTGGTGCTCCATTTTCTAGGGGACAGAGATAAAGCAACACCTACCCAGGAAGTTCTTGGGTTTGGGGATGGGGCAGGGCAGGACTCTCATTGGTTTAATTCAGCAAACACTGACTGGCATCAGTTGAGTGCACAGAGCTGTGTTGAAGGGCTGTCATGGAGGCAAGAGGAAGGCGATAGGATGGGCAGGGCAGAGAGAGGGGAAGTCAGGTCAACTGTGGTTCCTAAGAGGATGGAAGTTAGGAAATTAAGAGACTGTTGTGTTATAAGCTCTTCTTTAGGGACTAGTGGCAATAATAATTCACATGAAAATTAAACTCTAAAGCTAACATAGTGTGTATAAATAGGACAAACTGTTTCGGGTACTTTACAATATTAACTCGTTCAACCCTCACAAGGGTTAAAGCATGAGGTACAGGTAATTGCATCTTGTCCAGGCAGGGTGGTGGGGTTGGTTGGGACCCCAGGCAATCCAGCTTCAGGGCATGGGCCTACATCAGTGTAAAGAAGTGGGCACTGATGTTGGACCTATTTCTTTTGTAGTCTTTTCCCCATAGATTAGGGATTTGCTGAAGAATCTACCATGGACATTTTCCTTCTGTGCCCAGGGATGGACAGTCTGGGTTTTGGTGGTGAGAGGAGACCAAATCAGAACATGACCTCCAACTGTCCAAATCCAGGGCTGAGCAGACCTTCCTCTCAGGCCAAAGCTGGGGTACAGAACATCTGAGAAAAATGTAATGTTGACTTCTCCCTGCCAAAGCTAGGAGCCCTATCCCTAGATGGCAGGTAAAGCCAGAGCAAGAGAGAAGCAGCTGAATCGTCACTCTAAGCCAGTCCTCCTGGCTCTTCTAGGGTCCCTCACCAGGAAGTAGACAGCATTATCTCCTCAGCCTGCTGACTCTGCTTCCCCGAGGTAGGCATTCAAACCATGCCAGGTTCTTAACTTGCACCCCATGCCTGACTGGTATCGTATATTCTTGTCTCGTAAGCAGACACCACTTTGGCTGACTTGTGCCTGCGATGCAGCTGGTTGGAAGTCTTTCGGCCATGCTAGGGTTGTTACCCAATGTGTGGTGCATTACCAGTGAGGAGTAGCAGGTTGTAGAGCGGCATGAGGAGAAAGTTGTGGTATGGGGGAGATTGGGATAAGACACCATTTTTGAGCATTTTCTAACTTGAGACATCACCCAGAAAATCTCCAGATCTTTAGAAAGAGTTGGTTTGGGTATATTTGACCAAAGCAGATAGATTCTTCCCCTAGATAAGTAGTTGGATAACATTCAATCTGGAGTCTGAAGCTGCTGGAAGAGTTGTTGGGGTACAGACAGAGTCTTCCAGAGAACTGTGGCATGGAGAGCCCCTATCCCTGTAATAATAACAGCACAGGGAGACAAAGCAGTTGTTGAATCTCAAGAATAAAGCAACACACAGGGACATTGGTATGTCTGGGAATGACAAGACACGTAGAGCTTTATGTGTATGTGATATCTCTGCCTCTACAAGCAGCAGTTCCTCCTCCTCCTCCTCCTCCTCCTCCTCCTCCTCCTCCTCCTCCTCCTCCTTCTAAATCCCAACTTAAGTGTATCTTCCACTTTGTAGCAGGGTTTTGGTCTTCTCCAGGGACAGCCTAGCTATGTGTCATGTGCCTGAGAGTAATCTGCCACACAAGGAATGTCTCGAGGGGCCGCTTGGTATGACTTCAGAGCCAGAAAACAGTGGAGGAGGGAAAAAAAAAGCAGGGCATTTGGTGAAGTCTCATTTCTTGCTTCCATGAAACGGAGCCACGGGTGTTGCCCTGTTGGTGCTGGACCCAGCGGGGGGCCTCTGGTGTGTGAGGCGATGCTCACTTCTCTCAGCTGTGGAGGTGGACACATCTTCTTGGGTAACTGGGTGACTGGCCTTCAAGGTTTGAAAACTACCAGGACAAAAAGACAGGCAGGGGTGGCTCATTTTAGGTGACCTTTGAGAGAAAGAAAAACAGTTTTTGATTTACCAGTAGAATCCTCTCCTGTTGCCATGGAGACAGCCAGAGGGAGGGGGAAGTGGCAGGAGGGGAGGCGTGTGGTGGAAAGACCTCCTCCAAGGGAGGTAGGGCAGGGGTGGTCCTGTAGCCTCTGTCTCCTCTCTCTCTTTCCTGGACTGGGCTTCTGCATGGCTAACCTCCCCCAGGGCCCAGCATAGGTCAAATCTGGCTGCATGTGGAGCTGGAGCCCACAGTTCTTGCTCTGCTGAGCTGCTGGGCCAAGCCTTCATTGTCTCTGCTCCTCACTTCTTTGCCCTCTTCCAAGCTGCCCTGGATACCCAAGCCTCAGGCTGTCGGCCACCCGGTGCCAGGGTGACGAGGGCTGTAATGGCTCCTCAGAGCCTCCTTTTCTTACTGGGCCTTTCTTCCCAACACAGGACTTCCTGGAGTAGGCTCCCACAGGGGCCCTGGGAGGCCCCCTTGGGGAGTTATTTTTTTAACCCCCAGTGAATGCCTGAAACCGGGCAACCTTTTTTGAAGTTAATAGTCATGGCATATTTTATGTGCGTTAGAAGATATGAATGAACATGAGAGACCCGTGTGAACGTGAGACCCTGTGCTGTGTGGCAGCAGAGCCTGCCACCAAGAGCAGGGTTCTGGTGCCAGACTGCTGGTTCAAATGTTGGCTCTGCCACCCTGAATTGTGAGACCTTGGTCTTGTTGCTTATTCTTCCTGTCTAATTTGAGGATAATAGAGCCTACCTCCTAGGGTTCTTTTAAGAATTAAGTGAGTTAACGCACGGGAAGCATTTAGAAAGTACTTGGCATGTAGTAATGCTCCATTGGTATTAGCTGTTATTATTACAGTCGTTAAAAGTATTTAAAGAAAAAATGTTGAACAAACAATAGTGCAAACGGCTAATCCCAAAGCCACTGTTCTTCCTGCATAAACAATCCTGGATTCATATATCAGCTCTGCCACTTGCCGTCTATCTATTCTTGGGGACGATATCTTAGCTGACTCCTCTGTTTATTCATCTATTTCATGAGGAGTGTAAGGCTTACCTTGTGCAGTTGCAAGGTTAAAAAATGAGACCCCACCAGCACAGTGACTGGCACATAGGAGGCCTTGGTGGCAGCTATGTGATGCTATTGGCATTGTTAGTGCTGCTATAAACTGCAAGAAGGGCCTGGGCCACAGGTCATCATCCTATGGTGCTGGCTGTGCTCAGCATGGAGATGCTAAACAGACTCAGCAGAGACCTGTTCTGAGCTGGAACCCATCCCTGCAAGGAACAGAGACCTTCCGGTGAGGTAAAAGGGAGTTGAGGGCTCCTGCCCAAGGAGCTTAGGTTGCCTTAGGAGAGACCCCTGAGATAGGCCCAGGAGAAGGGTGGGAAGAGCAACTGTTCTGAGAAAGTGTGAGAAAATAGGAGGCAGTGTGGGTATCTGAGGCCTTACTGGGCCACCAACTCTCTGACCTGCCCTCAGGGTCCAGTGACAGGTGCCTTAAGTTGAGGTTAATGACTGCAGAGCCTGCTCTCGTCCCACAGCTGAGCTCTTTGTTCCCAGAGGGAACCAGGCTGACCTGAGCCTTCCCTCCTCCAGCCAGTGGAGTCACCTGGCTGTGACAGCCCTCCAGAGGAGGGCCCTGTGAGGCTGGCACCATGGCAGCCAGGCCTGCTTTTGAGAAGACCAAAGAAAGAAGTGCTTTCTGAAGGTTTATGTGGGAAACCCGCGGAGTCTGTGACGTGGTGGAGGGTGGGTTGCAGGTTTGGAAACATTTGAGGGACATTTGAGCTTTATCATGGTGTCCTGTGGCTGTGGGGCATGAGGCTCTGATGTTCTGAGAGTGTTATGAGGCCCCCAAAAGGGGGCCTGGAGCCTGCTCACAGGCAGAAAAGATTAGGGTTTTGAGCTCTTGCTGTGTGGCTCTTGGCAAGAGTGGTCCTCACTTGGCTGTGTATGGTCAGTTAGGGGCTCTAGAAGGGTGGGGCAGGCTGAGGCTGCTTTTGTACAGTTACACTTTTTGCCTTCATATTTTGCTTTTGTGGGAGAGCATCGTTCTAGACCCCAGGCTCTTGCTCTCATCTTTAGTGGGTCCTCAGTTTATTCTGTGACTGTGGCTAGGAATAGGCGGGGAGTGGCCATCTCTATGTCAGAATAGTAACAATAATCAAAAGATATTGCTATTTATCTACCCCCTCTATTACTAACTCAACATTCACTCCGTGCCTCTCTGAGCTCCCTGCAAGCCCTAGGAGGTGGGTATTATGTCTATTTTATGGATGTGAAAATGAGTTTTGGAAGCCCTGAGTGGCTATTCTCATTTGTCATTGTTACTATTATTTAAAGGTGTGTGTTATACGCTTAGTAAATGCATTGAGATCAGTCCTGTCTGAGTCCATGTTCTTAATCATTTTAAAGTGCTTTTATTTTCTCTGCTTTTTCATCATACCATGGTACAAAAATGTCTGATGGGGTTTCACCCAGCCATCTCCTGGTCCTCTTTCCCCTCAGAGTGAGGATTATGCTTGGGTGTTCCTCCTCCCCCTCTTCCCCTTTTCCCAGTGATGCAGGGAAAAGCAGAGATGAAGCCCCACCTGGGAGCCTGGCCTGGGCCTGTGATGCGTCCTAAAGGGCTGCTGTGGTGGTGGTGGGCACAGGGGCTCCTGTCTCAGGCCAGTGGGAGTGTGGACTGCCTCTGACTCCCTGTCGTACCTCCCTGAGCAACCCCAGACATCTGGGGACAGGTAGCTGGTCTTGGTCTTTTTGATGCCACCTTTGGGTCCTCGATAGTCATCAGGTCTGAAAGGGGGTTGTGATGAGATGGGATAGGGTGACATTTGTGGGAATTGCTTCCCCTCCTTTCCTGCTTAGCCCCACCCCCCTTTTTTTTGGTTGTGCCAGAGATAGAACCCAAGGCCTTGAATAGGCTAGGCAAGCACTGTCCCATTAAGCTGCACCTTAGCCCCATTTTGCTATGTGAGCTTGGACTCTTGGGTCTCTGCCTTTGTCCGTAGAGCAGGGATGGCAATCAGTGTGGGGCCTCTCCTACAGGGTTACTTTGCGGCCTGCTGAGATGAGTAGGTGAAAGCTTTGTCAGAGCTAAATCTAGGAAGCATCGTTCTTGCCTTTCAAGACCTTCTTGATCCCCTTCCTTACTGGGTTGAAGCTGTGTGTCCTTGGCACCCCCCATACTGTTACAGTTGTCATTACACTGCCACAAAACTGCCAATATATGAGTTTGTCTCCCTACTCTGAGAGCCTTGATCAGCCCTGACAGCATGAGCTAGATACTCATGTAAATACTTGTTGGATTGATAGATGGTTGGAAGAATCCATCTCCAGCCCAGAGAATTAGCTGGATGTGCTAGTGGGTCTGTTCTGACCATCAGTGAATGAAGGTCTCCTTTAAAGTGAGGATCAGATGTGATGTTTCTTTAATGTTCTTTATTTGAATAGTGCATGGGATCAGGTGTGGCAAGATCCAGCACCCAAGCTTTTTCCTTATCCCTTGGTCTCCCTGCTTTGGTACCTGGGCTTGAACCCAGGAATGGGGTGAGCCACATCCCCAGCCGTTTTTATTTTTTATTTTGAGATAGGGTCTTGCTAAGTTGCTTAGGGCCTCACTAAGTTGCTGAGGCTGGTTTTGAACCTCAGCCTCTTGAACTGCTGGGATTACAGGCGTGCGCCACCATGCTTGGCCCTTGGTTCCTTTTAAGCACAGTTCTATTCTTACTCCCTTCCTTACAACCTTTCTGCATGGTTGAAAGATGGCTGTAGCAGATTTATCCCTACATCTTATCTTACTTGGTCCAGTGGGGGTAGATTGAGACTCTCCATTCCCATATTCCTAGCAAAGATCCTGTGGCCCATTCTGACTGGCCTGATTTTCATCACATGCCCTCTTCTGAACTAATTGCTTGGCTAGGGGAATGCCATGTGCTGATTGCTTAGATGTGGGTCTTGTGTCCATCCTACATGGATGGAGAGTATGGGAGGAATGGATGGATTCTCCAGCAAAATTAAGAGCTATTGCTGCAAGAAGGAGAGATGTATATGGGAAAAATATAAGATATATTAGTCATACTTAGCAACTTATGTTTTAAAATGTCTCTGCATCAGTAGTGGTTCTGGGTTCTTCAGACTGGAAAGACTTTTTTTTTTTTTTCCTTCTTCAGTTGTCTGCAGGGCTCCTGCAGTCCACCTGTGCAGCCTCACACAGTACGTAGCTAGCTGCAGCCCAGTCAAGCCAGCTGGCACCTGTTGTCACTGGGCTGTGCGTTACTCTCTGGCTTAAACATCTCTGTATCTCCATGTGGCACTCATGGGATGTCAATTGACTGGAGGTCATTCATGCTAAGAGGTCATTCATTCCAAATGTCTAGAGGAGGAAACCAAAGCCCAGGGACATAAAGCAGCTCCCTGAAGGTACAGACAGTAGGTGTCAGAGCTGGCACCAGAAACATGTCCTGGCTGCTGCCTGAGCTCTCGTTCTTACATTTTCCCCATTCCCTGGTGCCATTTCTTCTTTGAGAAGAGACTTAGAGCCATAAACAAAGACAGAGAGACCCATGCAGGAGGCTAGAGGACTCATGGGAGCTCTAGCCAGCAGAATGACACCACGTGGGACAATCTAGTCTGCAGATGCAACCCTGAGCCATCCTGCCCTGGTGCCCCGCCCACAGTCTGTGGCAGGCCTCTCAGAAAGTCTGTGGTTATGTTGACCAGCCTGGGCATTTCTCTTCCCTGAGCTGAGTGATTAGGGTCTCTAAGAGAAACCATTATCTGCACTTCTTGGGAATGCACATTTTTTTCACACATGCAGCCCTTCCAGAAAGATTGAGCCTGGGGATGAAGCAGACAGGCTCTACACTGAGGGCAGATACCAATCATTTTTACAATTGTTTGCAACAGGAGAGGAAACATGAGCTTAACAGTTCTGTTGTGGATGGATTTGGGGGAGAAACACGAATGAATTGTCAACAGGATGGCTTCTGCTTTTATCCTGGGATTTGCTGTCGTTCCCTGCAATCCTGCTGCCCTGCGCAGAGCCCCAGGATTTACAGACATTCTTTGCAGGTGGGGGCTCATTGTGCAGCACAGCCTGGGGCTGGGCTGGTCCCTGTGGAGGAGAACCTGTCAGGTGTGGCCGGGAGGGGAGCATCCAGCATACTCCCCACAGGGGAATTTAGAGAGGCCCATGTGCTTTCTCCAATTGGGGGAGGTCCCTAAGTGAGGGGCTCCAACCTTAGTGGGCACCATGGGCCTCCTAAGTTGGTCTAAGCCTCCCTAATGTTTTCAAAAGCCTGAGACAGCAGTTACCAAGAGGAGCAGTCTTTCAGCCTCCCGCCAGGGGGAAAAAAAAAGATCTTGCGCAGAAATCCATTTGTGGGAAGTTTGAAGTTTGAAGCCCTCCAGCTGCAGGCTGGCGGCCTGGGTGGTCGGGCGGGTGGGGCGGGTGTCCCTGGATGGAAGGAGAGTGGAGCATGGGGCAGCAGGGAGGGGGGGCAGCTGTTGTATTTAATAACAGCAATGGAGGTGGCATCTGATGGACCTGGGTGCTAGTTTTGGTTGTCTGAAGCGAGCTACAGAATCTTGGGCAAGTTACTTAGCCTCTCTGAACCTCAGTTTGCTTATCTGTAAAATGGAGAGAATAATCATTGGTTAATAAGAATTATGAGACTATGCATGTAAAGTCCTTGGCACGGTGCTTGGTACAATTAGCAGAGGTGGTTGTTGCTCTGATTATTATCCTAAAGATATCCCAAATAAATGTATCCTTGCCAAAACAATGTGTTCTCTATGCAAATGCAGCTTCCATACAGGCTCCTAGTCTCCTTTATTTCCTTGGCATCTTTTTATTTTTTGATTTTTAATTGACACGTAATATTTGTCTATATTTAGAGGATACAACATAATAATTCAATGACGTAGAAACAATATGTAATGATCAAAATCATGGTCACTGGCATTTTCATCTCCTTCAACATTTATCATTTCTATGTGTTGGGAACCTTCAGATTTTTCCAGTTATTTTGAAATATATCATAAATCACAGACTGTAGACTGTCGTCACCCTATTGTGCCATAGAACTCGGCCTTATTTCTCCTATCTGTGTTTTGGTACCCAATAACTCCTCCTCTCTGTTCTCCCATGCCCTTCCCAGCCTCTAGGAACCAGTGTTCCACTCTCTTCCATGAGATCAACTTTTTAAATGACCACAAATGAGTGAGAACATCTTTCTGTGTCTGGTGTATTTCGCTTAACGTAATGCCTTCTGGTTCCACCCATGTTGCCACAGATGACAGGGTTTCACTCATTGTTTTGGCTTAATGATATTTCGTATATAAATGCCCTTTTCTTTACCCATCCATCCATTGATGGACACCTTGGTTCATTCCATGTTTTCTTAGTCCCATTTTAAGCAGATGGCTACCTTCAAGAGTGTTTGTAGAAATTATGCAGCCATCATTCATTAATATTGGTAGAGATAATAACATTTCAAAATAATTTACCACTTTCCAAATGTTAGGCAGCTCTGAGTGGGAATGACCCTGAATGCAGGGTCTGTTATTCTGGGTTCAGGGAGGAGACAGGTAGGATCTAATCTCACACACACCTGGGCTGTAAAAGGTGGCCCTGGTGGGAAGATCTATAGGAAGAGGCAGAAATTGGGACCCAGAATGGGACCCAAACCTAGCCCAATAATAATTACAAAGGAAGCCAAGGGAATGGAAGCCATCAGTGGAGAGTCTTAAAGTTTTGTGTGTGCCTTGATTTTTTTGTATATGTAACATGGTCACTGCTCCACAGATGACCATTTTACTGCCATATTACAAAAAGGGACAGCTAAATAATTTCTTCCAGGTCTCACTCTGGGAAGGAATGGAGCTGAGATAAATCCAGACCTGTGTTCCACCCTCTCCAAATTCATTCTTTTGGAAACACTCCTATTTCTGGGAGTGCCTGGCAAGTGGCTGGGTGTCCCATCTATAGCTCCAGAGACCTCAGCTGGGAATGGTGACCCTGGTGTTCTCAGAATGTTACCCGGACCTGGCTATAAGGAAAGCACCTGATGATCTGAGGTCCTGTATGGTCTGGGTGTTGCTGGGCCCTGTGTGTCTCTCATGCCTGTGGCCCCACTGCAGCAGGGCAGGGCCCCAGAGGCCCAGTATCTCCAGGAAATATTCTCCAGACAACCCTATCCTTACATTCCCCAGGCCACACCCTTCCCCACCTGGTGGGCTGTGAGGCCAACAAGACTACAAGGTGGTCTTCTGTGGTGAGGGTGTGGGAGTCCAGGGACATGGAATTGGACCAGCTGGGGTGGGGGCAATCTCCACTCAGTTTCTGGGTCCCTGGCCTCCCTCATCAGGGAGGTGCCCACTGTGGTCACTCTTGCCTCGTGGGCCCCCTCTTTATGGTATTGATCATGGTGTGGTATTGCTTTCAAAGTTTGGTCATTTGGCTAACACCAATCCCTGCTCTAGTGTGTAGGCACCCTGAGGCCAGAGCTGGTGTTGGGTTTGTTTGGTACAGTATCCTCAGGCCTACAGCTATGCTCGGTACTCATTGTTTTGTTCATACTTTCCTTGGTGCATGTTTATCGAGAACCTTCTGTTTTTGTCTTCCGTGGGCCCTGTGCTGGGCCTGGATATAGCAGGAGCCCTACAGCTGTATCCCTGTTCTCCTGGAACTGACTTTAGGGCATATCTGGGGAGCTCCACACAATCTGATGGAATGAGTGATGGTGATTCCATGCATGGGCCAGGAGGCCTCAGGGTCTGGACATGCCCCTGGCCCTCAGCCTTTGTTGGCTCCTCTCGGGAGTGGGCAGCAGAACTCCAGGGCTCCCCCTTCCCAAAGGTGGTCAGGACCAGAGCTCTGCTATCCTCTGATGAAAAGGGCTGGCAGGGAGCCCAGGGCTCGCTCACCCGACCTGTTAGGGTTTCAGATTTGTTCCATCTGAGCAGTCAATTAATTAGTAACTGGAGCTACCCATCATCCCTGGCTCTTGCACGAATTGCCAGGTGCCCCCCCTTTCCTCCTTTCCATTCGCTCAAATTGAGCAGCCCAATTCTGTGATATCATTTGAAATGTGGCCAAGAAGCAATTAATGTGCTGTTTGCTGACAAGGATTTGCTGCCGCTGCAGGAGCAGGGGCAGGGGATAGGAAGGCCCACGCCCGGGAGAGGAGATGGAGAGCAAACAAAGGTGCGGATGGAGGTGCTGCTACTGGTCTTTGCAGAGCACCAAGGCCAGGCAGGAGCAGCCTTTCCTTGGACCTTACTTACCTGGGAGGCAGAATGGGTGGCCTTTGATGATGATGATTCAGATGGCAGCTATTGGACCCTTAGAGTATTCCAAGTTCATGATCCCACCCATCCTCACAGCAACCCTGAGGAAGAGGAGTCAGGGGCCTACTTTACAGAAAAGGAAGCTGAGGTAGCAGAAATGCCAGTACTGGCGTCAGGTCACCCAGACAGTATGTGTGGGGTGGGAGCTGAGCGGCTGAGAAAGCCTGCGTGCTCAGGCAGATGCCTGGCAGAGTGGGAAGGGTCAGCCCCTGCATCCACTGCCACTGAGTGGGACATGGGGTTTATAAATGGCGGCATTGTGTAATCAGTGGCTGCCCTAGGAGGGTGGTTAGGAAGATTCAGGGAGTGGACTGACCCAGTCCAGCTGATGGAGCAGAGGCCCTTGAGGGATCCAGGGGCTACCCAGCAGTGCTGCTGAGAGCAGGGCCCCTTCCACACCCCACGTGGCTGACCGAAAGGCTTGGGGATTCTCAAAGAAGCCTGTGCAGTAGGAGGTGGCCTGATCCAAGGGCGCCCACCCAGGGCCCTCAGTAGCTACGGCATTCTGTGCTCTGCCTTCTTAGCCCTTTCAATAGCTTTTTGGGTCCAGCCTGTGAGAAGTTCTATCTGCCTTGACTGTGGACCTATCCTGGATGTAATTATGTACAGAATTTAGTTAACAGAGGCCATTTCTAGGACCATAGGCAGCCACCGTGGGCACTGCATCGGCACCACACCTGCTCTGAGCATCTTTCTAGACATAGAGCCCTGGCTTTCAGGGACATTTGCTGCTCATGGTAGAGAATATAGTTGGTCCACTGCCCTGTGGTCTTTGCTCATGGACTCTGGGGGTGGGGCAGCAAGCTCTGGCCTCTGCCCAGCTTGCTGGGGAGAATGGAGACCCTTGGACTGAAGTGTTGGCCCCTCCCTACCAGCCCCTTTACCTGAGGTGCTAGCACCATGTGAGGATTCAGGGAAAATGGCACAAGGGCAGAGTTGTCAGGGATCTGAGGGGTGGAAAGAGCCTGCCATGAGGGGGTTCACTTGATCTCCTCTAGGAAATACAGACATATGGTGGAACTGTCACAGGAAGACTAGTACAGAAGGTGGACCAGGACAATGGAGTCCTTTCACTTGTTACCAGTGCATCCTCCCAGAGAGGTGCTGTTCAAGTGTATAGCGGTGAGTGCTTGTGTGTGTATCTGCTACGCCTAGACTTTGTTTGCATGAATGAATGGCAGTGAATTCTACCTGCTGAGCAGTCTCACTGCTTTTCCTTGGTAACCCTTGGCATGTCTTGGCACTCGTGCTACATCAGCTCCTACAGAGGCATCTCATTCTTTTTAGTAGCTGCCTCTTCTCCCGTTACATCTTTTGACCAGTGCCCTATTGATGGGTTTTGCAGTTGCTTTCTATCTTTTTCTATAATAGGCAATGCTGTTGCAGTGAATGTTGTAGTGAACCTAGGAGAAATTTCTAGAAGTAGAAATGCAGATCACAGTGTATATATGTTTTTAAATTTGATTGATTCTGTTTTATTGTCTTGTTGGGGTTGTTGGACCAATTTCCTTTCTCCCCAACAAGGTGACTCAATTCCCCATATAAACTACCTACACAAAACACTATCAAACTTGTTGATCTTCGCCAATCTGATAGGTGAAAAATGGCATCTCATTGTGGTTTTGTTTTGCTTTGATTCTGTTGTGCGTGGTGAAGTGCTTCTCTGTATGGCAGAGCCATATGGCTTCCTGAGGAGCATTCAGAAGGAGCATGGTGTTGAGTGGTAGGCCTGGCCTTCCCTTCAAGACAGGTGAGCCCTCTCGGGGGACTCACTCTGGTGCACCCCAGGTTATACATCCCAGATGAGCAAGAAGGGACAGAGGAGGCCAAGTGCCAGGTGAGGGGTGGTGCTGACTGAAGTGCTGGGGAGGCCGTGGCTGTGAGGATGGCCTCACAGGCCGGATATCCTTGCAGCCCAGAGCTTTCAGTGCTGGGGCCCTCCAAGGCAGTGGGCCTCTCAGGGTCAGTCTTGATGCCTTGTGAGCATTAAGGCCTGTCTTCATGTTCTAGCTCCCTTCCTTCCCCCACCCCCAATGCCAGGGCAGCCTCCCAGCACATCACCCAAGCCTCCTTTCTGACCTCCCTGACTGAGTCTCCCAGATCATCTATCTTGATCACTGTGGCTGCCTTTGCTCATTCTGTGCTCCTCTATCACAGCTCTGGGTATTGTGGCTCCTGCCTGGAAGCCTCCATGAATGAAGACCAAAAGCCAGTGAGAGTCACTTTTGTGACTGGCCCCTGACTCCTGCTCTGGTCTCCAAATTCAGTCTCCATCCAAGTCGGCCTGCTCCCCCTCCCCCAGGTTGACTCTGCCTTTGGCCTTGGTTCAACCCACTCTCCTAGCCTAGGATCCTTCTTCCTTTTTTTTCAGCAATCACATCATTTAAGATTGAGGTCAAGGCACAGCCAAGGAGCTGTTCTCATCATACGGATTTACTCTCTTTGCCCAAGGGTCACCCTGGGGTGAAGGTCCAGGTTCCAGTGACTAGCAGTAGAAGATCTAAGCTTCCTGAGGAGTGCAAAACTTGCCTCTCCACCCAGCTCACGAGCTTTGTCTGTGAGGCTGCCAGGGCAGCAGCATCTTGTGGGCATTCAGTGACTACTGAGTCGGTGGAGGAGGGGATAATGATGAGGGCTTTGGAGCAAGAGGGTGACACCTTTAAGGAGTCACCTGCCATGAGTCAGGAGGGACTGGGCATGAGGAGGGGACATGACCTTGCTGGAGGAGGGGACCACTCTGATGCTTCCTGGGGCTCTCTGTCTCTGTTGCAGGTACCCACACATCTGCCCACTGTCTGGGCTCTTTTGAGAGCAGAGACTGTGGATTCCTGCTAGTACGTCTCCTCTAAACACCTTGCCCAGGCCAGCACACAGTAGGTGTTCATGGGAGAGGGGCTGGCTCAGAATGGGACTTGGGCTCTGGAATCCTATTGTAAACTGGGTGGAAAGCCATGCCCAATGGGTTCTTTGCCCCTCTTCCCTCTTTCCAACCACAGACGAGACGCAGGCAGAGCAAGATATGGAGGCGGAGCAGCCTGGGTGCTCCAGATGGTACCCACGGCAAGTTGTTCAGCCTGTTCATATGATGAAGATGAGGGTTACCATGAGGGTCACCTGTAAGCAGATTGACCCTTGTGATGAGGATGGTAGGAGTCATGCTGAGAGAAGACTTATGACTCAGAACCCAGCAGGTGTCAGATCAGAGAGCTGATGATGCTCCAGACAGGTCACCTCTGAGGACACCTCTTCTAGTCCCGCAGAGTACACCTCTGCATGTCAGCAGAAGGCCAGCTCTGCTGCTGTTACTTTAGCCTATGAGTGGACGGGGTTGGCGGGACATGGTCAGGATGATTATTCTGTGCCCTCCCAGCCTGTCCAAATATGTGACTGTGCCACTGACTTACCTGCCCCTCAAGCCTGTCCCGATGGCCAGCCGCCCTGGCTGTTGGCGCGAGGGGGAGGAGGGCAAAGCTGGCAGGTCGAGTGTGAAGGCCGTCTTGGAACCTGGTGTTTGGCCAGGCCCTGTACTAAGGACCATGCCAAGCTGATGTCACGGGGTGTGAGTCCTGTCACCAGGGAAAGGAAGGTCTTGGGAGGCCAGGCAGCCATTGTTGGCTGGCTTATCTGGATTAAGCTTTTCGTGTGAAGGGAAGGAAGGAATCTGCTTTGTTGCGCCTGGGCGCCAGGCTGGAAACACAGTTGGTGCTGCCGGCAACCCCCGGCGCTCTCCAAGGCTTATTTGTTGCTTTTCTGAGACGCTTCCAGGTGCTCTCTGTTATGATAGCAAGTGGTGACACAGAGTTAGCTTGAAATGGGATACACAAACAGACTAAAAATAACTGGATTCAGGGCGGCTTGGCACTAAGTCCCGTGAGCAGGCTGTCACTGCTCAGCCCATGGGTGAGGGTAGGCACCATCAAAGGCCCTGCCCCTGGGCCGAGGCAGGCTGGGCAAGGCGAGGCAGCAGCCCTCTCTCCAGGGCCTGCTTCCCACCACCATGTGGCTGTGGGCTGCCCCAGGGTGGAGGTGCCAGATGGTGCCTGAAGCCCAGGGGAGGGGTGTGGTGGGCCCGGATGTGAGTGAGGCGGTTTATGTCTGTTTGGAGGAAGCTGGGCCAATGTTTGGACATCTTTATGGTTTGGGAAGTTTCTTGGCCTCGCCCAGAGGAGCTATGGTTGCATCAGAGTTTGAGGTCCTCTCCTTGGTGGCCCATGTGGAGGGAGAGAAGAGCTGAGGGAGCAAATCCTGTGTTTGAGGAAGGATGGAGAAAAATGGGATACTGTTCTGATCCCATGCAAGAGAGAATTTAGATAGTCATTTGGAGGCCAGTCCAGGCAAGGGAGAGAGGCTGGAGAACCCAAGTTAGATGCGTGTGGGGCCCTGTTGGTGGGGTGTTCATGACTGGGTGCATAGCATAGTAAAGGACTGTGTAAGGGATGTGCTTGCAGTGGGAAGAGAGCAGAGCTGCGTGGCGTAGAATCCACCTACAACTGCCATGGCTGGGGGAAGTCTTTGCTTTCATCAGAGGCTGAGGACACATCTACAAGTCACAGCCCACCTCACCATTCCTCACCCCATGAGGCCACCAGCAAACATGCATTTCTGTGGTGTCCTGGCTACCAAATGTGACTGGTTTCCTCCTGGCCATGAGGTAGGGATTCACTTTTCTGTCCCCTTGAACTTAAGTGTGTTTAAGCCAACAAATTTAGGCCAACAAAATGTGAGCAGACATAATATGTGGGGTTTCCAGGTAGAAGTTTAAAATCCAGTGTATGATTAGTTTCCTTCTTTCTTTTTGCTTGACATAATGTTCTAGATTGTGGCTGTGATCCTTATCAGAGTGAGGACAAAGTAGGGCATATAGGCCAATGAGGTTTTGGGGTTGATTGCTATTGCAGCAAAACCTAGCCCATCCTGATGGTGCTAGAAGAGGAACATATGGGATCATCCCCATGCCTGGCCTCGAGCCAAAGCCTGAGAACTTATAGAGGCAGCTAGTGGCTTTTCCATAGAGCCTTCTCATTTACAGAGCACCAACTGTGCTGGTCTTTCTGTTTCTTGAAGAAAATATACTTGCTCCTGTCTCAGGTCCTTTGTACTTCCTCTAACTGTAGCACTCTTCCCTCACATATTTGTGTGACAAACTCCTTCCTGTCATTCAGGTGTCAGCTAAAATGTCACTTTTCAGAGAACCTGATCCTAAATACCCAATCTAAAGTGTACCCTGCCCCACTATTTCTCTATTGCATTACCATATTTTACTTATATTTATGTTTGTGTACTTATTTATTGTCCCTCTCTCCTTTAGAAAGTTAGCTCTGTGATGGCCAATCAGCATAACCAGTGTGTCCAGTAGTGCTGGCCGGTGATGGGAGGCCCATAAATATTCACTGAGTACATGGATTGGCACAGGGAGACTGTATGGCATGATGGAAACCTAAATATGCTTGTTCGGTGCTGACAACGGAGTAGGAATTTAATAAATGTTTGAGTGAACAAGCTCTGGCAGGGAGGGGTGGTGGTACCATTTCAGTATCTGGGAGGAGACCAGGAGCTCCCCAAGGTGGGCACCATGGTACCTCTGACTTCTCTCTGCTGCCAATCAACTTTGTATATTCAAGAGAGGTGCCAGCTTGGTGGCTTGGGCCATCCCCTGCTACCCTATCCCAAGTCACCTGGCCCCAGGGTGCAGAGAGCTGGGAGAGCATGCCAGGCTGGGCAGACCTCCCTGGTGGCCAGGCACGAGGCCTGCGAGAGAGCTCCATCAGGTGAGACAGACCCACCTCGCGTGGGGTTTGCCTGTGTATGAGTGGATGAGCGAGAAAGTGGACGAGTGAGTGAGGGATGAATGCTGGGCAGGACCAGGATGAGCTCTCCAGCCCAGGAGGGTCCTTTGCTGACCAGGAGACTGTGGAAGCCAGAAGCCCTGGAGAAAGGCCAGAGGACCAGAGCAGGTGTCTTGTGGTGTGGAGGCGATGGTGTCAGGAGGGAGGAAGAGGCTCCCAGGCCTCTTGTCTGGCCCTGGTCTGTCCTTCTCAGAACTCACCATCCCTGTCCCTGCAGGACACCTGCTCTTCCCTCTGCCACATGGTGACTTGCTCCTCTTACTTCAGGCCCATCTGAGCATGACCTCCCCTGACCCCACCTTTGATCCCTGAAAGTCAGGAGCACCCTCCTCTGGTCCTGCAGTCCTTGGTCACTGTCTGTGGGAGTGCTTATCTGGCTGACCCAAGTTATGTCCTTGCACAGTCCTACCAGCCTGTCAGACAGGCCCCTTATCTACCTTCTTCTTTTTTCCTTACTCACCGCCCAGCCTGTGGCCTCTATTAGTGATTTTGGAGTGGGACAGGGCTATGGCATCTTCTCCAAGGAGCTAAAGGGCTCTCAGCTGGAATAGGAAGACTGCTAGGGCTGTCCCTTGAGACTACCTTCCATCTCTGAGGGGTGTGAGCAGAGGTAGCACGGTCCCCACACCCCTTCCATTCCAGAATGGAGTTGAAGCCTTAGATTTTCCAGCTCACTGTGAAAGGGTTTTGGAGACTGGGGCCTGGAGAAACTCACAAAAACTAGCTTCCAAGGGTGTAAATGGTAGGCTTCAGGTGTTTGCAGAAGACAAGGTGTGGTCCAAGGGTCCCAGCCTTCAGGGGTGCCCATGCCCTGACCCAGCCCACATTGAAAGTTGGGATAGTGCAATTTTGTCAAACTGCCTAGAGCCCTGGAGATTGGAGAAGGGTACCCAACACCTGCTGAGCAATAACATTTTTTCCCTGTCCTCTACAGCAGGTAGGGCAACCTAGGCAGGGCCATGCCATGCCCTGGCCCTGTGTCTTTGGGACTCTCCACTATCCTGTGCCCTGGTGGGGCTTCCTGTGGAAAGGGCCACCCTGTTCTCCCAAAACTCCAGGTTCCCCAGGGAAATAGATGACCCCTTCTTTAGTCATATACCTGGCTCTGGGCTTCTGAGTGGTTCCTAGACAGAAGGAGGAAAAGGCACCCCAAAATGGCAGTTTTTGGGTACATAATGGCATTCTTTTGGTTCAATGTCTCCACAAGCCACATGCCCCAGGGTCCATGAGAAGGCTGCTATTCTTGATTCTTGGGACACAATTCATCTGCCGATGGCTTCAGGAAAGGCCCAGACCTCTCACTGGGTTCCCTCTAGTTAGCTGTCAAATGCTGCATCTTGGCCCTCTGTACCCAGCTCAGTCCCCATGAGTGTTAGTGGCCTATCACCTGCTTTAACTCTGGCTACTTCTCCCCCAGCCTTTTGTCCACCTGCAGGGTCTTGCTTTCTTGAAGCCTGCTTGCTGCAAACCCTTGCCTTGCTTGACTCCTTGCAGAGGGGGACTGTGTGATCTTGATCTGGGATTTGTGCTACAGGCATTTGCAGAATGAAGGCACAAGTTACCATCTCTCCCCAACCCTCCAGTGGCAGAGGCAGTGCTGCTTTGTCCCCACACCAGTTTTGCTACTCAGCCTAGGGAAAAAAGTGCAGTGGAAGGCCAGTCAGTACCCTTGGTCCTAGAGGGACCAGCCTGGCCATGCAGGAAGTGAAATACAATGGGCCAAGCCTTCTCCCTTGGGACACACTGTACATGGCTGTGACCCCTCAGTGACATGGCTCTCCCTCCGTTGCATCAGCTGCCTGATTAGGGTCAGTGGGTCTGGCCCACTGACCTGGTTGCTGGGCGTGGTGTGTAGTGAGCTGTGTTGAGGTGGGTGACACAGTTCTAACAGAGCAGAAAATAGGGAGGCATGGTCGTGGGTGGGGTGAGGGGAGGTGGCACTTGTCAGAAGCAACGTGGTTTATTGAAGGGGGAGGCTGAAGGGACAAGGCAGGAGTCTCTTGTCCAGTCTGGGCATTGGTGTTAATCTGGACAAAACGGCACTTCTTTCCTTTTGCTCCTGTATTTGGGTGGCTGTCTTTAGGGAACAGGTCTGGGATACACTTGCAGCATCTCCTGAGTCCTGCTAGTTCTCTCACTCATTCAGAACACCTACTGTGTGCTGAATGGCCCACAGTGGTGCAAGACAGACATGGGCCTGGCCTTCTTGGATCACCTGGGTTTGGGATGGGCTAGACACATGGGGGTCATGCAGACTCACCCTGAGGAGGGGCAGAAGGACTTGGGTAGCAGCAGTAGAAATGGGGTGGGAATAACTGAGCCCCCCAGAAATCACCTCAGGTTATAAAGTGGCAGCAACAAAGCCCTAGATTCCAATAGCTCCCATGAAACTGCCCCAGCTTTGGGGTCCTATTGAAGCCCAGCTCTGCAGGGATGCAGGCTAATCTCTCTTCATACACATGTGAATATCCTATCACAGCAGTTCTCTTTTCTAGTTCTGTTGTGCTCACTTACGGGGACTTGTCCCACCCTCAGTTGGATGCAGCCCTCCCGGCATTACCATGGCTCCTGTCTTCACTGTGCTCATGTTTATATGAAATGTAAGTTTTCTCATTTATTACCTGTTTCTTGTCTGCTTTCTCCCTGCTGGAATGGAAGCACAGAGAGGGAATGGGTCTTGTCAAGGTTATATCTCATTTGTTTGTTCAACAATTGAATGAATGACAAAAATGCAAAGTGGAGTCTCCCTATGGTCTGGTAAATTAGGTAGTGGTGTTATCTTGTGATCCAGAGAAGGAAAATAGGGCTCAACAAGATGAGAAGGCTGGTAGATGCCAGGGCTGGGAATGAAATCACCAGGTCTACATATGTCAGGTGGGTACAGTGTCACCTGGTTGCAGTGCGTGTGGGGAGACCTTGGCACGTGCAAGAGCCATATGTGAGCTGTAGTCATTTTATTGCATGTGGCATGTTGAGATGGAAAGGCTTTGCAGGAATTTTGCTTTATAGGCACATAAAGGCCTTTATTACCCATAATGTGGACATGGGTCCAAAGAGGATTCAATTCTTCTTTCTACCAAGAGGTTTGTTGGAGGCCCCCATGGAGGTTGGAGCTCTAAGCCTGGTTCTGAGGAGGTTAGACCCCAGGGAGGAGGAAGTATTGGCTGTAGGCAAGACCTAGAGCAGCTTGGGATAGGGCAGGATGGGGTGGCAGCATCCCTGGGGTGAAATGCAGGTTTTAGCAGCCTCAGTGGGAAATGTGATGTTATGTAGCTCATTAAACCCCACAGAAGCCAGGAGGAGAGCTGCTTCCAATTATCAGGATGAAAATTAATAGAATAAAACTTCTAGCTTTGCTGCCCATTGGTGGGGCAGAGTGGGCTTTTCCTCATGGTCAGGATTGGCCAGGAAGTGTTTGGGGCAGTCAGTCTGCAGATGAATGGGCCAGGACTGGGGGAGGGGGTCCTTGCTAATTCCACTGCTTACCTCCCTTGGCCCAGAAAAGAAAGGGAAATGTGTTGAGCCAGAAGCTACAAGGCCTAGTCTGCAGAGATTTGAGACAGAAAGAGGCCCCTCTGGTGCCCTGGTCAGCTTCCAGGACTGACGGGAATGTTGGCTTTGACCTTCTGCAGGAGTAAATATGGAGCTTTGGGCTGCAAGTGAGCATTAGACCTGGGGAAAAGCTGAGATGGAACTTGAAGGACTCACTTCTGAGCATTTGCCTGAAAGCCTTATCCTCAGATGACTTGGTGAAGCTCAGGAGCCATGACTGTGAACGGGCCTGGCTCCTGTTTCCATCATGAGTCCCGAGGACAGGCATGGGGTACCTTGGTCAGTACAACCATCCCTTGCTCATACTCCTGGCAGAAGGAGTGGTGAAGCCCTGGAGCTGACAGCCACACAGTCTGAGTGGCCTGGCCTGCCAGTGGGTCAGAGCCCTTTACTTGAGCATGGGAGTGGCTCTGGCTCACTTCTGCCTTCCTCCCAGCCCAGTTGTGCACAGCAGCCTCGCATGTTGGAACTCAGGTGCTTCAATGCTACCTAAGCACTGAGTGCCACCATCTAGTCAGTGTGCATCCATGGGAGAGGATCATTTGGCAGGGTAGGCAATCCAGTCTCTGGTGATCCTACTTGGCTGCCCCTCAGATTAGAATGATAAATATTCAGTAGATGTTAATTACTGTTAACAACCTAGAAGACTGATGCCATATCACCTTCATCTTCTCAATAAAGGAACAGAGGCTCAGAGAGGTAAGGTGACTTGCTCAAGGACACCGAGCCTGGAGGTGGTAGACTGGACCCTGGGCAGTAACTCACTTCAGAACCAGATTTCCAAGGTGCTACATCCTGCTGCCTTCTTAGATGGGTGAAGAAGCAGCCTCCCTTCTAAACCTCTCTCTGCAGCATTTCTCGACTTCTCACATCATTCTTTGGAGGAGGAGAAGATCAGACATTCTTAGCTTCACATGACCAGTAAGAATATGAAAAGGCCAAGTGGCTTATAGGACTCACACTGTGCCCTAATGGGTAATTGTCTATAGAAAATGGCGCCAGAATGACGAGTGCATTTTAGTTGCCAGTGGTTTATCACAGGGGCTCTACCCCTGCTCTGGAGAAGCTGGTTGTCCAGTGTCTGAAACCCAAGGAGACCTTAATGGTTCCTTAGACTCATGGCTCCGACAGTGGAAACTCTCTTTTCTGGGGAATTGCTCTCCTGATGGACCACCCAGGGTGGATGGCAGAGTCGCCATTCTCACGCAGCTCTGGACACATTGGGTAGTAGGGTGCTTAGGGCTTAGTTAACCAAATTGGACTATTTTCTTGGATTGTTGTGTGATATTTATTTCCACTAATCTACTCCTTTTGCCTGTTTATACAATGCAAAGATCTAATAAAATGCATTGGAGGCCAGAACAAATGAGGAACGTTTTTGGAAAGAAGTATAAAAGGGAAGAGATCTTGGAATACCTAGCTAATCTGAGTTGCTCTTTCTACTCTGAGGCCCTGCCTTTGGAAGCTCCACTTCTCCTCTCATTCTCTGTAAAGCCAGATGAGGCTTCTTGACGTTAAGCAAATGCTGGTGTCCTGCCTTCAGTGCGGGGGTTTGTACACGTGCCGGCTGAGAGCAGGACTCTTCCCGGCAGTGGATGCTGGCACTGGGGCTCTTCCATCTAAGGATCCTTGAGGAAAAGCGGCCGATTCCATCACTGACGTGCCAGGACCCCGGATGCCGGGGCAGGGGAATGCTGCAATCTAAACATTTACATTCTAAAAAATGGGAAATCATCCGCTTAGATATAAATTAGCCAGGGCCTGACGGGTTTATTACATCCTGGAATGCTTTCATGAGGCTTTCAGAGGGGTCCGTGGTGCAGGCCCAGGTCTCCAGCTGGGGTAGCCTGTGGCGGGCTCCCGAGGGGCCCCCGTGGAAGACATGGGCAGGGTGGCTTCCTCGTGTTCCCACGTACCCGCAGGGGTTGGTGTAACACCCGGGGGACAAATAAACACAACGTGGCACCCTGGAGTAGAGAAGCACCCTGGACGACCAGCATCTTGACGCTGATGGCAGAGGGTTGGTCAGGGAAATAAGGGGGAGGAGCCAGACCCGGAGGCCCAATCAGAAGCTGCGGATGCATGAAAGTCGGAAGAGAAGGATGAGCTGGGATTTCACAGGTGCAAGATATGACTCTTATTGAGCAGGAGAAGGGAAAAACATTGCAGCCAGAGGTGTCCAGGAGAGAAGGAGAGAAGAATTGTGTATCCTTCTGTTCTCTGGGGGCGTTTTCAGAGGAGGCTTGGAGTGTAACCCCAGGATAGGGGCTGGTTGTGAATGCAGCTGGGATGGGGACCGGCTTAGCTCCCTCGAGTGGGCAGAAATACCCTCCATGCAGGGTCCCTGGAGGTGGGTGGGAGGCTGACTGAGTCTCCTGCTTAGGGAGTGTATGAGGTCTAGGGAGTTGGTGGGGCAAAACACAAACACAGGCATGCACATGTGATTGTAATAATTTGTGGACTAACTTACTTTTCCTCCCTTTATTGTATTTCATCTACATTCACTTGTGTAGGTAGATGTAGATTTATGTGGAACAGGATGCCTGATAGGGGAATTTGGTTGGATGTTAATGATGAGTAATTTGTGACATTAGCTATTTTTTTTTTTCTGGTTTGGAGGAAGAAACCTGCTTTGTACCAGGGGTGTTATTTTGGGGAATTTTATTCAGAGCAGTGGTTTTCAAGCTAGAATTTGCATTAGACTCATCTGCAGGGCATGTTAAAACAGATTGCTGGTCCCCACCCACCTTTGGAGTTTCTGATTCATTAGGTTTGCATTTCTCACAAATTCTCAGTTGACGCTGCTGCTGTTGGTCCAAGGACCACCCTTTGAAGACCACTTACTGATCTAGAGAGAGAAGTGTGGGAGCTTGATGAGTGATCCAGAGCTTTCTTGGTCTGAAAACTTACCATTCATGCCTTTGGTGGAATGAAGGAAGATTCCTGGGTGTCCATGGAATCACTTCCTTGTTTTGAGAAAGACTACAGAGCCTCCTATGATATGGGCAGAGCCAGCTTTCTGCCACACAGAATGATGACTGGCTTTGTGGTTCACAGATTCATTTATCAGGCATTCCAGGGTCTACTCTGTGCCCTGCCCTGGGCATGACATTTCTTCAGCATCAGGAAAGACTCTCAGGCACAATGGTTCCAGTACCACTTAATCTAACAAATGATGGGGACGCTTACTGGTGGCAGCAGAATGGGGGCTTGGGAAAGGAGAAATGATGTCATACTTGCTATGGGGATACTGGTCATCTCTGCCTGTGCCAGGCCCCTGGCCCCACTTCAGTTCCCAGGAACAGCTCCAAACCCCTCCGGGACGCCAGGTGCTTTCCTTGAAGGTTGTGAGTCACAGCAGAATCCCTAGGCTGGATGTCTTGGCCACTGGACTTTAGCCCTATCCACTGGGGACAAGTCCTAAAGGAGCCTACCCCTGCGCATATCTCATTGCCATCATTTTCACCGAAGAGCAACTCAAAGCTGGACTTTGAGAACCTGCTGGTGGTTCCTCTTCTGTAGAAGTAGACTAACCCCACAGCTTATGTGAGGGCTGGGAGGGGGCCTACCAGGGGTGAATCAGGCCACCTAGGTTCCTGCTGTGTGGTTTCAGACAAGTTCCTTCTTCTCTCTGATCTCATCTTCCTCCTCTGTCAAATGACGTATGATGATGCCTGTCATGCCCCCCTCCCATCCCTACATTGCAGAGGCTCCAGTGGGACCTTGTCCTCAAATTTCTCCCTAACCACATATAAATTTTTGAGGGTATTTGGAAGAGGAGCAGCACCTGGGAACTGTGCTGAGGTGGCCTTGGAGGAAGGAGGTGAGAGCCTCATAGGGGAGGGGCGAGTTTAGCTCTACAGTGGAGCTTGGGATTTGAGAGACAGACTGAGCACACATTCAGATACCCACTCTGCAAACTCACCAACCTGGGAGTAGGCCATGCTGTTCACCTCCCTGAGCATGGGTCTCACCTGGAAAAGGAAGACAAACATGGTGCTTAGCTCACTGGGTGACAATGCTCACAGGTACTTAACGCGCACCCTCTTAACAGTTAGTAAATGGTGCTGCTGACGACAGTGCTTATTCAAGGAGCTTCAAATGTCTGTCACAGGTGGCAGCACATGTAGATGAGGGACCTGGACTTCCTGAACTTCCAATCATGCCATGCTTCCTACTCAGAACTGCTGGCCCTATGGTTATGGGGTGGAGGTGGGTAAAAATCTAGAGAATGAATCAGGGCTGGGTTGTGAGGAGGGGAGTTTAGCTTTCCTTGTGCCTTGGTGGTTTTTAACTTAGTTTATATTTTTATCAAAGGAATACATATTCATAGCCAAGCAGCATTCAGCTTATAGCAACAAGCTTAATCATCTCCCTGTGCCTCTCCCGGGCTTCTGCTTTCTAGAGGTGATTGTTTTTATTTCTTTCAGTGGTTTCTTTTGGTATTTACCTCATTCTTAATTGGCATATGTCTTTTTTCTTGATTTTTCATTTTAATTATTATCTATTGACTTTTACTTGTGGAAATAGGGAGTGAGTTTTCCTATACCAGTTTTCTTCTGATCAGTGAGATGGCCGTACATTTGCCCTTTCCCAGTCCTTCCAAAGCAAGGAAGGACTATCCACTGTATTGCTTTGCAGATATCCACAGGAGAGCCATGTAGTGTACTAGAATCATGAGTTTTATTTATTTTTTCCTTATAGACTTTTTTTTTTTTTTTGAATTACGAATATAGCACCTGACTTGCCTTTTCACTTTGTGTGTGTCTATATTCTTGAATTGGTTTAAATATTTTTTTAGAAATTGACATAATATTGGTACATATTTATGGGACCTAGTAATATAATTTAATACATGAATACAATTGTGCAATGATCAAATCAGGTAATTAGCATTTCTGTCTCCTCAAATATTATTGTTTCTATGTGATGGGAATTATTAAACTCTTTTGTAGTTAATTTGAAATCTATAATTAATTGTTATAGACTACAGTTGCCCTACTGTGCCATAAAGCATTAAAACTTGTCTCCTCTATGTTTTGGTGCTCATTATCCACAGTTTCACCATCCCTTCCTTCTCCCCTTCCTAACTTCCAGTGGCCTCTATTCTACTTTGTATTTCTATGTGATTTATTTTTTCAGCTTCCACAATTGAGTGAGAACATGCAATATTTGTCTGTCTGTACCTGGCTTAACACAGTCCCCTCCAGTCCCATCCATGTTGTTACAAATGGAAGATCTCAGGATCTCAATTTTTATGGCTGAATAATAGTCCTGTGTGTGTATCTATCACATTTTAAAAAATCTACTCATCTACTGAGAAGCATCTTGGTTGATTCCATGTTTTAGCTGTCATGGATACTGCTGCAATAAACATGGGTATGCAGGCATGTCTTTGATATGATGGTCTCATTTCCCTTGGATATATACCCCACAGTGGAGTTGTTGGATCATATGGTGATTCTGTTTTCAGTTTTTTGAGAAGCCTCCATACTGTTTTCCATAATGGATGTGTTAATTTACAGTCCCTCTGACAGTGTATACATGTTCCCCTTTTTATGCATCCTCATCAGAATTTATAATTATCTTTTTGATAGTAGCCCTTCTAACTGGGGTGAAATGATACTTCACTGTGGTTTTGATTCCCATTTCCCTGATGATCAGTGCTGTTGGACATATTTTTTCTTTATACTTATTGGCCACTTGTGTATTTTCTTTTGAGAAATGTCTGTTCAGATTATTCGCCCATTTAAAAATTGGGTTATTTATTTACTTATTGTTGGATTGTTTTAGTTCCTTATATATTCTGGAGAGTAGCCCCTCTGTCAGATGAATAGTTTGCAAAAAGTTTCTCCCATTCTGTGGTTGGGTCTCCACTCTGTTGATTGCTTCCCTTGCTAAGCAGAGGCTTCTTAGTTTGGTTGCATCCCATTGGTCTAGTTTTGCTTTTGTTGCCTGTGCTTTTAGGGCTTATCCAAAAAGTCTGCCTATCCCAATGTCTTGAAGGGTTTCCCCTGTGTTTTCTTCTAGTAGTCTCATTGTTTTTATTCTTACAGTTTGATACTTGATTGATTTTCAGCTGATTTCTTTTTCTGTAGTACTGGTGCTTGAACCCAGTGAAACTGTACCACTAAGCTACCTCTTTATTTTAACATTTTGATCAGGGGCTCTCAAAAGTTGCAGAGGCTGGCCTTGAACTTGAAATCCTCATGCGTCAGCCCCCTGAGTTATGCAGATTGCAAGCTGATTTTTGTATAAAGTGAGAGGTAGAGGTTCATTCTTCTGCATGTGGGTATCCAGTTTTCCCAGCACCATTTGTTGAAGAGACTGTCCTTTCTCTCATGCATGTCTTTGGCATCTTATTTGCTTGTTTGTTTGTTTTTAACCTTTTTATTCTCCAATGCTGACTAGACCAGAAGATTTTTCCCAAATGTGTTCAATGGCATCTGATAATTGTTCCCCTTTCCCTTCTATGGAGAGATTGCTCTCTGGGAAGTAGCTGATCTCCTGAGCCCTTGCTTTACCACCCTGCTGGTCATCACTTCCTGAGTTCAGTGCTGCCCTCTTTCTCCTTGTGCTCCCTTACTTCAAGGAGCACAGCCTTAGGTGTCTTCCAAAACACACAAAAAGGTACGTGGGAGACAATTAGACTTTTCTCTTAATTTCATCTTTTTGTCATTTTACTTTCCATGCTAGCAGTTCTCAAATCTTTTGGTTTCAGGTCCCCCTTTGTCTTGAGACTTCTTTATACTCATACAAACCATCAAAAATCCCAATGAATTTATGTTTATGTGGAGTCTGTCCATTGAGATTTGCCATATCAGAAATTAATACTGAGAATATTTAAAATATCTATTAATTTAAAATAAGCTAAGTACATGTTAGCATAATACAGTTTTATGAAAATATAAATGTACTTTCCCAAATAAAAACATTTTATGAAAAGAAATTTTATAATTTTACAGTTCTTTCTAAAGAGATGTGTTCTCAGTTCTCTCTGAGTACGGTCTGTTATGATATGTCATTTTGACCTGAAGTATTTGAAGTCTGGTTTCATTCACATGCGTGGTTGGAAAGGGAACAGCTTTTCAGGTAATTGTGGATGTCCTTCAGAATTCTACAATGGCACGTTTTTTCAAAGGTTAGTTGTCATGTTGAATTTTGCCTGTGACTATGTTAGTACCATTCACCATTTGGAAAATATTGGTTCATTGACTTACACAGGTCTTTCAAATGTTGACACATCACTCTATATGATATCAAACAATCAGATTTGTAAATACTGCCACTGATCTCAACAGAAGAGTACACATTTGAAAGCTTTCAAGCTTATAGTGGTAGATAAGTTTCCCAAAACACTAATTTTACTTGGGATCTTGAATTTTATCTTTAGTAACAAATACTATCAGTTATGTTCCTTGAATTGACCAGCTTATACTGTTCATTTTTGAGAAAATTATCTGCCAAATTACCAAGTCTAAGTAACCATAATTCGACTATGGGTTGTTTTCTCTGGTAGAAAATGGCATTCTGTGACCAAAATCGCTGGTTATCTTGCAACTTAGCCAGTCACACCTATGTTTTCGGTTGAGGCAGTCACTGATTGTATTTTGATCTGCCTTGTACATACATCAGCTGTATATATACTTCCTATTTTGTCACATAAAGTGGCAAAAACACATGTACTCAAAGTTGGAGATTTAGTAGAATTGATGACTTCGACTGGTTCATCAAGTACATCATTCAATGTGACTCAGCTTTACTGAGTGTGGTAGTGAGGACATGTGACTGCCGTACGGTTTGCTGCCACTGCCTTGATTTCTGTTAAGGATCCAGTAGTTTTAACCCAATAACTCTGCACCACCCTGCAAACGCCAGTGCAGTGAGAGGCAGTTGCCCCCCACTGTTGATATGGACTTAATTTTGAATAAATGGACCTTCTGAAAGGGTTTTGGGGCTCTTTAGGGGTCTGAGGAGACCCCCTCTTGGAATTTGTTCTATACTGTTTTCCATTTGTGCAAACTTCTTTTACATTTCTTTCATGTCTGTTCTCATATTTTTTTAATTTTTAGAGTTCTTTCTTTTTTGTTCTTTGTAACTTTCAATACTCATTTTATAATTGCTTTATGTTTGTTTTCTTACTTTTCTAAAGATATTAATGATCATTTTGTCCAGTCTTCCTTTGCTTCCTTTGTTCCCTATGTGTATATTTTCTTTCTTTTTTTCTTTCTTTCTTTCTGTCTCTCTCTCTCTCTCTCTCTCTCTCTCTTTCTTTCTATACTGGGCATTGAACCCAGGGGTGCTTCACCACTGAGCCACATCCCCAGCCCCTTTTATTTAGTTTGAGACAGGGTCTCACTAAGTTGCTTGGGGCCTCGCTAAGTTGCTAAGGCTGATCTTGAACTTGCGACCTTCTTGCCTTAGCCTCCTGAGTCACTGGGATTACAGGCGTGTGCCGCTGCTCCTCCTGTATAGGTATCTTTTCTTTGGATTCTTTTTATTTCCTCTTGGTTTTAGTTCTGTGTTTTGGTGTTGGACTCTTCTTAATGTCTGGTGATTCTTTGTTCATGTTTGAGAAAAGTCACCAAAATGCCTGTTAGAAGGCGTGTGGGCTTTACTATATAATACGATCAGATAGGGAAAACACACAAATAATAGTACCTTTTAGGAGTTTTTTATGGACTGGTTAGTTTCAAAGAGAAGTCATCCATTCTTCTGCCTGACATGTATAACTCTTAGAGCCAAAATGAGAAAAATGGTAGTTGCAGGATTTTGCTGTTCAGTGGTTAAGTGCTCTCACTGGGTTTTCTTTGGTACAAAAAAAAAAAAAAAAAAGAACAGAAGGGCCACCTACCCTCTATGGAAACTGGCAACAGATAGGCTGTTCAGTCCTCAAAGCTTTGAGGTCCAGACAGTGTACTGGATGCTAATTTTCATGGAATCCTGTTTTAAGAATGGCCTCTCACCACATTCCTCAGTTTGGCTTTGAATCCCTGGGTCTGAAGGAGAAACCTGCTGTCTCCTGCAAGTTTGAGAGGGAAATGGTTACCTGGCTGCTGGGAATCAGGGAACCCTCTCTGGGGATCTAACTACTCTTAACCAGTCTGTTTTATGCTCCAGTTGCACATCTGCCTATAGAGGGACTGTTACCTGTCATCCTGTCGCCTCCCAAGGTTCTCCACACAGAGCAGCTTGCTTCTTGAAGGTTTGGCCCAGTGCAGGCTTCACAGGCTGCTGAGTGCTGGAAGATAAGTCAGTATCTCTCATCCATTTACTTAATTTTACTTCCAAAATAACATTGACATCTCTAACCTACTGTTGTCTGCTTTTCCTTTCTCTTGGTGCTTTTGGATTTGCGCAGTGAACAGATTCTTTGCCTTTGACAGTGCAGTGGACACCCTAAGATGACCCCCATGAACACCTCTGGGTGCTTATGCCCTCGTGTGGGGGCAGGACCTGTGATTTCTTTCTAGCCAATAGAAATTGACAATTGGCAACAGAATGTTGTTTCTGTGATAACATTACACAGGACTGCGATACCGTCCTTACTGGGGGACTCTCTTGCTGGCTTGAATGAATCAGGCAGTGAGCGATAGGAGAGGCCACGTGTCAAAGAGCTGAGGGCAGTCTCCAGCCAGCCACCAGCTAGGATCAGAGGGTGGCCTCTAGAGGAAGTCAACAAGAAACCCCCAGTCCAACTGGCTACAAGGAGCCTAATTATGCCAACAACCACAGGAGACTGGAAGAGTTCAGTCTTTCCCCATTTTGAGACTTCAGATGAGGTCACAGCCTGGCTGACAGCTTTTGTGTAGCTTTCACATGAGACCCGGAAGCAGAGGACTCAGTAAAACCCAGACTCCTGATCCTTAAAAACTGTGAGATAATAAGTGTATATTATTTGAAGCTGCCAAGATTGTGGTTGATATTATTAGGCATCAAAGGATGACTGACTTAAAGTTTAGCCCCTGTGCTTTGGCCTCTTAGGCTGGAAGCCATGTAAAGTGGTGTATCCACCCCGGTGGACTATGCCGCAGGAGCTCCGGGTCGGGATTCTGTTGTGTAAAGCTTCCCTTTACATTTCCTCTTTTGGTTACAGAATTTGGAAGACTGGATAAAAAGGGAGTCATCTTCACTGAGGGGTCACTGAGGTCTTTAAACTTTTGTGTTCCACTCATGGATTATGCATCCCCAGTTGTCACATTTGCAAGGGTCAGTAGCCCGGCTATCATTTGCAGGGTGAACTGGGGGATGCTTTGCAAAACTTAACTTGAAACATTAGAATTTAAACTCAGATAGTGGCTAAGAAAGAATTATAGAATGAAAGGAGAGTTCTTTCCAGGAATATTGTGGACTGGGGTGGAGGGAGGTGACATGGTACTGTGGCAGGTGTGCTGGGCCAGGATCCAGGATGGGCTGCTCCTTTCTGCTCTGTACCCACCAGCTGGGTCACCTGGCACAGGTGGTCCAACCTTTCTGCTCTCCTTTTGCTATCATCCACTCACTCACTGTTACTCACTTACTCAGTGGGTCATGAGTCCCCGCTGTGTGCCAGACCCCGTGGTAGGTGCCAGGACTGCAGAGGTGAACACGATGTGGTTTTTGCTTTTGAAGCACTTGGTCTGAGGTGAGGGCAGGAGGGCCACAAATTCAGATCAGCAGAGTTTGTAAACCGAGGACCTGTGCACACCTCTGTTGGACCCATTCAGTATTTTAAATTATTAGAATTAATAGCTTGTTTAAATGTTGGAAGATTTTACCTAAAAATTTGGATTTCTGACTTCTCTAGAGACATAGGTTTGTCAGCAGATCACCAGGAGCTACCCTGTTTAAGTGGGAGTGGACTGTATCTCTATTGAAAGAGAATACGGTGGAGACCTGTCTGTTTTAAAGGAAATGGGCCACTACACATACAGGACTGTCTTTTCCTGTTGGGAGGGGAAGTACGCTTGGGCTGGTTTTGTTTCTGGATGTTGCCATTGGGTCCAGGAGTTCTGGGTTGAGACCCCTGTCTTTCCAGATCCAAGTGCTGAATTGTGGATCATGGGGTCCAGAAGACAAGGGGCATTTCATATGTCTTGGGGTTGTTATAGAGAACAGAGGGGCAAGGTGTTGTGGTGCACATCTGTAATCCCAGTGGTTCAGGAGGCTGAGACAGGAGGATCACAAGTTCAAAGCTAGCCTCAGCAACTTAGTAAGGCCCTAAGCAACTTTGTGAGACCCTGTCTCAAAATAAAAACAAAATAAAAAAGGGTTGGTGATGTGGCTCAGTGGTTAAGTGCTCTGGGTTCAATCTTTGGTGTATACACACACTCACACACACACTCACCCCAAAAATGAGGGGCCACCTACCTTCTATGGAAACTGGCAACAGATAGGCCGTTCAGTCCTCAAAGCTTTGAGGGCCAGGCAGTGTACTGATGAATCATTCTATACCACAAGTCTCATCCAGTGCCCAGTTCCTATTTTCCTTTCTTTTTTTGTGGCGCCAGGGATAGAATCCAGGGCCTCACGCATGCGAGGCAAGTGCTCTACCACTGAGCTACACCCCGAGCCTTTTAAAAAAATTTTTTTATTTGTTCTTTTTAGATATATGTGACCTAGAGTGTATTTTGACATATTATACATACACAGAGTATAAGTTCCCATTCTTGCCCCCACACCCCGCACAGTATTTTTATTTTGTTTGTTTATTTTTATGTGGTGATGAGGATGGAACCCAGTGCCTCATATATGTGAGGCAAGCATTCTGCCTCTGAGCCACAACCCCAGCCCATCTTGCCCCCAGCCCCTTTTTAAATTTTATTTTGAGACTGGCTCTCCCTAAGTTGCCCAGGCTGTCCTCAAATTTGTGATCCTCCTGCCTTAGTCTCCTGAATAGCTGTAATGACAGGTGTGTACCACTGTGACCCGCCAGTGCACTGCCCCTTGAGTTTAGGAATTATGCTTGAATGTGACCAGACCTGGTTATGGGAATGGCTATTGGGTCCAGGTGGTATGAGCCTTGCTTGCCCAGGTCCCTCTGGGGTCTGGAATCTTCCACCTCCTCTACCTCTAGTGTTGTCACCATCTTATAGCCCTAGGGACCTCATTGTGGTGGTGGTGGGTGGTGGGGGGACTGTCTCTTCGTGGAGGGTCCTGTCAAAGGATCCTTTTAGCAATGGCATCCTGGTGGGCTTGTGCTGACTGAGTGCCCCCACCCTAGACTGCCTGAGGCGGCTCTGGGGAGGGCTGGGGAGTCTGGCTACTTACCTCACACCATTAGGCTTATGGCAGTGCTGCTAACAGACAAAGGCTGAAGGGGATTAGGGGCAATTACCAGGCCAGCTCTTTATTCCCAAGGTTTAATGGGCCCAGCCACTGTAATTGTACCTGCTGGTGTCAGGCTGCTCCCTCCCACCCAAAGGCTGGGCCTGGGCTGGGGTGTGGGAGCAGGTCCTCTTGCTCCCCACCTGCCCACCTGCCTACCTATGCTGGGTGGCAACTGGAGTGTCCAGGGCCTTAGGTGAGTGCACTGTGGCCAGGCAGCCTGGCAAGGGCTGATGGCAGGGATCATCATGGAGAAAATGGGGAGATGGTTGTGTGTTGAGGACCTGCTAATGGGGCAGAGGAGTCTCCTCACTTTCTCAGGGGCTGAGCTGCTCACCACATCTCAGTCCTTGTTGTGGGTTTATCTCTGGGACCTGTGGGACCCGTGATTGTGTCCTGAAGGCTGGGTGTGCTGGGGTCAGGGCTGTGGAATATCATTCTTGGCCTTGTGAGGTAGGACCCACCTCAGGAATGAAGATGGCATGGGTTCTGTGAAGATAGGGAGCACCGACCTGGGTGCCCTGGTCCTTTAAGGGAGCACAGGCGAAGGTTGGAGGGCCCCAGGATTGCAGCTGGTGGAGCTCACCCCTGATCCACCGAGGAGAGTCCTCTTCTCCAGGGAGTCCCCACTTGGTCCCTCTCCCCCTGAGAAGCCTTCATATCAACAAGGCGCAAGGAGAGTTCAGCAGAGGGCATTTGACAATTCAAGGTATGCATCCTTTTAATCCTTTCAGGGAGTCTGTAAGGTGATATTGATGGTGATGTTTTTATTTCTTAGAATTATTTTTCTAGTCATTCACGTGAACTCAGAGCACCATATCAGTTTTCCACCTTAAGTAAGAGGATTAAAAACGTTGCATAATGCAGGCCCCTAGTTAAGTGCTCCGGCCCCAGCTCCTTGTCACATCTTGTAATTAGGAGTAATTGCCAGTGCAGGGTTTGAGCAAGGTGCCCAGTGGGGTGGTGGGGGGTGGTGAAGCCTCCTTGGAGCCCTGGTTACCTGGGGAGGGCAGGTGGAGCTGAGCACTCGGCCAGCTGAGTGCAGTGCTGAGGTGTGCTCCCTGCCTCACCTGGCCTTGAGCATCTCTTCCTGGGTGTCATCTGAGGGCAACATGGGTTGCGTGGAGATGTGGCAGGTGTGTGTGTGTGGTGGGGAGATGGGGACCAAGTGGCTTCTCTGGGGGCAGCTAGGCCTGTTCTGCTACTTGGCTGCTGCCGCTTCACTTTGAGGACAGGAATGGTGCAGGTACCTGTTGGGTCTGACCCAAGACCCTCAGTCACTGAACCGACCCCTTTCATAGCTTCAGTCAGGTAAGGTCCAGGTGATTTCCTGGGGGCACTGGAGCAGAGGTGGGGTGGGAGGGCTCACCTTCCTAAAGGGATGTTGTTCTTCCGACATGGCATTTCTTGATTTCAAACCAAACCCGAGCTCCGGATCTTGTGCAATGCAGCAGCCTTGTCAGGATTGTGTCGATGCCCCTTGGGGTTAGAGATGGGCCTGCTGATGGGGCCCGTGGTGGAGGAAGTGACTGAGGCATGTGGAAGTGATGCTGGTTTTGGAATAGCCTGCTCTGGTTAGGCCATATTGTGGCCATCAAGCCATCAAAACATCTATGTCTGTTTCCTTTGTAGTTACCAGTCAGCCACCTGTGTCACGTGTCTCCTCAGGTTTTGGTGCCTCCTTCCTGGAGTGGGCAGTCTGAGATAGGAAAGCATGAAGGAACTTGACCATTCCTCAGCGGTTCCTGGCCGAGAGGTTTGTGGCAGCTTCCTGGGCAGAAGGAGGGTCCGGCAAGGGAATGAGGAGAGGAGGCTCAGTTACCTACCTAGCTGTGTGTGAAGTTTCCTAGAAGCTGCCCACGAGGTTCCAGGATTCTCTGTGCCCCCAGCAGACTGGGACACCAGAGGATATCTTGACTGCATTTCCTTGGTCTGATCTTGCTCCTGTCCTATGCAGTTATCCTGTCCCAGGAAAGGAAAGAACAGATCAGGGTACACCACAGCCATGACCACAGAGTGCACCCAGACTCAGATGAGGATCCTCTTGGGGACAGAGGCAGTTGTTGACAGTGATGGACATGAAATATGAGTCTGAGGACATTGCCAATCTGCTGCCCTTCAAAGTGGATCTTGAGCACTTGGCTCCAAGTACCCCTGGCTCTAGTCCCTCTGTGTCTCCTTCACTCAGGGCCAGTTTCTAGAGGTGACTGTGTGCAGCCTAGCCATACATGTTTGCCCAGCAGATGTTCCTCTCCAGGGAGTCAGAGATGAGTAAGACTCTGCTCTCTAGGAGCTTGTGGTCAGTGGGGACAGTATAGGACAGAGTGAAATGGCTGCAGACCCCCCAAATGCTTGCTTCCTTTACAGATGAGGTGCTTGTAGCACAGAGAAGAGAGGCAAAGTGCCACAGGACTCAGCTGCTGAGACAGTCTGGCCATGATCCTGGGCTCATGGCTCCCAGGTGGATGTTTCAGGATGCTCTGGTATAAGGGTGTGTGTGCTGGACCAGGGTCCAAAGACCACTCCCAGGTTATGCACCTGAGTCCACTACGGAGGCTGAGCTAGCATGGAGAGTGTGTGTTGGTGGGATGGGCAGGAGGAGTTGGCTCCTCAATTTACCAGTTACATCCCTGGACCTTATGATCATGTTCTTTTTATTGTGGGGCGGGGGCGGGGTGGTGTTAGGGAAGAAGGAGACCCTTGGTTTCCAAGGTCCTGAGTTCAATGGATACTGAAGTCTTCCAAGTTCTTCTTGGCAACCTCCCTGATGTCTCATCCTCCAAATTAGAAGACTCCTTAGGAATTAAATTAGCTCAAGTGTGAGCTGGGAATTGCTTAAAGAAGAGAATTTCAGAACTGATTCTGGTGGTAGGATCCATTTTTATAATTGGATTGATGTTAAAAATCTAGTTAGAAATTGGATGGTCTCTTTTTAAGAATTGAGATTCTGAAAGTCTCTAGCATCCACAGAAATTCACTCTGATGATGAGAATTGAAGCCATGGCAGGTATTGGAGAGAATTTTTAAGGTGGAGAGAGGAGAGTTGCATCCTTCAAACTCTCAGGGTTACCGCCAGGTCAGATCTGCCCTGGTCTTGTGGGCAGTGACCTTGTTTGTAGGTGAGTCACAGTGAAGACCTACTTGCTTCCCCAGCTCTGAGAGAGCTCTGAAGTTGAGCGGGATTAATGAGGGTGTTGAGTTGTGTCATCCTCCTGACTCTGCCTGGGGCAGAAGGGGTGATTAGCTTTTGGTTTGGGCTGTGGCACAGCTCTGGGGAGGGGAGGGTAGTGGCCAGCCGGGAGACCTGTTTCGATGGCTGTGGTCAGGACATAAGGACAGATTTAAGAACTTTTACTAAGGAAAAGATCCTCTTATTTCTGTCCCCTGACCCTCTGCAAGAGCAACTGAAAAATAATGTTCATGACACTGGTATTTAGGCTCCCCTCCTATTATCCCAGGACAACTCCTTTTATCCCCACCAATCTCCATCATAGAGATGGAATAGCTGAGTCAAGGTCTTCTTCAGGTTGGCCTCAGAGGAGGTTGTGGCCATAATGGAGAGTGGCACTGTAGGACTGGAGGGAGACACACACATTGACTCTTCCCCAGTGGAAAGGTGACCACCTGTCCCCACTGGCCTGGGGCTTCCCTAGTTCTGTGACTGATGCTCAGGAGTTTACTGAACAAGTGAACAGTGTTTGGAGATATTTCTCAAACATGATCAAACTGCCCAGTGTACATAGAACTTGAATCCTGACTTACATTGTAGAGAATGTAGCGTGGTATATTCTGCTGCAGTGTAAAGTGATAATGTTTCCATCAAGTTAGAAAATACAGACGAAGAACTCTCAATGAGGCATCTTATGGTGGGACTTACCACTGCTACGTCAAGTAAACTGTACTGTCCCTAAACGATCTGGCCCACTCCGCCCATCTGCACTAGCATCTTGCCTTTCTTGATCCCTCTGTCCTAAAGAACAAATTCTGACTTAGAAGATAAGTTGGCCTTCTAGAATGTTCTTCACTGCAATTGCTGCCCTACCCTGGGAACTGTTCTTGGTGTCAGCTTGATAGTCAAGGTATGATAGGGGGTGGGGTGGGGAGATGTGCTCTCTGAAGAACCTTCTAGATGAAAGAATCAGTGGCCTGAGCTCTATAGCTTTCTTTATACTCCCTCTGACTGTGTTTTGCTGGTGGAACTGAGAGACTGTGTGCTCCCTACAGTGAACAAAAATCCCCTTAGCTTCTTTGGGCCCAGGTCCCCTCACAGACTTGTTTTACACATGTAGACCTGGGTTGTAGGTCAAGGCTGTGGTCTGAGGAGCTGAGAGGTCTTGCCTAGGAATGTCTTTGTTCATCTGGTGGAGATTTTCAGGAGGAAATCATGGGCAGACTTCCTTTGATAGGTAAACTGTGGCACTAGGCACTTGATGATTTCTTAGAACTATAGAGTCGGGACTCCAAGGGCAACACATCTTCACTGGATTCTCTGATGTGCCAGATGCCTCACTGGACACAGGGACCGAAGGCTGGAGCTCTGAAGAGGAAGCTGATGTGCCTTGGCTCTTACGCCACATGCGCTGCCTCTTGCCAGCAGTATTTTCCCAGGGCAAAGCCCTTGCTGTGCCAATTCCTGTCCTGCTGACAGGCTACAGAATAGGGGTAGTGGAACTGGCCCCCAGGGTCATGAGGACAGGGGAGATTGTTTGCCACATACTAGGCCAATGCTCAAGGTATCAACCCATCAAAACCAGATTTGGTTTTATCTTGAAGAATTTCAAACTTGAGCAAGATTTCAAAATAGTTATTTCACAGATATTTCAAAACTGAAAGACCCAAAACCCTATCCTGTCAACCTATCCTGGCCTGGGTCCTTACCCCTGTCCTCTGGCCCTTACCTCTTGCTATAACTCTGTGGGATTGGCCTCCAGGTACAGAATCTTGCCTCTGGTTTGGGGAAGGAATTGTTCGCTGTCAATGACAGCATGGGGCCCAGGACATCATCCTCTGCCCTGTACAGCATCTCATATGGCGGCAGGGGCACGAGCCTCAGAACCAATCCTGGAGCACTGTCCTTACTTGGCTGATCTTGGAACAAGTCCCTTTCCCTGCAGACCTTGGTTTGCTACCTGAACAATAGTGGTGATGGTGGGCTACGGGCAAGAAGCCTCAGCCAGTCTGTGGTTCCGGCTCAATTTCCTCATGCAGCCAGTCTGTGGTTCCAGCTCAATTTCCTATGTTTCTTCTCACTTTCTCCCCAATTTTGTAAGTCACTGCTCTTCCTAGATTGCACCTGGCAAAACTGGAACAAATCCCACTTCACTGGGAAGCCTGCCTGCCTTGTGTACTCTGGCATTCAGAGCTTTGCCTGCCTTAGGATTTCCACTGACCTGTTGAATGGGCATACATCCTACCTTGTGCCACAATCCATGGTGTATGCGTGCGTGCGTGTATTTTTCCCACCTAGACTGAGAGTCCAACTGTTTTCCTCCTAACTCTCCTGAAACTCTGGCCATGGTCTGTGGACATTTTAGGAGATCAAAATATGACAGACAACTCAACAGAATCATGGTGGTTTACGGAGTAAGGTATTCCATGGATTTTTTTTTCCTTGAATCCTAACAGACTCAAGAATTGGGACCCAGAATTAAGTGAACTTGGAAATTTTTCTCCTGCTCTGATACGTGTCATCTTTTTTCTTATGGGTTGCTATGGTGTAGCCGTCATCTACCCTGAGGTACACTGAGACTAGTAAAGGACAGGTATCAATGGGGACCCATTGCATAGATTCCCATTGTGTCTGCTGCTCCTTGGGCAGATTTGGGGTGGACTTAAAGGGGACATGGGTAGCTCAGCTGATGCTATTTTTAGCCTGCTGACTTGGTCTACATATGCACAAATTGTGGAGATGGGGCCTCTTTCTTCCCATCCTGGAAATGGGCCCCAGGAAGCAGGCACCTGCCACTTCTGTTGGGAGGGCGGGAGGAGGCTTGTGCTGCAGATACTGTGAAGTCTGCAGGTTTCACTCAGTTGGGATTTGTCATCTGGCAAACAGTCAAGTATCTGCCATACCTGTCCGTGTCAGCTGCAGCCTTCACGGCCAATCCACATGATGAAGTATCCAGTCAAGTTTTGGCAATTCCGAAGGTGTGGCAATCTTGGTTCTCGCAAGGGGCCAGTGGGGAGCATTGCGACAGAGGCCCTTGTGCTGGGCCTGCAGGATGCCCCAGGAGGGAGGGGGAGGGCGGAGGGCACCCTTGACAGTTGACATCTGTGTCAACAGCACCCAGTGACACACCGGGGGAGGACGAGCCTGCGCTTGGCAGGCCAACAATAGGCTGATTGACAAAACGAACTTTCCCCTTAAAGGCCTCACCATTGCCAGGGGAGGCAGGCTGATGGTGGTCTGCCTGCTGCCCCCCTGGGGCTCCCCTGAGGGCTCAGAGCAAGGGTTGGGGTGGATATTGGCTCTTGATGGGGTCATGGCCTGACCATGATCCTCTGGGAGGCTGCTGTAGGGTGAGGGCCAGGCTGGCAGCTCCATGGCATGCAGGGACAAAGGCCTGGCAGCCCCAGGGTGATGAATGCCATGCAGGTGTGAGTGGCTGGGCCCTGGTGGGTGATGTGTCCGGAGTCTGTCCCACCCAGCATAAGGTGGGAGGAACTTCATGAGCTGCTGGGAGATATGCTTGCCCTCCCATGAGACGTGGCCCACTCTGTGGGGGTTGCAAGGGTTCACCTGAAACCATAGCCACACTGTACTGCCAAGCTCAGGTACACGCTGGGATGAAAACCTTGGCCTCTTTCTTGGGCCCTGCCCCACCCCTCTTTCTACATATATGTGCTGGCACACACAGGCTGCCTTGCCCACTGAGGCCTCATGACTCATGTCAGTTGGGAGCTCAGATTGCCCAAGGTTGTGGTGCTGGGAGTCTCTGTCTCCAGGAGGGGAATGTTGAAGCCTAACAGGCCTCAGGTGATGGAACCCTCTAGGTAACAGTGACAACAGAGACTTCCTCACCTACTTTTATTTCTGTGCTGCATCCCCAGATTAAATGAGCACAAACAGACTTAAGTTACTCAACAGAGCCCTTAGGACAGGCTGCTGCCCTCTCAGGGTCTCAGTGTTACCATCTACTCAGCAGGGGCAATCGCGTCAGCTCATTGTGCACCTTGGATTATTGTGCGAGGACAAGGGAGAAAAGGTTCTTTCAGAGCTGAGCAGAAGACTAAAATGATCTAAAAGTCAAATTTGTGTAGCTCAACTCTGGTTTAAAATCTTTCAGGTCTTTTTCAGTGGTAACTTTCAGTTTCTTAGGGTAGACACCAGAATATGTAATGGAGTTCAGCCTCTATTCGTTTTGGTTCTTTATTGCCACACCATGCCACGAGACTCCAACCTATTTGTTTTCAAAAATAACCAGGCACACAGGTAAATAAGACATCGCGAACCAAACAAGTGAAGCAGATTCACAACACTGCAAGATAAGCACTTGCTCTGTGGTGACCTTTTGCAAAATAGCTGACATATAGAGGTCTTGTGGTGATAAAGAATATGGAGTTTATTGAATCCTTTGCCTCTTCCACTCTAAAGGGAAATGAGGGTCAGAACATCAAGATCTGGAAGTAAAACTTGATTAGTGGTGCCACGGCCCAGAGGGACAGCTCCCACACTCTGAGCCCTGAGCACAGCAGGGCTCATTTTACACATAAGTTTTAGGTACATCAAGGCAAGGGAGTTGGTGCAATTCTACTGGAGGTTGTACTCTTCGTTCCTTATATGGGTATAAGCTTGTCAACAATCTAGGGACTCTTAGCTCATAAGGCTTAGGGACTCTTACTGCACTAAGCCTAAAGGGGGATTGTTTGTCCCTGTTGCTTTGTTTCCTGCTTATGCCACTGTGGTTATCTGTAAGGTAGCTGTTACTACTGCAAGCCTCTATGGATAAATGTCAGTAAGCAGAGCTACCACATGGAGGTCTTAAATGGCTAAAATTCCCATTTTGCTCTATTACACTACATCTCCTGTCTATTTCCTTTTCCTTTGTAACTCCTATTAATCCTTTACTTATAGCACTTGTTCCTATGGGTACTTTCCATTTTAGTTATTTGTTTACATATTATATACATAATTGTTTTATAGACTGTAAAAGAATTCTCTTATCTGCAGTGTTGTGAATCTGTTTCACTTGCTTGGTTCGTGATGTCTTATTTAGCTGTGTGCCTGGTTATTTTTGACTGTGGGCTAGTCATTAATGTTAAACAGTTATTTCAGGAATAGTTCTTTGAGAGAGGATTTTCATTTGCTTTTGCTGAGCTTTGAAGGTACTACCAGTTAATTCAAACTTGAGATTACTTAAACTCCCAGGTTGCTTGAAGATCAGCTGCAGGTCCACAACAGGACTAGTTTATTTCTGGGTCACCGTCAGTCTGAGGGCAAAGCCCTTCATGGGCTCATCTTACATGAGTGAGACCTAGGCTTTGATTTGTGTCTCCTGCATCCTAGGAGGTCACTATAAACTTGTACTCTTCTGGATCAAAAAATGTCATGGCTTATGTTTTTATGACCTTGCCTTTTTGTAGCTTCTAGCATGGTAATTTCTTGTCATCCTAATGAGCTTTTTGATTCTTTTGAGACAATATTTTATTCAGGGTTTTAAAGGTATCCTCTGTAGAAGGCTAGTTCAGGCTAAGAAGCTTTTCTTAAGGGAACAGAAGTTTCTTGGTATAACTGTAGCCAAGACCATCTTCTCTGACTTTCTACGTGGATCTAGACACAATTGAGGCTCTCTCCTTACTAGTCCCCACAATAGTTGTACTTGTTAGTTCATTTGTGTGGCAATTCGTTAACACCTCTTTCTATTCTGGGCTTCAGTCCATGAAGGTAGGGGCAAGGCCATAGTCTTTTGTTCACCATTGTTCTCAGCACCTAGAGCAGAGCTGACACAGAGTGTGTATTTAAGGACTATTTATGATTGGAATGATCCCTACTTCCTTTACTTGGTACAGGAAGTTTGTTTTCTTGTGTCACTTTTTGTCATCAATTTGAATACACAGCTCATTTTGTCCTCTACCGTATATTTTGTATCCCTCAAGGACCACAAGGGCCCATCTCACCAAGATGACTCTCATGTGCCTGCTGTGGTTAAGAACATGAGCTTTAAATTTAGAGAAAGCTGGGTTTAAGCTTTGCTTCTTAGCTGTATGATCTTATGTGAGTCCCTTAACCTCTCTGAAATTTGGTTTTCTTGTCTGTAAACTAGGAAAATATTGATGTTTATTTATTTATTTTAAAAAATATTTTTAGTTGTATATGGACACAATACCTTTATTTTGTTTATTTGGTTTTTTATGTGGTGCTGGAGATCGAACCTAGTGCCTTGTGTGTGCTAGGCAAATGCTCTACCATTCGACCCCAGCCCTGATATTTATTTTATTTTTTTTTTTAATTTATTTTTTTTATTGGTTGTTCAAAACATTACAAAACTCTTGACATATCATATTTCATACATTAGATTCAAGTGGGTTATGAACTCCCATTTTTACCCCAAATACAGATTGCAGAATCACATCGGTTACACATCCACATTTTTACATAATGCCATATTAGTAACTATTGTATTCTACTACCTTTCCTATCCTCTACTATCCCCCCTCCCCTCCCCTCCCATCTTCTCTCTCTACCCCATCTACTGATATTTATTTTAATAGGTTACTTTGAGAACTAAAGAAATGATACTTATGTAATGTGATGAGTGAATTGGCATTCAGCATAATATCTGCTCCCCATCATGGATTTTCTTGTATGCAAATATTAAAAACTATATCTCTCATATTTCCTGTAGCTAAAGTTTAGATGTAAATAGGTCCAGTTAATCTATTTGTGCAAGATTTGGAAGGCAGAAATGAAGTGGAGTCTTCTTGTTGTCCTGGCAACAAGCATGGTAACAGTAAACATGGCCATGAGGATGTCAAAATTTCCATGTTAACTTCTGGTCACCAGTTTTGTGGTTCTTAAGACACGGTTGTGGTAGTGATAGCATTTATATCCATGGATTGCTGCTCTGGTAGTGTGTTCTCAATATCAGTAGTTCATTGCAGTTTCTTGATTCCTTACTGAATCAGTTATGGGTGAGTCTCTGCGTATAATCCGCTCTGGGGCACAATTCCCCTTCATTCGTGAACCTGTAAATTTCAACAGTTTTTTGTTTTCCTCCAAAAGACAATAGTGCCACAAAGAAAGTGCCACACAGTTCAAGACATTTATGTTTCAAAAAGGAAGAAAAAGGAATTTCTGGACCAAATCAATTTTGAAATTCAGTCATGCAAATTACATATGGTTGCTTCAAGGCCTCCTCTGTGATTCCTGGTTCAACCATCTGGGTTCAAGTGCCCACTCTCTGAGTCATACTTTTTTTTCCCTTCTTTTTCGTCTCCCCCCCTACCCCTTCTTCTTTTCTTTTAATCCCCAGGACTGGGGATTGAACCCAGGGGGTGCTTTATCACTGAGCTACATCTATATCTCCTGCCCATTTTTATTTTGAGATAAGATCTTGCTAAGTTGCTGAGGCTAGCCTCAAATTTACAATCCTCCTCCCTCAGCCTCCTGAGGGGCTGGGATTATAGTTGTGTGCAGCTGCATCCTTTATTTGTTTAAGGTAGTCTGTGTTTGCAGCTGGAGAGTTTTATCAGCCTGTTTATTGCCTGGAGCATCTTGGAGGTCCTTTTTATTCTCTCCCTGCCCCCTTCACTACAAATTGGCAGTGTTTCTCTTAGTGTAATGTTATTAATAAATTTGTAGGTCTCCTCCACAGGTCTTTCCTATGTAACCTCATCTGACTTCCTATGTAATCTTATTTGGCTTCTGCTGAGTTGGCTGAAGGGATATAGTAGTCATACACTCAGTCTTTTCAGAGAGCCTTTTGTGTGACTGAATGCTCTGACCTTTTCATCCTTTTGAGATGCTAGCAAAAGGTTGTCCAGTCACACCTCAGTTTTTTCTCCTAGAATATACTTCTTTTTAAAAACAACAACAAAAAATCTCTAAATTTTGGTGTTTTTACAATCTATAGACTTAGAATTTCCCCAAATCATCGAGTCATGATTCCTTTTTACTTAACAATTCTTCTCACAATTTATATCTTCTCATTTGCATTTTACTATTTGCAACAAAGATGGAGGGCTGGGAACGTAGCTCAGTGGCAGAGCACTTGCTTAGTAAGCTGGAGGGCCTAATTGCCAGTGCCACAAACAAGCAAATGAAAAGACAAAAGCAACAAAAACCCCAGTATAAACATGGCTACATCTTTTTGGTTTGGGGATTGAACCCAGGGGTGCTTAACTACTGAGCCACATCTCCACCTTTTTATTATATTTTATCTAGAGACAGGGTCTCACTAAGTTGCTCAGTACCTTGTTAAGTTGCTGAGCCTGGCTTTGAACACGTGATCTTCTTGCTTTATCCTCCCAAGATGGTAGGATTCTAGCCCACCTCTCAAATGATTTTCTTGAATTACTATGTGGCTAAATATCCTAGTTTATTACTTGTAAGTTTTTTACTTTCAGAAGTGACCCCTGCGTAACTACAGGGTACAGTTCCATTGAGTTTTCTGTCATTACATAATAAGGGTCCTGTTTCTTCCAATTTCCAATAACATTTCCTTATTTTCCTCTGAGCCCTTATCAGCATACCTTGAACATCCACATTTCTACTAACATTTCCTCCACAATAATTTAAAACATCTCCAAAGTAATTTAGGTTTTCTCTACCATGTTCCTCATTCCTTACTTGTAGAAAGTTCTTACTTGTAGAGTTTTAAAGTACATATTTCTACTAACGGTAAGTTCCAGGAAATCCACGTTTTTCTATCATGCTCTTAAAATTCTTCTGGGCTATACTACTTGATTACAAAGCCACTCCCACACTTTTAGGTGTTTGTTACATCAGCACCCCACTTCTGGTAGTAAAGTATATTAATTTTCTATGGCTGATGTAATAAATGATCACAGTGCAAACTTACTGTTTTAGAGGTCATAGGTCCAAAACGGGCTAAAATTAAGGCATCAGCAGGGCAGCATTCTTTCCCAGAAGTCCTAGGACAGAGTCTGTTTTCTTAACTCTTCCAGCTTCTAGAGGCTTCCCTCATTCCTTGGTTCATAGACCCTTCCATCTTCCAAGTTAGTGAAGTAATAACTGGCTATGTCTTTCTCACCTTGCATTACTCTGACACTGAATCTTTCATCTTCCACATGGAGAATCCTTGTGGTTATATTGGGTCCACCCAGATAATCCAGGATAATCTCCCTACCTTAAAGTCAGCCAATTTGCAACCTTAATTTCATTTATGCTGTAATTTCCCTTTAGGGAAATTTTTCCTTTAGGGAAATTAGGTTCTGGGATTTAGGACATGGGTGTCTTTGGGATGCCATTGTTCTGCCTGTGGTATCTACCTTCCAGATTGGCAATGCAGCTCAATAGCAATAAAACCCCCAGTATAAACATGGCTACATCTGAAAGTCATTCAATGGTTTTGTAAGCATCTAATTTCTTGACCAGGAGCATGTTTCTTATTTTTTTCGTGCTACCTTTTCTCTTATCTGTGTAATGGGGTGACAGCATCAGTATTGTGAAGTGGCAGCAGACAGCAAGGAGATTGCTGATGTGTCTATCAAACCCAAAGCAGGCATGTTGTGCCGACTGAGTAGCTGCTAACCAAGAGGGCTTCAAAGAGAAGGTGAAAGCACTGAGGGGTCCTGGGAGTCTCTGGAGCTTAGGGAAGAATAGAGGATATTGAATACCTACTATGTGCTAGGTATGGTTGGGCTTTTATTTTCCCCACTGCAGTTATATTATTTTAACTTCATCTATGATGAAAGAAATATCCTGTCCTGCTCTGTCCAATATGGTAGCCACAAGTCTTGTGACCACTTGAAATGGGGGACAGTGTGCCTGAAGAACTACATGCTTAATTTTATCTTATTTTAACTAATGTGCATTTAAATGTAAATGGCTAATGTAGCTAAGGGTTGCCCTATTAGCACAGCTCTGATAGGTCAAGTCTTATTTAGCATGTGGCAGTTAGGAATGTAAAGGGCACAGGTGGAGTTGGGCAGTCCTGGCTATGTGCCTGCTTCTCCCTGACCCCAGCCTCAACCTTGAAAATTTCAGTTCCATCTGCTGTTTGGTCATCAGCGAACATCACTCCCTGAGGCTGCCTTTGTGACTGCTCTGCAGCCAGCCCCCTGGATCTAGGGTCTTCTGCGGTCCCTGCAGGGTCATAAAGAACCAGCAGGGGATTAGGGCATGTATGGCACAGCAGAAGTATCCATGCTGGAGGCTGGCTCTAGGTGCTGGCACATGCCTTGAAGTACCTTTGCCCCACATGGGGTGTGGCATAGTCCCAGTGCCTGCTTCCCCAGGTGCCACCGCATGTCACTTGTCAGTTCAGATCCACTGGTGTTTGCCCTCTTGGGGTCTCCTTTTCTACTGTGTGCACATAAATCACTTTCTTGGCACAGAGAAGAGCAGGTGGTGTCATGGAGGTTAGCAGGGCTGTGCAGTGGGGACTCATGGCACTGGGGACACCAGGGCCTCCTGGAGCAGACTGCTCTTCTCCAAGACCCCAGCTGCACCCCCACCCGTGGCTTGGCAGAGCCAAGAGTTGCACGTGATGGAGAAGCACCTGTGGTTGGTGAGGGTAGGGATCCTGGCAGAGGCCGTCCAAACATTTGCCCAGGTAGAGGTTTCAAGCGTATGGTTTAGGGGATGTGCCTGAACTAATCCTGTTATTAGCTGGATTATCTCTTCAAACTGAGAACCAGCTTCTGTGGGTCCCCGGTGAAACACTCAGTCGGGAGCCAGGGTGACGGGCCCCACCCATGCGTGTGCTCTGTGTCAGTGAGCCTGCCACCTGCATGGCAGCCGAGCTGGCTTCTGCTTCTGCTTTGGCCACTAGTTCATTCACTGGCTCATTTATCCATCAGACACTTCCTGTCCCTAGCTGAGCACCAGGTCTGAGCTGGATGTTGGGGACTTGAAGGTGAACAGAGCCAGATGGAGCCTACTCATGGACGTCACAGCCTGGGGGTGATAGAGACAAGTGGAAGACTATAAAATGGTAAAACAGAGGTAGGTGTAGAGAGAGGGATGTTCAGGATAAGAGGTTAAGGAGGGGTTGGGGTGATGAACAGGGACCAGCATGTGTGGGGGGTCTTGAGGGTCCTGCTTGGGAAGTCCACCTCCATTTTGGAGGTGATGGAGGCCCCTGATGAGGAGAGGAGTGATGGAATCAGTTGTGGATTCAAGGAAGATGGATTAGAAGGTGTAGTGTCCAGGTGAGACCACCGAGGAGGCTGTTTGTTCATCCTTTATTCTTCATTTAGCAAATATTTGAGTTGCTACTACCGTCCAGGCCCTGTTCTAGGATCTAGGGGACAAATCACTGAACATATAGGAAAAAATCCATGTTCCTGAAGAGCTGACATTCTCAGAGAAAGAAGGGTTGAGAGATTGGGGGAGAGAGAAGAGGGGCAGAGGAGAAAAAGGAGAGGAGGGAACGAGAGCACAGCTGATAACCAGGTAGGTGGTACGTTGTGTTAGAAGGTAACGAAGACTGCAGGTAGGGGACAGAGCAGCCCAGAGGCTCAGGAGATGCTGGGGTGTTTGGGGCACATCTCAGGGGAGGGTGAGGTTTGAACAAATCTTGGAGGTGAAGGGTTTTCCATGGAGATAGGGCAGGGTCTTTCCAGACAATGGGAAGGGCAGAAGCAACCCTAAAGGAAGGAAGTGGCTGGAGTGTTGAGGGTACAGCCAGGACGCCAGAGTTCCTGTAGGGCATGGTCACAGAAGAGAGGGGTTGGGGGGTGGACCACATAGCACCCCATGGGGTTTGTGTGTGGATTCATGGGGTCTCTGATCATGGATGGAAAAAAAAATTACATCTTTGTTTTCATTAGCACAAGTGAAATTTAGCACCACTTTGGATTGTAAATGTAGCAAACAAACTAAAACAAACAAAAACCCCACAGAAGTACGGAGAGAAGCATGGAGACATCTGTGACTTGTCAACAGCAGAAATTAACAAAATTTTTTAAAATGGTGCTGGGGATGGAACCCATGGTCTGGCACATGCTAGGCAAGTACTCTACCACTGAGCTGTACTGCCAAGCCCCAGAATTTTTTTTTTTTATTGTACATAAAACTGTCTCAGATATCTTGAAATATTTCTGTTTGTCTTACTTTGAAATTATAGTACCACAAGATTTTACCACTTAATGCATGCATATTACTATATCACACATTTTAAAAATAAAAGCTATCTCCCTGTAATTTGGTTTCGCCTGTAATGCTCGGTAATTTTTTTGCATGTAAAACATTCCTGTGGACCTTGGGTCCAGACTGCTGAGGGAGTGGGACATGGCACAAAGACAGGAACCCCGGATGTAGAGTCTGATACTCCACCTCAGGAACTCAGATGGCCCTGGCTGCTCCATTGCACCGTGACTGGAGTGGTTGGGGAGGAGGCTGTGGTGGTGATCTAGGTCACAGATGACTGCGGCAGTGCGGGTGATGAGAAGGGGGTGAATTCTGGTCCGTGAACTTGGAAACGAGTGTCCGCAGGAACTGTTGGTGATTGGTGTGGGTGTGAGGAAGAGGCATCAAGAATGATTGACAACAGTGGTCTGTCTGTCCTGTGAGATGGATGAGTGGGTCCTGCTCAAGGAGGTTTCCCACAGGATGTGACATTTGGGCTGGTCTTAGAAGGTGGGTGATTGGCTGTGTTGACTGTGAGTTCTGCAGGGACTATGTACCCAGTCGTCCCTCCTTAGTGGCCTCAGAAGCTTGCCTAGGACTTGTCACAGGACCTCTTCGTAGCTGAGGGCAATGCTGGCGTGAAGGGGAGGGTGAAGGGGCTTCTCAGGTTGCTGGTATGGGGATCAGGAGGAATGGCTTTGCCATCAGTCCTGCCATTCAGTAGAGAAAAGTGGGCAGAAGGTGTTTGGTGATATTTAACCTCGGCGAGAAGGGCTTCAGCCTGTGCCGTGGGGAGGGAGCTTCCCTTGGCGGCTCAGTTCTCTTTAGCTGGGAGACTGATTGATGGCAGTGGTTTTAATAACTCTGTAAACCGGGGCTACTCCATGCAGGATGAATTTGGTTGAGATGTAAATATTTTATATCAGAGTATTAACTGCTTATTAAAAGTGTATTGAGATTTATATGTTATGTGGATATAATTATAGACATCACAGTGGGTCACGGGCTTGCTGGAAACATCTCTAACAGAGCTGTTAATCCAGAAATGTGTGTCCTGCAGTCAGCTGGCCTTTAGGTAGAGCGTTTTACTTGTCTTATTAAGCAGAAATTAAACACAGGTATAAATGCTGCTGGAAACGCAGCTCCATTTTCTGGACCTACCACATGCAGGTCACGTGGGACTGCCAAGCCCTGACGCAGATCCTCTGAGATAAAAGAAGCTACTCTGTGGCTGCAAGGGATGGGGGTCCTCTGGGGAAGGCTCAGGGGAAGGTCCTCAGGGGAAGAGCTCCTCTGGAAGGGCAGAGCCTGACTGCTGGGTATGGGAGGAGGGGTCCTGCTGCCGACATCCACACACCTGTGCTTAGGGCTGGGTGAGTATCTGCTCTGTGGATCTCTTCTTTTTGTGACTTGGCGAGAGAGTCTCCACACTGGGGACAGTGTGGAGCCTGATGCAGGCAAATGGTCAATAGATAGTTGAGTTGGATGGATATCTAGAACTTTCTCTGTATTAAAAAATGTGATTCGTACAAAACTTGGGGCAGACACGCGTGGGAAAACAGATATTTCTTGAATGATGAAAGGGTGTTGGATTTAGGGAGCAGTTTGTGTAATCCCTCCATTAGCTTGTTTGTTGGTGCATGCATCCTTCCCCTGTATGGAGTACCAGGCACTGTTGCTAGGACCTGGGGTGCAGCAGGAAGTGAAAGAAAACCACTGTGAGCGTGGCTCTTCTATTCCACTGGGGAAGACGCATATGGTGCAAACTTAGGTAATGTGTCCAGAGATCAAGCTGCACATAAGATTAGCTGAGTCAACAAAATTCAGATGATTGCTGTATCTTTTTTGTTGTTTGAAATTTTTTGTTGTTATTTGTTTTAAATACACACATAGATGCCTCTCAGTGCCTGTATGGCCACCTCTTGGTTTTCTGCAGAACGGGCGGCTGCCAGTCCTCTGGATGGCTCACCAGCTTCTTTGCCGGCTCCTGCGTGGAAATCTTTCCATAATGTTTTATTGCATTCCATATTTCCTGTCTCAGAGAGTGTGTGGCACACTTTTGTGGGAACTCCAGGTTGTCATCGTGTTTATTCTGGGCTGTGATTAGGGCCACCCTGTGAGAGTCAGGCTAAGCCTTTTGGGTCCTGGGTCTGTTCTTTATGGTTTCCCCTGCCTCCCTGCTGGCAGGCGGTCCCTCCTGGCTTGTGCCCTTTCTTCCTCTTTCCATATCCAGATACTTCTGGCATGAACACACTGGTTTATGTCTTCAAAGGAGAAGCCAGTTAGCTAGTTGATAAGCATCGTCATCAGTTTCACCTTGATGTTCCCACACTTGTTTGTGAGCAAAGCCTGGGGCTGTGAACAGAGGCACTCTTCCACATACAGTGCTGAGGGGACCTCTCCTGGTCAAGGCAGCTGTGAAGTTGGCACAGTGGGTGACTTGGGGCATTTCTGTGATAGAGCTGGGGAACAGGAGGTGCTGTGTGAGTGGAGGCCTGCAGGAGCCCTGGGAGGCATTACCTGCCTCTGATGGCTCTCTAGAAGGAGCACTTTTGTGCTATGACAGGGTCCCTGAACACCTGGGCCTCCCAAAGCTTTGGTTTGCATCCTGGGGCATCTAAACCTGCAGGTCCAGGATGGTAACCACTGACCACACCAGGTTTTGAGCACTTAAATTTTGACTAGTGGTACTGAGAACTTGAATTTTAATTTTGAAAATTTTTACTGAATTTAGATTTTAGAAAATTGTTACACCCTGCCAGCAACGGAGGAGAGAAAAAAAAAATACCATAAAAAGCAGTCCCAAGAATTCAGAAAGTTATTGGGAAACTTTTAAGTGTGTTTGGAATAACTTGGGTATATGAATTTACTTTTACAACTGTAAATTTTATGATATTTAGATACTGATTAGGTATTTGGGGAAAGTCTGGCATCTGAATTGAGATGTGCTATAAAGGTAAAAAATATACTAGAGTTTAGAGAAAAAGAATATAAAAATCTTATTAACGTTTATTATACATTAAAAATAATACTATTTGGATATATTTAGTTAAACAAAACATATTATTAAGGTTAACTTCACTGTTTTGTTTAGGGTTAGAATAATAATATTTGGATATATTGGGTTAAATAAAATATATTTAGTTTCACCTATTTACTTTTTAAAATGTAGCTTCTAAAAAACTTAAAATTATATATGTGACTTGCATTACATTCCACGGGACAGTGGAGATCTAGACCGATCCCTGATCCTTGCTTAGGTCCAAGGCTGTTCTGTGATTTTATGTGTTGCATTTACCATTTGTTGGACTCTTCTGTGTTCCATTGTCTGTGCTAAGACTTGGCATGTTTTCAGTCCTCCCAGGAGCTCTAGGAGGTAGGTGCTATGATTCCCATCTTAAATACACACTGAATCTCAGTGTGGAACAGTGCATTCAAGGTAACTCAGTCAGCGGGGAGCATCTGGGACCCCAGATGTGGATGGGCCTGGCTTAAAGCCTTCCATGTGACTGCTACATCACAGTGCCCCACTCCAGCCCCAAGAGCACATGTGTATCCCTGAGCACAATGTGGCCAAGGGGAGCTTGAGGACCATGGGCATCTTGAGGAGATCATGCTGTTGGGTTTGCTGTGCACACACCTGTGCTTCTCCCTGGGGGACACTTTGGAAAGAAGTCCCCGTGGAGTGTCACTGCCCTGCTCTGATGGGTGAGAGGGCATCTGAGAACACAGTCTCCAATTCCAGCTGCAGCCTCATCCTGTTTTGTAGCAGAGTGTTGTCACCAATGTCATGAGCTGGCAAGGCCAATGGGATTATCATCTCCATTTCACTTAGGAACAAACTGAGCCTCAGAGGGGTGAAATGACTTCCTGAGATCACAGCCAGCAGCAGGACTAGAACATGGGGTTCTGGCTGTGAATTCAGAGTTCTTTCTACTAACTAAATCTGGTTCCAAAGGAGAAGACCAAGATCCTAGGACTTGTAGTTTGGGAGGAAGTCCCAGAATATCACCTTCATGGTGCCAGAAATGCCTCCATTAGGCATATCATTTCCTATGGGTCAGTTGACCTCTGATATCTCCTGAATGAGATAAGAGCAATGGTGACATAGCAAGAAGGGGCCCCAGGCAGGGTGGCAAGTGGGTGAGGGAGGACTGTCCAGAATGAGAAAGGAGAGGGCCACCTGCAGATCCATGTTTGGCCTTTGTTGTTACCATCCTGAGGCTAGAATGCTCTTGCCCAGCACCCTTGATTTTCTCCCGTAGCCTGAGAACAGAGGGCAGCCTGGTAGCCCTTCCTGGGAGAAGGCAGGTCTGGGGCTTGCTTGGATCTTGTGTCTGGACTTGAGTAGTTTTGGAGCCCTGGGCCATGACCTGGAATTCCCATGTGCTACCTACATTATCTGGGGCTATTGCTTTACTGCTCTGAACTTCAGTTTCCTCATCTGTAAAATGGGAGGGTTATCTCAGAGCATGGCATCTGGCACCCAACCTGGCACCTGGTAGAACCATAAACACTGGTGCTTAGACACCTGAGAATTCTCTGAGCTCTCCCTGTCTCTATCACGGGAAGTTGGCATCCCAGGAAAAAAGCTGCCACCTGGGGTCCTAAGTCTGGAATGCAGGAAAGTAGGCAGTGGAATTTTCTCTGGGTATACATCACATGCCCAGTCTGGGTGCTTGAGCTTCCTCTCCAAAAATTCCATAGTACTACCCGTATGCCAGGAAGGGGTGAACAAAGCTGCAAAAATCCAGAGGATTCAGAGATTGCTCCTGATATATTGGAGGGAAGACACTTGGTCCTCTTGTGAAAATGCCTGCCTGCTGCAAAGCGAGTTTCTCAAGGGGCTGGCTTGCTATACTGGACATTTCCTTGAAAGTATCCATCAAGAAGGAGACAAAGGGGATTCTTCTCCCTACTCCCGGTCTACTCAAAGTCCCCAAATGCAACCTTGTCTCCCAAAATAAATGACAAATTCTGGATTGTGTGAACATTCTCTATCTGGGAAGCTTCTATGGCAATCTTCCTTATTCTAGCCAGCTTGCCTTTGAGGTGGCTCCACCAGGGACGGCCTCCAAGGCTTGGAGTGGCTGAACCTTTAACCAGCCTTGCAGGAGGAGGCTGCCACCCTCCATATCCCCTTCTCCAAGCCACCAGACATCCCAAGTCTCCTCTTGGTAGCAAGCAGGTGTCAGCTTAAGCAGAAGGCACATCCTCCCTCATTCCCCCCACCCATCCCCAGCTGCTGCTCAAGTTAGGACTCCTCCTGCGAGTGGCTGCCCCCAACAACTGAGGAGAAAGGCCCTTTTCCCTTTGCCCCTGGGCCCGGATAAGGGGGACAGTGAGCAGACTGACAGCTAATTCCAGGAGACCCTTTTAGATGTCAGTCTCTCTGGCTGGCCTGGATTCATTAGGCTTAGGCAGCTCCTGGACTCTGCCGATGGTCACCTGGCGATAAGCAGTCGCGCCTGGCCCTCCTGCCTTTGAACTGTGTGCTCTGGCTCTCCTGCCTGGGAGCCGTTTTGAACTGTCAGTTCCCAGGGATTAGATGCATGTTTAAGCTGGATGAACTCATGAATGAAAATATTTTTCCTTCTTGGTTTCGGCAATAGAGACCTACTAAGGTGGGGTCCCGCTTTTACCTTCTCTTTCTCCCCAAGCACCACCCACCTAGGCCCACCGGAATAACAGGGGTCAAGAACCTTCTAGCAGCACTCAAGCTGCCCATGATTGTTTGGATGGGGCCTCTGTGCTGTGATGAAACCTGGTGCTCCTGCAGCCTCTGGGTTATGTGAGGGTTTTCTTGATGCTTTCCCTGTTCACAGATCTTCAGTACAGAATGACAGAGTTTCCTGTGTGTTATGGGCGAGGGAAGGCTGGGGAAGAGGACCGGCGCTGGGTGCTGCAGCTGACTGTGATTCCAGTACCATGGGCTTCATGAGCATTGAGGGCTGCGGGTCATGTGGCTAGAACACTGTCAGTGCTGTCACCCTTGGAAGTCTGGGTTCATCAGAGTCTGAATCTCAGCTCTGCCTCCTCTTAGTTGTGTGCCCGAGAAAGTTTACAGATGAGGTCGGGGTCCTACATCTTTCTTGCCAAGCTGTGTGGAGGGCTGTTGCCCTGGGGGGTGATGACCATAGTACTTGGCATGGAGTCAGCATTGTGCCGCTGTCCTTTCCCTGCCTTGTTCTGGGGCTTGGCTGTGCCAGCAGCCTGGGCCAACACCCACTCCATGCCCCTCTGCCCCATGCCCAGAGAATGAGGAAGGCCCAGGGGTGCTTTTGGGCTCGGTGTGATGAAGTCATCGGCTCCTAAGAGAATTAGTGCTGTAATAAATAGGTTGGTGCCATCACCAACTGGTTACACCTGTGGCTGGCTCACATGTCTCTGGTACTCAGGAGTCTGAGGTCGATGACTACTCTCTAGAGGTCAATTGTCACTTCTTTCCCCCATAGGAAGTTGCCGGGGACTTCTGAGGTGCAATGGGTTACCTTGCTTAGTGGTTAATGCATTCAGATGAGGATCAAAACAAGCCTTGGGCTGGTGGCTGGTGGCCTGGCTTGGCTGGGTGTGCAAGTGTGTGCATATCCTAGGCATACGCCTCTGTGCCAGCACCTGTGAGTGTGGGTGGGGGGCTGGGATTATTATGGGCACTTCCCATCTTAAACTCCTGGTCCATGGCTTTATCAGTGAACAGTTGTTTTAAAAGTCTCATTCCATGCAAGTGCTGTCTATTAACTTTAGAAAAACTAGGAAAATAGAACAGAGATCATCACTGTTAACATCTTAGAGTCTTCTAGAATTTTCTCCCCTAGAAAAGTGTTTTCTTACAAAAGTTTGTTCTTCTCACTTAGTGACACATGGTAGCCTTTTACATTTGACACCATCTTTTGTGAGAGCTATATGGTGTGAAGAACGGTGGCCCATGGAAAAATGGATGCATTATAGTTTTTAAAATTACTCTCTAATATCTAATCAGATATGTTGGTTATGCTGTGTCAGCCCTGATGGACACTATGATGAATGTCCTTGAGCAATCATTTTAGTGAATCATGCAACTATTTCTCTATGAGAAAAGCTTGGAAACTGACTTTCTGGCACAAAGGGCATCTGTGTTTTTCAGGCTTTGGATGCCTTTTGCTAACTCACCTTATAGAAAGTTTGTGTTGAGCCAAGTTGAAGGAACATTGTCCCTTTTGCCTTCTGTATAGGTTCATTGGACCTAGAAGTTTCTAAAGAGGCAGAAGAGGGCCCTCAGGTCCTATGAGGTCTGTGAGGGTGCCGAGTCCATTGTGCAGATGGGGCACTGAGGCCAGGGAGGGAAAGAAAGAGTGTGTGGGCCTGAGGAGAGCTTGAGAGCTGCGGCTTGGGAAGGCCACAGGCATCTCAGTGTGGAGGGTCCTGACTGCCAGACCCTGTGTCTTGCGGTGAGTTGGGAGGCAAAGGGAGAGTGGGGTGGGAAGAGCCAGGCAGCCAGGGCACCCTCTGCAAATTCAGGACAAGGAGCTCTGGGCCTCCAGCCCTTGCTTGGCTTCTTCCTCAGAGGCAGACTCCCTCTCAGAGATACCAATCAGAGGGGAGTGGGCAGGGGTATTGAGGTAACGTGCACACTCAGCGTGGGGAAACCTATTTCCAGGCTTTGTGGGTGCCCATTGTGTGGGTGTCTACTGTGTGCATAGCACTTTGCTAGGCCAAGGAAGGTGCTGGAGAAGCAGGGGCCGATGTCTAGGTGGAAAGTGAGTGGGACCTGTGTCCAGAGGTAGGGAAGGAGGGTGGTGGGATCATTCTCTCTGCTGGTGTTTCTTAAGTACTGACTGGGGCCAGGGCCTAGCCTGGGAGCTGGGGATATAGGCTGGGTGCAGAGGATAACCAGCTTCTACCTTTAGGCAGTCAGAGTCCTGTGAAGATGGGCAGTGGGGACAGGGAGTAATGACCGATGATGACTGCACTGTGGGCTGCATTGGTAGGAAGGGTCAATGTCAGAGTTCAGTGTATGGGTGGCCTCCAGCAGGCCTGGCAGGCTTCCCAGGGAAAGCCAGGCCTTTGGAGCAGGTACAGGGGCTGGTTTGGGGAATAAGGCAAGGCAGCCCTGAGGAAGCTGGGGTTCCTCTGGGAGCTGTCAGGTCATGGAGCTGGCTGTCAGTGTCAGGCCAGCTGAGGTAGTAGGGTGCTAGTGTGGGAGAACCTCATGGCCTCTCTCTCTATTCTGAAATAGGCAATCTATCTACTCCAGGATGAATCCTGGGGAAGGCTGGAAAGACCATTTGCCTTGGTTCAGAAGCTCTGTGTTCTGCACCCCCACCTTCCAGGAAGGCCTGGGGGTTCCCTGAGAGATGGGGTGAGAGGTTTCCTGGCTATGTTATCTCAGGGAGGAAGCTGGTCCCCGCCCGGCTCTGTTCATGTCACTCCCTGCTAGCCTGCTTCATGAAGGCGACTCCTACCATGCCCCTCCCTGGTGCCTCTGGAAGGCCCACCTGTCTTTCCCCTGGGCATGCAGGCCTTGAAGTCTGTCTGCTCTGAAGTTGCCAGTTGCATGCCCAGTAACTCAACCCGCACCCCTCCACCATGCCTGGGTCTCAACTGCCCACCCTCCTCCTCTGTGGTCCCTGGAGCTTCTCTGCCTTCGCACCTTGTCTTAGCTTTATCTTACTTCCTTTTCTGAGGTCTCCATCTCATTTAAGATCTGCTCATTCACCCACTCAGGCAAAGACTGCCTACTCTGAGAGGCCTCAGGAGATTTCTGAATCCTCCTGGGCAGAGCACAGCCTTCCTTGCTCAGGGCACTATCTTCGGGCCTGGTGCTTCTTACCACCCTATGGAAACCCTTGTGTTCAAGCTGATTCTGCCTGCACAGGAGCGGTGGACGGGGGGCTTCTCAGGCTCCTCTGTGTGTGTCCATGGGGTCTGGTACTGTGCACACCTTGTAGCTCAGGATCCATTTGGGGGCAGCACTTGGTCAAGAGCTGGCAGGAATTGCCTGGCATGTCCCTCTCGCCCCAGCGTTTTAAAGCCCAGAACGAAGGGAGGGAGAGGCCTGCTACTTTTCCCAGCAGTAGAGGTGGAAGTGAGGAGCCCAGCAGAGTGGCGGGGAGGGTCGGCTTTGGCTCTTCCTGGCTGCATAACCTCGGGCAAGCTATTTAACCTTCCCTCACCTTCCAACCTCAGTTTCTTCATCTGTCTAATGGAGAAAAAAATATAACACACAGGACATATAAAGAAACAATGGGAACATAATTCTCATGGCCTCAGTGAGCCACATAGCCCAGTCTCTGCACAGTTAGGCAGATAGAAGTAATTAGAAAGCTGTCCCTTTATTGTCCTTTGAGAGATTGAAGGTTGGGATGCCTACCTTGGGCCCTGGCAGCATACTGGATCCCGGATCCTCTGGGCCAGCAGTTCCTGGCCACCCACAGCCCTCAGGGGCTCTCCCCTCACCTGCTCTTTATTGTATATATATTGTTGGGCCCAGTCTTTCCATTAACCCTTTTTCCAGTTTGGTCCTCCCTCTGTCATATCTTCCAGGCCCCCAATTCTGCATCACAGAAAGAGGCAACGAGGGGCTGGCAGACATGGAGTTTTCCTTAATGCAGGGGTGGGGTCCTGACCCTCGCATGGGCGAGTTCAGTCTTAGGTGTACATGGCCCTGGTCATCCTTAATGCTCAGTAACTGTGGGGCTCACAGCTGCATTCATCAGTGTCTAGAGATCTCTTTTATGTGCCAGGCGCCATGTTTGATTTTAATTTCTAGAGAACTCTGCGAGGTGGATGCTATTAGCTCTATTTTATAGATGAGAAAGCCGAGGTTCAGAACAGAGCCATTACAGACGGAGACTCAGGTCGCACAACTGGTAAGAGCATTTGTTTCCCCCTGAGCTGGGTGCCAGCCCACGAGGGAGTTCTTCAGGTGGAGGAAGCCCTTCAGAGTGCCCCTGGGTCTGACAGGAAGACCATTTGGGTGAGAACAGGTGATAGGCAGATCCTAAATGTACAGAATTAAATATTTACATTAGGAGAAGATGAGGGTTAAGTGTCTCAGAGGCAGGCAAAGGGAGAGTGGAAGGACCGGTTGTTGGGATGGCCCCAAGGAGTTTCTAGAAAGTTCCAAGAGAGGTGACTAGCTCTGGGGGCTCAGAGGAGCCCGTGAGGGGTGGGGCTGAGCCAGAGCTAGGCTGTATATTTAGTGAGAAATTGCGAGTGTGGTGGCCAAGGAATGTGGGAGCCACATACCTTTGTGTAATTAGGTCGGCTCCTCTACAGCGGCTGCAATTAGCCGCAGGCGGGAGACAGGACTTCCTGTGGCCAAGGCCACTTCTGCACCTGGGGCGGCTTACCTGGGCTCCTGCTGTCCAGGCTTGGGCCCCCGTCCAGTTTCCGGCAATGGCAGCCGGAGAGGCAGGTGGGGTTCTTGGAACTCCAGGTCACAGCAGGAGGAGAGAATTGTCCAGGTCTCTTCCTGCCACTCAGCCCCATTTACATCTTCTTTGGGGGCCAGCTGGAGAGGGGCCTGTTGCTCCCTCTCCTCACCTGTCACAGGGCTGTTCTGAAGCTCACTCACACTGGCTGTCAGGTGGGACTGCTGGTCTCCTAGAAGTGATCAGGACTTGGTACTCTTGCATACCTCTTCCTACAGGGAGCTCAGTGGCAGGAATGTTCTGAGAAGGTGCCCTTTCCAGGACCCCAGCCTATCTGTCTTAGTGAAGAAAGTCAAAAATGAGATGATCAGTGCTGCCAATCTGTTTCTCCTTGTGTCAGAAAATATTACTTAATTCATCTAATTTTATCCCCCCCAATAGCAGTGGCTTCTTATTCCTTACCGGTCCTGTCTATCCCTCTGTGAAAACTTGGAAGAAGCAGGGGTAGAATTATTCCCATTTTACAGACAGGAAAGACCAGAGACTGGAAAGTGAGATACTTGCTCAGAACTACCTGAGGAAGCTGACAGTGGCCCAGGGACGTGGATGTGCCAAGTGGCACCATGCTCAGTCTTCCGCAATCTGTTGGGGTGGAGCTGAGGCTGGACTTTGGACCCTTTTCGTGGGGCAAGTTGCTGGTGACTGTGGCACTGGGAGGGAGGTGTTGTGGTGCCTGCTGCAGTCAGCAGAGGGGCAGCACTGTTCTGGAGTGGGAGGGGGCTCATCAGTGCTAGGGGTGGGGACAAGTTGGCTGCCCATCCCCATCAGGTCACTATCAAAGCTGAGTCCCTGGTTGTTCCATCCTTCACTGTATACCCCAGAGTGGGAGAAAGGTCTAGAAGTCCTATGGTCGATAAACTTTTTCCAACCAGGCTCAGGATGCTCCCTAAGAAGCCCAGGAGAGTGAGTGCCCTGACCACTTTCTGGGAGCAGCACAAGTTCTGTTGGGCATGAAGTAAAGCCCCAGGTTTCACAGGGGGTAAGAAACCTGAAGTATTAGGATATGCTTGGCTCCAAGCAAGTGTTGACTGGTATTGGTGGCTATTCTTATTATTTGAACACTGCTATTAAAGAATAAGACAGTGTTCTATGAAGTGAGCACCTGGGGCCTGATCTGGGCTGGGAAGACTGTGCTCCATGCACTATCCACAGAGCTGCCCTTAGCTGTGGGCACCATGCTCAGTCCTCCACAATCTGCTGGGGTGGAGCCAAGGCTGGACTCTGGGCCCTTTCGATGGGGCAAGTTGGTGATGTTGGCACAGCATCACCAATCCTGCATTCCCCCGGGGCCTCACTCACCATCAGTGATGTCATTCCACTAGATTCTCATCATTTACCACCATGATGTTCTACAAAGTCACCGCCAGCACGGAATCCGCCAGTACTGAACCACTGCTCCTAGGGGAGACACGGGGTGAGGTTCCTATGAGCCTCTGGTCACAACACTTTTTTTTCTCACTTGATTGATACATAACCTTGTCTTCTTGGTATTTCTGTTTCAAGCCCCCTAGCTAATGCACATTATTGATTCATTAGCATTGAATGTGGCCAGTGGTGTTGTAGCTCACACCCGAGCAAGCACAAATATTTCCCGCCTTACCTAACACAAGCATTGTCTCTGTAAGGCACGTCACAGCCTTCTTGGACTTAGGAACACTAGCTGGCACTTCAGCACTATGCTTGGGGACAATTTTAAACAGTGGCATCCTCAACAAGAGTGGCAGAGCATCTTGCTTTGATGGACCTTTGCTGGGACTGTGCACATCAGGTGATCTTTCACTACCCCTGTCTGCAAATGACCTTGGAAGAACCATAACTATTGATTTTGGGGGTTACAAATAAAGTTTAGTGAGTATACCGATTTGTAAAGGATGAGGACCTGTTGCCTATGGTCGATAAACCAAGTTTCTGGGCCTGGACCAGCCATTTGGGGGTTGCTCAAGGTTGGAGAGTGCTGGACAATACCTTTGAGCCACAGGGAACATGGAGAGTAGGGAGGTCCCTAAAAGGCTCCAGGGCCAGCTGCTGGCCCAGCCCTAAGCCAATGGGGGTCTGAGTCCGGGAGACCCTAGGCTGGGCTGCACTAAGCCTGGACAGCTCTGTCCCCCGTGATCCTGATGGGTTTTCCACACACAGCACTTCAGCTGTCTACGGCAATGTGTTTATGTGGGTGGGAAGCATGTATTTCTTTTTACTCTTTGGACATATTTTGAACCCATAAACGAGAAGCAGTTCACCTTTGCAGGCTTTTCATCTGCATGCCCCTGGCAGATCTTGCCCCCAGGGCAGTGGCCGAGATGGGCATGTCTTTAGAGCTGATCACATGTCCAGTTAGGAGCCCCAGCATCTGTGCAAAGGGAGGGAAGATAGGAGGGGGGATATGCATTTCCCAGCGGAGAGCCCACTCAGGCTTCCCAAGGGGGAAGAGGTGGAGGGTGGGAGGAGGGCTGGGAAGGAGGCTTCTTGGCAGACTTACCTGCTTTCCATGAATCCTCTTGAGGCTGTTTGTGACCATTGAGGGTCCCTGAGCCACTTCAGGTTCCAAGAGGCAAATGAATCCAAAGAAGGAACATCCTTCACCCCTCACCACAGACCTGTGGACTCTCAGACCTGTCTCTCCATATCAGCGTAGTGCCCACCGCCATGTCCTCTCACAGAGGAACTTTGGAGTATGGCAGGAACTTTGGAGTCAGACTGCCCAAGTTAGACACTTGGTTTAGTTGAGTATCGGCTATGTGACCTGGGGCAAGGAGCTGAACCTTTCCATGTCTCAATTTTTTTTATTAAGATGAGACTAATAATCATATCTATTACTCAAATTTGCATTATATGATTCAGATGATATTTGAAAAACATTTAGGATATTGCCTACCATAAAATAAGAGCTGTATGGGTGTTTGTTAAATTAACAAAATTTATAAATGTGCTGTGTAATTTGAGTGTGTCTGGGGCGAGTTATCCTTATTGAGCCTCAGTTTTATCATCTGACAAATGGGATGGATAATGATATGTACCATAAAGGTTGTTGTGAGAGCTCAGTGTGACAAATAGTTTAAGACACCTGGCTCAGAGTGAGCTTTAAAAACCTGCTGATGATTTTTATTCTTGGTAGTATTATTATTAATGGGTTCCCCTTATCTCATTCAGTCTCTTGTCTGAGTTCAGATGAGGGGTTGGGAGAGAAAACACAAAGGATGGGCCAGGAGGAGGGGAGATGAGCAGGACTGCTGGTCTGCACGCAGAAGAGGCCAACAATGGGTTTGGGTTTCTCCTGGCAAAGACCCTGTGAGTGTGGTGGCAGGTCCCTACCTAGGAAGGAGTGGGAAACTGATCTCTGTTCTTCAAGCCACACCCTACAGGGAGCCTGCCTCTCCCATCCCCAGGGACTCAAAGCCTGCCCTGGTCACAGAGGTCCCTCCAGGGAGCCTCCTATTCAGGCATCTGGGCAGATGTGTCATTGTAGGCATTGCCAAGCAGTGGGAATGCTACTCACAAGAGCGGGAGCTGCAGAAAATTCCCTCCTGAAGTTCCTCTGGAAGACTCAGGATATACTTCACAGGAAGCATCAGCACAATTTTCTAATCAAGTTGAAGTCCGTGGCCCGTAGTTAGAAACAATAAATGAAATGCAATTTGAGCCAGCACTTTGCCTGAGTCTCCATTTCTGGAAGTGGGTGTGGGTGAGAAGCTGGTTTTTTGCGGGAAGAACTTGACCCCTGACCCCGACCGTTTAGCCCCCAGCCCCACCATTGGCTTGCAGGGGTGGGACCCTAGGACTTTATTTTAGGTAATCATTGCAAATCCTGATTTTGATTTGTCAGGTCAAAGTCCACACTTCTCTGTAAATCAATGCACACTATTAAGCCGACTCTTTGTTTTTTCTCCTTCCAGCGCCTTCTACCTACCATGCTTAGAGTTTAGTCTTGGAGATCATTGTTTAATCAATATTAAACCATTCACATAGTTTAAGTGTTTACTTATGTGCTTTGAATCATTGCTTGCAGTAAGAACAAGTGATGCCCCTAATCTGCCTTCCCTACACTCCCCAATACCCTAATTATGTAATTTAGAAAAGAACATTTCCTGACAGCAGTTTCTCAGTGCGCAGCAACAAATGCCGACTGGGGACGAGCCCAAACAACCCGGTAATAGCTAGCACATGGAGCCCGCTGCCTTGGTCCAGGCGGCCCTGGCTTGGGGCGGGCGCCCGTCCATTTGGGTTAAGGCTTTCAAATGATGGCGTATTAGTGCCAGTAGAAGTAATTCCACATGAAAGGGGCTGAAGCTAATAGCCCATCTCCAGTCTCTCTGAGTTTGCAGAATAGGCCCTCACTGCAAATTGTTACCGACCCAGACAGTCAGGAACAGATATCTCACCCAGCCTGTGAGATTGACGCAGCCAAAGACGTGTCCAAGAGGCCAAGGTTTAGACCAAGCTGTTCCTTGTGGCCCTGCCAACCCCAACATCCATGGTCCCGAGGTTGGGCCTGAGTGTCCCCAATATTTCCTTAATGCTTTTGGTGGGAGTTTAGAAACAAATGTGCCTGTTGGATATTTGAGAGGCCGTTGGGTGACAGGTTGTATGGTGGGCAGACTCCATGGTTTAGGAACAACTACACCGAAGCACCATCTAGCTAGTGTGGCTAAGTGCCCTTCTCCTCACCAGCCTGCCAATGGCACTTGCTGAGCATCTCAAAACTGCTGGCCCTGCCTGCAGAGCCCAGCCTGGCCTTCTCTGGCCAAGTGAGGCCTACACGCTCCCTGACAGCGCTGCTTCTATACAGAAGCAGAAGGCTACCTTTCCTGCTTCCCCTCCCCACCAGATACCTCAACACTGAGGCAACAACAAATATTCTGTTGCCATAGAAATCCAGGGGGAAGCCTTTGGGGGCTCACCTGTCTCGGGGGTGGTCAGTCTACTCGTGAACCTCACCATGCAGCCACTCCTCACGGGCGGAATCCTGCTGCTGTGGCCTGTGTTTGCATGTAGTCATCTAGCCGCCCAGTGCCTGAGCTCTCGAGGTCCCAGGGGAAGGGCAGGGGACCAGTGTGGAGCAAACTGAGCTGCGGAAATTTTAATTTGGCTGTGAATCTCAAACCAGTGCGTTGGCCTTTCTAGAAGTGCCCGTTGCTATGGCGATGGAAGCGGTGCCAATCGTGAGAGTTGTTTTTGTGGTTAGAGTGCCTGTCTTAGACAAAGAGAGTGAGGCCAACCCGACAGCCTCAGACCTCATTCTCTTCCAAGGATTGGATGTTGTCAAGCCCTGGGCTCCGGAGAAGAGGTGACAGCCTTCCAGAATGGCCATATTACCCTAGCCTTATTCTGGGGGTGGCTTGATTGGAAAGGAATGGTCACCTGGCATTCCAAGAAAGAACCGCAGGTGGGCTTACCCACAGAGAAAGGGCCGCTCAGTTAGGCAGAAATTGGAGTTTAAAAATTCCACTCTTTCGGGGCAAACTTACGATAGAGCATTCTTTATGGAGCCTTCTGCCACCCGGAGTCTGGCCATGGGCCCATAGGGGTCTGCTCTTTCATGCCACATTGTGACTTGGGCCTCAAGTATCAGCTCTCCCCCTCCCCAAATTTCCTAAGTGACGGAATGGAGGCCTTCTCTGTAGCCGGGGTGCTTGTGTAGCTCGTTAAGTCTCAAAGTGTTTTACAAATATTTATCCACCTTAGGTCATTTGCAAACCTAACCCCTGTCATCCCACCCCAAGGTTGTCCCCTCCAGCCTCGTTGCCCAAAATGAAGTCAGAAGCCTTGGACTGGGAATTCTATATTGGTGGATTTTGAAAAGCTGTCCCGAATGGTTTGTTTATTTCTCTAGTCTGCCCTTCTTAGAGTTCCAGAATGTGTTAGGACTGCCCAGTTCAGACATGCAAAGCCCTTTGCCCTCCCTGCTGGAGGTGAGAGTATTTTATTTATGAATTCATCTTAAATCACTTTTCAAATCACTTTTTAATCAAATTAAGACTCTTTCTCCAGGCTGATGTCAAAACATCAGAATAAAGAGGCCATTAGTAGGAGCAAGGTATTTGGGGACAGGTAAGCAGTTCCCTTTGCCTTGCTTTCCCATCTGGCACAGACAAGTTGAGAGAGCCTATTTCCTGTTGCTCTGTGAGATCCCTAAAGTGTATCTATTTCCTTGTCAAGAGGAAGGTCCCTGGGAATTGGAGGCCTGGGTCCTTCCCAGGGGTGACTCTACGTGGTGGATGTTATTGATATCTCCCCCAAGACACACCCAGATGATTCCTGGGCTCCTGCCCTTCCCCATCTTCCCAGCAACCAACTACTCCGAGTTGCATCAGGGTTACTGGTTTGGGTGGAAGTGGCCGAACCTGAATTTGCTTCAGCTGCTGGTCTCACAGCTTCTGACTAATGAAGACTGACCCCTGGTGAATTTTCAGAAGCCACCACTTGCCTGCACTGAGCTTGTTCTGTTGATAAGATAGGCTTTTTGTGTGGAGCAGACAGGAGGGGAGCAGTTCCAATAAGGTCCCGATCAAGGTGATACCAATCATTCAGGCTAATGTTTGCCAAATAAATAGCCTCATTAGGAAGGGCTATAAAAGTCCGATAAGATTCTTCTAATTATCCCCCAAAGCACAAATTCTTGGAGTTTCAGTTCGGCATACTAGGAGAAACATGGAGAAACGAGGAACCAGTGTGTATGATTGAATATTTTTTAACAACAGCTTCAACCCTACCAGCAACACATCTAGCATTACATATTTTGCCTTTGCAAAAGCACCAAATTGCTGAACAGAAGGGAAAAAAAAAGACAATGACATATTTTAGGTTACTATTTCACCTTTGCAAATCAATATACAAGCCATTAAAACTACATTTTTCCATGAATGATAAGTGTAATTACCTCTCTCTTGCCATAAAAACTTGTCCTTATTAAATGTAAATATTTAAAAATGATTGAAATATATTTGAAGGGTACTTTATAGCTTGATTTTATATGCTGACATCTGGGTTGCCTTTCCTAAAACACTCTATTTCTTGCAGAGTTATTAAATTAGTATTTTGAAAGGACTAACACTAGACTTGTTCCTTGTTTCAATTTTAATTTCGTACATATTTAGATTTACTGGGAACTCAGAGTTTTTACGTTGAGCTAATGCATCGCTATGTTTGTGGGGCTTGTACACATAGAAGCCATGATGTTATTTGCAGAGGGAATCTTTAAACAATTGGAAACTCCATCTCCACATTTATTGTGTACCCCTGCAAAGTAGAGAGTATAGGAATCAAGATTCCAAGATTCCTGCCTGTAAATGTTTAATTTTCCAATTCTTCTTTAGAGCAGGAAGATTGTTTTAAATATTTACTTTTCTTTTAATTGTGCATCATTTCAGATAACAAGTATCCAATTCTTTTTTTCTTTTCTTTCTTTTTTTTTTTTTTTTGGTAGATCTGTCAAAGGTTATTTAGTTTAACTCTGAGAAGGATATAGAATGTGATAATTTTTTTCAGGTTCCCTTTTTGGGAGAGATTTTTTTTTAATTCTTATTTTTAGTTGCTTAACAACACCTCTGTTTGTGGAAAGGTAAGATTGTTCAGTTCTATGCTTTGAGAGAATTTCAGACAATGACAGAAAATCTAATATTTGAAAATACAATCTTTGCTAACATACCTAATTCCAGATGGCAAAAAAGACCTTGCCCAAAAATGTGCAAGAATTCAATATAAGTTGCTCAAATATTTTTCATGATAAACAAATATTTCTAGGATGGAAGTATTCCTGAGCTCTGCATAGGAAAGCAACCATCCATGCAAGCCGTGCTAGGCTAACCTTCAAACCCTCTTTACTCTTTTCCTTTCACTATGTTAAATCCTTGAGATGTGTAAAGATGTTATCATAGGCAGTGGGTCAAGTAATCTGCACATGTAGCTTTTTATAAATTTTTCTTTGCAAAGGAAAATTTTTCTTTAAATAAATCCCCCCAAATAAATGGTTTATAAAAACAAAAGTCTATTTGTTTTGAAATTGCACACAAGAAGCCATGTTATAACAATATCTCCTTTTATTTGAGTTCTGCTTGAGAAAAGAAATTTACCTATAGTCAGCGATTTCCCTCATGATAAGCCTTTAAAAAATAAAGTTGTCTCTGGGGAGAAAATAAACATCGACCAAGTGTAGATATTTGTAATTAAGTGCCTTTATTCGCTTGTCCAGTGAAATTGTTTAATCTTTTTTTTTTTTTTAATTTCCTTTATTTTTTCTTTCTTTAGAGTTTGGTTCATGCAAATTCCTGAATCTGAAGCATCTTAGAAATTTGTTGCTTTTAATTACCTAGGTACCTCTTGAATGAGCAAACCTGATTTTTTTTTTCCCCCAGATGAAGTAGAAATTTTAAATGTCTTGAAATTCTTTTTTTTTTGCCAGAACTCTTGGCAAAATGTCTGGGGCTTGGGGGCATGTTCACAGTGCCACTGAAATGAACACACGAGGTGGAACGCGCACCGATCACCAGCCAGTGACTTGGGAATTTTTCAAGAGGCATATTTTCTTACGTTAATGCCTTTGTAGATTCCATCGACGTTCAGACATCAAAGGGTGTGCAATTAATAATGGACATCTGGAGGGCCGATCACATGCTTCCGATGTTAAAGTGGTGAACGACAGGAAAATCAGCCGTGGTCAGGTATTAGCTGTAATCATTTTTAAACAACAGCATCGAAGGCTCCTCTTTTGTGCCTTTGCTCTCAGAGATGCAGAGGCACACATACCAAAGGTTCCCGTGGACACCTTCCTTCTGATGGATGAGTGAGTAATAATTGATCTGTAGAACTACGTCGTCAGTGTTGATTCGGATAACCTTAATTTCTCCAATAAATGCAAATTCCATTTTGTGTAAACTTTTTCCTGGAAGCCCCACGTGGACACATGGCAAAAAAAACCCAGTTGTTGTATTATTTGAGTCTTTGGTGAATTCGTGAAGGTTTGCCCTGTATTTGTTTGCATTTTCAAAAATACATGAATATCATCTAGAAGTAGGATAATAGTAACTTTCTGCTGGCTGGAATTGAAGGTGTCCTTACGAGTTATTTATTTCCTTTCTTTTATGGTAGCCTGTTTATCTTTCCCAAAGTGATATATGTTACCCAACCCCAAGTAATATAAGATAGGCAGGTAAGACTGTGATTAAGCTCAGCAAAAATGTTCCAGAGAAATATGGTGCTTTGGGCTCTAAACACTCCTACAGGTATAAAAACCTGCAACTTTTTAACAATAATTCTCATTTCAGTAGGTCACAGATAATAAAGGAACGCTTGTTTCTGGGAAATTAAAAAAATGACATGAGGGGAAAATATTTATTTGCTTTCTACATTGGTCAAATGACTAGTGGATATTAAAAACCTGTAAATAGACAGATGCAACCAATTCTCTTTCATTAACAAATATTGCAATTTCACAATAAAGAAAAAGCATTTCAAATACGTCTCCACTACTGAGAAACTGAAATTATGGGAGCTCCTGCTTGCTTTAAATTTTAAGAAATTAATATGCTAATGGGTTGAGGAGAAAAAAAAATATTATAAATCTTTAAAGAACCAACTTGAATTTTAAAGGCTTTTTCAGCCATTCAGGTAGCAAAAACTCCAATTCACTTTGTGCACGTTTCTGTACCTTTGCCTCTTGACTTAAGTCCACCCAGCCGCCAGTTTGTTTTCCTTCTAAGCATAAGCAGGATCGGCAGCACACTTTAAAGTTAATTTGAAGCAGGGTCTATATTGCCGTCAGCAAATATGTTATAAGCTTATTATTTAATAGTGATTCCGGGGTAAGGCCATCATCCCCTTCCTAAATCCAAATATAAAAGCTGAAATCGTATTTGTTAAAACTGTCATGTTGAATTTGTGGCCCAGATTGTTTTCCCGAGGCGTGCTGGGCCAAAGCTGAGCGCTGCTCCCAGCTGTAGACACCCCGAGCCCAGCAAGGCTGCCTCTGGCCCGTGGCTGAGCCTCCAGGAGCTGCTCAGACCGCCTGCTTCCCCCAAACAGAGCTGCCTCCCAGCCCGCTCTCGGCTTTTCCACATTGTAAAATCATTTGATTTATTTGTTTGGTTTGGTTTGGTTTTTAGAAGCACTGCAGAAATTATTTCCTACTGGCAGCGAGGGCACTTGGTGTTACACTACATTAGTTTCACATCATTAGTTTAGGGTTCTCAAACTTAAAATTGGAAAGTATATGGGAGGCTTCTAGAGACCTCAGTTCTGACCAGAGCAGAACAAATTAAACCTGATGGATTCCTTTCGCTGTCTGTAACGTGTGGGGCGATACATCATAAAGTGCTGTGGCATGGCTGAGGGGTTCCCTCTGTCAGCTTTGGAATTTGGTGGTAGGAAATGTTAGTTATTTATGAAGAGGAAAAATTCCACTGTTACCATTCCGGTTTTCCAAAAAACCGTAATTTTATCGTCACTGCTTGTAGCAAGAAGCCAAGAAGGGGTGCCGATGACAGCCACGACCCCATATCTCTGGGCTGTCTGTCTCACCTCCATCAGCCACTTCCCGCTCGGACTCTTGTTCTTTACAAGTAATTCAAAACCCGCCCGCGGACAGACGACAAGACCAGAGCGCGCGGCCCTGGCCTGGGGACTCCTGGGGGAGGAGGTTGGGGTGCCAGCCCGCGTGGGGCCGGTCCCCGGAGCGTCTGCGCAGCCGAGGAGGCCGAGGGGCCGCTGTGCGGCTGGCTGCCCCGAGCGCCGGCTGCGCGCCGCGAAGGGAGAGGCCGGCCGGCTCGCTCCCACACGCCGGCTCTGCGCCTCTCTCGGTCTCTTCCTGTCCCCAGTGGCTCTGTCTTCCCCCTCGTGCTCAGCCAGAGCCAGACCTCGGCCTCTGCGGGCTGCGGCGTCTGCACCCGGCGCGGCCCTCAGGTGAGCGCTCCCCGAAGCTCTCCTGCCACCTGTTGGCCGCCGGCGGTGCTGACGCCGCTGGAGCCGCGCTTCCAAACCCTTCCTAGAATTTTTAATGACTTCTCTGTGGCTGCGCTCAGCCTTCTGGCCAAGGCCTGCAGGATGGCAGACCCGCAGCTGTCTCCTGAAGCCCCTCAGGCTGGGTTTCCCAGGCCCCTATCTGGTGAGGCCACTGCAACTGAGTTTGGAGTCGTCCTAGTCAACCTGCCCAGCAATAAGATGTCCAGGGTCCTGCCTATGACTGCAGAGGTCAGACCATCTTGGTCTTCCAGAGCAGTGTCTGGGGAGGGCTTGGTGTGTGCTCTGTAAGATCCACTGATGGAGACTTGGTGAGCCATCCCTTCCTTTGGACTAAGTCCTTCTGACATCTGCCCCTGCTTGGCCACTACACAGTTCTGCTCTGGTCAGAACTGAGAAGCACAAAATAGCTTGACCATCTTGGATTTTCTTGCTCCTGGGTACTGGTTCTTCCCAGGCCCTCTCCCTTTCCTTTCTTTGTAAGAATCTTGTAGGATTTGAATGGAAGGGCAGCACAGGGGACTTCAGCCAGAGTCAGAAAGAAAGGTATAAGACCTTGAAAATGAAGATGGGTGCTGTATCTTCTCCCCATAGGAAGGCATGGACCACTCCCAAATATCACACATGAGCAGTCCTGTTCTGAGGGGCTGGACGCTGGGTACTCACCAGAAATAGGCCTGGATTCATCCATACAAAGCCGTTAGCAAAGTGGAGCTCTTGGTGGCCTTTTGGCACAAGACAGGGCAGCAGCCACATTTCTAAAACCATCTGGGGGCAAAATGAAACATACTTCCAGGTTCTGAGTGGACTGAGACTGGAGGAGGGATTTGGCCTAATTTTAGGAATGTCTCACATGGCTCAGCCACACTGAGGTAGAGGCTATTGGTGTGCTTGCACTCCTATTTTGGGGAGAGGGATTCTGGAGCCTTGGATTTTCCCCAGTCACTGTTGGAAGAGGCTGAAAATCCCAGCTGTTGGCCCATGTGGTAGATGCAATGTTTCTTCATTCCGTGGTAGTTTTATACACAAAGGCTGCGTCACTCTCAGCCCCGCCCGCCTGCAGCATGCATGGACCTTAACAACAACACTGATGCTTGATGCTCCTTGTGCAGCATGGCAGACTGCTTGCACCCTCATTCTGCTAATGTGGGTCCAGGAGTTTCCACCTAGCCTTCTGCTAGTAGCAACAGGTCAGGTTATGTCTAAAGGAGATACCTTTCTCTGCCCTGAAGAAAGTAGGGATTGGCTGTGAGAGTCAAGGGAGACTGCTTGTGGGTAACTGTCTCCTGGCTTATCTGAGACCAAAATGTTCCACCTCCTGGTCTCTGAAATCATAGAGGTACTCTGGTATTTGGCCAAATGGCATTGAAAATCCAGCCCTGAAAAGTTATTTTCTTAGTCTAGGGGCTCATGCTAGTCCTGAATGAGGGGTGATTTAGTTGTGTTTTTCCAGCTCACCTCATAATTTAGTATAGAAAAAAAATCCTTTGGCATGTTTCCTCCTGGGTGCCAACTACCTTTGGAGCAGCTCTGTGCAGAGAAGTGCCCTGTATTCAGGAATCTCGTCATGCCAGGTCTGGCAAGTGGCTCACTGAACTCTCCTAGGTCCGCCGGCCAAGAAGGGAGAGAAATCCTACTCAATTTTTATGGAGAAGAAGGAATGTTAGGAAAGTCAGTAAACTTCCACCCTCCCAGCCCTATGAACATGAATAGAAGAAGAAAACCCCTAGGTGGCTGGCTAGTTACCCCTAGCACAAAACCTCCCTCCCATGGCCTCCCTTTTATATCCAGTTTGTCTGACAGAAATCAATGACCAGCGGAATACTAGTTTCCACAATACTGTCCATCACACAGGTATTGGGGGACCAAAGGTAAGATGAACTTTAAACACACCTGGCACAGCTGGCTCCCGCCTTTGTGCCTGGAATGGCTGCCTGCCAACTGGCTGCCCTGCCCCTTCATGTGCTCTCCAGAGCAATTCTAATTGACTCTTTTTCTTTTTTTGTGACCACATATCAGTCTAATATCAGGTCATTAGGTTGCCTTGGGAGAGTTTGGGAGCCTGTCTGGTAAATTGCCCTGTAGGACCTGTAGGTCTCACAGAGCCTAATGCTGGTCAGCCAAGAGCATGACCTCCAAAAGGGACAGCCCTCTGGGATTCTCACTCTCTCCTCAGCAGCACACAGAAAAACTTCTCTTAGGGTTCTCAGTGGGATCCCACTAGCCCCTGTGGAATCCCTGAGAGAAGGGACAGGTGGTGGAGCTGGGAGTCATTTTCACTATCGTACACATCTGAATGGAGCATCCTTCTGCAGAATCATGGCCCCCCAAAAAGTGTGTTATTGACAGCAAGACTGTCTCTACCACAGCCCAAGCGGCCCCTCCTCTCCCTCACCCCAGGCAGCTTTAACATGCAGTTCAGTGGCTGACCTTCTCTAGGCCTGGGTAGGAAATTACCCTGTCTGGAGGGAGAATGGCCCTGGGTCATTTTCAGTCTTCCTCTCCAGCTGCTGCAAGTTCATTTGTTTTAACTTTCCCTCCCTCGAGATAACAGATTCCAGAGGCCAGTGAAGAGAGAACGTGGTGTGTTGAAGAGCCTTTTAAGTGGGGGACGTCTTTGGATGTGAGGCTGAGCTGTTCAGGAGACATGGTCACTTTGCTTGTTCACAGAGCTGAGGGGAGGGGGCTGATAAGGCTATTTTTTTTTCGTAAAACACTGGAATCTTCTCTGATTATCAGTTGGGAAATTCATGGGAGTGTTTATCTGCAGAGGAAAGAGAAGACAAAATGGACTTCATGACAGTCAATTGGGTTGCTCGTTGTCAAACAATCACTTAGAGAGCCTTTGCTCTGACTGCGGAGTGTCATTGCTATTAGCCACTTAATCCCTGTGAGAGGCCATGCTCTGGGTCACCCCCATTTTAGAGATAAAATGCAGCCCTGCTTTTCTTCTCTGTGTGATATAGGCAGCAAACATGTCTTAACTCCAGTGAGTAGTCCCCTGCCAGGGCAGCCCGTGTTACGAGCTTGAAGTAAAATTGTTCCTTGACGTCAAATGAGATTCAAGCGCATAGGAAGGAATACTTTTGGAAGAACTAAAGGAGATGACAAAGCTGTCATCGCAGATGTCAGGCCCTGCTCTCTGAATTTCCACGTCCCCTTTCTCTGCCTCCTCCCTCACCCTTGCCTGCCCCACTGGAATCATTTGGTGTTCACCTGGCTGGGGGAGAGAACATTGTGAAATTCCAGAATTGCTGCAGGGACTTGAAGATGTGGAAAATGCAAACTCCTCTCTGGGTCTGTCTTCTCTCCTGCCAATGCAGTCTGACGGAGCCGTGGGCGTACCGATGCCAGATATAATCCAACTAAATAAATTTCTAAGAACATAAAATGGAAGAAAAGCACTCTTCACATTTTCCTTTTGTTTTCTGCACAAAAGCCACTCTCGGTATGTGAATGGTATCAGATGCAATAATCCAGAATAAATCTCCAGGAAGAGAAATGCATCTGAATGGGAGTGATCATCATTTCCCATTTCCTCTCCCTTCCCCCATTTTCTATTGAATGAGTCACTGGGAGGCTGCCCACAGCTCCTGTTGGCTGGCCAGGATGGTGGGTGGTGGTCACAGGGGCTTACTGAGGCCTGGGGTTGCTGCCAGACCTACACAGGTCATTGAGCTTCAGCTGGGGAGAGTTTTTGGGTTTTTGCCTTCTGGATCATGTCCATTTTGGCTGAGGGTCAGAAGAAGACCACACCCTTTGACTTTAGGCCTCCACAATGGCCAAGTCTTCTCCTGGGGATCTTACGGGGATGTTCTTGCCAAGTGCATCCACTGTAGAAAAGTCTGGAAGCGCTTAAGTCATATGGAAGATTAAACTTGACGATTCCGGGGTAGCCCTCTCACACTGCCCGTCTTAGAACACGTGCTTATTCCCTGCTGAGGGAAGATGTTACATGGCTGTGGGGGAAGGATATGTCGGCGCATTTGCCAAACCAAGATTTCTAGAGGCCTTCAGAATTGGAGGCCTTTTGCCATGGAATGGTTAATTTTAACCCTATGTTACTTACTCTACAGTCCACATTTCAAAATTTTCCTTTTGGTACAAGGCCATAATCACACAGTGCATCTGTGATCATATAAGGGTCACAACTGGGGATGGCTTTTCAGCCTTTGTCTTTCATGTCATGGATGTTTTGTTGAAGAACAGGCCAGAATATAGAATGCTCCTCAATTTGGGTTTGTTGATGTTCTTTCCTGGTTAGATTCAGATTATACATTGCTGGCTGGAACAATGTATCCTTCAAGATATCATATCAGGGGCACATGCTACCTATCTGCCCCTTAGCAGTGATGTGGACTTTGATTTCCAGGTCACAGGGTTTGGTTACTACACTGGTTACTGTTTTTCCTTGAACTAATGATCAGTCTGCAGGGGGGTGGGGGGTGGCGCTCAGACATGCAAATATTTGTTTTCATCAATCACTCCCCTTCCATTTAGCATCAATCTTGCCAATGGTCACAAAATGGTAGTTCCACTATTCCTCACATTTTTATCAGCATTCTGGTGAAGAACACTCCTACTCCCTCTCTATTTTCCTTCCCTTCCCGCCCTGCTGTTTCTGCTGATGATTCAGTATAGCCTCACAGATTTATAATATGTTATCACCCATTATTCAATATCAAACCCATTATTCAATGGGTTATAACTTATTTCTATCATTAGTTTGTGCTCAAATCATCCCAGATTTATCCAGTGAGGTCCCCTTCAGACTTGGCTTCTGCCTCCTTTTGACATGTCATCCTCATTATTTTCAGTACTTGTTTAGTTTCTGGCGCTACCAAGATGTTCTAGGCTCACCTGTCCCTTCCCTGTCCTAGTCCTGAGGTCAGCTGTGTTGCTGAGGGGCCCTGGTTCCTAAGCTTGAGGGGGTCCTTGCTTCTAAGCCCCTTCAAGTTTAGGATGGATGTACACACATGTCCCTACTCATCCTAGCACTTTTTTTCTTTTTTGTACCTGTGATTGAACCCAGAGGCACTTAACCCTTTTTAAATATTTTATTTAGAGACAGGGTCTCGCTGAGTTGCTTAGAGCCTTGCTAAGTTGCTGAGGCTGGCTTTGAACTTGCAATCCTCCTGCTTTGGCCTCCCGAGCCATTGGGATTATAGGATTACATCCATCCTATATTTAAAATATATAAATTACACCTACCTATACCTATACACATCTGGAGTTATATATGCATATTTGAATACATATACCCGTATTTCTATGATTTCATGCTGTTATGCCCGATTCCATCTCATCCCACAGGTTCTTTGTTGCCCTCCCTCTTCCCATATTTGAATCTCCCTTCTTCCGTAGTAAGAACCCTGGCTCTCACTACCAGATACATTTACTCATATTCTGCTCCTCCTAGACTGTGCAGAAGATTGTTTCAAAATTGGCACTTCCAGGCTGCTATGAAAATAAGCTTAATTGAAAGACTTCACTATTAGTTTGCAGGGTTTTTTTTTTCTTCCTCTATATTGGAGGGAAGACAATGTGCTTTGTTCAAAAATTCCTTGGATTAGTTCTTATTTCTTTTGCCCTTCAGTATGGTTTTTAATTTGGGTTTGAAAGATGTTTTCTCATGATTAGATTCATTTGAAATACAGTTCAGCACATTTGCTTCTGTTTGCTTTCAATTTTGGTTTTTTGTTCCTCTCATCCTTTTTGATTTAATTTTATTTTTGGTTCTGTAGAATATGAATAAACTTCCAAAAGTCAAAGCCATACAAAAGAAGTATACATGTGTTTGTAAATTTTTGCAAAAAAAAAAAAATCCATAGGAAGGAAAACCCAGAAAACCCCAAAACAAAAACAACTGGTTACCACCAGAGAGTAAGAAAGTGGTAGAAAGGTGGAATGAAAGGGATTTGAAAGAAGGGTCATTTTTCTGAGTATCCTTTTTCAGTAAGTTTTTTTTTTTTAAAGGGGGGGCGGGAGAGAGAGAGAGAGAGAGAGAGAGAGAGAGAGAGAGAGAGAGAGAGAGAGAGAGAAAGAGAAAGAGAGAATTTTTAAAATATTTATTTATTTTTTTAGTTTTCGGTGGACACATCTTTGTTTGTATGTGGTGCTGAGGATCGAACCTGGGCCGCACGCATGCCAGGAGAGCACGCGATCGCTTGAGCACATCCCCAGCCCTCCATAAGTTTTGAACAAAGTGTGTTGACTGCTTTTCCTTCCTAGGTTTTGTTTTTGCAAAAATAAGTACTCAGATGTATATTTTCCTGTTTCCCCTCTTTTACAAAAATTAACATGCGTATTAATTACACCCTGCATATATATGCACCTTGCTTATATATTGCAAGGTAATACACACATACACACATACTTAGCAATATATTCTAAAAATCACTGCACATTAGTTCATAGGATTCTTTCCCATTTTTTTTAAACAGCATATCATTTCATTGTATATATGTAACATATCCCACCAATTTCCTATATTAATGAACTTAGGTAGCTTCCAGTATTATGCTGGAATGAATAAACTCGTATGTATGTATATTCTTATTGCTAGAGGTAGTATATCATCAGGGCAATTTTTAGAAGTTAGATTGTTAGGTCAAGGTAAATAAGTAGATAATTTTGTCAGTATTGCCAATTCTTCTTCACAGGAGTTGTACTATATGCATTTCCATCAGCGATGTATGAGCATGCTGTTTCCTTATAGCTCACCTACAGAGTCAAGATGTCAGGATTTCAAATTTTGCATGCTATTTTTTGCATAGTATCAACTTGTCTAGCTCCAGAAAAAGTTTGTTTAGAATTTTTAATGGGATCATATTAAGTTTGTAAATTAGCCAAAGGAGAACCAACATGTTAATGATCTTGACATATCCTGGCCAGGAACTAAGGTTGTCTTTTCAATTGACTCAAGTCTACTTTTATATTTTTTAGAAGTGTGGTATTTTGTATATTTTTTACAAGTTTTCTTTATAAAGGTTTTTGATATTTCTAGTTAGATTTATTCCTTAGAATTTAATCAACCATTGCTATTATAAATGTGGATTCCTCTTCTATTATATCTCGTTATTATTTGTGCCTAAAAAGGCTATTGAGTTTTGATGAACTATTTTATTGATTGTGTTAATCTGATAACTCTCAATATGTGGTTTGGGTACCCTGGTTCCTGATAGGCCAAAACTACTTTCATAATGATGCTAAGACACAATGTGCCCTTTTAACTTCTGTTCTCTTGAATGAATAGTGGAGTTTTCCAGAGGCTACATAACATATGCTATCTCAGCTGATTAAATGCAGGTGCAGATATGAAAAGCCAGTTTTTTTTTTTTTTTGTAGAAAACTCAACAATAAAGAAATGTATAAAAATGGTATTATTTTTATTGGAAGTTTTTGTTTATGGCTACTTAAAAAATATGCTGTTTATGTTCACACCCTCATTATTACTCTAAAATTAATAAAAATTTGAAAATTTTCCAATTTAAATGTCTAATCCAGTAAATATGAATGGAAATAAGTTACATAAAGGAAAACTCTTTGAAGTCCACAACAGTTTTTAAGAGTGGAAAGGGACTCGGAGATGAAATAATTTTGAGAAGTTCTGAGTTTTACCTTTAATTCTTAGGTTTTTCTAGGTATCCTATCTCCTGCAGTAGAGTTAGTTTTCCTTTTCTCCTAATTCTCAAGCCTCTTCTAATACTTCCAGAACAAAGTGCATGGTGGACAGGTGGGTCCTATGCCTGGTTCATTCCTCCAGTGGGGTTGTCTCTAGGGTTTCCCAGTGAGATACTAGCTTAGGACTATGTGTGATGCTTTATTTACTGACATATTTTCACGGTTGTCTATAAATTCTTTTGGTATGTAGAAGTGCTTGCATTTGCGATCTAGCTGCTGCCTTCATGTTGATACCTTTTATAAGGCCTGCAGTCCCCCTTTCCTTACTTAACTTTGACCATGTGGCCTGTCAGTTTTACATGGTACCCTTCGATCTTCACTTGTCACCTCAATAACAATCAATGGTCACACTCTCTTTTACCTTACCCTGTCCTGTCCCCTTTGTTATCATTTTTAAGGTGATATTCTTTCTCCTTTGTCAGCATGTGTCACGTTCACAGACTCCTCTGACACCATGACCCTGCTTGTTTTCATCTCACTGACCACCACCAGTTCTTCTGCTGAAGCTCCCCCTCCCCAGCCCCCTGGCCCTGTTAGCTCTTGGTTGGCAGAATCCTGCCTATGAATGAAGCCCCAGGCTTGCGTTCTCTTTCCTCCAGAGCCTTGAAAATGCTGCTCTCCTCTTGCCTGCTTACAGGTGTGGTTTTCAGGAAGTTTGATGTCCGCCTACCTTGCTATTCTTTAAAAAATTGTAAAATTCAAACTTTTTTGTTATTTTTAGTTATACATAACATTAGGATTCATTTTGACATCATTATAAAAGCACAGAATATAATTTGCCTTAATTCAGTCCCTAGTGCTTCCCCTTTCCCAAATCTCCTCCCTCCCTCTGTTCCTTTCCCTTTACTCCATTAATCTTTCTGCTATTTACAGTTTTTTTTCCTTTTTTTTTTTTTTTTTGTTAGTGTCTTGTGGACATACATAATGGTGAGATTCACTGTGATATATTCATGTATGTATTTGAGAATGTTAGGTCTACTGTTCTTCCCTTATCATGTCCCTTTTCTCTTCCCCCCTCATTCCCCTTCATCTAGTCCATGAATCTTTCTCCCTCCCCCCACTTTATTTTGGACTAGTGTCCTCCTATCAGACAAAATAATTGACCTTTGACTTTCTAGGTCTGGCTTATTTCGCTTAACATGATAGTCTCCAGTTCCATCCATTTACCAGCAAATGCCATTAAGAATTAGAAATTTTTAATTCTTCTTTATGGATCAGCCTAGATTTCTCACATGAATAAGAATTTGAAGTTTTTTCGTGGAGGTACTGACAATCTTTTCTTTGTTATCAAAGTATCATAGTTTTACTAGGGTATATCTTGGACTCGATAATTCCAGATCAATTTCTCAAGGCATATGGTGGGCCTTTTTAATATATTGATTTAGGATCTATCATATTTCTAGAAAGTTCTCTTGGATCATATTTCCAAATATTATTTCTGTCCTATTGTTTTGTTTTTCTTCTTTGTGGTCTCCATTTATACATAGGTTAGACCTTCTTTGCCTGTCTTCTGTTTCAACCACTTCCTTTCTGCTGTTTTAAAAATTTTTCCTAATTAAATTTCATTATGTTTTTATTTTACTACTTTTCTTTATGTCCCTCATTAAAATTTCAATTGAATCAATTTTTTGGATACCTTGTAATTCATTCTTCATTTCTAAGACTGTTTTGACCTTTTCTTCAATTTATTTCCTGAAATTGATCAATTCACATTGCATATATTCGTGATTTTTTGAATGTCTTTTTTTATTCTTAGTTTTTATGTCTATTGTAGTTTTTTTTTTTTTTTTAAAGAAACCTTTAAATGCTTGCTTTTAAAGCATTTAAAGTAAATAGAAGTAAACCTATCTCATGGTTTACTTCTACTTCATGGTTGATTTTTGGGGGTGGGCCATTTTGTCAGGTGAAATGTTTAGTATAGAGTACACTCTCACCTTAGTATAGAGTTAGTCCAAATTCCCCCTTTACTGGGCATCTTGTGGTGAGTGCCTATTTCAAGAGTGCCCTCTCCTGTCGGTATAGGGAAGTGCAGTTTATGAAATGCATAGTGGTGATGTATGTGTGTGGCAGGGTTCTTGTCTTTGGTTTCTCTTATTTTTTTTTCCCGTAGGATATTTAATTTATTATTTTTATTTATTATCAAATCCCTAATGGGTAACATCTCTTTTCGATTTATTTTCTTCTTCCCAAAGCAGTGCTTCTCTGACATTGCTATTTCTGACCCTACTCACTTTTAATTACCTTCCTTGTAGCCAGTACTCTGAGCTACTAGAGTTCAGACTTATGTTTATTATTTTGCATTTAGCATTGGATTTTTCCTTTCTGGGGTGATCTAGTCTGTTTTACCAATGCCCTCCACTCCCTTCTCCTTTTTTCCCCATGGACTTGCTTAAGACTCCCCTTTCTTGCCCTTCACTGTCATAGGTTGGCAGTTGTACTGGGTACTCTGTTGGGCACTTGATACTCCTCAACTTACATGTAATTTAAAATTTATAATCTTATCTGGCTCCTAGTAATGCTGAAGGCATAGGTCATGTGTAGAATTCTGCCTCCTTTGTTGATCTTAGTTTTGCTTTGTTTTTAAGATCTGAGTAGAGGTTTGGATTTAGGAGCCACTGTGACCTTTCAGATTTATTGCTGTTTAAACAGTGAGAACATTGGTTTTCAAAGGAAAGTTTGTCATTTCAACAAATGCTTTTAAAATTACTTGGATTAATATATTTGGTGCTGATGAGACCTCTAAGTGTGTTAATCATGTTTGCATTTGATGTTCTCAGTGGGAGAAAGGCCCCCTGGTGGAAGTTTTAGAAACTTTTTCATACAGGACAGCAACTTCTTTGTATAGTATATTTATTCTGTGGAGCCCTTTCCATTTCAATGTTAGCATTTTTTTTTTCTGTTAGGTCTTTTGGTTCAAGAATTCCTGCTTTCATCTTTGCTGAAAGGATATGCAAATGGTCATGGGCATATTGTTAAGTATTCAGTTTTTTTTTAGTGTAAAAAGTATTCTAAGCTCTTACATTTTTCTCTGGATGGGAATAATTTCAGGCTGAGGTGCCTTCTGTTTTCACCTGTGCAAGTAAGAAGAACCTTGGCCTTACAAGTGGATTCTGACAAGGAAATCACAAAATCAGGGGTTTGTCTTTCTATTGAGGTCCACATAATAATTGCTTCTTGATGTTGTTGATTTGACATCCCTGTTAGTGGCTTCTTAAGGCTTTTATTTCCCAATTTCCAATAGGTGTTTTTATGCTAAAAAAAAAAGTCTTTGCAGTGTAGGCAGAAATTTCTTGAGTAAGACCCCAAAACTGTTAATCATACAAGAAAATAAATTTATAAATCAGACCATATCAAATGTTCAGACTTCTTTCTATTCAAAGGTATTAATAGAAAAAGGAAAAAGCAAGCTATAGAATAGAAGACATAGGCAAAATCTGTAACTGACAAATGTCTTCTATACAAAATTTAAAAATTGATGAGAAAATAGAATCTATTATCAACATGTGCAAAGGATTTAGCAAGGTTCTTCATAAAAGGACATGCAAATGGTCAACAAGATATGAAAAAGTTTCCAGATCTGATCGTCATCAGGTAAATGCAAATGAAGACCACAATGAGTTGGGCGCCGAGGTGCATGCCTGTACTTCCAGTGGCTCAGGAGACTGAGGGAAGAGGATTGTGAGTTCAAGGCCAGCCTCAGCAGCTTAGTGAGACTCTGTCTCAAAATAAAAAAATAAAAAGGACTGGGGATGTAGATTAGTGGTAGAGCTGATTCAATGATTCAATCTCCAGTACTACAAAACAAGCAATTGAACAACAAAAACAAAAACATAATGATACACTACACATCCACAAGAATGACTAAAGTAAAACAAACCAACCCAGGAAAAAAAAACAAAACAATTGTTGGCAAGGATGTTGAATACTAGAAATCTCATATACTTTGGAAAACTATCAGCATTTACTAACATTAAAAATATACCTTATTAGATCTAGCTATTCATTTCTAGGTGTATACCCAATGGAGATGCATGGTGCTTAGGAACATCAAAAGTCTTCTATTAGAATACCCATTATAGCACCATTTGTAATAGTTCCAAAATGGAAACCACTCAAATTCCCACCAAGAGTATAAGGGATAAATGCATTGTGGTATAACTTCACACAGTGGAATACTCTACTGCAAGGAAGAGGAAGAGTCTACAACCATATGTAACAATATGGAATGAAAGTCACAAAATAAATCCTCACCTCTGCAAAGGAAGAACTAAAAAAGCTGACAAAAATAGGTAGAGCAAAGCCCATAAGCAGATGGGAGGCATTCCTGTAGCTTTGTGTCAATAATGAGATGCTCAACATCTGGGAGAAGTCCAGAGACAACCAGTGCTGGCTGCACCCAGTCCACTGGAGGGACCAGCACAATGACCTGGTCAGCCTCGGAGCCCTGGTACAAGGGCCATCTGGAGGGGAAACATTGATCTGGTCTAAACTAAACACAAAGACCTGGCTCCTCACCTTCAAAAGTGCTCGTGTTGAGAATTCCTTTACTTTTAATTGAATTTAATCACCCTGGCAACATAGAAATCTGGTTTTCTTGTACGTTTAAGGCCCACAATGTCTTGGAGTGGCTTTGACATGATCTGTGGCTGGGGAGTGGCAGGCTGTGGTTGAAAGGAGCGTGGCATGAACTCAGGACTCTTGAACCTGGGCAGTGGATAGCTGGGAACTTGCTGTGCTTTTCTGTTTTCATTTGTGCTTGAAATTTCCCACAATAAACAAAAGTAAACACCCGGCCGAGAATTACTGAAAAGGCTGAAGTCCCTATAAACTCCTGAGCTCAGGTAGCGGTGCCCGACTCTCCCTCCTCCACGGCCTACCCCGTTAACCTCTGCTGTCAGTTCAGGTTTGGTTTTAGAAGAAACCGTCAGCATCTTCCTCCCAGGATGATTCGAGGAGGTTTGACCCTGGGGACAGTCTATAAATCATATATGATAATTTACCTTATGTAAATAAATGCCAGGTACCAACATTCGACATCCCTTACCAGGCGTCCAGAAAGCGGTGCACGCCCTCCCTCCCCGGCCTGCTCCAGCAGGGGCTGTTTCTCACCTTGAACTCAAAGCACCAGACCTGGAGGAAGAGAGTGAGCACCTGCAGAGGAGCCAGCCCTTTGACCCAAGGGAGGTGATCAGTTTCCAGGCCCCGTGGCAGGAGCTGGAGCCGGGAAAACAAAGACTGCAGCCTCATCCTCTCCCTTGCTTTGCTCAGCCACGGGGCTCCCCATTGACTCCAAGGCAAGGAAGCCCAGGGATGCATTTCTCATATAGGGTGGTCCTGCAAGGGGACACAGAGGGGTCTAGGGGGGCGAGGAGGATCTGCAGGGCAAACGAGGCTCCCTGGTAGACCATGGGTCTCGCCTGATATTGTTCTGTGCCTTTACAGGTGTATTTGTGAGTCCAGAGGCTGTGTGTGTGTATGTGTGTGTGTGTGTGTGTGTGGCTTCCTAGATGTCCCTGGGCTCCTACAGCAGGCTGGAGCACAACCTGGGCTTTTCACTCATCAGAGGCCCCCAGCTCTTCCCCTGCTGGGCATCCAGACAGAGCAGCCTCATTTGCATTGGGGGCTGATGGCGCTCCTCTGTGGACACATCCTCTTCCTGTTCTCTCTCAACAGGAACGTAAGTTGTTTCCCTCTTGAGTTCTTGTTGTCTTCACTCTGTGAATTCTCCTGCCACCTTGGAGACATTGGAGAAATTGTCCTATGCCATATATCTTTTGCTCCCGTGGAGTCTCCTGCTTGGTTGAAGTTTTGTGTGCTATATATACTTCAACTGTCCAAACAGCCTGGAGTTTTGGCAGCTGGCACTGGTGGGAAGAGAGCCAGGTGGAGAAGGGAATGGGGACAGGCTCCTGCGCAGGAAGACTTGGCTTTGCGTTTCAGATTTGCGACTGCTTTGCTGTGTGACCTTGGGCAAGTCACGGCATCCCTGGGCCTAGTCATGTCTGCACCACCTGTCCCACAGGGATGCTGTGAGGTGCCCTGAGAGGGATGGGGACCCTGCCTTTGCAGTCTGAATCCTAGTGTGGGCAGGAAAGGAAGGCTTTCTTTGGCCTGAAGCCGTTGCTTAGTCCCCTCTGAGGGTGCTCCTTGCATACACCTGTATACACCTGTACACAAAGTCTGTGTCCTGGTGCTGGGCCACGTGTCCTTGCTTCACCCTGCCATGCCTCTGTGTCTCTGCTTCTGTTTCCTGAGGTTTTCTGGTGATTTGACTCAGTGTTTCCTATCCATGTGCATCTTATTTCCTACAAAATAGAGAAGTGTTTTCTGCTTTCTCTCCCATGCCTGGAGTGACCAGGACAGAATTGTGTATACAGCAGGAGCTCAGCAAACGCCAATTTCTTGTGAAAATCCCGCCGGGGCTGTTCTTGGCAAGCCCTGCATACCAAAAAGGCAGGCTTGGCCCTTTATGGAAGTTATCAGGAAGATGAATAAGGCCTGAAGGCAAGGCCCTGGCAGACTGACCAGGACCTCACAGAATGGCTGGCTCTGGCCTTTGAAGAGCCGAGAGCTATTTACATCCTCCTAATGGAGCTCTCTGGCTGAGCAGGCCAGAGCTGCTATATAAATACTGCAGGCTAAGGCCGCAGAGTGAGGGAGCACACAGTCCCAAGACAAGTCCCCTCCTCTTCATCCCCTCAGTTTGGGATCTGTAGGCTCATCATGGGGAGTGATGGCCGTGGTTTAGTGGGCAGTCACACACGGCTGGCGGGTGCCTGGCCATGGATGGGTCTTAGCTGGTGATGAGGTATGTAGAAGTTTCTCCTGGCCTGAGGTTCTTTGCATAAATAAATGGCGACCAGCTGTTGGTCTTCCTATTAGTATGAACATCCATCACGGCTTGTTTCAAATACAAGTCTGGGAGGGAGAAGCTGGGACTCCCATGAAAGGCAAATGTTACAAAGAGGACCAGCCCCGTCTGGCAGATGTCTGCCTGGAGGAACTCACAGACTGGAGATACGGGCTGGGGTCTGTCCAGGGTGCTGGGCACAGTGTGTGAGGCTGCTTAGAGGTGGTGCCACCCAGGTTACAGGGGATGAGACCAGGCTCCTGAGGGGGATCCTGGGTTGGCCATGTGGTGCAGATGGCTCTGTCCTCTCCTGGGTGCCCTTCCCCAACCCCTGACCTTGACCTACGATAGGTCTTAACAAGGCAGGCTGGGAAGGGAGTGTTTCCTCGCTCAGGGCTCAGAACACAGCTGCATATGGTGGCCATGGACCACTGGTTGTTTGAGATGCCCTGCTTTGGGTGTAGCTGGTGACAGGCATGGCAGAATGTCACCATCAGCCTTATGGTGAGCTCTCTAGTGCTATCCTGTCTGCCCCTCCAGCCTTTGTGCAGGAGACAGGGGCCTGCCTGCTTGGACTCCACGTCAAGTTGAAGAGGGGAAGGGAGCTCCTCGCCACTAGAAGCTTTCCAGCAAGACCTCGAGACCCCTGGCTCTGTCCCTCTCCTCATTACTTTTGGATGATGGTGATGATTGTTTTTCTCTGGCAACTGATTCATTCATTCATTCACTCACTCACTCACTCACTCACTCACCCATTCCACAGATGTTTATGTTGTACCTACAGAGTGCCAGGTACTGAGAAGATGTGGGTGAGCAGGACAGACATACTTTGCACTTTACTGGATCTGACATTTCACTGGAGGGGTGGAGCATAGTTGCACAAAATACAAGAGAGACTAAAAGATAAGGGCACATTATAAAGAGTGCCATTAAAGAGATAAACAGGAGATGGAAGACACCAGGAGGGACCCAGTCTAGATAGAAGGGCTTCTCTGAGGAGGTAACTTTTGAACTAAGGCCTAAGGACAGAGAAGGAATGTGAGGAGCAGGCCAGAAGAGGGACTAGCACATGCAAAGGCCCTGAGGTGGGGCAGAGCCTGGTTTCCCTGTGTAATTAAAAACTGGCAACATGGCTAGAGTGTGGTGAGTGCAGGTGAGCTGGGAACAAACAAGTCAGGGAGGAATCACAGGCTCTGGGACAGCCTGGGATAGGCCCTGATGAAGTGGTTGGGTTTTATGGATGAGACAGGGGCAGTGCACAGAGTGTGATGCTTTATGTGTACAGTTATGTAGACATTTATTTGGAGCTTGGTGCTTACCAGGCTGAGGGCTGAGGCAGGTTAAATTTCGTTTGGATCCTTTCTTGGAAACGAAGAAGAGACCCCAGGGATCTATTTTGGGTGACATGGCAAGCCGCGGTGGCTTTGATGAGCTCCCTGTGAGAGGGCTCCTCGGAGCTCAGACTGTCTTCTCCCTTCTAAGTCACTTTGCCCCAGGCAGCCTGGGCCTCTCTGTTCATTTGGGCTCTTGCTGCACATGTGGCCAGTGCTCTGCCAGTGTGTGCCAAGGAGACCCCGTCCTTGGTAGGAAGATGGGGGCACAGACAAAGCACAGAGGCTTTGTCCAAACTGCAGCTGGGGAAGAACAGCCCCTTGCAGAGCCCCGTGGGGAGCACGGTGTGCTTGCTCCTCCCTGCCCACAGGCAGAGAAACCGAGGCCTGGGACAGAGTCTGGGTGTCTCTGGCCAGCTGATCACCGTACTTTCACCTCAGGTCATCGCCGTCCTTTTCTGCTCAGCGCCAGTGTCTACTGTTAGGGCCGAGACGCAGGGCGTTCCAGGCAGTGCCCAGCAGCTGTGTCCTGGAGAACCCTCTGTGCCTGCCGTGTCCTTTGCTCCTCAGGAACAGTCTCTGGTCTGAGAGACTCAGAGGGACACTTTCTCTTCTCGGTGTCTTTGCGTACAGGAGAGTGTAGAGTGCCTTATAGCTGTCACCCCAGCCTCCGTTAGCCCTGTGGAGAGCACTACCTGTACTGGTTTGGCCTTAGGATCTTAAAAGGGAAGAGGGCAGGGTGGTGGGAAGGCGACGGTCTGCCGCTGGGTGGTTTGGATTTGGAGAAGTGACCCACCCCCGCCTAGTCTTGAGTCCATCGAGGGACAGGGAAGGTCAGCTGGATTCCTACCATGGTGCTCGTGGCTTACTCACCAGATGCTTGTTCTTAATCACCTGGTCCACTACTCAGTGGTTCTCAAGCCCAGTGTGGGGGAGAAGCACCCACAGGCGTGAGAGGTCCCCACCCCTGAGCCCCACCCTCAGCGGCTCCAACTCAGTGTGTCTGAGGTGGAAAATGTGCCTTTCTCACCAGTTTCCGGGTGGTGCCGATGTGGCTGGTTCCAGGACCATACTTTGGGAATCGATGCCTGAGTTCATGTCATATAGTCACCATGACAACTTCATAAACGTGGTATTGTTACTGTCATTTTGCTAAGGAGGAAATGAAGGCTTGAAGGATTAAGTCACTTGCCCAGGGTCACGCAGCCGCTGGGTGGTGGAGCTGGGGATTCACTCCCAGTCTGTGTCACCCTGAGTTGTCGTTTTTGCACTCTGCTGGTGTGTGGGTTCCCGGCACCTTGCGGACCGGGCAGGGTGGTGCTCTGTACACGCTAGCTGCTGTTCCTTTGCTTCTTTAGATTGAAAACGGGCTCATATCCAAGATTATAGTTGACACCAAATGGTTTTCATTATTGTTTTGCGATAAAGCAGAATCAAATAATACTAAGAAAACTTGGATGAGAAAATCCAGGCTGGAAAGATGGGCAGCTGGAGAGGTGCTGATTCATCCCACAGTCCTAGGTCCCTGAGGCCAGGAGGGACTGCCAGTCCCCATCCAGCTACCCCTCACTATCTCACACCATCCATGGCCAGGGGTCTCCAGGTCTTGCTGGAAAGCTTCTAGTGGTGAGGAGCTCCCTTCCCGTCCTTGGACACAGGGACAATGAGAAAGGATTCCTTGTGTGTGTGTGTGTGTGTGTGTGCACATGCGTGGTGTGCGTGCTAGTAAAGAGAATTTCAACACAAGAATGTTTTCAACACAAAGAAATAAGTGTCTCAGGTGATGGACGTTCCAACTATCCCGGTATATATATATCCCACGCATACCATATGGCATACATGTATTGAAATAGCCCACTGCACTCCATGAGTGGGTGTAGTTATTATGGTTCAGTTAAAATATTAAAAATAAAAAGAATTTCCTTTTTAAAGTGGATGCAGGCCTGATGAAGCCAGCCCAGGCCAGCAGATGTAGTCCCCACCTCCTGTCTATCCAGCATCTCTCCCCCAAGCTGGGGTAGGGATCAGGTGCCCAGAGGACAGACTTTGCACCCTGAGCCCCGCAGACCTGCATGGAGGGCATGTGTGCTTCACAGAGGGCTGAGCTCCAGGGAGGCAGGGGGAAGCTTCTAGCTGCACCGGACAGGAAGGGAGGGGTCACCACAAGTGGAGATCAGGGATGGTGTTTCTGGGGAGGGGTCAGTTGGCAGGAGCAATGGCTGCAGATGGTGGAAATGCGCATGGCATGCTTGAGGCCTCTTCCTACAATCCTGTCCTACCTCCCAGCATGCTTCCCCCCCCCCAGCCCCCCGTGGAAACTTATTTTCTACTCTGGTCAGCCCAGATTCAAGGACAACCTTCGCTCTCTAGAAGGAGGAGTCCCCACCTGCAAATCTCAGCCTGGGCTTTGTGCTCCTCTGGGCACAGATTGCCTTTCGTTCTGAATTCTGGGTCCAGACATTTCTGAAGACTTTCCTTGTAAGTTCTCTATAAGCCAAACCACCCCACAGACTTTAGTAGGCAGCCTCTTCTTCAGGAACGACCCCCGCCCCCCTCCTGCTTTTTTTCAAACTGGCAAGAAAGAGCAAATTTAGGGAGAGTCATTGTCCGTCTTCCAGCTCCCCCAAGCCTGGAGCAGGCTTAAGCTGGTACCTTCATCTCGGAGAGCTCAGCCCTAAACTCTCTGGGTCTTAGCTGGATTAAGGGCCTAGATTGTTGCTGAGGAGGAAGGAGGTACCTCGGTAATTGCTGTTTAAACCTACCTAACAATAGCCACATGTGGAGCCAGGTTTGAGGGTTATTAAATATGAGCGAGCGCCCTTCTTCCCCCAGACGTGTCTTTGTTTGCATAGCTGGGCAACACGGGGAAGGGGAGTGCAGAGTCACAAGGGGACTTCAGAGGCCCTGTTCCTGAGAAGGAATGGACCCTTGGTTTGCAGAGAAGCCTTGTGACCAGCGGGTCCCAGTCCTGGCCTGGGCAGGTCACGTTTGGAATCACCAGAACCCACTGCTTCCAGAGCCTCTTGGCTGTAATGACTGAGGTCCCAGGCAGGGCAGCTGCTTCCATAAAACTTGGGGAGTGGGAGCTTGTGCCTCTGCAGCTGCTCCCTGCTCTCTCAGGATGATACAGAGGGAAGGACACAGCACTGTGGGGAGCCCTCTCACACTCGGGACAGTTGGGCAGGTGCTTCTCAACTTCTCCCTGCGGCCCCTTTCCCATGACAGGGGTGAAGGACAAGAAGGGTGCCCTTGGCAGGCCTGCTGTTGGCTCCCCGCTTTCCCTATCAGGTGGAGGGAAAGCCTGTGAATGAGTTGCATAGGCTCATTTTGATCAGCTGGTCCTTCGGAGGCATGTGCAGGGTGTGTGTGTGTGTGTGTGTGTGTGAGATGGGGAACTGGATTGGGTAAGGCCTGGAGCGAGCCGTGTGCTGCCTCTTAAGGAGTGGTGATCCCCGAGAGGATGCGGCCAGGTTCCCCCGTGGCTCTCATTTGGATGCCAAGTTACAGGCTAAAGTCATGAGCCTCCCCAAGCCAGGGTCAATCACTACCAACTGGCCCTAGGGCCCTGGACATGGGGCAGCAGGTGTTGGTTCTCTGGTGGGGCCCACAGCCAGCTGTCACCCTGAGTGTGCCCCAGGGTGCACAGCAGGTTTACTGCCCTTCAGAGGGTCCTCTCCTGTCACTCATCAGACATGGGTGGCATCCTTGACTATGGAAAACAGTTAAAATCCTTCAGAGAGCTGTCCTTGCTGGTGACAGGACGTTTGTTTTTTGCTTTTAATGGTAGATTTAAGCTACTTTGTAAACTAGGTTATTAAAGCTGAATTTCTAGAAAAGGAATCTAAAGAATAATAAAGACAAGGACAGATAGAAAAATCTGTACCATATGATAGACCAAGAGCATATGAGAGCTCTTACAAACCCATAGACATTTCTTGTCTTTGAGGATGGTGGAGCACGATCCTCAGGTCACGCTGGGGAAAATGGACACAGTTTCTGAAAGGTACTTTGGCAATATATTATCTTTAAAACATGCACAAAGCTTTCCCTTTTATCTATTTCCACAGAGCTTTGTTTCTTACAGACTTTATCTCCTGAATCCCCCCCACCCCACCTTTCTGGTAATGAACTGTTGAATTTTCCTTCTGTGGGATACAGTTGTATAATATTTTTGTTTTAACTTTTTAAAAATTTATTATTTGCATTGAGGTGCTATTTACAGATTGCTCGTACCCTAGCCATAGTTCATGCTATAAGATTTCTAATAGCATTTGGGTACCAGGCTCTTCTAAAAAGAATTAAATGCAAGGGCGAGGATGGGGTGGGCTTTGCTATTGGTCAGGGGTTGGGATCCCAGCCATGCACCTCTCCACCTGTGTGGTTTCAGATAAGTTACCTAACCTCTCTGAGCCTCCATATCTCTGAGCATCTTTACATGGGGCTAATGCTCACCCAGGGGCATTGTTGTGAGGATCAAATGAGGGAATGCAGGAAAGCCCTGCACACTGGGCCTGTGTGCAGGGAGTGCCTGGTGAATGGAGCTGTCATTACCAGGTGTACAGAGTCCCTGACAGGGCTTAGTCACCTGTGTCCAGGGACCCTGATGTTCCTCAGGTGCAATCCCTTGCTTCTTGGCAGGACTGCATTCCAGGAATCCCCAAGAGACAGCAATATGGCCCCAGCTCAGAGACCTCAGGGGAAACAGCCAGGCCCCCCGGCTTACTAATGCATTCCAGCGTCACGCCCTCGGAGCCAGGGCTGCTCCTGAGTGTCTACACTTAATCCTCTTTACCAGATTCGAAGCTCCTTCCTTGTGCTGTTTCCTTAGGGAAAGAAGACTGAGGTTTTCCTCATGTAACAAGGTGTCAGACTTTGGTGGCAGAAAGTTCTATTTTGCAATCTCCTGATGAAATTGCCTCATAAACAGATGATGGAGGAGGAAGTGGGGGGACCGTGGAGGGAAGGCTGTGCCACGTATCACCCTGGGGCTTGTCCCTGAATAGCCCTTGAAGAGGGACCTGGGCCATCCACGGCTGTGTCCTCCCGTGGGATGCATGCTCCCATCTGGTCCCTGGGGGTCTCCACATGGCTCTCTCAAAGAAATCTACCATCCACCATGTCTGAGGTCACCCTCCTGACCTTCCATCCCGGCCCACCCACCTGGCACCTCCTCTAGCCTCCCCCGTCTCAGCGAATGTGTCTCTGTCCATCTATTTCCATAACCAGGTGTTGGGGAGGCATCCCTGATGCATCCTCTCCCTAAATCCCCATTCCAAACCTATCTCAAAATCTTGTCAGTCTTACATCCTCTAGCTCTTGAATCCTCCTCTCTGTCCCTCTTCACTACTGTCACCCGAGTCCTGTCACCTCCATCTCCCACCAGGACACAGGGTCCTCATGGTTGCCCACTCTCACCTTGCCCTCCCCTAGTCCCTTCTCCTCTCAGCATCCAGACCATCCTTCAAAAGCAAGGCTGATCCTGGTTCTCATCTACTTAAAACCTTCCAGGGGCTTCCAGTTTGTCTTTGTGTAAAGACCCAACTCTTTAGCGAGACTGAAAAGCCCTCATTGGCTATTCGGCGGCTCCTTGCTCTCGGATCCCCTTTTCTCTCAGTTCCTCAAACATCCCACGTTCCCTCCCACCCCAGGGCCTTGGCACGTGTTCTTTCCTCTTGCCAGGCCACTGGCCCCTTTTTTGCCTGTTTAACTCTCACTCATCTTTGAGATTTCAACTCAGGCAAAGCCACTTCAGGAAAAGCCTTCTTTGAGCCTCAGTCTGGGTCAGATGCCTTTATCAGAAGCTCTTCTAGAACACAGAGCTCCTTTCCTGAGAACTCAGGGGCGTCTTCAGTCTGGCATCCATTAGCATGGCTATTTGATTGACATCTACCTGGGTACCCCACCCCCCACTATACACCGCAGAGAGCAGGAGTCATGTTGGATTTGCTCTTTATCTGGCCCTGTGTCTAGCCTGGTGTCTGGCATATAGTAGGCACTCCACCCCCACATGCATAAATAAACACGTTTATCTCTGAGACTCAACAAGGACCTTCAGGAGCTTCCCCAGCTTCCCCTTGGGGATTACCTCGGAGGCTGTGCCCACTTTCCTTGGTATCCTTTCTGTGGTCATATCTCCCCCTCTTCCCACCCACGTGATCTTTACTGTTTCAACCAGCCCTGAGCACTCAGCTGATGCTTTACACAGGAGAGTTATCAAGCCCAGACTTAGCAAGTCGCTTCCTGCTCCTGAAAGGCTGGGTGGACTAAGAGTCTTTATGAATGGGATTATACCTAAAAGCTAGAAAGGCTCCTGCTATTTATAAGAACCCTAGGGTAAAGAGAAAACCATCCTTTGGTAAAGAAATAATTTGCAGCAAACAATTACCAGCTAATTTGTCCCTTTTGTGACTTAGTTTATTGTAGGTACTAAAAGAGCTTTGTTAGCCACCTATTAGAGAAATGAGGGACTTTAACTGGCTGCAAAGGCTTTGTGGGAGTAGGCTCCAGGGACTGGTGGCAGTGGGGTCTTGTCCACTGGCTCTCCCTTCCAAGTCTCAAGAGTGAGGTAAAGGTTGTGCCTGTTTACAACCTGCACCCTGGAGTGTTAGCCAGTTTTTTCTCCACATTCCCATCTTCACGTATGAAACGTCCTCCGGCAGCTCCGGCCCATCATACTGTTAGGTGATGGTGCAGTTTGAGTGGCATGTGGTCTAATGGAAAGGTTAACCTGCATTTTCCTCCCAGTTTTGTCCTTGGTCCACTTTGTGAGCTGGAGTGTTGCTTCACCATGTGACCTCAGTCTCTCCTGGCACGATGCACGATCTTCTTTTATGGGCTCCTCTTACTTCCCTGGGCCTCAGTCTCCCCATCTGTGAAACAAGATGGGTTGATTCTGAGTTGGCAAATGGAGAACTGGGTGCTGTCACTCTTCCTCCTCCCACAATGGAGGCAGACATCACTAATGAACTCTGAGATTGCAATCCTCAGTAAAGCCTCCCAGAACCAGCCAGTACTAATCTATCTAGATTTATCAGGGGCAACGCTGCTCGCCAGTTATGGAGAATAATATTCACAGATTATCTGGGACAGGTAGGTAAGGGAGGCCCATCGTTTGACTTGCCTGAGAGTTATGGGGGTCAGTGCATCTTTGGACTTGCAGGGGGCTTTGGAGAGGTTGTTGGGATGGATCCTTGGGTGTGGAACATTCTGACCAGATCTAACTCAGGGTGAAAAGGGGCCTTTTGGTTGGTTTCTTTCCTGCCTACCTCAAACATGGCGGGGCTGTTTTTCTTCTTTACCGAGGTGCAGCGTGTGCTCCTTGGCCTCTCTGCCTTGCCTCCTGGGGGATGTTGCCAGTCCCCATGGAAGCAGGTGCATGGCCACACTCCTCCCTGAGGAGGACAGGGGTTTAGAACTGGGTGCCAGGAGGAGTTGTCCTCTGAAATCAAGCTGGTTTCCCATCTTCTGAGGTGCTCTGGGCAGACGGCTGGGTAAAGAGGAGAGGAGGGAGCTGCTTCTCTGTGTGCATCAGAAAGCTTGGGGGAGCAGTCAGAGCTCCCCTTTCCTCCCTTCAGTGTTGGATATCCCCACAAGGGAGCAGATGGAGGGGGTTCCAAAAGATGGGGCCTGCCCCATGGGCTCCAGCTGGGCTCAGGTACCAGGCAGGGTGGGCAGGGTGGTGTGTGGGGCTCAGGCTCCTGAGAGCAGCCGGTTCTGGGCTCTGTAGAGTGGGGACTGGGCCTGGCAGGGGCCTGACTACCTGTGGAACAGTTGGGGGTCCTGTGAGATAGGCAAAAGTCCTCTTTGGTCTCTGTACTTCTCTCATCTTTTATTCTTTCCTTCTTGCTTAGGAAATTTAATGAAGACATTGTACCATCACATAGGCCAGACCCCAAATGTGAGCAGCAAGTCCAAACCCAGGTCCCTCTCCCAGAGTCTCTCAAGTGCCCCTGTTTGTGAATTCTGGACGTTCAAACGTGCACTTTTCGCTGACCTGGTTATATCGTTTAACAAATTCATTTGGGGGCGAGCACAGAGATGAGGATCGGAGAGGAGAAAGAATCGTCTTTTCTTTTTAAGTGTCCCCAGGACGCCCTGCGCAGGCTTGGAGGATTCACACTAATCTAATCCCTGTCAGAACGGGAACGATAAAGTGATTCGGGCTTTAGAAGCCAAATCCCTTCCTGCACTTTTGCAGTTTCTACGTCTCTCTCTCTACTTTTCCTCCTCTGCCATGAAGCCAAGCTTCGGTTTCTCGGTGAGGGTTTGAGGGATAAGGATTTCATATTTTGCTCTTCCAGTTTTCATATTTAAATATGCTTTACTCTCTGGTTTGACTTTCCACTGACCCTTAAAGAATTGGCGTATTTCAAGGAGGGGGAGAGATCTCATTATAGGAAATGAGAAAAATGGAGCAGAGTTTTAAAACTTTTAATGACTAAAACACAGTGTTCCAAGTCGGTATTGTATCGGGGTTGAAGTCACTGTTTGGTTACAAGTCTTTTAGGTCTAAACGGGGTTGATGACATCTGTTTAATTTTAGATGTCTGGAATACATTCTGAAAATAATGAAATCCAAATGTATGACCAAATTAGAGAACAATTTTATCTGTGACAAAGAAGGTTTTAAAATAAGAGCAAACATTTCGACCAAACAAAGCTTTAAAAAATCCATCAAACCTTTGGTCATCTTGCCTTCTCCTGGTGGGCCTCTGTGGTTGGGAGAACATTTGATTTCTTTGTGTGCATCAAACATTATTATGTAATTTTATACCCATTTTCCTGTCCCTTTCTCTAGACACGTTCTTGGCTCTGTGCTGTCAGAGAGACCATGTTTAGATCAGTGAGGACCCTTTACTGGAAAGGCCCATCTTTACTGGAAAGCTCCATTGATGGAACAAAAGGCTCTTGTCACAACACTTGAGGGCCACTTGTCAGATGATACATAATAGGCTTTGGGAACTATCCTGGGGAGAAGAAAGCTGTTGAGGCTTTGCTAATGGGGCAGGGTGCTACCCTGGGCATTGAGACAAAAAAGGACCATTCCTGATTCTTGCACTGTGTGATGCAGAAGGTCCTCAACCCTTTCCTGGCCTCACTTTCCCCATCTATATGAGGAGCTGGGGCTTTCAGGGGGACTGGGAGGCTTGCAGTAGTTGGCCTTTCTCCAGGAAGTTTCTGCTGTCATGAGGACCCCTGTGCACTGAACAATCCCCCCGCCCTCTCTAGAAGCCCGACATCCTGGATGATGTGGACTCCGTCCATGTGGGTCTCCTTCATGGTCCCCATCCTGGGAAGTCCCATGAGGATGGAATTGGCAGATAGAAATTCCCATGTCTATTCCCTTACTGCCAGAGTGGCTCCAATGTCCAGCCATCTCTTCTATCCTTGGCAAGACTTTCATGGACAGATAGGAATTGAATTATGATCAAAGCATTTTTCCTAATGCCTTAACATACTTGGCTACTGGGCAAGGTAAATATGCTGCTGCTATGTGTTTGCGTATTTTAAATATTTATGACCTCTTGTCACGCTGTCTTGTCCCACTCTTCTATTTTGGTTCAAGTCTTCCTCTGAGAACAAGTCTCTTCTCTTTGAGTCCCTGCACCCCATCCTCACTTCTCATTTGAACCTCTCACTCAGGTTCAAATGCTCCAAGGTCAACTCCCCGAACCACAGTCCTATTCATATCAATAGTCTGTGCATTTCACTCACGGCTTGGACTTGTTTGTGGGATGTCCTAGAAGTGGAAAAAGATGTCCCAAGAGCTTGCCCTTGACTGTTGACCACAGGCAAACCTGGTAATGTGGATTATGAGCTTGTGATGCCCAGGCTGGATGCCTGAGGTAAAGCTTGTACTTGCTGAGGCCTCCCAGCTAGGCTGGCCTTTGCAGAGATGAGTAGGTTGAGTATTGTGGAGAGATGGATGGGTGACATTGATGTGAGCTCAGGCCTGCCCAGAACCCTGGGCTGGTGTCTGTGCATTTTGTCTGTTAATTCTTTCCTGTGCCATCTGGTCCCTTCTCAGGACTTTATTTTGTAGTCAGTGACAACCTAGTTGAGAGGTGTCATTGACTGTGCTCTGGCCAGGGCTGAGGATGACCTGATTGCTGTGATAAATTTGACTGGTAATATTCAGGTACATTCATGGGGGCTCCCAGAGAATCCCAGAGGCCCCCCAGGTCAAGAGGCATAGACTTCATTGCCTGAAGGATATTAAGCTGAGATAGGAAAGGGGCAAGGTACAGCGGGGGTCAGAGTTGTACCTTCAGCAAGTAGCTAACAAAGAACGGTGGCTCCTCAGTTCTGTAGGCAGTGGGGGTGGAGTTTCCTGTAGGTCTGGGGGATGATGAACAAAGATCCTGGAGCACTGGGCGAGGAGTCAGAACCCCTGGCCCCTGATGCCCCTTGTGACCTTGGATAAGCCTGGCATCTCAGTGGGCCTCAGATCAAAATCTGTAAAACATGGAGGTCAACACCAGCCTGAAAGGCTTACAGTGAATCCCAGATAATAAAGTGGATTTGAAAAAGTTGTGAAGGGCCAGACAACAACAAGGAGTTTAAAATTTTGTTGTTAAAAATAGAGGTATAGAGGAATCAGTTCATCTCTGTTGTTTTCCCACCCATTCAGGACAGATGGGTGGAAAGAACATGGAGTTAGGAGTCAGGGCATTGGATTTCTGGGTTCTTCCTGCTGAACTTTTGGTGTGGCTATGGGCAAGTTCTGCATTACAGACAGTGACTCAGTATCCCTGTCTGTAGAGAGGAGCCAACAACCCCCACCTTTCCTCCTTCCCTGGGCTACTCAGATGTTGCTTGGGTGTTGTGAGCAAGCACTTGGGCAGGCTGGGAAGCACCAGGCGGGTGGGGTGGGTGGCATTGGATGTAAGTTGCTGGGAAGGATGTTCAGGCCAGGATGTCTTGGTGTAAGAGACATTGGGAGCCACGTGTACCTTGTAGACTCTTCTGAGCTGAATGTTTCCTGTGGCCTGGGATCAACCTGCTGGGTAATGAGGTTGTAGGTTCCTAATTCTTTGGGGGACTGGGCGGACTCAAGATTTGTCCATGTGGCTGCAATTAGCACTCCTACTTTTCAGGTATTTGGGGTAGGGTAACACTTTTTCTCTGATAAAAGAATTCATAGCATCGGGGCTGGTCTAGGTACCTGGTTGGTTGAAGGCATCAAGAGGCACATCCACATTTTGCCAGATGCCAATCAAGGGAAACTTGGGGCCAGGTTTGGTGCTCTTTTTGGGGATTGGGGATACCATCTCTTTTGAAGGGGCCTTGTGTACGAGCCCTCCATTCCATGTGTAGATCATGCTCCAAGGGCTGGGGGCAGGGATGGTGTCTAGATGTGGCTCCAGCTTCACACTGTCTGAGCCAGTTTCCTCCCAGTCCTTTGCTGCCAGCCTGCATGGGAGAGCTTGGCTCATCAGCAGGGGGTGCAAGAGTAAGTGTGATATCAACACAGTGTGTTCCATTATTTGTAATGCCACCTGGTCATGAACTAGAGGTCCTGTCACTACATTGAGAGGCAATCCGGGGGACAGGAGGTGGGGCTGTTGGAGCCTATTGGTGGGACCAGCCATGTTGAGTTTTCAGTCTTGAGATTTCTTGGATGCACCTGGCCCTAGGTCCAGGAGGAATGTGTGGGAGCCCCTGTTCTCTCTGGGACCCCATCTTGAACCCCACGATGACCAGAAGTATCTGAAGCATCTCCACCTCATTGAGCACATGCTCTGCCCCAGGCCCTCCTTACAATGGTCATCTCTCATGATCACAGTAGCCACGGGGAGGGGATTGCTTCTAGCCCCATTTTCCAGGTGGGTCAACTGAGGGTCAGCAAAGTGAAGAGACTTGCTCAGGGTCCCCTGGTTCTGCCTGGCTGGCTGCAGAGCTGGTGCTTCTGAGCATAATGCTGCCTGCTTGACAGTTAGTCCCAGGGCAGGGGTCAGCCAGGGCAGCCTGGGCAGGCCTCATCAAAGGTGAGATAGGAATGGCAGCTGAGGCTGGGAGCTGAAAGACAGCCAGTATGAGTCCCACTCCTCTTCAACTCCACTCCTAAGCCCCAACAGTATCAGTACACTGGGTCTTCATCATGTGAACACTGAGCCTCATGGGAAAGGCCAGGGTCAAGGGGGCGGGAGGATAAGGAGATGGGAAGAAGCAGTCATTTCTGCCACGGTGACTGAGTATGCAGTGTAAAGTGCTGTGCCAGATGCTGGAGTCACGATGGTCACACAACAGGCAAGTTCCATGTCCTCCTGGGACTTGAATTCTGGTGAGAGAAAGAGACAACACACACCCATAGGAGTAAGAAAGATGATTGCCAGGTGTGAGGCATTAAAACTAGATGATATGATGGGCAGTAAGGGTGGCTTTCCTGCAGAGGTGACATTTCATCTGAGATGTGCATGCAGGCAAATCAGGAGAGCTTCATGGGCAGAGGAAATAGCAGGTGCAAGAGCCCAGGGGAAGACCAAGCTCCATCTGTTCATGGAGCAGAATGGCCAATGCAGCTGGACTCAGGAATCCAGAAAGGAACGGCAAATGGTGACCCCAGGGAGATAGGCAGGGCTTAGATCATACAGGACCATGCAAGCCAAGGCCTAGGAGTTTGGGTGTCATCCCAAGTACAATGGGAAATGGGGATGGTGATAATGGTGACCCAATTAGATTTGTGTTTTAAAAAGATCCTTTGCTGAATGGACAATGAACCATGGGTACAAAGAGGAATGTCAATTAGGAGGCTAGTGCAGGAGCAGGCTCAATGGGGCGGTGGGGAGTGACAGAAGTGATGGAGGTAGAGTCAATGGGACTCTACCTGAGGGATGGCTGCTCCATCCATCCATGACCATAGCCACGAGTTACTCTAACTTCCCTTTCTCTCTCCCCAACTCCCGTTTGATGGGATGGGGTAAGTGTAGGAAGCTCAGATTCAGAGCAGTGCACATCGGGAGGCCAGTTTTGGACCTGTTAGTACTGGACATATGGGTGATGATGTCCAGTTGGCTGCCATGAGTCTGGAGCTGGGAGGAAAGGCAGGCACTGAGGATAGATATGCTGAGTCATTGCCATGGCAACAGCATTGAAAGCCACAGGACAGAGGAGATGGCAGATGAAAAAGGATGACAGGAAGAGTGAGCTCTCAGAGGGTGCAGAATTTAGACGTGGCGGAAGCACTAGGAGAATTGGAAGGGGTGTGGTGGCATGGCAGGCGGAAGATGCTGAGAGTAGCTTTGACTGCCTGGAGACTATTGGGGACCTTGGTGGAAGCCTTTCCAGTGGCCAGGCATAAAGCCTGGCCTGTGTGGGTAGAGAGGAGATATCGGATCCACAGGACCAAACAAAGAGGCGAGAAATAGGGTGGTGGCTTGAGAGGGACATGGAGGTCAAGACAGGAGAAACGACAGCATGTTTTAAGCTGGGGACCCAGGAGGGAGGGACTGTTTATCCCAAGAGAGGGTGATCCCTAAGAGGTGTGGGAGCTGTGATTCGGTGTACCAAGAGAGAGCCTAGTCTCAAGTAGGGACAGGGAGACTTTCTTCAGGAGGGACCGCTGGAGGGGAAGACAGAGGGGGAGGATGTGGTGGAAGGACCCTAGGGCTCTGTGACCCCCAGACATCTGTCTCCAGATCGGAGCTCTCTCCTGATCCTTCTACCCTTCCCGTCTCCAGCCAACGGCTCTGAGCATACTGACCTTTCCCTGATTCAGCCTGTTCTTCCCCAGCCTGTCTCTTGTCCCCTTTCTCCAGGGAGCCTCCCTGGGTATCTTCAACCCACAGGCTTTCCTTCCAACAAGCTTCGGGGGCCCTGAGGATTCAGAACCCAGAATGACCCCTGGTCAGTAGGCTTCAAGGGCCAGGAGGAGGGAGGATGCCTTTTGAGTCATTGTCACTAAGACCTCTGCGGCCAGAGAGATGCAGCTAGGGAGATGCAGCCAGATGATGAGTTTGTCCAGTGTGAGAGGAGAGGTTGAGGTGTGGCTTCTGGAGGGTTCTGGAGTCGCACCCACCCAGGTTCAAGTCAGAGGTCCTTACCAGTTGTGTGGTCTTTGACAGCTTTTTTTTCCTAAAAACTTCTCTGAGCCTCAGTTTCCTCATCTGTAATGTAAGTTTTATAACATCAGCTTACCAGGTTAAATTAGATAATGTGTATAAATTATGTCTGGCACAATATTAGAGCTCATAAATATCATCAGTATCATCTTTATTAATGCTGGTTGTGTTCCTACCATTTTATGGGGGACAGAGGGGTGGGCAGGGATTGAACTCAATGGCACTCAACTACTGAGCCACATCCCCAGCCCTATTTTGTATTTTATTTAGAGACAGGGTCTCTCTGAGTTGCTTAGCACCATGCTTTTGCTGAGGCTGGCTTTGAATTCATGATCCTCCTGCCTCAGCCTCCTGAGGTCAGCCGCACCTGGCCCCTACCATTCCTTCAATGAGATGTCACGGAGATCACTTGAGCTTTCCATGCCACAGTTTCCTTGTCCGAGACATGGGAATAATAATAGTATTCTCCTTAGAGGGCTGCTGATATGAATAAGTTGTAGTGTGCAAAGAGTTTAGTACAACAGCTGGCACATAGTAGGCATTTAAAAACAGCTTGCTGCTGCTGATGATGACCGGTAACAATGCCTGCAATTATTATTGCTCTGCACCTCCATCCCCCTCCTGAACTGTGCGCCCTGTGAAGACTGGAGACTGGTTGCCTTGCTGTCCCCGCCTCTGCCATGTGTGGCAAAGGTGACCCTCCCCCTGTCCTATCCTCCCTCGCTCTGCTCTTGACGCATTGCTTCTCGAACTTTCCCACGAACCCATTCATCTCTGGCTGTAAGGTTACAAGGCTTTGGAAATTAATTTTCAAAATTAAACTCTTCTGACCCTTTAAACTTCATTTCAAATCCCCTTAGCGCCTTAATGAAGCTCAGGCTATTTTGGGCACTTTGGGGAAGTGTGGCTGACAGTGCCTTTTAAATTTACAGAGCAGCCTAGGAACTCTCATGGCCCCAAATATGTATCTGTATAATTAAGAATAAAAATCATAATCCCCAAGGCAGGCTGTGTTAGTGAGCATCAGGTTTAATAGAGGATTAGGAGGTGGAATTAAAGTTGCCCAAGGGGTACACCGAGAGACTTCAAACACCTTTCGGAAAACAAATTAACGTGGTTTTCAGAAACCCTTTTCCAAGGGCGGCGGAGGGTTTTCCTCGGGCTTCCTCACTTTCTTTTGAAATGTATTTTTAACACTTGTATAAACAGTTTGGGCCGGTGACATGGGGCTTCCTGTGCTCCCTTCATTAGCTGGTGTCTCTGGGAGAAGAATTTGACTCATTATCTGGGTGTTTTGATCTCCCTGGCTGGGCCGGCCTGAGGCCACCCATTTTCCTTTCCTGTTGCCTAGTGGTGTGGGAGGGCCTGGTCTGTGGCTGGTCATGTCCTCATCTCCTTGCCAAGCGTGACTTCTCAGAGGGGCTCTTAGTCCCCTAGGAAACTGGATTTCCCAGGCAGGGGCGGGGGTCAGGGCAGTGGTTGCAAGGCTGACCCTGACTCAGGCACAACTGAGAAATGGGCACGCGGGGCCCTTCATGCACTTGCTCTTGCCCTCTGTCGGGGTTGTGTGGAGTGGACTGTGAGGTCTCTGCAGGTACTAAGGCACTAAGGCACCTGCAGAGGTACTAAGAACACCGTGGCAGTGCTCACAGAGTGACTCTGCCCAGCTCTGGAGTGGACCGAGATGGTCATTAAAGTTCCTTGTAAACCAGATTCTGCAATTTACACTTTACAAGTGGAGTCTGAGCAGGCTGTGCTGGCCTTTACAGCAGCAGGGACACCTGTGACGGAGGACACAGCAAGCGGCTCCCAGCAACTCACCAGTTCTGTTCCGCTGTCCTTGCTTGAGGCGCAGGAGCCCTGGCTCTGTTCTCTTTGGAGCCTGCAGCATGACACTCAGCCATAGGGTTCCCTCTAGGGAGCTGATCCTGCAGGGACTTGGGAAAAAAGCTCCAAACTGTGTCTATCTAGTCTCCCTTTTAAAGCTCACATTCTTCCTGTGTAAAATGAGGGTAATAAATAATGGCAACACTTATGAAGCACTTACTGTGTGCCGGATAATCCTTAAAGCATTTATTCATTTATTTTGTTAATTCTTAGGATGCGGTAATGTTATTGTCCCCACCTTTCAGAGGAGGAAACTGAGGTCTTGGGAGATTGACTCACGGAGTCTACATGGCAGCAAGTGTTGACCAGTGATCCTTCATGGGAACATAGGGCCTGGGCTCAGCTGGCCAGCCATGCTGGCACAGCCCAGCCCTGGTTCTTGACTTCAGGAGGGATAAATGACATCAGCTCCTTTCAGCTTGGTTAGTGTCTTATTCATCTGCAGCTGTCCCAGACTGGCAAGGGACAAGGGGTTATAGTGGCACTTTGGGGCCAGTGGCTGGTCTTGCCTTAGGCAAAACTAAGAGATGGGCATGCTGGGCCTTTGGCACCCAGACTCCTCTGGGTGTAGTCCAGGCTGGGCTGATGGCTGTGCCACATTCTAGATGTTTCCCTCACTTTTGCCACTGGGCTGGTGGGTGGAGAGGATCTATGGGAGGGTGATTCACCCTGAGTTCAGACACGTCCGTCCACATGGAGTGTCTGCTTCCTGCTGCTTCAGGCAGGTGCACATGATGCAGGCGGAAGGGAGTGCGTGGTCACGTGGTCTGTGGGTGAGGACAGGGAGGGCGCCCCAGCATCATCAGCCAAGCACTCCTGCTTCTCATCGGGCCTGCAGTAAATCACCTTGCACACTCACAGAGCTGCCTGCCCTGTGCACAGAGGGAAATCTGGTCTTGGGTCAAGGAACTACAGTCACCAGGGATGCACTGTCACAAGGAGAATGGAGGCGGGATTTAGGCTGCCCTTTGAGGAGGGTGGCATTTCCACCCACAGAGGAGGGGGTAACGTTGTGGGGCTTATCTGTGTTTCATGCTCCTGATACCCTTGTGCTGCTATCAGCCCAATATAGGCAAGGGAACAGAGAGGGCAAGCCCTTGCCCGAGGTCACACACTGGGTCTGAGTGAGGACAGATGCACCTGCACGCATGCTTCCTGCACCAGCTGGGAGCAGGAGCAAGGGGGCCTGAAGGGTTGGAGGGGTTGGTGAGCAACGGGGAGGGCAGGGGTGGGCATGGAGGTGTATGTCCAGAATGTAAGCTTATTCACTGGTATGCTGGTATGCATTTAACAACAGGCTCTCCAGGAAGAAAACGGGGGCCAGGGAAGCAAGCAAGAAAGCCCGAAGTTGAAGCACTTGCCAATTTCCATGGTATAAATATTCCACAATGGCCAATTTCACATTATCCATGTGAGGCCACTGAGTACCAGCTGCTGTGAACTGGTGGCACTTTTCCACTGGTCTCCTCACTCAGGCCATGGTGTGCAGGTTTTTTTTTTTTTTTTTTTTTTCCCCAGGAGAGAGCAGAGAGGTGATCGGAGGGGAAGCAACTTTATGAGGGCTTTCCTTCAAAGTGCAGCTCTTGGGGTTGTCTAGTCTTAGGAAAAAAGAGGCTGCAGGATGAGGCTGGAGAGGCCACTACTGACTCTTGGGGCAGGAAGTGGGGAGTAGGGTCCTTGGAGGATGGGCCAGGTCCCTTTGTACTCAGGGAACATCTTTCCCTCTGTCCGGCATCTCCGGGGTCTCTTGCTCTGAATACACAGTTCTTGGTGGGAAGCTTCCGTAGACAATGAGACCTCTGTGCTCCCAACTCTCCTTTCCCCTCTAAGGTCAGGTTGGGCCTCGATCAGTTTCACATGGAGCTCTTGGCTTCATTTTGTGTGTCTAGTCCAACAAGTTAAAAACAATGACAGCAACAACATATACCCCCCCCCAAGAGTCGACCTGGGCGTATTCATTTGGGAAAAAACAAACAAACAAACATATCAGACTTTGTGCACAGCTGGCCTTTCTGGATATATTCGGGACTGGAGGGTCCATAGGGAAGAGCTCCTGCCCTGCTCCTGTGTGGGCAAGGCAGCCATGGCCAGTGGCGTGTGGTCAGAAGGCTGTGTTGGAGTGGCCTGGAACTACAGCCTTGCTTCCCAAGGAAAGGTGGTTTTGGCTGGACTTTGAAGCAGAGCCAGGACTCAGGAGGAGAGGGGTGGGGTGGGGGTCTTGGGAGTGGTTACCTGGCTGCTATTGGCCCTTGGCTGTCAGACCCACTTCCTGCCTTTCCTCTGCTGGGCTCTATAACGTATCCCAAAAGCTGGCCTTGCAAACTCTGATTCCCAAGCTTCCTTGACACCTGGCTTTGGTGGGTTTTGCAGGGCAGAGGGAGGGGTGGGGAGAGGTCTGTCTTCCCCTCTCTCTGGCGTGGGCCATGCCTCCTCCCAGGCTCTAACTAACTGTCATTTGTTGGCTTCTCTCTATGGGTGCAGCTGACCCACACTGAGGAGGCCCACAGGTGACTTGACTTCTGGGCTCTGGAGTCCTCTGCCCCTGCTGTTCCTCCAGCTGAGTGCCTGTGGCTGCTCCTCTCTCTCACCTCGCTGACCCCGCCTGTCTTTGCAACTCTTCCAAGTCTGTACCTACTTCACATTGGCTCTGGTCTGCTTTCCTGCCAGATCCAGTCTGTCTTGTGGAGTGTGAAGGGATGAGGGTAGGGAGCCCTCCTGGGAGTGGAATACCTGCCTCACTGTGCTCTTGGGCCAGACCAGATGCCTGCTGGCCTTCCAGTTCCACCTCAGTCTGTGTGGGCCTCAGACCCTGAGGCTTTGGTGATTTTCAAAGCAGATTCCAAGTCCCCTGCTTGTCACCCCCTCAGAGCTGTCTTCTGGAGACCAGGTACTTGACTGAAGGTTCAAGATGACCCATTATCATGCAGCTCTTCACCTGTGGGGTCAGGGCTGGCCCCTCCAGCCTCATCCAGCACTCCATGTTGACTGGGGGCTTTCAGTCTTGCCTAACCCCTTCTCCCTCACCCTGCCCGGCCAGGGAAGAGGGCCTGCTCACCTCTGCATCACGTCTTCTGTCCCATAGCTTCCTGGAGGCCCACATCTGAGTGGGAAGAAGGAGTGAGGGCTGAGTTCTGTCCTATGAGGAGAAACACTCACCCAGGGTTATGCACCAGTCGCAGGAGGGCTCGGCTTCCTGGCTTCCAGCTCCAAGTGGCCATAGGAAGGTTTGGACTGAGGAATATGCCTGTGAAAAGTTCTTGAGACCCTTCCTCAAAATTCTAAGGCTTTGAGGAACAGAGCTGGGAAACCACCAACCTAGGCTTAGCTTCTGTTTTATGTATGTAGACACCAAGGCCAGAGAATTCCTCAAAGTCACACACTGAGCCAGTGGCAGCAGAGGAACTCAGGACTTTGTCTGCCAGTCCAGTGCCTCCAGGTCCTCAGTGACTCTGGAAAGCACAGTGGGCTGGGGCAGGTGAAGGAAGACAGCATCAAGCAGCCCTGCTGATGAGCCTGTCCACAGAACCCTTAACCTGGCCCTCATTCCCTGAGAGTCCCTGCACCCAAGCATCCCCTTCAAGGTCAGCAGAGGCCTGTCCAGGACCCAGATGCTCTTGGACACCAGACTCCAGGTGCAGGACATGTGCAGGTGTGGAGACCTGCCCTGGGTGTGGCTTCCAGAGAAATCCTGGCATCCACTCTGGCAGTACTCGGCACAAAGTTGCACAAGAGCCGTGTGGCTGCGGTTGTGCTTGTGTTACTGTGTACAGAACCGAGAGCGGTGTTTCATGGGAGAGATGACTCAGCAGTACTGGGCCCCATGAATCTGCCAAGGGAGGCCAAGATGGAGGGCCACTGGGCCAGAGCAGAGGCGTGTGTCCTGTTGGAGTGACACTGTGGTGAGCAGGGAGTGTCCACTGCTCCCTCCCCAGACCTGGTCTGCTTGTACCCTCAATCCTCTCCCACCCCAACCCCCAAGGTTGCCATGACTTGGCTGAGGCAGGGACTCACCTGCTCTTTTACCCACTGGGTCACTGAGGGGTCAAGCAGGGCTGCCCCACCCAAGCAAGGACTGGGACAGGGTGTCAGTGGGTAGTCCCATTTGAGTGGGAGACACATCAATGTCTAGAGAGGAGGCACAAGACCTTCAATGACTGGCCTGCCTGCACTTTAGTCCATCCATGAAAATAGGAAGCCATTGAAGGTTTTGGAGCAGGTGAGTGAGTGCTGATGCCAGAGAGGTGATCTAGGAAAGTGGAGAGAGGGTGGGCGGGGCACGGGGAGAGCAAGGCCAGAGTGGGGCAGGGCAGGGCGTGGGGAGGAGGGTGAAGCTGCACAGTTTCTAACGCAAGTGTTGAAGAGGGCTGGCTGTCAGGGCAGTGGCCATGGAGAGGAGAGCCAGGCTTGTAGTGTCCCTCTGCTGGACTCAAGGTCTAAGGAGGAGCTGCTTTCCTTACTGCAGAAGGGTTTGACTCGGGAACCTGGAGTGGCAGTGGAGAGAACCCTGCTGACCCACACCATGGGCAAGTGACTTAACTCCCTCTGAAACTCCCCTTGGTGAGCTCATCTGCCAATTGAAAATAATATCATATACTTGATAGGATGGTTGGGAAGAAGGAATGTGTGAAGAAGCCTTAGCATGGCTCCCAGTTCTAGAAAGTGCTTGGTCACTGGAGCCGAAGAGGAGCCACTTATTCCTATGCTGGTGGCTGAATCCTCCCAAGGGTCCCATCTAACACCAGCCTCTCTAGTCTTTTCAACAACCTCTCCTCCAAGGCCTGTTTTCACAACCTCTCTGAGGCCCTATGGGGTCAAGGTAGGTGAATGCCAGGGTCCCCTCCCTCCCAAGGTGAACTTTTACCTTCTTACTGTGCCCATGACTTGGCTGAGGAACAGACTAGCCTGCTCTTTACCCACTGGGTCACTGAGGGGTCAAGGCCAGGAATGCCCCGCCCATAGGCCACAGGGCTAGGCCTTGGTTGTCTCAGCCTCCTGGCTTGAGGAGCTAGAGAGGAAGATTTGCCATGGTCTGGGTGGCCTGACTAAGCTGCTTATACTTGTCACTTCTAAAATCCCCCTCCCTTTATTGATGATAATTATATTTATTGATGATAATTATCAGGAAGTTACGTTAGAGAAAAGATGTTTTAGTAAAGAGATGTGAAAGGAATGTAGCAGTTGACCGAGATGTGTCTTGAAGGAGTCCTGGCTTCTCTCTCCCTCAGAGTGAGGCTGGGTTGGGGAGTCTGTGGAGAAGCCTCTTGGGACCCCTCTCCTTTTGTGGTAATGGAACTGAAAACTAGGTCCTGCTCATGGGCCACTGGCACCATAGGAGAGCACCGAGGCTCTCTGAGCTCAAGTGAGGGGGTAGATGGGCACAGAGCCAAATCCTGGGGCCCTTGGAAGGGATGCTCCCTGTTGGGAGGTGGGTGGTGCTGCCACTGGCTGATGAAAGCATCCTGGGTCTGTTCCTCCCTACTTCCGTCACATCCTGGGCTGACCTGGGTGCTGCCCCCCGCTTGTCTGGGCTGCCAGACATTTGTCTCCTTGGATCCCTGGCTTCACCCCCCACCTGAGTGGTGAATGGGGAGGAATGACACACAGCAATGATTTCCTGACAACAGGGCCTGCCCTCCTTCTCTTGGAGACCATATACGGCAGGAGGAGTGTGCCAGGGAGGCACCAAAGGGTAAGGATCTGGCCCTCAGGTCTCATGGGAAGGAGCCTGGGCTCCAGTTCTAGCTGGGGCTCTGGAGAGATTCTGTAAAAGTTCTTCAGCATGTGGAAAAACAGGCTGAGGAGAGGTCTCCCCTCCTCCCTGTGGACCCTTGCCGTGTTGGAGGTGTCCTCTGCAACTGGAGAGGCTGAGGGAGATAGAGGAAGAATGAGAAGGAGAGGGTGCTACTCAAGTCTGGGGAACCATGTCTTAGGAGAACCCACCAAATCCTATAGTTTTGCGGGGGTGGGGGGCTGTTTGCAGTCACATTAGACAGATGATCCCTTGGTCAACCAAACGTGGCATCTGCTTCACAGGTGGCTCGTGTCCCACTCTGAGGAAAGGGGCCACTTCAGAGATTCTCAGTTGGGCAGGTGCCCAGGCTGGCCCCTGCGGCAGAGCATTCCACCTGCTGGCAGTCACCCAACTGTGTGGCCCAGGATTTGGAAGTTCCCCATTAAACAGAATCATGGCGCTCTTGTCCCTATTTGCAGGGGAAATAAAACCCAAATTGAAGAGAGTGAATTATAACGTTCTTAAGTGTAAGTTTTTTCTCCCATAAATTTTTAATTAAACCTTTGGCACCCATTATGCCTTCATGCCTGGAAAGCCCAGGCAGATGCCAGAATTTCCAGGACCATTTCAAACATGTGTGAATCCAGCACAACTAGCCACAGCCCCACGTGGGCACGGCTGGGACAGGAGCTTTAATAGTTCTGTGGTGGCCTAACAGTTACATTTTTGGCTGGTAAAACTGCCTCATCCGTGTGTCACATTTGGCACGTGAGGGCTTTGCTTTGGTCACAAGTACCTAGGCTCTTGGCAGAGGCAAAGAAATCAGTGGCCCTGCTTCTCAGCCCTCAAGGTGTGCATTTCCATTTTTATAACCATCTATTTGTGTTCATATGATCTTATCAAACTGGCCTGAATACCCACCTTGTAACTTGGACTTTTTATAAAACTTAAGAAACCCTTTCATGTCCTCACGATGGTGTTTGGGTGTTTGATTGCTTATGTTTGCTCTAAGTGAAGGCCAAATTCTGCTGTGGCCTATTGTACAAAGGTTCGGTTGCATTAGTTCTCATACAGAAAAGGGAGGGCAGGGCGGAGTCCAAGCCAGCATGTGGTGTGGAGGCCAAGATGTCCATTTGCCGGTGGCTGGAGTCATGTTCATATGGCAGACAGATAGTGGCTTGACACATGGCAACTGGCTCGAGTTCCTTGGCAGTAACTGTGCTGAGAAATGTGCGAGGAAGAGAGTACTGGAATTAGAATTAAGAAGAAAGGAACTAAGTGTCTATGTAAGGCAGATTTTGGAACTACCATGAGCCTAACGTGGCTTCAAGTGAACAGGACAGCTTCCTGTTATCAAGTAATCCCTCATTAACCCTCATGCCTCAGGGTCATGTGCAGGGTTTTGGTTTTGTACCAAGGTTGGTTATCCAGAACTTGAAAACAAAGCCTTAAAGTTATTAATGCCACTTTTTGTCTGTTCGCGTACATCTGTTTACAGCCACTCTCCCTTCGTTGGTATTAATTAAATCAAAATACAGAAACAGAACTGGCCTGAGGCCACATCTTTCTACTATTAAAGCCGTTCTTGGCAATTTGGCTTTAGCAAAAGCACATCATCTAATTTTGTTGGTAGTTTTGTTTGTATTTAATTTCCAAATTTGCTTTTTATGGGTTCAAGGGCGATAAATATGGGGAGATCTATTAGGATAGCTCTAATTTTTGTTTTCATATATGCATTCATTCATGCAGCTGGTGTCTTTATTGAGCTCCTGCTGGGTGATAGGCATATTCTAGGTGTATTCTAGTGAGTAAAGAAGAGGAAATCTCTGGCTTGTAGAGTTTATAAACTAGATGCAGAAATAGACCCCCCCCCCCCACATAAAACCAAATAAACACACATACCCCTCACAAATGAGCAAATATACAATACAGTGTTGGGTGGAGATGAAGGAAAGGGGGCTGGGTAAGGGAATGGAGCCAATGAGAAGCTCCCTTCAGATGGGATCCTGGGTAGGCCTCTCTTGAAGAGGTGACATGTGCTCTCATGAAGTGAGGGAGGGGATGAAGTGTGCCAGTTGGGCCAAGGGAGTTCTAGCTCAGGAAAGAGCCAGTGTACTGATCCCGACCCTATGTGTTGTATAATTTTTAAATTATGTTGTGAATAAAAATTTTATATTTATCGACACATGGTGAGACTGGTTATTTGGGACTTGGGGCACTGTAACACTGTAGCAAGTCAAGTATCCAGCCTGATGCCAGGGCCCAGGAGGACTCCAGACCTAGACAGAGGAGGAGGCAGAAGGGTTCCCCAGGGCTTGCTAGCTGAGAGGTGGGTGCAGCACCTTGGGCTGAGGGATAGCAGAGGAGATACATGGTACCTGTCACCCCCACTGTAGCCTGTGCCCCCATAATAAGATCATCCAGGGAAGTGTGCAAAGTTGAGCATGCCTCAGAATTACCTAGAGGGCTTGTGAACACACACTGCTGAGCCCCACCCTCAAGGTTTCTGATTCAGGAGGTCTGGGTGGGGCCTGAGAATGCAGGTTCCCCAAGTTCCCAGGTGATGCTAATGGTGCCGATCCAGGGCCACACCTCAAGAACCACTACTTCAGAGCAAACTGTGCGTACCATGCTGGGATTTGTCCAGCGGAACTGGAGAGAGAATGAGGCACGGAGTCTTGGGCTAAAGAACCTTTTCAGGTCATACATAGAGAATTGTCTGGCTTAGTGGGGCCCTATTGGAGAATTACAGCCATTGTCTGGGGCCTCCAGGGGCATGACCAGGTCACATCAGAATGTGTGACAGATGACTACTCATCAGCAAGTGTGTTCCAGCTGCTGTGATCACTACAGTCTGGAGCTTCATGGGTCAGGAAGGAGCCTACGGTGGATGATGGGGTGGGGGTGGTCATGGCCCTGCCACAAAACCTGGGGCAGTGAGTACGCTGTAAATATGGGCGAGCACTGAGAATCTCTAGGTGACCTTGATGTTACCACCTAGAGGTTCCCATCAGTGCCCTGTAAACCTGGACTCCAGCAGCTCTCCGGTTCCTCCCTCTTGTCCTCTGTCCTCCCCTGACTTTAGCCCTGTCTCCAGCACTGGTATTTGGGAGGGTCCTTTGCAAGTCCCTTGGTGCTCCAGGAATGTGAGTTGGTGTCACTGAGAAGAGCCCTTGACTCCTGGCCTGTTTTCCTGAGTGAAGGTCCTCTGCCCTTCTCTGGGGTACACCCTTGGGTGTGGGTTTGTGCATCCAGAGAGCAGGAAGGAGAAAAAGAGGAAGAAGGAGGAGGAAGGAGAAGGGGAAGGACAGGAGGCAGTGGGCCATGCTCAGCCCGGAAGCTGCAGGGAGCTGATGGGGAACAGCTGAGCCAATGACTCTGCTCTCTCAGAAAATAAATCCCGGCTTCTGAAGAAGCTGCAGAAAATTGATTTCTCGCAGCTTCAGTGGTCATCCTGAAGGATTTGGTGGGGTGGAAACTGGGTCCACTTCTCATCTCCCTGCACTCTGTTCATCAAATTTCTCTCAGAGGCAGAGAGGGTTGGGCCAGCAGCCACTGGGTCAGCTCCTCCTTGCAACCCCACCACCCAGTGCCAATGGGAAAGGACAGAGGTCCTGTCACCTTTTGGGCCTGCTGCCGTGGAAGGGAAAGGTGCATGTGCTCTTGCAGCTGAGCGGGATCGGACAGGGATGCAGCTGTGAGCCTTGGTGTCTGGGATGTGGAGGGGGCAGGGCTGGAGTGGGTGCCTTTAGAGTTCAACCTCTCCACAGCTGTCCAGTCCCTCGGCAAGTGCTAACATTGGCTAGTTCAGAGACAGCAGCTGCCAAAATTGGGCCTGGCATAGGCGTCCTCCAGAGCACTGGGAGGGAATGGCAGAAGTGGGGCCTTGTCTGGGAACAAAGACTGGTCCTCTGATATGGTCCCCCTACAATTGTGGAGAGAGGATTTAACCCAGGCTAAAGGGAGCTAAAGATTCCCACAGCCAGGGAGGAGGCCACAGCTCTAGACTGATGGTCCCTGAGCTCCTGTGGGCTTTGGATGATTTCATGGAAAATTTGGGCAGGGTGCTGTGGGGCAGAGCCGTGACCTCTCAGCTCAGCAGCCTGTGCAAGGAGTGGCTTAGCCTTCCAGAGACATGCAGTGTAGACTCACCACGACTCTGCCCTGCAGATGGGCTGCCCTGGGCCAGTCTTGTACTGTTCCGGTTCCCAGCTTGCTCGTTAGCTGTCAGGAAGGACACATTCCGGTCTTGCTAGGCTGTTGGGAAAACCCAGCGAGACCAGTGTGCAGTACCCGTGTGTAGAGGTAGGAATTAGATCCAGAAGGAGTCTGGGCCACTTGGGGTCACTTTCACAGAAGGTTAGAACTTAGAAATGGATCACCTTTCCTGGTGGTCCTTGCTAATGTGGTCTGTCGGTGTCTATTTCCCTGAGGGATGGCCTTGTGTTTCGGGAATGTTCCATCTCGCCTGACTTATTGGAAGGAGCAATAATGAACCACTGCCAAAAAATATCAAGTTCACCAGGGGTTTTGATGCTAAAACCCCTGAAAAGTGGCAAGCGTTTCTTTTTCCTTGTCTTGTTTGTAGTGGCAGCGTCTGTTGCTCACACCTGGGGCCCTGGCGCTTGAGCTGGGGGCTACAGTGAGGAGGGAGAAGGGAGAAAGAAAAGTGGAATCCCGGACCACTTAGCAAGATAAGAAGTAAAGGGCCATTCTTTAGGTACAAGTGGACGGAAGCCTTTTAAGCTCCAACCATCCCAAAGTTAGAAATAATAATACAATGATGATAATTTATGGTTCATTATTTTCCAAGTGCAGCCTAATTAGGAATTATATGCATTGGAGTTGTATATGTAACCTATTTATGTAATGATGCTATGAATACTTACAATTAGTAAAAAGTAACTAATTTACGAGGTTTCCTATTTGCAGACACTGTGCTGAGCACTTTAATAGCCATTGTTTTATTATGATTATCTCATAAACCCTGTGGATGATTGTCTTAGTCTGCTTTCTGCTACAGAAGACCACAGGCTGGGTAATTTGTAACAAATAGAAATATATTTATCTGACGCTTCTAGAGGCTAAGAAGTTCAAAAGTGAGGGGCTATGTCTGGTGAAGACCTTCTTATTGTGTCAGAAGTTATCACATGGTGAGAGAAGAAGGTCCAGCTCACTTTTAAAGCAAAATGACAATAATGACACGAGCCCACAGCACCTCATCCCCATACAGGTCCCACATCTCTGTGTTGTAGAGGAGGTTTTGCAACATGTGAACTTTAGGGACACATTCAAATCATAGCAGTAATTGTTATTGTCATTGTAACGTGAGGGAAGCTGAGAGGTAGAATTACTTGTCTGCTGTCCACTGAGGCAGGGCAGGGGAGCCAAGAGCTTGGGCTCTGGGCTCAGACAGCCCCAGGGTTTGCCCTAGGAATACTATTTCATGGATGCTAACTGTGTGCGTGTGGGATAGAGAAGCAGGAAGCTTTGATTATAATATGGATGAGGATGAAGATGGATGTGGTGACAAAGGCCAAGGCTCTGGAGCTAGACTGCATGAGTCAAGTCTCCAGAGCACTACTTACCAGCTGGGAGCCTTGAGGAAGCACCTCGGTTTCCTCATCTGTTCAATGGGATGACAGCTGTGCCTCCCTCAGGCCGCTCGTGAAGATTCAATGTTTAGTCCACGTGAAGTGCCTGGAGGAGTGGTTGTCATTGTGGCCTCTGCACATTCTCCCAGGTCTGCACTTTGCCACACAGGAAGCTCTGTGGTTAGTATGGTGAACCTGGCATGTGCTAGTGCCCAATAAATATTCCCTAGATGAAGGACTGGAATTTACCTGGTGGCCTGGGGGTCTGCTGCAATCATTAATCTTCTCTTAAAAGGATCCTCCCCACAACTTCCTGCCTGCGTCTAACCTGCAAGTGGGGAGCCTGTCTCTTGTCCACACTGGCCACCAGGCCGTCCCTGGATCTACTTGGCAGGAGCGTGCAGTTCCTGGTGTGCCCTGGTACCCACCGGAGGGCTGTGTGATGACAGTCCCATTTCTCCAGCTTTCCAGGTGGGGGTGGTAGGGAAGCCATTGCTCCCTGAATCACGGGGCTCCTTTGAGTGGGTGTGTGAGCTGTGGAAACAGAGCCCTTCCCCCAGCCTCCTGGGAGGGGGCTCACAGAGAGCTGGGCCAGCCAGCCCAGGAGGCTGCAGAGCCTGTCAAGGTTAACAGATAGTCCTTGGCTCTCCCCTAGGAAGTAATTCAACTTCTCCCCTGACTTAGGCCACATTGTTTCAAAGCATGTGGTATAAACTACTGACCACTGGGGAATTGCTTGAATTAACAAACTCATTTTTCCCGAGACCTGAGGTTGAACTTGAGTGAGGAGTTCAGGGCTCTTTTGCAGAAATCCAATAGATCGGGAGAACTCATGTTACACTGTGTTTTCAACGTTGATCAAATGCACATTTTGCGTGGTGGGGCCGCTCCACGCCTGCACACTTTCAGCAGCATTAGGTTCCTTGGAACGGCTGATGCACCAGGAAGTAGCTGGCACTAGAGCTGGGCTTGGGGAAAGAGTTGGAAGGGACTTCAGAACAGATACTGCCTCCTCCTTTTTTGTCTCCCCCAGCACCCCAGCACCTACCCTTCCAAATGCCTTTTATTAGGAAAGGGTGTGAAGGGTTTGCTTGAACAACTCTGGGGTTCTGAGCTGAGTTCCAGGACCCCACCTCAGCAGCTCTGCTTGGGAGGGCCTTCTGAGCCTGCCTCCCCTCCACCAGTGTGCCCCTGCTGCAGGGCCCCCCACACATCCACAAGATCAACAAGAAGCTAAATCTTCACGCTCCACCCACCCAGCCTGTCCAGGCCAAAGACCAGAGCAGGGCTCAGCAGAAGCCCAGGGAGAGCTCTACACTTAGAGGACACAGGCCTGCCTGCATCAGGCCAGGAGCTCCTCGGGGACAAGGGTTCCATGTATGATACACACTAAAAACCCTGGAGGACAGTGGAGGTCCAGAGCAAAGAGGGACTCAGTGAGTTCAAATGAGGTTAGGCTTACCTAGAGGAGTCTGGCTGGCACTTGGAGGCCCAAGAGAAGAGAGAACAGCTTACTTACAGACTGATATGGAACTTCTAGAAAATAGCATTGCTCCCCCCAACTTGACTTCTGCCATCTGCACACTGGGGACCCTGATTTTGTAAGGCAAGGCTATGTGGCCAAACTTGTGGTTCCTAATCCCTGACCCGCATCCCACTTAGTGGGGAGCTAGGTAGGCCTGGAGTTGCACAGCCATGTGCCAGGCCTACTCACCTGTCACCCTGGGGAGGATACACACAGCAGAGGTTTGAAGCTCCTTAAGGGTTATTATGCTTCAGGGCCAGGCCTCAGGGAGCCCTCCCCACTGCATAGGTTGATTCTCCTTAACCTGTTTCCTTCCCTGTCACAGGGTCTTTGGGGGTCCAGGACCTCAGTAGATGGAGAGCCATTTAATGGAGGCTCCCTGGCTTCCCGTGCACTTGTGGTCCAACTGCAAACTCCCGATTCAGCCCAGGTCATGGGAAGCAAGTTCTGGATCAAAATAGCTCTGGGCCCCATGGGTAGGAGATGGTGGCTCAGCTACCTCTGTCCATCAAATGGTGGTAGGCTTTCGCCTTCTTCTGTATGATATATATTTTTGTGTCCTTTGGCTTCTGTCAAGACAGCTTTGGGAAATGTCATTATTTTCAGCTTTATCTGATGCTGCACTGAATTTCTCTTGGAACTCAATGTTCTAGGGCAGGGAATCTGACTGGCCCACAGGTAATTACCTCAGGGACAGGCGAGAGGGCAAATACATAAAACATGTCTGTCCACCAGCCAGGTGGGGTGGACAGGCAGTGGCTGTAGTGGGTCCCTGTATTGAGGCAGCATGTTCTGGTAAATGAAGGCTTGCCAGAGGCATCTAACCCCAGGGAGAGCTGGTGGGGAAGTCACAGTCTCCACATGCAGGCTGGAGAAAACAAACTTGGAGATTCACAAACGTGAGTCCTTGTTTTCATTTCAAGTGTAAAGAAGTTAGAGACTCTGGGAGGGGGAGGGACCCAGAACAGAATAGGTCTCAGGCCTTCTCTTGGCCACAGATATGGTTCCTTCTCTATGTGTCACAGAGCTTAGGGTACTGGGATGGAAATGTTGGGTTTGGAGATTACATAGCTACCTTGGTCTTGCATTGAGACATTTTGATGACAGAAACTCTTAATCAGGCCCCTTTTCCCCTTGCATGAGGCTTTGGGGGCTTGTGACTCTTTTGACATCAGATGAGGGCTTCGTCCCTCTCCTGGTTCTCCGTGGCCCCAGTTCACGTGAAAGCCCACTGTCCCCTGGCACTTTTTGGTTAAACCAGTTTTTTTGCATCCACAGGTGAGACCAGTAGAGCAAGTGGCCTTGCTTTTTTCATCAGAGGAATGCAGAGGCTCTTCGGAGTCTGTCCTTACTGGTCACTTTCGGCTGTTCCCAGAAATGGGAGTGCGAGACGCAGGCTCAGGGGCTGTGTTTTGTGCATGTGCTGAGAGAGGTGGCTTGGTTGCCTCGTGGTTCCTCTGGCTGGTGCAAACACATAGATGGGCCCAAGAGTGTTTTATACCCCTCCCCCTGCGATTTCCCAGGAGCCCCTCTGAGGTGGGGAGCTGTGTGAGCCTTCTGGAAGGTGTGCCTCAGGAATGAAGAACCTTTTCTGTTTCGTGGCTCTATGGGGGGCTCAAGCCAGTTTAGGCTCATCTCCAGAGTATTTCCTCATGGCTTCCTGTGTAGGTCAGGGCCAAGCTTCCAGGGCTTAGAGTGGTGCTCTCCAGAGATTAGACCCAGTAATGAATGCCCTGCACCCTGTCCCCAGCACCTGTCATACATGGTATTAGTTACATGCTGAAAAGATTCTGACGGGGACACCAATGTCCCTGGTTGAAATGTCGAAAAACATTCACCCTGGTGGTGGCTCTGGGGCTGACAGTGGGTGCTGTCACCCTCCTGCTGTCTGTGCTTCGCAGGGATGTATGCGCACTATTTGTGTGTCTAATAGGCTTCCTTACTGAGGGTGACATTTACATGCTATAAAAAGTCCATTAACTGAATCTAAGTTTTTCCAGAGATCGTGGGGCCTAATCTCTACTTGGCATTTGACAGAGGGAATTGGAAATCCCAAGGACCCTTTCTGCCGGGCCTTTACTGAGATTGCAGAGATGAAATTGGTGAGGGAGTAGCTCTGTCCACGGGTGCATGAGGTGAGTGGATGAGAGAGAAGGATGTCACTGGGACCATGCCCTGGTCTCCTAAGGCTCATGGACATGAGTTAGGTCACTTTGTGGATGAGTATTCAGTGAATAGGTCTTTATTTCTCCAAGTGGTATGGTCAATATTCACTGAGGTAGCAGGACAGTTTTGTTATTTTTGAAGACCAAAGTATCTTCGAACCATTCCTTGTTTTAAAATTCATATTCAGAAAACTTTTTTGTTTTCAGTTTATGGTGAATGACTTCACTGCCTTGAGAGTCAGTACAAGTTTATCTTTTCCCTGTGCTACATTCTAAGCCTGAGTTTAGGGTTGTCTGTACACTCAAGCCTTTTGGCTCATCTGTAAATGGCTCCTTCTCCTGCCCTGGGAAGGTCACCCAAGTCCTCAAGGAAGGTGGGTACCAGGTTTGTCTGAAGCAAGTTCTCTGCTGCCTGTCTGGGCCATGACGAGGCTCATGTTGGGTCTGTAGTGCATCCTTCAAGGCTTGGCTTGAAGAACCCTCTGGTTGAGGTGCCTTCCCTGCTGATCCTCCTGGGAAAGGTCCTTCTCATGGATCTTGGGCACCTTTGAACTGTGAGCATCCAGGACCAGGCCTGGACTCTGCTTTTGTGGAGCCTCTTCCCAACCCTTTGTTTAACCTATTGTTGAACATATAGAAAGCACTCATTGAGTATTTTCAATGGCGTCCTGATGGTGTTGTCTCAAACAGCACAGCAGTAAGAGGCCATAAAATGATATTGAGATTGTGGGAGGCAGAGAGGTGCTGCAAGAAAACCCAGAAGCTTCAGAACCAGTGACCCTGAGCTTGAATCCTGGCTCTGCCCCTCACTGACTGTGTGAACTTGGTCCAGGGGCACAACTCTCCTGAGATTCAGTTTACTTACCTGTAAAATGGGGATGACAACACCCACACCCCACAGGTTGCCTTCAGGGCTTGTGAAGAAGACGAGTTTATGCACCATGTATAGCATAGATGCAGGACAGCGAGAGCTTCATAGTCTGGATTTGAATCCTGCACTACCATTCACATGACCTTGAAGCTGGGAGATGGTGAATGACTTGCTGGGTCTCTTCTGTAAGTGTGTGTGCCATCCTCCCTCCTGGTGATGCCCTGTGTTTTGGGCACTGGGCTGAGCCCGTCAGGGTTGATGATCGTGTGATCAGTCTTCTCTGTTGCCAGTCAGCAGAGAGGAAGGCACCCCATGTCAGAGCTGCAATAATTTCAACACCTCCCTCCTTCCTCAGGTTGGGGAATTTGGAGCAGAAAGGCTGCAGAGAGCACCCCTATCCCGGGCAGTCCCCCAGCGTCCACCCGGCCTCCTGATGTCTAGCAGGCCCCTGCACTAGCCAGGCTCTGGTGCTTGGCCCAGCCCTGACCTCAGGCCCTGAACCCTGCTGGTGCCCTGCTTGTCATCCACAGCCTCGTCAGGGCTGGCTCCCTGGGCTCAGGGGCTGCCCCCTGATCCTCTGAGTCCCCGGCTGAGCACACCGAGTTATGTAATGCTGCTGAGCCAACATTTAGGAGTCGCAGCCAATTTGCCGGCCTCGAGTTACACTGTGCAGATGCTCAGCCTTACGGTTTGCTTTTGTCTCGGAGGCCGTAAGCAGATAGCATAACCCCGCTTACCATTAGACGTTTTGCAAATCATCTGGGCTCGAGCGTGCCGCAGCCAGACAGTTCATTTATGCTGCGAATGGTATGATTTGTAAAGTAATAAATTTCCCATCTCTCTGCCAGCAATAAAGTACAGCAAGCAGGCGAGGCCAAAGCTCTCCAAAAATACACTGGCTCCCAGTGAGACCTAGGGGAAAGCTCTTTCGGGTTCTGCTTCTCTCTGTTCCTGAGTTCACTGGATTCTGGGAAATCAGGTTTGGGCCATAAATCCCCTCTACAGTCTGGGTGACTCTGAGCCCCAGCACGGATTTGTTATTAGCATGTGTAATTGGCCCCTACCATGATGCGTTTGTCACTTCCTGGGCCCCTCTCTGTTCTGGCATGTAAGGAACAGCCTTGACAGACGTCACTCAGGTGGGAATGATGGAAAGTCAGGGACCATCCTGCCCCTCTTTGAGGCTACTTGTCTGTGCCCTGGGCTGTTTCTTGTGGGAGGCCATGGGAGGAGGGGAGCAGGGGGTTTTCTGTCTCCTGTGAAGTATCCAAGGGCTGCAGCTTGCCAGTTGTGAAGGTGGCTGCTCTGAACAGAAGGTCAAGGGCAGCATCAGATGAACCCACGGAGGGCAAGGTCCCAGTTTTTTTCTGGGAGGAAGGTCAGTGGAAGCTGTGCACTGTGATCTGCACTTTCACAGAAGCAGGAATTGCCAAGGAGACCCCAGGGCTTCAGCTCAAAGTGCCAGCTATGTCTGGGACACTGAAGGGTGGGCAGGTGGCTTGGCATCCCCAGTTTTGACCAGCCCCTTTCTTCTTGCTCTAGGTGATCTACCAAGAGGAGCCTGGCTGGATCCCTGCCCTTTGCCCTAGAGGATGGCAAGACCTATCTGAGATAAGGCGCTCTGCCAGTCAGTTGCACCAGCACCCCTCTGTGGAGATGGTGGGCCTGGAATTGGTCCTGTGGGATGTGAGCATCCTCACACCCAGCTCTGAAGCTTTTCTCTGGACCCTCACCTTCTCGTTTTTGTCTTTGCCTCTTCTTTAGTCTTTTATTCCTCCTCCTTTTCTGCTTCTATGTTATGGTTTTGATATTAGTTGTCTCCCAAAAGCTCATGTATGAGACAATGCAAGAAAGTTTGTATGCTGGGCGCAGTGTTGCATGCCTGTAATCCCAGCAGTTTGAGAGGCTCGGGCAGGAGAATTGCAAGTTTGAGGACAGCCTCAGCCACTTAGCAAGGCCCTAAGCAACTCAGTGAGACCCTGTCTCTAAATAAAATACAAAATAGGGCTGGGGATGTGGCTCAGTGGTTGAGTGCCCCTGGTTGAAAACCCTGGTACAACAAACAAACAAGCAAATAAAAAAACAAACACCAAGAAAGAAAATTTAGAGGTGAAATGTTTGGGTTATGAAAGCCTGAACCTAATCAGTATGTTAATCTCCTGATAGGAATTAACTGGGTAGTAACTGTAGGCAGGTGGGGTGTGGCTGGAGGAGATGGGTCATTGGGGGCCATGCCTTGGGGTATTTTGTCAGTGGTAAGGGGACTCTTTCTCTGCTTCCTGGTGGCCATGCCCTGAGCTTTTCTCCACCATACTCTTCCACCATGATGTTCTGCCTCACCTCGGCCCCTGAGGAATGGTGGCAGCATCTATGGACTGAGACCTCTGAAATCATGAGCCCCAAGTAAACTTTTTCTCTAAAATTGTTCTTTTCAGTTTTTGGTCACAGTGGGGAAAAAACTGACCTAAACATTCTGCTTCTATGTCTTCTATCTTTGTATTTGCCATTTTGTCCCATTTTTTAAATTAAACAACATTTGACATTTAGGTGCTAGATAAAAGTAGAATAATGAGGCTATCTAATAGTGACCATCGTCCAAATGCTGTCACTTTGACTGTTTTGTAGTCTGTAGGTGAAGGTTTTCTGACTGGGTTTTGGGGGCCCCAGAAAAAGATGCCCTCACTCCCTGTAGCTAGGACAGCTCTGTTGTCACCCATGGGCATATGGGGCTTTCTTGGTCTTGGAGGGGAGATCTGTAGACTCCTTCCTTCCCACTGAGGAGGAACTGTTGTTGGTCGACGTGGGAGGCGGGGCTGGGGGAGCTTGGAAGGAGATAAGCCAAGCCCCAGGGATGTCCCTGGTCTGGGTGGAGCCTCAGGGCCTTTCTGTTTGCTCTCTGCAACCCAGCTCCTCCACCAGTAGTCCTGCATCTCCTTGTCCTTAGTTAGCTCGGCACTCACCGTGTGTGACCTCCATCGGCCCTAGGTTGGGGGTGACAGTTCCTGCCCAAGAGGATTGTGGTGAGGATTAAGGGAGAAGGTCAGACATGCAGAGGCTTTCAGCAAATGTTGGCCAATAGCACAGGTCTGAGGTGTGCACAGGCTGCCTGGTTGCTCAGTCCAAGGAGGGTGCCTACACATTCCAGTGTCTGTGACCTTTTCCTGTCCCCTGGGGTAGCACACAGCTTGGGCCCTGAAGGGAGCAGCCCTAAAGAATATTTCGAGGCTTGGGCCTGAAGAGAACAGGGAAGAAGTTTGTTGGGAAGTTCAGCACGGGACATTAAAGGGGGGACCAGGGTCTTTCAAGCTTATTGTCTATGAGAGAGGGTGGGGTGGTGGCTCAGGCGACCCAGGGCCAAAGGAAGAAGCTGTTCATTGCGATCTTCAGCTCTTTGGAGAGAAACATAGGTTAGAGGCTGAAAGTGTGGTCAGGACCGCTGCCCAAAAGACCAGAGGAGGAAGGCCACACAGAAGTACTGCTGCCGTGGGCTGCAGGAAAGAGGCCTTGCAGCTGCAACTCCAGGTGGTTAGGAGACTGGGAACTGAGCTGCCTTCTCCTGCCAGAGCTGCAGGATGCCTGGATTCCAGGTTGTCTGGGTGCAGCTGGGAGGCTTGGTGGCGGCTGGCAGAGGGCTCCCTGGGATCTACAGAAAGTCACCCATCATTCTCCTCTCTCCAGTGAAATGGCAAATGCTCTTTATGCAGATACAGTGTCTGGACACTGTGAGGGACCTTATGCGAATTAGCTCTTTCATTTAATCCTTAAAATAACCCTGTGAGTCGGCTGGAGAATGGAAGAAACCGAGGCACAGAGATGTTAAATGACTTGCCCAAATTTCCCCAACTAGGCAAGGAGAGAAACAGGGCTCCAATCATTTAAAAAACCTTCGGGAGACCATAGCAACATGGGGCAGAGACTGGGCCAGGCCTGCTCTCTGCTGACTCCCTGGTTTGCATCGAGTTGCCTGGGACGCAGCAGGACTGAGGGAATGTGTGGGAAGACTGGCTAAGGCCTATGTGTTTCTGAGCCCACGCTCGTCTTTAGTGTCCACCTGAGCTCTTCCCTCTGCCCCGTGACAGTCCCTGGCCTTGTCTAAGGCACCCGAAGGCCTTGGGTTCATTCACCTTTCCCCAGATCTTTGGTTCCTACAAGGCCTGAAAAATGGTTGAGTCACATGTTTTCCTTGGGTTTTTGTGATTCGTGATTCATGCTTACGCAAAAGGCAAGAGAGTGACTCATGCTGATTTCATAAGCCTGTGCTCCAGAAGTGGCTGATAAATTGCCACTTGCCCATAGCTGCCAGAGACAAGTGATCAGAAATGACCAGGTTAAACAAAATCCAATCTCCCCACATTAGCATCCTCATTTGAGCTGATAGTATAAGGTACATTTCTTCTGGGGACCTGCCTTGGGAGAGAGGAGGGGAGCAAAAACTTCAATTCACAAGTTCCCGAGGTTTCCCCATGATACGGGTGGCTGGGACCTCCAGGTTTACCTTGTGTTCTTGGAACCAACTGGCTGAGCCCCAGGGGAATGGAACAGTGTGAGTGAATGGCCTCTTCACAGGGTACGGAGAACAAGGCCAGGTACAGCCATCCAGGCCTCTCCAGCCAGGGGCACATTAGCTCTAAGACACCTTGGTCAGCTTGCTGGGCTCAGGTTGCTCAAAATAAAAGAGTGAAGGTGCAAAGAGAGGACCCAGAGGAGCAGGCCAAGGTGTCAGGAATGGGTTATTGCAGAAGGCTCTCAGAAGACTGGGTATCTAGGAGGTATTGACACTGGGGTTAATCCTGGTGGCGTATGGCTTGATTTTGATTTCCCACATACCATGGCTCAGGGAAGAGGGCAGCAGAAAAAATATTGGAGGTGTACTTGGCATGGTTAGCATCTGTTCCGGATCTGGTGTGACCGATGTCCTTTGATTTAGAGCTCTGATTCTTTGACAAGCTCTGGAAGGAGGTGGGGGTTAGCAGGGGATAGGCCACTGGAAATGGGAGGCCCCATTCAAATACAAGAGGCTTTCTGAATCTGGTCTCTTTCTGTCAGTTCTTTGGTGTCTTCTTCACAGGTGTACTGAGCCCTCGTGGGACATTAAGCTCAGAGTTGGGTCCAGCCAGGAAACAGGGTTGTGCCTTCATGCATCTGGTGGTTAGCTAGGGGTAGCCTTCCCTCTCCCCTCCATCAGTTCACCCATATATCCCTCAAGTTGCAATTAAGTGTGATTATTCAGGTAAAGTGTTAAGCATCATGACTAGCTCAATAACTGCTAGTTTTTTTAAATCACCATTAATATTATGTGATTCTATTTGCTGCATGCCAGGCAAAGAGGGTGAATAATGGTGCCAGTTGGTGAGCGTCTTATACAAGGGCTGGAAATCACTGTTGTCTTGCTCCTCATGCTGCAGAGGGGGATACTGAGGCCCAGAGAGATGAAGAAACTGTGTGTGTATTGGGGGAGGGTCTCACAGTGAGGGGTGCTAAACCAAGCCTAGAACCCAGGGTGCCTCTGCCATGGCATGAAGCTGTTGCCCTGAGATGGAGCCATCTGAGGAGGCTTCCTGGAGAAGGTAGGTTTGGCAATGTGATGAGCAGGAACGGAGAGGAGAGATGGGGCAGAGGACAACCTGGCTGAGGAAGGGGCAGAGGAGGGAGCTACAAGGAGACAAGGATCTGGAAGACTGGGGGGTATGTTACAGCCATCTCCATAGCACAATCTGAGGGGGACTGAGAAGACCTCATTGTGCCCAAACCATTCACTCTGTTACTCTCCACAGGTGCTTCCTCTTGGCATTTACAAATCAGACATGGTGGCTCTGGGCTCAAAACTTGTTCTGCTTGCCTGCCTCTGTGCCCATGTTCAATGGAAACCCAGGGTCTGGCTGGAAGTCATAGGCTATGTTGGACACATCTCCCCTTGGAGAGGAAACCCAGTCGCTCAAAATTGGCCGATGATTCCTTGTGTTTGTTTCTTAGGGCTGCCATAACAAACTGTCGCAAACCAGGTGGCTTAAAACAACAGGATTTATTTTTTTACAGTTCTGGAAACCAGAAGGTCAAAACTAGGTGTTGGCAGGGTTGATTCTTCTGAAAGCTCTGGGGAGCATCTGTTCTAGACCTCTGGTCATCTTCAGTGTTCCTGGGTTCCTAGCTACATAATGCCAGTTCTTCCTCCATGTTCATGTGGCCTCCTCTTTTCTTCATGTCCTCTCCTCTTCTTATAAAGATGCTTGTCATCGGATTTAGGGACACCCTGGATATGTCAACATGATCTCATCTTGAGATCTTTAACTTATTATTTTGGCAAGATTCTTTTCCTAAATAAGTTCATGTCCATAGGTTCTGGAGAACATACCACTGGGGTGGGGAGCACCATTCCATTTACTGTACCCTTAAAGGTGTACAAGAGTTGTGGCCTCAAGAAATGATAGTCAGGGGCACATGGGCATCCAATAGGACCTATCGATAGACTCTACCATGTTGGGGATGGACCATTGTGACCACAACTTGCTCATGGTGCTGTCCAATAGAACCTTTACAATGATGGAAATGTTCTTTAATATTATGGCTGCCCAACACAGGAACCACTAGCCATGTGTATCTTTGCAGAGTTTTTGGAATGGCTATCATGTGGTCGGTGAACTGGAAGGCTGAACATTTACACCGATTTTATTTTAATGCAAATATAACTGAGTGACTAGAGTCTACCATTCTGGATAGCATAGCTCCCGAGTATCTTGATCTGACCCTTTCTCCTTGTCTGTTCTTCATTTGACTATTGAAAATAGATTTCATCATAAAGGGCTAAAATTACTCTTGTGCTTTTTATGTGTGTAATGACTTTTACCTTTAGAGTTTCACTATCAAAAATAGATTTCATCATAGAGAGCTAAAATTACTCTTTTGCCTTTTATGTATGTAATGTTTGCAGTTTTAGCTTTTGGCTATGAGACAGAGGCCAGATGGAGTTGACTGGTTCTTGACCCAGCTCAAGTATGGCTACTCTCAAAGTGAATTGGGAAAGAGGAGAATTTTCCTTTCCCCACACCTGGAACTCACAGTGCCTGCTAGTTAAGCTGGAGAGGGTGTGAAAGAGCCAGGTGACATCTGTAGTCCTTGGCAGCCAGGAGGTTGCCTGGCCAGGCTTCTTCGGGTCAGAAGGAAGGGGTAAGAGCCCATGTCTGCACCCCTAGACTAGGAGTTTGGGGCTCTTGGCCTTTTCTAGAAAGCTACAGGTGCAATTTGGGTCTCTTAAAACTCCTCCCTTCCTAATTACTCCTAGTTTTCTTGCTTCCCCTAATGGATCCTGTATACTGTCTTGCTTTAGGGGGACATTGATTTTTGCAGTTTCGAGATGATCTTAAGTACACTTGGTTTATTTACATGCTTGTGTGTTTTGGACTCTTCTGTTGAAAAATACAGCATTTGCCCGAGAGTAGAAAAATCTCCAAGGAGGCGGCTCCTGGGATGACAAGATCTTCATCACCTTGGACTTACATGGGCTTTAGGCTGTAGCTCACCTCTTTCTCCTTACTTCTTCCCTGGCACATGCAAAACAAACGCAGCGGCTCTGGGGCTCGCAGGGCAGTCTGCTCTCCTGCCTGGAAAAGGTGCTGGGCCTCAGACTCTGCTGGTGCCAGCAGATCAGTCTTGTTTTAGATGGCAAGTGGAGGAGGAGGCTACTGCTCAGGGTCAGGCCAACACGGAGCTGTGTACATGTAAGACACAAATGAGGGATTGAGAGGCCAGAAGGCTGGTGGGTGTTGCTAGGCAACCTCTAGGCCGACCTGGAGGTAGTAACACAATCTCTGGGAGCAGCCTGCCTGGGGGAGGGCCTCGGAAGGACAAACCTGAACTTCAGCACCAGGGACTTCTGCACTGCCCCCACCTGGCCTACCTCTGGGAGGGGGCAGGAAAAGCCAGCCCTGTTCCAGAAGCTCCTTGCGGGGAATGATGCATTTGCCGTGTCCTCTTTTTCTTAGGTACCCCACCTGTACAAAAGAGGATCTGAAGTGGCTTCAGAAATACAGACACCACAGAAGGGTAGACATTAAAGATGGAGAAACTGGGGCCCAGGGGGCAAAAAGTAAGGAAATAGGTGTGGCTGATCATTCAGCAAGTATTTCCCATGTTTCTGGCTCTGTGGATAGAGCTGTGAACAGAACAGCATAGTCCCTGCCTTTCTGGAGATGTGGTCTCATGGGAGAGGTGTGAAATAAAAATAAAGCCACAGGTGCAGTGCCCTTATTGGGGGGGGGGGCTGCAAATGAGATTTGGAATCTCCTAGCAGCCAAACCAAGAAGGGAACCCGGTTGGGAGGGGCTGGGTGAATTATCAGTGCCGTGTACGTCACAATCCAGCAACAGTGGCTCTGTCCTCCCATCCACATGTGTAAGCCATGGTCCTGGTCTGGCCCACTTCACTGCTGGCCTTATTTCAGGGGCCAGTTTATGGAGTCAGCCCAGATGTCCTGGTGGGCTGCCCGCCAATGAAGGGTGGAGGTGCCCCTGGGCCCAGCCAGTTCCAGACCTCTTCCCCAACGCCCTCCCACCCAAGTCTCACCCATGTCTTAGGCCAGCTGTCGCCTCCCCCGAGAATGCAGTTTGTTTCTATTTCTGGGTCAGTCATTTCCCTTGATCTATTTAAGGTCCTGGGTGATTTTTAAAGTGCCCTTTACAACAACATCCAGCACCACTTGTGCACTGGCTGTGGGTTTAACCATTTTTACAACATAAGGAAGCAGAGGCAAAGGAGGGGCCAGCCATTTGCCTGAGGCCCCCCCATCCTCTGGATCTACTTTGGTCCTGTCTTTGGCTTCATGAGATTTGGCATTCGTCATCATGCTGTCTATAAAGGGAGCCCGGGTTCCTGATAGACCCTGGAACAGCCTCTCCCTGTAGCCCCAGTCACCCTCTGGGAAGCAAATTGCAACTTTTCTTGCCTCCTTCTGTGAGTGGGCCACGGTCTATGGAAGGATGGGGTGGTCAGATACTGGCATCTGGGGACCCACCCTCCCAGGGAAGACCTTTCATTGATCATTCAATAATTTGTTTATTAATTCAGTAAATATTCCTTGGCATGTCAGGTGCTGGGTGTGAACCACCCATCCTCCCTGACCTCAGGGGGCTCTCAGTTTAGTCCAGGGAGAGGGACCAGCACAGGGAGATTACAGAGTGGAAATGGTAAGTATGCATCAGAACCTAAACAACAGCAGCAAAAATAAAAACACAAGCAGGCTAAATTTATCCAGATCCCTACAACCATGTCATGTGTCCTGGACCCCCTTCATCCTAAAGACTCTACTAGAGGCTCATTCTAGTTAGACAGAGTCCACTTTTGAATGCAATAGAACCTTGCTCAAGTTACCCATACCAAAGCAAGAAAAGCCTCACCTCCCTGTTCTTGGAAATCTACTTCTGTTAATGAAACCTTAATTTGTACAACTAGTGGTATAAGAAAGAGTCTTGGATGGGTAAGCCTGCGACATACAAAAGTCTGTCATACAAAAGGAGACTTCCCAACTATTTGGACCCCTGGGGCCTACTTCTTTCAGAGGAATGCTGAGGGAATCTTAAGAACATGAGACCCAGTGCCTTGTACGTTTCCTATTAATGAATGTTGCCTGTGCTCAGGTTACATAGCACTGTTCTTGGATGGATTTCAATGTTTTGATCCCTCTTTAAAGAAAGCAACCGCAGCTATCCCAGTTATGAATTCTGAAATACCCTTTTGCAGCCACTGGGGTGGGAGCTGATTGGGCCATTGTGTTATCATTCCACACATCTCCCAGAGATAGAGACCTGCATAAGTAAAACCATATTTCGGTTTTCCAGAATCCCAGGTACCAAGTTGAGGGACCATCAGACTCAGGAAGCAGCACAGGACACATTCTCAGATTTGGTAAGTAGCTGCCTGCTGATAGAGGAGATTAAGGTGTGTTTGATCTCTTCTCCCTTAATGGCAGTGTCTCTCCCTCTTAAAATGACTCAAAGAAATTTTGCTTTGAACAGTCAAGTGATTGCTTTAAGAAGAGAGGGCTCTATTGCAGGCAGAGTGTCTGTCTGGGCAATGACATTGAACGTAGGTGTAGTTAGGTGAATTCCTCCTTCCTCTCCCTTGAGATCAATTGTGGTTTTTTCCTCCAGATCCATTTGTTGAGGACCCATAGTGCTCTGCGGCTCCCCACCCTGCTGGAGTCAGGCTGCCCAACCCAGAGGCTGTCTCTAGACAGTTACATCTTCTCTCCAGGGAGCCATCTGCTTTCTAGTCTTGCTTAAGGGTGTTGCTTGGCTGCCACACTCTGCATCCTCCATTCAGTTGGGCCTCGAGGCTGCTGTGTCAAATTGTGGCCTGGGAAGAGGCTCCTCCCAGGTGCAGACTGATGCAGTCCTTTTGGTGAATTAAGTCTGGGAATGGCAATTCCTTGTTGAAGATGCAGATGGGGGGAAAAAAAGTGTGTGCATGTGTGTTGCTCAGGCCTGGATGTGTGAAGAACTATATGAACTTGTCCAAATTCTGATGTCAGGCCATGAAGGAGAGAAAATTTCGTTTAAGGAACATTGAGTCCCTTGCCGCTCACCTTCACAAGGTGGAGGTTAAGAACATGGACTCCAGCATCCAGGCTGCTTGGGTTCAAGTCCTTCTTTCTCCAGTTAGTAGATGTGTGACCTTGGGCATGTCTTTTAATTTCTCTGAGCCCAAATTTCCTAATCTGGAAACCATTATCTAGTTCACTGGGTCATGAGAAATGAGATCACACATATAAAATGCTACCTGCTTTAACTGCAGCAAATGTTTGTTGTTGCTTTTGTAGTTATAATTGTTTCGATGTTATTCATTCCTTCACGGTCTGTGTGCAACTCCTTATCTCCTTACTGTGAACAGCTTCACGTGCAAACAGTTATAGGATTAGTGGAGACGTGCAAGATTCCATTGGAAAAGAATAAATGCATGAAAAGGAAAATTGTGTTTAAAAATCTATAAATACATACCAAAAGAGAGATTGTTAGTTATTAATATTCCCATTTCATGAGAGCTTCCACCTGGGATATGAAGTTTCAGGAGAATATTGCTTCTACACTAATAATAATAATAATAATAAGCCAGTCAGTTTACAAAAATCTTAAAACGTGTTTAAGTCTGTCATAGAGCTGTGCTGAGAACACAAGGTAACCTAATGAAATAAAATCAAATGGGTAGCAGTGCCTCCAAGGGGAGATGGGACATGTGATAATTTTACCTTGGACAGGGAGCAGGAGCAGGGGTAGCCATCAGAGAAGGAAGTAAGAAGAAAACTAATGAATTTATGATAGCCAAGTGTGGGTCCCCGTAACAATTAAGAATTTTTGGAAGCCACAGACAGGAGAGCTGCCTCCTTGCTCACTCTTTTCCATGGGCCTCCACCAAGAGTCCACAAGAAAGACTTGGGGCAGCCAGGGCAAGAGGGGGCTCTCTGTGGTGCACGACCTGCCAATCTTGTAATTAAAGTGGGAGAACCAATAAAGGCCTTCCTGCATCCCTACCTTTTTAAGAGTAGAGGTAGAGGTTGTCTGCCACTGGGAGAGGAACAGGTGTGCTGAGACTTCCACACATAAACATGAGGCTAGAGCTGAAGAACCAAGATAAACTCTCCTGGGTCCTGTGCTGCTGGAGAAGGAGCAGAAACACAGCCCTTATTTGGAACCTTGCACTGAGTATAAGAATAGCTATTGTTTCCTGCTGGACAAGAGCTAGAGAGCTGCCCAAGCTCTGGGTTCTGCACTGAGTATAAGATAGTAGTCATCTGCTCCTAGGGGAAAGGCAGGAGAATGAAGAGTGATCCTCGTTAATGCTAGGCTGACCCTGAATGCTAGGCCTTGCATTGGGCACTAGGAGCAGCAGACCACTAGGAGAAGGGCAGGGATGCCAAGAAAGACCTCTACCATAGTGAGGAGCCTGCTGAGGTCCAAGGTGGTGTGAGAGAATTGAGAGAAACTGTCACACTGAGTATGGGGCAGAGACAGACAATACTAAGAGAATTTGAAGACTGTAGAGTGCTGCATGTCCAAACAACAGCAAAGTCCAAACCTGGCTCAACTGTAAGCTATAAGCTAACTTACCTTCCTACATTAACAGCCTAATATAAGAAAATTCTCTATTTTGGGCTGTATTTGCTTCATATCTACTGTTTTTTACCCTATAATCTGTGACATTCAGTATAAACTTATCACACACACACACAGACACACACACTACACACAAACACACACACACACACACGAACAATGACATGATTACTTGCCAACAGACAAGATAACCAATAGAAGAACCACACTGAAGTTTCCTCAAATGTCAGAATTACCAGACAGGGTCTGTATAATAACTATGATAAATATATGAAAGGATCTTGTGGAAAAGGCAGGCAACATGTATGAGCACATGGGGAAATTCAATAGAGTTACATGAACCTATGAAAAGAAGATCTAAATGGAAATGCCGGAAATGAAAAATAGGATGTCAGACATGAGAAATTCTATTTTTCATGAGATTGCAAACAGCAAAGGAGAGAATTAATAAATTTAAAGACACCTCAACAGATGTGATTCATGATGAAACAAGTAGAGGGGGAGAAAGTAAAATCAAAATAAACAAAAACCAATGTTGCACTTCTATCAGGTAATATGCTCTAACTCCTACATAACTGGAGTTCTAGAAGGTGAGAGAGAAAATAAATGGTGAAGAAATATTTAAGGAGCAAGAGAGCAAACATTTCCCAAAAATTAAGGAGTGAAACAAAACCAAATGAAGATACAAAGCAAAACAAAAATTCTTAGCCCTTCAAGTCCAGGAAGTTTAGAGAATCTGAAGTAGGATCTTTATTTTTCTTTAAATTAAAAAAATAATACTTAAATCAGAGAGAAGTTACAGAGATGAATGATTATACAAATAATAGTTGAGTTCTTATCAGAAATAACAATAGATATTGAGAGTAAGAAGACAATGTTATGTCAGCTTTAGCATAACAGAAAGAAGAGCAAAAAATCATTAACCTAAAATTTGATTTTTAATTAAAGTATTTAAAAATAAAAATAAAATACATTTTTAGAAATGCAAAAGCTTTAAAAGTCAGTCTCTGGGAGAGCAGGAAATATTAAAGTTCTGCAGGATAAAAGGAAATGATTTCAGAGGGAAACCTGATTCTATAGGAAATAGTTGTATGAATGAAGACTATCAAAAAGAGTGAATAAGACTATGAGTAAAAATCAACCCTAACTTTGGTATATATAAAATCAATTTATATAAATAATTGCATTAACTATAAATGAACTAACCTTCCCAATTAAGGCAGAGACTGTAAGACTGGATAAAAATGCAAGTCTCAACTGTATGTGCTTTCTAAAAAATTTATGCTCTAAACAAAAAGATACAAAAAAGTTAAAAGTAAAAGGTTTAGAAAAGATACCATGCAAATACTATGCATAAGAAAATAGGTGAAGGTATACTAAATCAGGAAGAGTAAATTTCAAGATGATAAAAAGATAAAAGGGCATTTTATAATAATATTAAGCATTTAATTATCCATGAAGACATGAAAATCTAAAATTTGTTTGTATCTAATAAAGCTCCAAAATACATAAAGCAAAAATTGATAGAACTAAAGGAAATTGTAAATATTTACTTATAACTGAAGAATTTAATACCCTTCTCTCAGTAATTGATAGATTAGAAAATTAGCATTTGGAAGATTTGGAAACCCCACCAATAAACTGATTTATTTGGTACTTAGGGATTACTCTACCCACAGTTAACAAAATGCAAGTGTTTCTGTAGTTCTCAAAATGCATATGGAACATTCCTCAAAACAAACAAACAAACAAACAAACAAACAAACAAACCAAAAAACCCCACCATGAAATGGACCATGAAACAAGTCTCAAAATATTTCTAAGGATTAAATTTCTAAGTATATTCTTAACACAATGGAATTAAAGTGGAAATCAATAACAACAATATACCTAGGAAATTCCTCAAATATTTGAAAGTTAAATAATACATATCCAAATAATTCATGAATCAAAGAAGCAATCACAAGGAAATTAGAAATATTTAGAATTCAGTGATAATGAAAAGATGACATCAAAATTTGTGGGATGCATAAATTCTGAAAGTCAATGTATAGGTTTAAATGTTTATTTAATAAGAAGAATATAATAAGAAAATAAGAAGGATGCAAAACCATTTTCTATTGCTTCTATTTTAAAAAGGTCAAACATATGAGCTAATTAAAACAAAAGAGAAATGGAAATAAATAATGTAGAAAACAAAAAATCAAGAAAACTAAGACTAAAGTTGGTTTGTTGAAAAGATAATAAAATTGATAAATACCTAGGGAAACTAATAAAAAAAGGTGAAAGACACAAATTACCAAGAACAAATAAAAGAAGGGACATCACTAAATAACCTACAGACCTTAAAAAAATAATGAGATGATATTAGGAGCGACTTTGTATTAATGAATTCAATGACTTGGATGAAAGGGACAAATTACTTGAAAAACAATAACTTACAAAACTGATAAAAGGAGAAATATAAAACATAAACCCTATATTCATGAAAGAAATTGAATTTTTAATCAAACAAATTTGTACAAACAAGACTCTATGCCCAGATAGTTTCTCTGGTGAATTCTTTCAAATATTTAAGGAAGAAATATACTTTCAGAATATAGTATTAGGAAATAAATACTTTCCAACTCATTTAATAAATTCAGAATTACCTTGATACCCAAACCAGACAAGAACACCAGAGAACCATAAGTATAATAATCCTTAACAAAATATTAGAAAAAAATATATATATAGTGTGTGTAGATAAATAGATATAGATACTTGGATATATAGAATGGGGTTTATTTTAGAAATGTAAAGTTGGTGTAGTATTTTAAAAACTAACGAATAAATGCACAACATTAGGGATATAGCTCAGTTGGTAGAGTGCTTGCCTTGAATGCACAAGTCCCTGGGTTCAATCCCCAGCACCACCCCCCCAAAAAAAGGAGAAAAATCACATGTGATTATTTTTATAGATATAGTAAAAGCAATGGAAAAATTCCAATTAATCCAAGATAAAAACTCTCAGCAAAACTAAGCATAGAAGAGATTTTTCTCCACCTGACAAATAACCATTTATAAAAAACCTACAGCTGAAGTGCTTATTGATGATTGAATGTTTTCCACAGAGTTTGGAAACAAGGCAAAGATATCTTTCTTACAACTTTTACTTAACATTTTACTAGAAGTCTTAGACAAAGAAGTACTATAAGAAAAATAAATAAAAGATATATGCTTTGCAAAGGAAGAAGCAAAACAGTCTTTTCTTACTAGTGAAATGACTTTGTTTAAAGGAATTTAAAAAGTAAAAAGAGCTAGTGATTTATGTTACAATGTTGTAGGATATAATAAAGGTATAGTTCCATATATTAGCAATGAACAATTAACAATAAAAATTGAAAAATAATATTTATTTTAGCATAAAATTCAAATACTTAGGAATAAACTTAATGAAAGATACATGTCTAGAAGCTATAAAATATTGCTGAGAGAAATTAAGACGTAAATTAATGAAGGGCTACCTATACCATGGTCATGGAATGGGAAGCTCAGTATTATTAATATGTCAATTCTACTACGCTAGTCTATCCCAAATGAAATTCCAAGCTTCTTTTTCTTCAATAAAGTGATTTTTGAATTTATGTGGTAAGGGAAAGTACCTGAAATAGTCAAAGCAAGAACATTTTTAAAAAGGAGAACAAACTTGGAAAACCTACCTTCATTGGTTTTATAAGACTGACTACATAGCTAATCAAAATAGTATAGTATTGATCAAAGGATACATTAATAGATAAAGGAACAAAACAGAGTCTATACATAGACTCCAGATACCAGGTCAAGGGACTTTTGACAAGAATGCTAAGGAAATTCAGTAGCAAGAGAATTTCTTCAATAAATGATACAGAGACAACTGAATATATATTTGAAAAAAATAAAAATAACACTGTTTCTTTTTTATTTATATGTAAAATTAGTTCACTATGGGCCACTGTGGTTCACTATGGGACTTAAAAGCTAAAACAATAAATTGCTTGAAGAAAACAGAATATTTTTGCAAATTTGAATAGGCAAAGATTTCTTAGGTCACAGAAAGCACAGAACATTAAAAAAAAAAAAAAAAGCTTGATAAATTTGGTTTCATCCAAATTAGAAATTCCTACTCATCAGACACTATTTAAAAACATAAATAGCTAGGCCACAAATTTGCCAACACATATGTCTGACAAAAAACTTCTGTTTGGAATATATGAAGAACTTCTGCACTCAACAATAAAAAGCAAGTAATCCAATTAAAAATGGCCAAAATGTCTTAAATAGAAACTTCACTAAAGAAGACATACAAATGGCCAATGAGCATATGCATTAGTCAGTTTTCTATTCCTATAACAAAATACCTAAAGCTGAATACTTACGAAGAAAGAGATATGTAGCTCACAGTTGAAAGTACAAGATCAAGCAAGCCCATGAAATCAGTCTCTGGTGAGAATCCTCAGGCTATACTGCATTATGGTGGACAGGAAGCTACTGGTGGATGTGGGGATCAGACTTTTTCTTTTTTAAAAAATACTTAATCTCCAGAGAAAAACAAATGCATGCAGTGAGACTAATATCAAACTCATCTGAGGGCAATGCCCCCAGTTATCTAACCACTTCCCATGAGGTCCCACCTTTTTCAAGTCCCACCACTTCTCACACCACCACACTGAAAACAAAACGTCCAACACATGAACTCTTGGAGGGCAAACTCAAACCATATCAAACCATAGCACCACGTGAAGAAGTGTCCAACCTCATTAGGCATCAAATGCAAATGAAATTTACAAGGAGTCACCACTAGGCGTTGACACTAAATGTGGCCAAGGATGGTAGGGGCAGACTGGAACTCTCACACTTTGCTGGTGGGAGGGTGAAATGGTCTAATCACTTTTGGAAAACTGGCACTTTCTTTGAAAGTGAAACATATGTTTATCCTGTGACCCAGCAATTCTACTGCTAGGTTTTTACCTGAGAGAAATGAAATTATGTTCCACAGAAATCCCTGTGGAAGAGTGTTCACAGCAGCCTCATTCATAAAACTGGAAAATAGCCCAGGTATCCATCAGAGAAGAAGGGATAAACACATAGTGGTGTGGTCATACAGTGAAACACCAAGCCAGATAACAGAATAAACATCTAATACATGCAATATCATGAAAGAATCTCAAACGTATGATGAATGAAGGAAGCAGATATGAAAGTGTGCATGCTGTGGGATCCATGTATAAGAGAGCCTGAAATAGGAAAAAGTAACGTGTGGTGATAGAAATCAAATCAAGGTTGATTCTAGGGGTAAAAGATTGAGAAGTGTGAGGAATTTCCTGGGTGAGAAAAGTGTCCTGTGTCTTCATATGTATTCATCAAAATGATGAACAGAACACTTAAGATCTGAGCATTTGCTTGATGTAAATTACCTTAATAAAAAATGTGGGGTAGGAAATCATTTTCTTTCACTGGGCTTCAAATCATAATTAATAAATTTGAAGGTACTCCCTTTAAGGTAACACAAGGATGTGATGATTATATTATACTGGAAAAAATGCTATGAATAAAACTATTAGAGCCCAGATGCAGAGAGACAGGCAGTGGCACACGCTTATAATCACAGTGACTCAGGAAGCTGAGGCAGGAAGATTTCAAGTTCAAGGCCAGCCTCAACATTTTAGTGAAACCCTCAGCAACTTAGCGAGATCCTGTCTCCAAAAAAAAAATAATAATAATAATAATTAGAAGGATGGGGATGTAGCTCAGTGGTAGAGGCTGGGTTCAGTCACCCTTACCAAAAACAACACCACTACAGGAAACAAAATTTAAAGCAACGAGAACTACATGCTTTAAATCTGTTCTTGAACGCAAATCTGCCTGTTTAACATACACTTTTGGGCAAGCCAGGGGCAAGTGAGGAGTGGGCCTTTGCTGCCTTATGGTGCGTGGGCAAGGTGTCCCTATTGGCTGTGATGTCCACAGATATGAGCCTCAATGGCGTTTGTTAACTATCTCTTTTTTGAATCTGGAGTCTATGAAAGCCGTTCACTAGACTTCAAAAGCTGGGCCTTGTCTCAGTTATCTCTTCCAGGAGCCCGGCTGATCCCTTTCCCCCCAATCTGTGACATCAAAGACTCATTTTCATTGCAAAATCGTCTCCCGCAATGGCATCAGACTGCCTCCCCTTTGGAAGAGTTTGGAAACAGTGGTGAGTCAGAATTACTCTGAGGGGCACGATCCACCCTCGTTCCTCCACCTAGTTTGGCCCAGGGGGACCTGGCTCTGAAGGAACAAGGCCTGAGGCCTCCCTTGTGTGGATCTGGGGCTTACTGGGCTTGGCTCTGCAGCCCTGTAGGAACCAATCTCTCAACCAGGCTTTGGAGGAGGCAGGATTTATTCACTTGTTTTTATTTATTTTCTTGTTTATTTGGTCACTGGTAGCAATTTTTATCTGACTGGGGAGTTCAACTGTACTCCTTTCGTGAACTGACAGAGCGTAACCAGTAAGGGTCGGCTTTGATTCTGGTCTTCCCTGTGCTTTAATGTCATGAAGATATGTCCCTCGCAGGTTTTTAGGTGAGAATCTCTTTCTGTTTATTCTGCTTCCCTTGTGTTCTTCACTAGGATGTATTTTGTTTTTTCTAAAAGAATATAAATATTAACGTGTGTACCTGTGTTTTAAAATGAAGAACGTTAGCCAAAAATATTTGTGGATGAAAACAAAATGAAAGGTTGATCCCCGCCCCCCATTTTGGAAGTCACAGATCTGCGTGGCTGCTCCCTGGGCTGGGGCTCACCGTTCCCGTCTTACTAAATCACCCACAGATGCGAAGCTTCACTCTAATTTGGATTCTGGTGCTGTATTCACAGATGTAACTGGCTTCGTAAATCTATTTCGTTTTTTCACTTTTATTTTTAAACGTGGCTAGTTTCACAGTCTGTGTTCATTTAACTGACCTTTTCGATAGTAAGAGCTATTTTATAAGGCAGCCGAAGTGAAAGTTATCAGCAAGGCCGGGTAATGTAAAGTATTTATGAATGAATGTGCAAAAACGAATTTGGGGGTGTAAAATGTGAGGCTGTGCTCAGGCCGAACTGCTTGTGACTTGAGCCTTCTTTGCAGTAAAGCATAATTCATGCTGCTGTTAGCCCTTAAAACAGGAAATAATATACCCATTTAACTTAATCACGATTTATATTACATGTGCATATTTCTAAACAAATGTTGTAGATGGAGAGTTTGGTAGCAATAATATTTATGAATTACACTTTTAGTTAGCAAAGGAAATGTGTGACCTCTTACATTTGGTTTGACATTTGAATTTGGTGTTCAGTGTATTTGACAGGCATGATGGATTCTCATTAGCTCAGTGTATAAACAGGAAATGCTTCCTCTGTGAACAGTTATTAATGTAGGACATCCCTGAATTTGAATGTTCAGTTGTTTTCTTCTGGTTTAGACCATGACATTTATTTAATTTCTCTCTTTAAAAAAAAAAGTAAGAATAAGGCTTTAATATTACATAGAGCAAATCTGAGCCACATATGAGTGCCAAGCTGTGAAAAACAGAACCTGGTAGCTGAGCTGCAGGGAGGCAGAGTTGGGAGGGAGTGGTCTTAGCTGCGAACAGCCCCCAGGTGGATTTGCAGTTGCCTGCCTTAATTTCTAAGTAAGATAACCTATAGGAATTAGAACATGACGTGGGGGCAGATTGGAGTAAGCTCACACTTAACCTTTACCCACAGCAGGATTAAAGCTGGTTCATGGAAAACGGGAATCAGAATAAATTTGCAACATAGTTTAAGGCAGCAATTTTATTTTGCATTTTCAGCACTAACTTGGTACTTGCACGGATATCACCAAATAGGAACTGGAGTCCAAGAACGCTAGAAGTGTCTGACTTCTCATGGGAATGAGGAAGAACCAGGCCCGTCGGCCAGCTGCCCCTCTGTGGGCTGGGCCTTATCCCCAGCCCCTTCTTCTTAGAATCTAATTAGAAGTCAGTTAGAAACCGGGAAAGTGAAGCTGGCAGGCCCTTAATCTGAATTTCAGGTCTTCTGAGAGGGAAAGTAGCGTTTTTATTGTTGGAGGTCAAAGTTTAAATTTAGTTTATATCAGATTACCAAAATATGCTTTTGGTAAGGTTAGATTCTCATGCTCAGAGAGAATGGAACTATAATGAAAGCAAACAGGGCGAGAAATAATCCCATTACAGATGAACTCTTCACTGGAGCCTCAAACACTTGGGAACCATAATAAAACCATCCCCACCGGGAAGGTAGAGGCTGAGCAGCAGGAGCTGAGACCGAACCTCAGGAACCACCCTAATACACCATCCCCTGATTCCCTCCCCACCCTGGCCCACTGCAGCCCTGCTTTACCACATAGCACTAAAATTGCATATTCATTAATTAGTTTTTCCTCCCACCACCCCTGTTAAAAATGAAGCCCCATAAAGGGAAGGATCTTTGTGCATTTTCCTCACTGCTGTATCCCCAGTATCGATGCTATGGCTTAGATATGGCTTAGTGTTCCTCCAAAGCTCCTGTGTGAGAAGATGCAGGAAGGTTTAGAGGTGAAGTGGTTGGGTTATGAGAGCCTTAACCTAATCGGTGCATTAACCCCCTAACAGGGATTAACTGGGTGGTAATTGCAGGCAGGTAGGGTGTGGCTGGAGGACGTGGGTCATTGGGGGTGTGCCTTTGGGGTATATATATTTTGATCCTGGTCTGCAGTATCTCTCCGTCTGCTTCCTGGAGCATGTCCCCACCTGTTTTCCTCCTCTACACTCTTCCACCATGATATTCTGCCTCAGTTTGGGCACAAAGCAATGGAATCAGCTGTCTATAGACTGAGTCTTCTGAAACTGTGAGCCCCCAAATAAACTTTTCCTCCTAAAATTATTCTTGTTAGGTCTTTCAGTTGTAGCAATGGAAAAGCTGGCTAAAACAATCTAGATCCCACCCTGGCTCACAGGAATCCTTGGCTGAATGTTGGAATAGTGAAGGGAATGCACTCCTCCAAGCAGAAAGAAAAGATCTTTTTTAAAAAACAAACAAACAAACAAACAACAACAACAAAAAAAAACAGATTCTGAAATTAAAGCAGGGAGCCAGCCTCTTTGGGTTGTGGGAAAAGCAGTGATGACCCCAGAGGAGGAAAGTAGTGTCTTCTCTGTGGGTTCTGGGAGAGAAGCCATGAGTCCTGGATTGGGGGGTGTCATCTCTGGGTCCATGAGAGCAGGTCCCATACCTATTTGGGGGTGCTTAGGGCTGAGTGGGGGCTCCACTTCAAAGCCGGCATTATTTTGCACTTTCTATACGCTAGGCCTATAGTCTCTTGTGATGGTGCCCTTTGGTTGGATGGTGCCCTAGGTATGGAGCAGAATGAATGAATGAGGGATTGGGTTGGAGGAGCTCTCTGCTGTGTGCCTGGAAGACGATGTCTGTCTTTCCCATACTCCTTTAGGACAGTGAATTAGTGTAGGACGAGGACGAAGTGAGCCCTTCCAGTGGTAGACTGGAAATGGGAAAGGTCCCTGGGACATGATTCTCCTAAGAATCTGCATGAGCTGCGGTGAGCAGGCCTGCCCTCTTCCTGGATAGGACCGAGCAATCTGAGGGCACAGAAAGGACTGGCAGGAAGGGGTGTGTCTCTCTTCAAAGCCGGCTTTGCGGTACCTGAGCAGTCTAGGAGTGTAAGACATTCCTGAGCTCGAAACAAATAGAGCATTACCTTTTCTGATAAGCCTGTGGGGGAACCCCCTCCTTCATGCCTTCTGTAGAAATCACATGTGAAACAGACTTCTTGCCTCTGCCTCCAGTGAAAGTAATTGCAAGCCCTCTTCTTCTTCCTCCCATGGAAAATAATGCCCGCACAGTCTTCTTCCTTAGTTTGAAAGGTATGGGTCACTGTATTCTCTTGATCTCTTAAAAAACAAACAAACAAACAAACAACAACAACAACAACAACAACAAAAAACAGAAACACAACAACAGCAAAACGTTTATCAGTCTTTTAACACCCAGATCACACGCCTTCCCTCCCAAGCCCAGGCAGTAGTGATTCTCTGCCACAGACCTAAGTGGAAAGCCAGAATCTTCTGCCACCAATTCTCTCAACAAATATTGATTCAACATGAATCCACTGAGAACCCACCCTGGGATGCACCAGACCATGGAACAGTGAACCTGACTGATATGGTCACTTCCCTCCAGGAGATTAGATACTAGCTGGAAGACAGGATCTGACCGCGTGTTTTGGAGTGTGGGGACCTGGAAGTGGGGATGGCTGTGGGACCTGACCTTGGCTGGGCCCCAACACGAATGCTGCCTCTGTGATCCCAGGGGTGGGCCTTGCAGGCTTGTTGCCCTCATGAGAATCCTGATTTTCAGAGAGCCTGCCTGCGGCTCAGCGTTCTGGGGTAGAGAGCAGTCCACTGTAGGCCATTCCCTAGAGAACCATCCCGTGAAAGGAGAGCAAGACCAGTCCTTTGCTGAGGCAGATCTAGACTGATGGTTCAGTCTCTTTTTACCTGTGCCACCTTCTGAAGGGTAGGACGTTTGTCAGGCAGAGCTCAGGGGGCATTATTTTGCACTTTCTATATGCTAGGCACATAGTCTCTTGTGATGGTGCCCTTTGTTTACTGATTGCTATCTCTTCAACAGCTCTGATCCTCCATTCATATCCATCCTTCTGGTCTCAAAGCCTGGGAAGCCTCTACCAGGAAGCTCTCCGGGAACACTCAGATTTCAACTTATCTCTTACCCTGTGGCTTTCCTAGCTGGTGTCAAAGAGAGTCACATATGTTTTGCTCTTCCATCTGTCTCTGAGCTCACAAGCGGATGGGGCTGTACTGGTTTCTGATTAGCTTACTCCATGGTACTTATTGAGCACGTCCTGATGCTGATTAAAGTGCTTCCACATCCACTTTACTATTTAAACTTTGTATTTTGAAGTGATTAAAGACTTTTCTATTTAAAAATATTATAAGACTAATATGTGTTTACTGTAAGCAAATAAACAATATAGAGGTACATAAAGAAAAAGTCAATAGTTTGTGGATCCCCCTGAGGTTACCAATGTTAACAGTTCAGGGTGATTCCATCTATATCTTTCTCCATGCTAAAACTTAGATATTATCACACATGCATGTCCTTTTCCTCTTTTCTTTTAATTGCTTGACTTATGCTAAGCATATTACTCTACATCTTGACAGTCGCATTTTAAATAATACCTCATCATTGTATTATAGGAGCTGGTAAACTTGTTGAAAATGTCTTCCCTATCAGGAATGTGGGCCCATTCAAGCCTTCTGACCGATATGACTAACTTTAAAAGTATTAATTGGTATAAAAGAATAATAAAGGAAAAGAAACTCATGAATGAAACAATAGATATTAAGGGAGAATGGATTGTAATATACAAGTAATTAAATATGGAAAAAAATCTATCATGGCCTTTTTTACATTAGTAAATATAAATTATCATTTGTTCTTTTTCTAATAATTCAGTGTTACAGACATCACATAATGTATTCTACCCAGTAACTGAGGAATATTCATTTAATTTTAGTTTTTGCCCTAGTAACAATGTTGCAGTAAGTGTTCTTGTCAAGTATTGCTCATAGGACATATTCCTAAAAGTGTGACTGTAGGTATTGTAAATTTTAATAGATGCTGCTAGACATCTTTCCTAAATGTTGTGGCAATTAATCACACCTTAGTGATAAAACAGGGCCCCTACCCTTTAAAAAAAAAACAGGGCCCCTATTTCCCCATATCCTTACTGGTACTGGGTTTTATTTATTTATTTTGTCAATCTGATATTTCAAATTTGTTGTTTTAATTTACATTTACCTCACCACCCGTGAAGATGCAAGTCTTTTCACTATTAACAACTTATATTTCCTCTTATTTAAATTTTTTATGTCTTTTTTTCTATTTCCTGATATTTTTCCTTTTCCATATTAATTTATGTAAGTCCTTTATTATGACAGCACACAAATCTTTTACCTTATGGGTTGCAAATATTTTTCTCTCATCTATTGTTTTAATTTTGTGTCTGATAAATCTGGCTTCCTAAACATTTAAGATTAATGAAATTTTAAAAATATTAAACATTTCTCATTTTTTTTAATGACTCTTTTTGGATTCAAGAAGCCCTCTCCACTCTGGGTTCTTATACACATTCTCTTGAATTTCCTTCTAAAATTTTGGATCATTCTTTACTGGGAAGTTATCTCTATATACAGTATGCAGAAGGTGTAGCCTTAGTTAATAGATGGCGTTGGACTGACTATCCATAGAGGACATAAACAAAACAAAACATCCTTTCCCCACTGACTCCCCCTGCATTATGTATGGAGTTACTCTACCCTTATGATATATTAGGTTTCCTGGTTTTGCTTTCAAAATTCCATCTTTGGGGCAGAAGACCACGCCCACTGTTCCAAAGATGCACAAGGTATGAACAAGAGCACCGTCTCTTTGCTTGATGTCTAGCTGTCAACGGGGGAAGGGGAGGGTTTAGATTATGTACTCTCAAAGCCAGGCCTATTCCAAATTCTCAAAGCAGAAAATATCCCTCCTTTTAGCTTAAAAAACAAAGTAAAAACAACCAGATTTTGAATTATGACAATCATCTTAAATCACTGACTTCTCAGTGCCGGTGACTGCAGAGTCCTGGTGTAAGAGATCCTGGTCACAGGTACCCTTGTCCTCAGGAAGCTTGGGGGCGGTGTCTGGCTGGCTTTCTTTTCAGCATCTACTCCCTGGCTAAGATTTTCTTTAGGCCAAGTTTCAGCCTGGAGCAAATTTTTTATGGCTGTGAGCTAATCCCCCAGCAAACCCTGGTTTAGATAGAATTGCTGACACAGTGCGAGCTCTGGTGATTCAACTGGGGCTGCGGGGCTATATTTATGGCTCCCTGATGTCAATAGGGGATAATTCTTATTTAAGAGATTCAGTTTCGGTGGGGACAGGGTTCCCACTGTCTTCCCCAGGGGGCCTTGGAACCTCTTGCTCAAGATCTGAGCCAGTGGGAGGCTGCCCTGGGGAGGGCCTGCCTTGGAACCAGCAGGACCTGCGGTAAGTTACAACCAAGGTGGGCTTTTTATCCTGGGATTGCAAAAGCCTTAGAAACAAATAAATATTTTCATCTCCTATTTTGTCTCTGGGCAATGGGCCCAAAGAGCATCTTGATTGTTCTCAGTGAAACCTGGGAGAAAAGCTGAGGATGACTTAATTCCCTCTTCCTCTCTGTCTTTCTGCACTTAGGTCTTTGTGTTGGGGACCTGGAGCAGGGGTCCCAGCAGCCACTGTTCGTGGGTGTGAGCCAGGCAGAACTCTGAGAGGTGGGGCAGGGAGCACGGCAGACACTTTCTGAGCCTTCTCTGCTTGTGCCCCTCGTGGGCAGATGAGTCACTGCATAGGCTTGGGGCCAGCAGGAGGTGACCAGCTCTTGGTTTGGGCTTCATTTCCATCACCAATCTTTCCTTAAGTATCTAGAGCCCTTGGAAGAGCTAAAAGCACCTTGTTTCCCTTAGGCTTGACTTTCTCCTCTATAAAGGTAGAGTCAGACTTTTAAAACAAATTGTGATAAAATATTTATAACATAAAACATACCACCTTAACTACATGAAGTACAGTGATATTAAACACAATTATGAGAATATTCATATAGTCGGGCAGCTGTCACTACCATGCATCTCCAGAACTCTGTTCATCTACCCCATCTGAAACCCCATGCCCACTAAACAGTAGCTTTCCTGCCCCCTGGGGTCAGATTTTGCCACTGCAGGATGAGGGAGATGGAGGCTGAACTCTGATGGGCCTGGAGCATGTCTGGGAGTTGGGAGTTGAGGTTGTGGCCACATGGTCCAGGCCCTTTTGTCCTCCCTCTTTCCTGAAGCCACTGAAGAGAGTCAGTCCTCTCTGCTACTGCTGGGCCTATAAGGTTGTCCCTCAGAGGCCCCAGGAAGCAGCCATCACACTGGATGGGAGCCCACTTCACCACATCTGGAAGGTCAGACAAGCAGGCAAATCTCATCGTCTCCATTTGGCAGATGAAAATATTGAGGCCAACAGGGATAATGGAACTTACCCGGTTACCAAATGGCAGACTGGGCCTTGGATCTTGTAACCACTTCTGTGTGTTTATTGGTAAGCTCGAGGGCTCACACAGTGATCCCCAAGCCAGTGGGGTCATCCCAGGGGAGCATTGCTCTGAACCCATCAAGGCATCCAGATCAGCCCCACCTAATTCAAGGCCTTTGAAGTCAGTGATGTCAGAAGCCAGGCAGCCTTGTCTTTTACCAGCTTTTATGGGGCCTAGAAGAGGATGGAGGCACTTAGAGATGGCAGGCAGATAAAAAGGAAGGGCTGGGCTGGCCTTGATAAGGTGGCCTGCGAGGAGGGAGGGGGAGACACTGATGCCGCCAGGTTTGTGGTTTCTGCATGGGAGTAAACCTGTGATTTCTGGCAACGAGGAAAAGCTGTGAAGACAGGCTGGCGGCCCCGGGATTTAGTGGTTTAGCTTTGTTGAAATCCCCAACTTCAAGGACTTCCCCTGATGACTGAGTTTTGTCAGACTCATTAAGAGCGAGCTCAGCCGAGCTCCTGGAAGAGAAGAGGGAGAGAGGGTGGGTGAGGGATGCCCAGAGCATCTGGGGAGAAGGAGCTGTTGCTGCTCCTGATGAATGAGTGCCCACTGGGACAGACAAGTCACATGGTGAGGAAGATCTTGGCAGGAGGACTTTCTTGCCCATCTGCTTCCGGGGCTCCCTTTCTCAATGGTCACGGGGCCATGGAGCAGTGGAGGATGGGACTGGGGTACTTGGGCATCCCAAGGGCTCTGGGCTTGGCTAGGATGCATCTCATGAGGTCTCGGGGTCTTGGAATGAGGCGAGGAGGCTGTGGTGGAGGGGAGTAAGCAGAGAGCAGGTGCTGTGCCCTGGAGAGAGGGCTCCCTGGGGCTCTTGGAGCACCATCACCATGACTGAGCAATTATGAGGCATGCCCAGTGCCTGACTGCAGCATGGGTTCAGTGGAAAATAAGGGGTCCTACTGACTAACCTCGTGCTCTCAAATGCCTGCAATGTGAGGAGGATACTTGCTATTCCTGTCTTACACAGCAGAGAAATCTCAGGCTCAGAAAGCTTAACTTGTCTAATATCACACAGATAGGACAGGTATGTGAAGCCATGTTTGGCTTCAGAATCCAAGCTTTTCCACACAGGTTAGACAACTGCAAGAGAAGGGTCTGGGATGGGTACATAGTGCTAGGGACAGAACTCAGGACACCTTGAAGTCAAGGGGAGTCTGTGCTTATGTCTCCAGAAGATGAATAATAAGGCCAGAACCTTCCTGTCGTGGCTCACAGAGAAGGAGCAAAGACAAGCCCTGCAGAGAGACCCCAAAGGCCCTGGGAGAGGGAAAATATTCTGTGATCTGGGGCTTTTGTTTGGGGAGAAAGGTGGGGGCTGGGTTTGAGCAGGATTTGGAGGGTCTATCCTGCTTAAAGGACATGAGGTTGGGCAGAAAGTCCAGGGAAACAGGGGTCTGTTTGGGTTAAGTCAGTCATGTGCTCCTTGCCCTTGAAGAGCCTAGTGTCAATGAGAAGATATTTGTTCATTTCTTCATGTGCTCAATACCAAATACTGAGCACCTACTGTGTGCCAGGGACCTTCCCAGGCACTGACAGGAGGTCAGCTCCTGCCCTTGGATCCTACCGGCTAGGCTGGCGGTTTGCATTTCCAGGGTAGCATCAAGATGCATTTAGTTTGGAACAACCATCTCACCTTCTCTCCCTATTCCTCTCCAGGCACTGGGAATCAAACCAGTAGACAGTATAGCAGAATGGTTAATAGTGGGGTCCCTGGAATCACACAAGTTAGGTTTATATCCCAGCTCTGTTGTTTACAGGCTGTGGGACAAGTTACTTTACCTCTCTAAACCTATTGTTTGCCTATGAAATAATTTTACCTTCCTCATAGGGTCATGGTAAGGGCTAAACCAATGATGTATGGGAGCAGTTATTAAATGTGCACCTACTAGTACCACTGTTGTTATTTCTCTTTTTTTTTTTTTGCTTTTGGGTGCTCACCTGAGACATGAGGAGTCACCCTCCATCCTGCCATTTGTTTTAGGATTTAACATCCAAGGAATCATTAGAAAAGTTAGGTGCATGATTCTGGTTCAAAGTTGATCAGTTTTCTGAATTTATATGTGACTTTATAAAAAGTCGATGATCCAAAGAAAAGCTGGGTGGAGACTTGAACAAGAAATTCCCCCAAAAAAGAAGTACTTATAAGCAAATGCAGAGCTGGTAAGCAAATGAAAAGCAGTTCAATCTTATTATATTTTTTACAACAATACAGCAAGACAGTTTTTTACTTTGCAGGCCACTGAATTAAATTTTCAGTGATCACTGATGATCTATTTTATTGAAAAAGGTGTAGAGAAATAGCATAGACATGGGCAGGAAGTGCAAATTGAGCAAACCTTTGGAAGAAAGGTGGTCAGTTCTATAAAAATGCACCACTTTTGACTTAGTTGTACCATATGTAGGACTTCATCTTGTGGATATATAAATAAATGTAGCTAGTAATATGAAGTTTTAAGAACATTCATCATATCACCGCTTGTTATAGAAAAAAGAAATGGAAATAATGACCAATGTCCACCAATAAAGGACTGATTCAATGAAGGTACATTTGTAAATGGAAGATCTGGCGACCATTATAAAAAGCTTGGTAGGTCTATAATATGTCTTGGAGGTCTTAACATGTTGCCAAGATACACTAAGTACAGAAGAGAAAGAGTACTCTTATTTGTATGCAAATTAAAGGTCGATGTCCATATATACGTTTACGTGTAAAGGGAACATATCTTTCCTAGAGGCTTTTGTTGATTTGTACTCAGATTGAACTTTGAACCTAACACATGCAGAGGGACTCTACTGGGGAATAAGAATCCAGCAAGGGTTCTGGTGGCTGCACAGGACTCATGGATAGATTGGAGACTTCCATGTCTGGATATCCCATGGAATGCTTGCTAAGTTCGGAGATTGTGTGTTAGGCAGAGTGTTTTTAAAAGGGAACATATCTTAAGGAATGCGTGGGAGACTACTCACTACTCATGTGATTCTAGACAGAGGTTCTGGGAGCCCAGGCAGGGACACTTATTGTTGAACCTATCTTTGCATATAGTCAGGATTTTTACTATATGCATGAATTACTTTTATAGTTTTAAAAAAGAAAAAAAACTCAAACTAATGGAAGCTACACATTTGCAGTTAAGAGACAGAGTGCTGCTCCAAATTTTGTGGGTGTATTTGGACTAATATCTTGTTTTTCTCAAAGTTCTCCTAAGACTTTCATTGAAAAATGGCTCCTCATGAGGGAGGCTGGAGTTAGGAGTTGTCTGTTTTGCCTCACCACCTGTCAACACCCACACTTCCATCTCTCATCTTTCAAAAGCAGTTATAGCATAATTTTATTAAATCACTATTCAGCAATTACATTATTTTGATGCTGAAAACACTACTCACAGCTGAGCTGTGATGATTTGTACTTTCCTGATCAATATTTCCTCTCTGAAGTTAAGCTTTTATCATCACTAAATCAACACCAAACTCTCCCTCAGTTGAATAAAATTCATATTCTGAATCCTTGTTCTGTCAACTTTTCCTCTTGAAGAAATCTCTCCTGGAGCCTTCTGAATTGGCTGGGTGCTTCCCAGATCTGACATCTGTACGACGTTGTTTGAGATCATGCTTCATTAACGTCTTGGCAATTCTCCTGGTTCTCTTGTGCTAGATCTGGTTTCCTGAGTTCCATGTCTATCTCTTCCTTGACTTACTTCCCCATTTTGGCAGACCACACCGCCCCACCCCCACCCCCACCCTGCCATTAACTTTTGAAGAGGTAAGCACTTTTGTGACTACCTGTGTGAAAATGTATTTGCTCTACTCATGCTCACTGATGGTTTGGCCAGGTATAGAATTCTAAGTTAGAGACAACTTTCCCTTGGAACATTGGTGGACTTGTGTCACTGTTTTCTAGCTCCCCGCGTTGCAGAAGAAAGCCATTATGTGGAATCGGTTTCTCTCTGTGCCCTTCTACTCAGGGAACTTTTCATTGTCCTTGTTATTTTGAAACTTCATGATAAACTTCCTTAATACGGATATATTTTTGCATGGTGTATAGGGTTACTTAAAAGATCTCTTCAGTCTGGAAACCCATACCCTTCGGTTCTACTTATTACTTCTGAATATTTATTTCCTTGAATACGTCTTCTCTCATTTTTTTCTTATGTTCTGCCTCTCTCCCCTCCCCCTAAACTCCCATTATTGGATGTTGAATCTGCTGAACTATTTATTTCTCCCGTATTTGTATTTCTGGCCTGTTTTCTATCCTTTTGTCTTCCATTTTCTAAGCCACTTCTTTCATTTGAACTTGAAACTTTTATTGTATTTGTTTTGTTATTTATTTTGAAAAGTTTTCTAAAAATTATTTTCCATTTTAAAATATTTCTTTTTTTCAGTAACACCTACTAACTGTACATACTAATGGAACTTACTATGGTATTTCCATACATGTGTACAGTATGCATTGATCATATCCAACCACTCTTCGTTCTTTTTTCCCTCACTCCTGAACTCTTCCCTTTCCTTAGTAATCACTTCTACTTTCAGGTAGACCTTTTGTTTAGTTTTGCTTAAGTTTCCACCTATAAGAGAGAACATGTGGTACTTGTCTTTCTGAGTCTGACTTATATATAATGTCCTTTAGTTCCATCTATTTTGCCACAAATAACCGGATTTCATTTTTCTGTATGACTGAATAATACTCTATTGTGTATATTGATCACATTTTTCTTTATTCATTCATCTGTTGATGGGTACCTAAGCTTATTCCATATCTTAGCTATTATGACTAGTACTCCAACAAATTTGGGAATGCAGGCATCTCTCTTCTCTTCTCTTCTCTTCTCTTCTCTTCTCTTCTCTCTCTCTGTCTCTCTCTCTCTCTCTGGAGATGAAACCCACACATGGCCTTGTACCTGCTAGACAAGTGCTCTGTCACTGTCTATCACTGAGCTATATCCCCAGTCCCGTGTATCTCCTTTGTATGCCAACTTCATTTCCTTTGGATATATATCCAGGAAGGGGCATAGATAGATCATAGATGTTATGTTTTGGACCTGAATGTCCTCCAAAGGCTCCTGTGTTGAAGTCTTGATCTTTATGTAGTAATGTTCAGAGGTGGGGCTTTTGGGAAATGATTGGATCATGAGGGCTGTAGCCTCATCAGTGGATTAATCCATTGATGAATTCATAATTTGGTGGCATTATTAGGAGGTGATAGAAACTGTAGGAAGTAGGACCTACCTGAAGGAAGAGGGTCCTTGGGCACATGACCTTGGGAGCTCTATTTTATCCTTGGTCTCTTTCTCTCTTTCTCTATTTCCTCGCAGTTTCTTCCACCACACCCTTCTGCTATGTTATTCTGTTTCATCTCAGACCCAAAACAATATCTTTTTTGTTTTTGTTTTCAGTGGGCTATGGGATTGAACTCAGGGGCACTCGGCCACTGAGCCACATCCCTGCCAAAACAATGGAGCCAGATAACCATGGACAGAAACTTCTAAATCTGTGATCCAAAATAAATCTTTCCTTCTTTAAGATGATTTTTTTTTAGGTAGTGGTTGTCACTGTGAGGGAAAACTGACTAACCACGATATATGGTATTTTTCTATTTTTAATTTTTGAGGAATCTTCACAGTTTTTCATGGTGACTATACTAATTTGCATTCCCATCAACAGTGCATAAGAGTTTCTTTTTCTTGGTGGTAGTGGAGGCAAATATCTATAAACCCAGCTACTTGGGTGGCTGAGGCAGGAGGATCACAAATTCAAGGCCAGCCTTGGTAATGGAGGGAGATAGTGTCTAAAAAGAAGGAAGGAAGGAAGGAAGGAAGGAAGGAAGGAAGGGAGGGAGGGAGGGAGGGAGGGAGGGAGGGAGGGAGGGAGGGAGGGAAGGAAGGAATTAAAATAAGGGAAAGAAAAAAATTCGTATAAAAAATGCTGGGTAGTAGCATAGTGGTATAGCATTTGACTAGCATGCATGTGGCCCTGGGTTTAATCTGCAATCACACACACACACACACACAGTTTCGTTTTATCCACATTCTTGCCAGCGTTTGTTAGTTTTTTTTTTTTTTTTCTTTTTCAAAATAGCCCTTCTATCTGGGATGAGAGAGTATTTCATTGTAGTTTTGATTTGCCTTTTCTTGATGACTTAGGATATTGAACATTTGCTAATAAATGTATTGATTATTCATATTTCCCCTTTTGTCTATCATATGCCCATTTTAAAATTGGGTTACTTGGTTTTCATTAAGTTTCTTGAGTTCTTTTTGTGTTTTGGATGTTAATCCTCTAGTCAGCTGGCAAATATTTCCTCCCATTCTATAAGGTATTTCTTCACTTTGTTGATTGTTTCCTTTGCTGTACAGAAGTCTTTTAATTGGCTATAATCCCTTTTGTCAATTTTTTTGCTTTTATCTCCTGTGCTTTTGGGGTCCTATCCAGAAAATCATTACCTGCCTTGATATCTTAAAGTGTTTCTCCTGTGTTTTCTTATAGTAGTTTAAGAAACTTAGAGTAGTTTAAGAATTTCAGGTCTTATGTTTATGTCCTTTATCCATTTTGAGTTGATTTTTATACAGGGTGAAAGACAGGGGTCAAGTTTCAATCTTCTGCATGTGGATAGCCAGTTTTCCTGGCACTATTTGTTGAAGAGGCTGTCCTTTTTCCAGTGTATGTTTTTGGCACCTTTGTTGTGAATAAGTTGTCTATAAATGTGTGGGTTTATTTCTGGGTTCTTCATTCTATTCCACTGGTCCATGTGTCTATTTTTTTAAGAGAGAGAGAGAGAATTTTTTTAATATTTATTTTTTAGTTTTCGGTGGACACAACATCTTTATTTTTTTATTTTTATGTGGTGCTGAGGATCGAACTCAGCGCTCCGTGCATGCCAGGTGAGCGCGCTACAGCTTGAGCCACATCCCCAGCCCCAGTGTGTCTATTTTTAAGCAACACCCTGTGTGTTGGTTACTATGGCTCTGTAGTATGTCTTAAAATCAGGCATTGTGATACTTCCAGCTGTATTTACTCTTTTTTGCTCAAGACTGCTTTGGCTATTCAGGGTCTTTTGTGCTTACATATAAATTTTGAATTATCTTTCCTAGTTCATTGGTGAGCTTCACTAGAAGAGTACACACACACAAACACACACACACACAGAGACTATAACATTATCAATAAACTATCAAACAAGAGAGGAGGAAAAGAACAAAGAATATTCAAAACAACTAGATGAAAGCCAACCAAATGACAGGCATAGGCTTGTACCTTTCAATAGTAATCTTGAACCATAAATGGCTAAATTCTCCAATTAAATGTTCTTTGAAAAAAATAGCATCTTGTTCTAGTTTCATGCATATAATATCTTTTCTAATTTAGTGATTATTACTGACATTTTAATTTTTAGTTGTAGATGGACACAATACCTTTATTTTATTTATTTATGTGGTGCTGAGGATGGAACCCAGTGTTCCATGCGTGTGAAGCTGTACCACTGAGCTACAACCTCAGCCCTTTATGGTATTTTTAAATTAATTAATTTCCATATTTTTTTATTAGTGCATGATTTAGTCAGCTTTTTATTTGCTGTGACTAAAAGACCTGGCAAAAACAATTTTAGAGGAGGAAAAATTTATTTGGAGGTTCATGGTTTCAGAGGTCTTGGTCCAAAGACAGTTGGCTTCATTCCTTGGGGCTCCAGGTGAGGCTGAACATCATGGTGGAAGAGCATGGTGAAGGGAAGAAGCTCACAAGATGATCAGGAAGTAGAGAGAGAAAGACTCCATCCACCAGATACAAACTATATCCCATAGCTATATACCCCAAAACCTACTTCCTCCAGCCACACCCTGCCCTCCTTCATTACCACTCAATTAATCCCTATGAGGGGATTAATTCACTGCTTGAGTTAAGGCTCTCATAACCCAATCATTTCTCCTCTAAAATTTCCTGCATTGTCTCACATGTGAGCTTTTGGGGGACACATTACATCCAAACCATAGTAGTGCATTATAGTTGTACACAGTGGTGGGATTTGTTATATATTTGTCCAACAAGCACATATATAGCAAATATAGCAATATAATTTGACCAACATCATTTTCCAGTATTTTTGACCCAAAAGGAAGCAAATAGTTGGAAGTATCTGCAGCACACCCATCATTGTGCCACAGTCTGGCTGGGCACAAATGCCGCAGTCTGGCTGGGCACACAATCACGAGCCACCACACAGCTTGTAGATTCAAACAGCAACTCTTTATTCCCGAACTCACACCAGCCGTCTACAATCACGTTCTGGGGAAATCCACGTTCTCTGCCCAAATCCACGTTCTCTGGGCTTCTATCTCCCAAAGAATACTGTCTGAATCCCGTGAGAACTCAAGGGGAACTCAGGCAGCAGGATACGCCCTATTTCAGCAGGAATAATCTTAAACCTTAAACCTGGAACCTAAACCGGGAACGCCCTAATCCGCCTTGGTCCTTGAGCAAGGTCACCTACATTCAATGTCACTGCAACATGGGGTATGCTGGCAAGGAAATTGTCATACCTACTTGGCTAATGGCTCCCAGCATCATTGTAGTCCACTGAGCCATTGGGAAGATAAGAGTACAAGTAAATATGGCCCCTGCCCTTGGGGAGCTCCCAGCCTCATTAGGGAGGCTAGGGAGCTATCATTTCTTCACTACTTGATGCCTCTCAGGTACTCGGCTAGCCATTTTGCCATTATTGTTATGTTTAAACCTAAGAATAAATATGATTTTTATCTCTATTAAATCTTTATAAGAAGTCTAGGTTCAAAGTAATTATTATTACCATTTACAAAAAAAAGGATACTGAGGCTTTGAAAGTTATTAAACTTGACAAGATTGCAAAACTAATAAGTGGTAGAGGTTGGTGTAGAAGGTCTGCAGGATTCCAACATATAAAATCAACCTCTGAAAAACAGGAAAATGATTAGGTCTGTGGCATAGAGGAGGTATTCAGTTATGTTCATGGAATTAATGTAACGGGGTCAGTGGTACATACTGTAAAAAGTGAGAGGAGATTTATGAGGACTGTCATCATAAGAGATGTTCTAGAGAAGCCTGTTATTACAAATCTGTCCACAGCTGCGGTGGCAGGCCATGTCACTGCCATCTCTAGCCTGGGTAACTATATAGCTTGCTAGCTATTCCCCCCCTTCTAGCAGTACTCTTGTTTATTATCCACACAATAGCCAGCAGATTTTTTTTCTTTCCCTTTTTTAAAATTTTGAGGTAAACTTTACCTACAATGAAATTAAGTGAGGAAATGGTGAATTTTGATAAATATGCACCCATGATAAAACCACAGCCAAACCTAGAACATGTTTATTACCACGGAGAGTTCCCTTGTGTCCCCTTCCAGTCTACCCCCATCCATTTTAATTGGCAATTATTTTTATTTCAATTATTATAGATTTTTTTGGTTTTTTTTTTTTTTGGCTTCAATACTCATTCCTCACTCCCAATATCAATATCCATTTGTTCTAGTGCTATTTTAAAAAAATATCTAGCATTATTTATTTAAATAATATTTTCTTCTACCAATTGAATTGCTTTCACATTTTACCAAAAACTTTATACGTGCAAGTCTGTTTCTGGGTTGTCTGCCTTATTCCACTGATATATTTGATTTTTTTACACTGATGCCATATTGTTATTTATTTAAAATGAATCCTAAATTCAGATAGTGTAAATTCTCCAATTTTCTTCCTAAATTTGCATTTTTTGTTGCAATAGACTTAAGGTATGCCACCTGATGTGTTGATATGCTTATACACAGAGAAATGGTTATTATAGTAGAGTTAACATATCCATTATCTCACATGAAATCATAGCATATTTTTGTGCATGATAAAGAAGTGAGGTGGTGCAGTTTTTTTCTTTCTGTGTCTGCCTTATTTCACTTAGCACAATGTCCTCCAGTTTCATTCAAATAGAGACAGAAGTCAGGATCTCCTTTTTTAGAGCTGAGTACTATTTCATTATACACATATACCTCAATTTCTCTATCCATTCATCTCTTGATGGACACTTAGGTTGTTTCCATACCTCAGCTGTTATGAATAATCACTTCCATGAACACAGGAGCGCACATATTTTTTCAAGGTAATTTCAAGGTGATTTCATTTCCTTCAGGTATATGGCTAGACAAGGGATTGCTGGGTCACATGGTAGTGCTATATTAATTTTCTTTAGGAAGCTCCATACTGTTTTCCATAATGGTTGCACTAACCTTCATCCTCACCCACAGCATACAAGGGATCCCTTTTCTCCATACCTTTGTCAACACTTGTTAATGTTTTATTATTTTTTTAAATAGTAGCTGTCCTAGCAGGTACGAGGTGATATCTCATTGTGGTTTTGATTTGCATTTCCATGACGATTAGTGATGTTGAGCATTTTTCTTATACTTGTTGGCCATTGTCATATTTCCTTTGGAGAAATATGTATTCAGGTCAGTGCCTATTTTTAATTGGGTTGTTTTCCTTCAGAATGGTTTGAGATTCTTATACTTTTTGGATATTAAACCTTTTATCAGATATATGGTTTACAAACATTTCCTCTTAATATGGAGGCCTTTAATTTTGTTGATTGGTTCCTTGCTATGAAGATGCTTTTAAATTTGATTTAGAGCCATTTATTTAATTTTGTTTTTGTTGCCTGAGTTTTTGATCACCAATGTCACTATCAAGGAGGTTTTCCCCTATATTTTCTTCTAGAAATGCTGTAGCTGGGGCTGGGGTAGCTCAGTGGTAGAGTGGTGGCCTAGCATGCTTGAGGCACTGAGTTTGATCCATAGCACCACATAAATGTAAAATAAAGATATTGTGTCTGCTTGAAACTAAAAAAATAATTTTTTTAAAAAAAAGAAATTTTGTGGTTTCAGGTCTTATGTTTAAATATTTTATGTATTTTGAATTGATTTTTTTGTGTAGATGTACAATAAGATTCCAATTTTATCCTTCTTTTAGTTTTTATCAGTGCATTATAGTATATATTTGGGTTCATTCTGACTTAATTATAAAAGCAGAGAATATAATTTGCTCCACTTCAGCCCCCCATTACTCTCTCTTTCTCTTTCTCTTCCCTCCTGTCTTCCCCTATTCCCTTCCTCTGCTTTCCTGGTCTTCTATTTATTTATAGTTTCAAAAAATTAGTGCTTTATAAATCTACATGAAGGTTAAATTCACTGTGGTATATCCATGTATGTACATAGCATAATTTGGTCAATTTCATTCTACTGTACCTCAACTTTTCCCCTCCCCCTCTGCTCCAGTGATCTCTTCTATTTTTGTGGGATTCCCCCTGTGCGCTCGTTCTCTCTCTCTCTCTCTCTCTCTCTCTCTCTCTCTCACACACACACACACACACACACACACACACACGTTTTCCCCCTTTATTTTGGTCTGGCTTCCACATATGAAAGAAAACGTTCAACCCTTGACTTTCTGAGTCTGGCTTCTTTCACTTAGCAGATGTTCTCAAGTTCCATCCATTTACCAGAAAATGCCATGATTTCATTTTTCTTAACGAGTAAAATTCCATTGTGTATATACATCACACTTTCTTTATTCATTCATCTGTCCATGAGCCACCTGGGCTGGTTCCATATCTTGGCTATTGTGAATTGCACTGCAGTAAACATGGATGTGCCTGTGTCACTATTATATGCTGATTTTCGTTCTTTAGGATAAATAACAAGGAGTGGGATACCTGGGTCACATGGTGGTTCAATTCCTAGTTTTTGAGGAATCTCCATACTACTTTCCAGAGTGGTTGTACAGATTTTCAGTCCCCACTGACAAAGTATGAGTATACCATTTCCCCTACCTCCTTGCCAGCGTTTATTATCATTATTTGTATTCTTGATGATTACCGTTCAAACTGGAATGAGATGAAATATTAATGTAGTTTTGACTTGCACTTCCCTGATTGCTAGGCATGTTGAACATTTTTTACCCATATATTTGTTGGTAGGAGACATCACAATACCAGATCTCAAATACTGTGGAGTTTCAGTAACAAAAACAGCATGGTATTGGCATCAAAACAGACCTGAAGACCAATGGACTAGGATAGAAGACACAGAAACAAATCCACCTAGATAAAGTCATCTGATACTTGACAAAGGTGCCAAAAACATACATTGGAGAAAAGATAACCTTTTCTAACAAATGATCCAGGAAAAACGGAATAACCAAATATAGAAGAATGAAACTACATTCCTATCAATCACCTTTCACAAAAGTCAACTCAAAGTGGATCAAAGACATAGGAATTAGATCATCAACTTTACAAGTGCTAGAAGAAAACAGGCTCAGTGCTCTAACTTATTGGTGCAGGCACTGACTTCCTTAACAAGACAACTAAAGTGCAAGAAATTAAACCAAGAATGATAAAGGGGGACAGCATCGAATTAAAAAGCTTCTTCACAGCAAAGAAAATGAACAAGAACATGAAGAGAGTTCACAGAATGGGAAAGATCTTTTCCAGCTGCTCCTCTGACTGAGAATTAATATCCAGAATCTATAAAGAACCCAAGAAACTTCACACTGAACAAAGCAAAACCAATAACCCAATTGATAAATGAGCAAAAGAACTAAACAGACATTCTTAAAAGAATAAAGACAAATGGCCAACAAAATATGAAAAGCTGTTCAACATCCCTAGCAATCACTTTCATATGTGGACATCTCGTATTCCCAACACCATTTATTAAAAAGACAAGGGTTCCCCTATTGTGTCTTTCTTCTTGGTGCTTGTTTCAGTCAGGTGTTATTGTGTTTGTTTGTTTGCTTGTTTGTTGTTATTGTTTTTTGTCTTTGTGACCAAAATATCTGACAAGAACAACATAGAAGAGGAAAAGTTTACTCATAGTTTTCAAGATCTCAGTCCATATATGGCTGACTCCATTGCTCTGAGCCAAGGTTAGGCAGAACATTATGGGGGAAGGCATGGTGGAGGGATGCTGCTCCCCTCATGATGGCCAGCTGAGAAGGGGGTGAGAGAGAAAGAGGAGGTGGGGAAAACTTCAGGGAAAGTGAACCCTTCCAAGGCGTGCCCTCACTGATCCACCTCTTCTAGCCACACCCCACCTGCATACAGCTACCGCCCAGTCAGCCCATTCAAATAGAATGGACTGCTTAGGTTACAACTCTAACAATCCAATCATCCCACCTCTGAACATTCCTGCATTAACACAGGAACATTTGGGGGACACCTCATGCCAAACCATAGTAGTGTCTTTGTCAAAAATTAGTTGAACATATATGTGTGGTTTTTTTTTTTTTCTGGACTCTATTCTGTTGCATTGGTCTATGTGTCTGTTTTATGCCAATGTCATCCTGTTTTTATTACAATCTTTGTAATGTAATCGATTTGAAATCAGGAAGTATGATGCGTCTCATTTTCTTTTTGTTTCTCAAAATTGCTTTAACTATTCAGGGTATTTTATGGTTCCATGAAAATCTTAGAATTGTTTCTTTTATTTTTATGGAAAGAATGTCAATGAAAGAAAGAAAGACAATTTATGAGAAAGTGGAATCAGGGAGTCAAGGTACAATCCCCAAGGCCACGCTGACAGTGAACCACTTCCTCAAGCCATGCCCCATCTGCCTGTAGTTGTCACCTAGTCCTCATTCAAATTATTAACCCATCAAGCAGAATAATCCACCGACTAGGTTACAGCTCTCATAATCTAATTATTTTACCTCTTGCATCAACACAGTATCTTCTGGGGGACACTTTACAACCAAACCACGACAAAGGTTATCATCAATGATATTTTTACCTTTTTTTGATAGGTTGTTATTGGTATAAAGAAATGCAAAAGATTTTTGCATGTTGGTTTTTGTATTTTTCTACTGGGGATTGAATTCAGGAGTGCTTTACCACTGAGCTACATTCCCAATCCTTTTTTTTTTTTTTTTTTTTGAGACAGGGGTCTTGCTAAGTTGCTGAGGGTGGCCCTCTGTCTTGGCCTCCTGAATTGCTGGGATTACAGGCATGTGCCAATCTGCCTGGCTGTTGATCTTTTATCATGAAACAATTAATTTAGTAGTTGTAATATTTTGGGGGGTAGAAGAGTTTTTGGAGTTCTCTTGTTGTCTATAGATTGGGATGTTTTCACTTCTACCATTCTAATTTGCATGTTTTTTATATCTTTTCCTTGTCTGATTGCTACTGCTAGTACTTTCAGAATAGTTATGTGTTGAATAGAAAAGGCTTGAGTGGTCATCATTTTCTTTTACCAGATCTTAGAATAAGAGATTTCAGGTTTTCTCCATTGATTATGTTAGCTGTGGGCTTTTAAGAAAGGATTTTTATTATGTTGAGGAAATTTCCTTCTGTACCTAAGTTGTTTCCATCAAGAAAGGATGTTGATCTACCATCATGTATAGCTAAAAAGAACAAATAAAAAAAGAAACGATGTTGAACTTCGTCAAATGCTTTTTCTACATCAATTGTGATGATTGTTTTTTCTTTAATTCGATTAATGTGATGTATCATATTGGTTGGTTCACATATGTTAAATCAGCCTTACAGGTCAGGGATAAAGCCCACTTGGTGGTGATGAACAGTCTTTTTGTTGTGTTGTTGAATTGCTTTGGTAGTAGTTCATTGAGAATTTTCACATCTATGTTCAGCAAAGATATTGACCGTCGTTTTCCTTTCTTGGATGTTTTTGTTGGGCTTGTGTATCAAGGTATTACTGGCCTCATAAAATGTGTTCAGAAGCATTTCCTCTAATTCTTTGTTTTGGAAGAGTTTAAGAAAGATTGGTCTTAATTAATTTTTGAACGTTTGCCAGAATTCAGCTGTGAAGTCCTGTGATCCTGGGCTTTTTATGTTGTTGTTGTTGAGAGATTTTTAATTACCCCATTAGTCTCTTTTGTTGTTGTTTACAGTCTGTTCAGGCTTTCTATTTCTTCATGATTCGCTCTTCATAGTTTATTTTTCTCTAGGAATTTATTCATTTCTTCTAGGTTATACAATTTGTTGACCTAATTGCTCATATAGTCCCTTGTTATCCTTTTATTTCTGGGGTGTTCATTGTAATATCACCATTTTTATTTATTTGAGTCTTGAATCTCTTTTTACTCCTTAGTCTAGCTAAGGGTTTGTTGATTTTATTTTATTTTATTTTTAAAAAACTCTTTAGTTTTGTTGATTTTTTCTGTAGTTTTTCTACTGTCTATTTAGTTTATGTTTGTTTTGATATTTATTACTTCCTTCCTTCTATTAATGTTGGGTTTAGTTTGTTTTTCTCTCTAGTTCCTTGAGGCATAATGTCAGACTATTTGAGATCTTTTTCTTTTTTAATATAGATTTTTATTGCTATAAACTTCCCCCTTAGAACTATTTATCCTGCATCCTATAGGTTTTGGCCTGTCATGTTTCATTGCCATACATTTAAAAATATTTCTTAATTTTTCTTTTGATTTCTTCTTTGACTTGGGTTGAGAGTAGCATGCTGTCTAATTTCTTAGAATTTTTCAAGATTCCTCCTGTTATTGATTTCTAGTTTTACATGTTTGTTATCAGAAAAAAAAAATTGATAGGATTTTATTTTGTCCTTTCTTTTCCCTTCTCTTCTCATTCGTTCCCTCTTGCTTGCTTGCATTTTTAAAGATGTGTTCTCACCGTGTGTCTCAGGCTGGCCTTCAATTCACAATCCTCCCCACCAGCCTCTGGAGAAGCTGGGATTACTGGAATGTGCCAAAATACCCAACTGCTATTGAAATCATCTTAAATTTTTTTAAACTTGTTTAGCGTTCTAGAATGTGATATATTCTGTGAATATTCTGTGTACACTTGAGAAGAATATGTATTCTACTAGCGTTGGAGGGAATGCTCCGTGTATGTCTGTTTGATGTGCATATATATGTGTATATATATATATGTATATATATATATATATATATATATATATATATATATATGTATTATGGTGCATAATATATGTGTGTGTGTGTGTGTGTGTATTTTTTTCTGTTAAGATTCTTTTGTCTAGTTTTGGTCCTTTAAATTTCTACATACCTTTATAATCTCTTTCGCAATTTGCACAAAAGGGCTTGCTGGTATTTTGATTGGGTGGTCTTAAATCTCTAGATCAACTTGAAGAGAAAGGACATGATAACTCTATTGGGTCTTCCAATCCATTAACTTGGTATAGCTCTCCATTTATTTAATACTCCTTTAATTTTTATCATCAATATGTTGAAATTTTCAGTGTAGAAGTTTTGCACATCTTTTATTCAGTTTATGCCTAGTATTTAGTGTTTTCCAGTGTGTTTGTAAATGATATTATCTGTTTTTCCAGTGGTAAAATACACATAACATATATCATTGTGTTTTAAGTATTATTCTTAATTGTTTGATTCTAGCATGTAGCAATACAACTGATTTTTGCATTTTGATTTTCAATTTGTGACCTTGAAAAATTCCCTTCTTTTTTCTAGTAGTGTGACATTTTGGGAGGAAGGGGCAATATTCTTCACAATTTACAATCATCATCAGGATAGAGGCGGTTCTTTCTTTCATTTCTTTTCTTACTGCTCTGTGTGTCCTATTTGTTTGTTTCTCTAGTTTTATTACACTGAAAAGGTCCTTTAGTAGAGCATTGAATAGAGTTAGTGAGAGTGCCTGTCCTTTCATTGATGGCTGTCTTAGCTTCCTGTTGTTTACATTTTATGTAAGCTCTTGAGTGTTGGTTGGATTTGCTGACTTTCTTCAGCAAACAGAATACAGAAGAAATGATGGGACATTATATTAAAGTTTAGATTAACTGAAGACCATGGTTTCATCTAGAGGCTCAACCTTTCTTGCTAGCTTGCTCTGAGGAAAGCTTGGTTGTGAGCTGTCCACATAGCAAAGAATTGAGGAAGGTCTTCTGCCAATAGATGGGGTACAACTGAAGTCCTCAGTACAATAACTTGTATGGAACCAAATCCTGCCAACAGTCATTTGGATGAGTTGGATGTGTATCCTTTGCCAATTGAATCTTCAAAGGAGATTGACTGCAGCTCCAACTAACAGAACTTCTACAGGGTCAGGGAGACCTTGCTCATCAGACACCCATTTGAGCCATACCCAGATTCCTGACCTGGGAAAGTGAGATAATAAATATTTGTTGTTCCTTTTCATGATCAATGTACTGAGAATTTTCATCATGATTGGCATTGAATTTTGTCAATTTGTGTCTGTGTTATATTTTTATCCTTTTTCTATCAATGTGGTGAATTACATTGATTTTTAAATAGCCCCACATGCCATATTATCTTTTTTTATATTTTGTTGGATTAAACTTGCTAATATTTTGAAAGAATTTTTGCATGTGTTTTATGATGTATTGGTTTTTGGTTTTCATTTTGTTATTGAGATAAAATCCACATATCATAAAATTTGCCATTCTTGAAGTAATATGCAAAATCAACCCATCATTACTAACTCCAGAAATTTTCAGCACTTCAAAAAGAAACCCCATACCCATTTGCAGTCATTTCCCATTCTTTCCTTCTTCAAGACATTGGCAACTGCTAGTCTACACTATGTGTATGAGTTTTCTTATTCTGAACATTTCATATACGTGGAATCATATTGTGGTCTTTTGTATTTGGTTTCTTTCATTTAACATACCACTCTTAAGATTCGCCCATGATGAAAGCATGGAATGAAAATATTAAATATGTAATAATATTTAATTTATTTTTTATAGCTCAATAATATCCCATGGTATGAATATAGCACATTTTGCCTATCTGTTAATTGACTGTGGGTCTTTGGATTGTTTCCTTATTTGGTTTTTTATGAATAATACTCCTATAAACAAATTTTTATGTGGACATATATTTTCACTTCTCCTGGGTACAATACTATGAGTATAACTATTAGGTCATATGATAAGTCTATGTTTAAATCTTGGAGGGACTGGTAAATTGTTTTCATAGTACCTGCACCATTTTCATTCTACCACAGATATGCTAGGTTTGCCATTTCTTTACATCATCTCCAGTACTTATTATTATTTGTCTCTTTTATTATAGCTATCCTAATAGATATTAAGAGGTAGTCTTTTGTGGCTTTGAGTCACATTTCTCTGACAGCTACTTATGTTGAACATTTTTTTCATGTACATGTTGACCGTTTGAATATGAAATATTAAAAGTTCTCCGGAGAACTTTCTATTTAGATCCTTTGCTCATTTTTTTTTAAAAAATGGGTTATTTATTATTTTATTATTGAGTTGTAACTGTTATTTTGTATATTCTAGATTAGGTCCTTTATAAGATATATGACTTGCAAAAATTTCCTCCTAATCTGTGTGATTGTTATTTTTTTTACTTTCTCCATGATGTCTTTTGAAGCATACATTTTTAAAATTTGATAATGTGTTTATTTTTTCTTTTGCATATGCTGGATTTATATCCAAGTAATCATCACCTAATCAAAGATCATGGAGATCTATGCCTAAAGTTTCTTCTAAGGGCTTTCCAGTTTTTAACTCTTGCACGTAGGTCTTTGATCTATTTGGAGTTAATTTTTGTTATCTGTTGTGAATAAGGAACCCAGTACCATTTGCTGAAAATAGCATGCTCTCTTCCATTCAATTATCTTGACACCATTGTTATCAACTGGATATTATTTAGTCCCCTTTTCATTACTGTAATGAAATACTGGAAGAAAGCTAATTTCATAAATATAAGAGGCTAACTCACAGTTCTGGAGGTTCAAGGGCATGGCACACTGGCTTTGGCTTAGCTTCAATAGGCGCCCTCTTGCCTGCATCACATCATGGTTGAAACACGTCTGAGGAATAGATCACATATTGAAATAGGAAGCCAGAGGGAAACTGAGGTCCCACAATCCCTTCTGAGGGCACTCCTCCAATTAACCTAAGGATCTCCCACTAGGCTCCACCTCATACAGGTCCATCACCTCCCACATTACTATTTTGTGGACCAAAACCTTTAACACATGAAGCTAAATGTGTTAAAAGTTTGGTCCACAAAATAGTGTCCTAATCATAGCAGTCATATATGGGGTTTTGTTGTTTGTTTTATAGACTATCAATTCTATTCATTTGGTCTATATGTCTGTCCTTGTCTGTATCGCGGTTTCTTGATTATTATAGAAAATATTCATTTTAGGGTTAACTCAACAATTGATCAATTGCATGTTTTAGTTAGCTTTTTCACTGCTTTGACCAAATGCCCTGACAAGAAAACTTTTAGAGGGGGAAAAGTTTATTTTGGACTCATTGTTTCAGAGGTCTCAGTCTATGGACAGCTGGCTCCTTCTTCAGGGCTCTACGTGAAGGAGAACATCATGGCAGAAGAATGTGGTGGAGGAAAGCAGCTGGAAACGTGGCTCCAGGAAGCAGAGAGAGTGCTTGGTTCAGCAAGGACAGAATATATACCCCAAGACACGCCCCCAGGGACCACCTCCTCCAGCCACATCCTACTACTTACAGTTCCCATCCAGTTAATCCCTATCAGGGGATTAATGCACTAATTAGATTAAATCCACTAATTAAATGCACTAATTAAATTAATCCAGTTGTTTCACCTCTAAACTTTCTTGCACTGTCTGACACATGAGTTTTGGGGGACACCTTATATTTAAAGTCTTGAAATTATATATGCATTCCAGCTTTATTATTCTTTTTCAAGACCATTTGACTATTCTCAGTTCCTGATGTTCAGATGAATTTTAGGATTAGTTATCAATGTCTGCAAAAAGAAAGCTGGAATTTTGACAGGGACTGCGTTGAATCTGTATATTCCTTTGGGGAGTATTGCCACCTTAGCAATATTAAGTCTTCCCATTCATGAACATGTAATGTCTTTCTATTTAGTTTTAATTACTTTCAGCAATGTTTTTTAATTTCTAGGTTTCTTATATTGTATTCTTCTTGTTTTTTTTTTTTTTGTACCCAAGGAAATGACTTTAAAAAATTAATTAAAAATTATTTCCTCTTCCCTGTTTTTATGAGATGCTAGAGTAGGATGGATTTTATTGTTTTACTTTAGTATTCACTGGAATTCAGCAGTAAAGCCATTTGCCCTAAAATGCTGGGAATATTTTAAATTATGATTTAAATGTTCTTAAAGGATAAGAACAACTTGAAACAAAATTAGAAAAGATAAGGTGTTTTGGATTTTCTATTTTTCTTTTAATCTCTTCTGGTAAGTAGTGTCTTTAAGGAACTTCTTCATTTCTTATTTTTTTCCTTCTGGGATATCTTTTAAGAAATAGAAGATCGAACAAGTCTAAATTGATATTTTATGATTATTCACTTTTAGTTTCATTCACTTTCCTCTTATTGATTCATTTTCTATTTCATGCCCTGTCTTTATTAATTTCTTCCTTTCAATTATTTGGATTTACTTTGCTCTTATTTTTCTTGCTTCCTAAGGAAAAGCCCTCAATATTTTATATATTTTTTTTCTCTAATATAAACATTTAAAGCTATAAATTTCTGTAAGCACAATTTTATTACACAAATTCAGTTCTATGTGCTCTCTACCACTGAGTCATACCCCCAGCCTTCCTTGCTATTTTTAAATTGCATTTTATTTCTATATATGTGATTATAGTACATGTCTTAATTGTCAAATCTCTTTTCAAAAAAGTTATAAAACCTGAGATAACTTAGACTTCCAAGAAAGTTGTAAAATTTGTACAGAGAATTTCCTTATACATGTCACATCCTCTAATGTTATTGAACATCATTAGTACAATTCTCTTTTTTATATATTAATTTGTTCTAATTAGTTATACATGACAGTAGAATGCATTTTGATACATCATGCCTAAAAAGAGTGTAACTTCTCATTCTTCTGGTTGCACATGATGTAGAGTTACACCAGCTATGTAGTCATATGCACAAAAGGTAATAATGTCCAATTCATTCTACTGTCCTTCTTACCCATGTAGTCTTTCTTCTCCCTTCACTCCCCTCTGTCTAATCCAAAGCACCTCTATTCTTCCCTATCCCAGCCCCCTTATTGTGAATTAGCATCCGCATATTAGAGAAAACATTTGGCTTTTAGTTCTTTTGGATTGGCTTATATGGCTTAACCTAATATTCTCTAGCTCCATATATTTACCAGGAAATGCCGTAATTTCATTCATCTTTATGGCTGAGTAATATTCCATGATATATATAAACCACATCTTCTTTATTCATTCATCTGTTGAAGGGCATCTAGGTTGGTTCCATTTTTTAGCTATTATGAATTGTGCTGCTATGAACATTGATGTGGCTGTCACTGTACTACACCAATTTTAAGTTCTTTGCATATAAACAGAGGAGTGGATCACATGGTGGTTCCATTTCAAGTTTTCTGAGGACTCTCCAGACTGTGTAGATTTCTTTTGATTGGTGTTTGCGAAATTTATTTTTATCATTCTTTTACCTTTATCTTATGAGTCTGTATATTTAAAGTAGGGTTTTCAGTCCTGAAATTCATTTGGAAGAATAAATGACCCAGAATTGCCAAAGCAATTCTAAGCCAAAAAGCAATGTTAGAGGCCTCATTATACCTGACTACAAATCATGCTATAGAGATATAGTAACAAAAACTGCACAGTACTAGCACAAAAATAGATACATAATCCAATGGTCCAGAATAGAAGACCCAGAGAAAAACTCACACAAATACAGTCATCTGATTCTTGACTAACATGCCAAAAACAAACTCTGGAATAAGGACGGCTTTTTGACTAATGATGCTGGGAATGAGACTAAATGTAGAGAAATGAAGCTAGACCCGTATCTCTCACCCTGCATAACAATCAACTCAAAATGGATCGGACTTAGGAATTAGACCAGAAACTATGCAACTCCTAGAAGAAAATGTAGACACCAGCCTAGGTGTCCATCAACAAATGAATGGTTGGAAAAAAAATGTTGTGTGTTTACATCGTGGAGTTTCAATCAGTCATAAAGAAGACTGAAATTATGTCATGTGCAGGAAAATGAATGGAACTTGAAACCTTTAAGTTAGGTAAGATAAACCAGACTCAGAAGGTCAAAGGTCACATTTTTTCCCCTCATATATAGAAGTTAGAAAGGAAAAAGGAAAAGAAAGGTGAATGGGGTCTCATGAAAATCAAAGGGAGATCAGTGGAGTAGATAGAGGAAAGGGACTAGTTACAAGGAGGAGAAAAGGGAAAAGGGAAATATGGGGTATAATATTGGCCAAATTATATTGTCCTATTGTGTGCATATATGGATACATAGCAACCAATCCCACCATTATGTACAAGTATAATGCACCAAAATGTAGCTCAGTGGTAAATTGCCTCTGGGTTCAATCCCCAGTACCCACCCCAAATCAAATGAAGCATATAAAAGTAATGAGAATTATGCATATATTAGGCATTTCTTTCTATTAATATCATTAGGATTATCACCATGATGATAAACAACAACAATTTCATGTCAGGGAATGGGATATTCCACTGAGGTGAATTATCAAAATAACCCAAGTTTACTTTCTTGGGCAACCAAATATAAAACAGAACACATTTCTAGAACAAATAACACCACATGCTTTTCTGTTTTTATGAATATTACCAAAAAGATAATACTCCATTGTGTAACATTAGTAAGACGCATTTAAAAAAATTTTGTCTCTTGTATTTGTATTGTGCTTATACATATGAATGTATTGAAATGTGTGTTAAACTATATTTGTAATGACACATGATATTGAGAACTTTTTCAAATGCTTATTTGCCCCCTTTATATCTTCTTTGGTGAGGTGTTTATCCAGATCTCTTACTCGTTTTTAAAATTGGGTTGTTTTCTTGTTGAATTTCAAGTGTTCTTTGTATGTTTTTGGTATGAATCCTTCATCATATATTTGTCCTTTTATCTATGGTTTTACTTTTTACAGTTTCAGTTGCCCTTGGTCCACTGTGATCCAAAAACATTAGAGAGTTCCAGAAAAAAAAAATTCATAATTTTGAATTGCATATTATTCTGAAGAGTTTAATGAAATCTTGTGCCATTTCATTCTGTCTCTTCCAGGTTGTGAATCATCCATTGTCCAATGTATCCATGATGTATATGCTACCCACCTGTTTGTTACGTAGAAACCATATTATTATCAGATCTACTGTTGTAGTATACAATGCATAATAACCCTTATTTTACTTTATGGTGGCCCCAAAGTGCAAGAGTAGTTGCTGGTAATTTAGATATGTCAAAGAGAAAATATAAAATACTTTCTTTAGATGAAAAGGTGAAAGTTCTAAAAAAAAAGAAAGAAAAAATATATGGTGAGTATGCTAAGGTCTATAGTATAAGATATTTTGAGAGGGAGATCATATTCACTTAATTTAATAACAATATATTTTATTATTCTAAGCTATTACTGTTGTTAATCTCTTGGTTGGCTAATTGATTAAACTTTATTATAGATAGGTATGTATAGGAAAAAAACCACATAGTTACATGGTTTTGGTGTTATCTATGGTTTCAGCATCCATTGAGGGTCTTAGAACATATCCCCTATGGTTTAGAGGTGAATATTATATTTTCTCCAAGTCTGTGGCTTGTTTTTTTTTCATTCTGTTAGCAGTATTATTTTTTTGCATAGGTTTTTTTTATGAAGTTCAACTTATTGAATTTTCCTTTCATGGATTATGCTTTCAGTATTACATCTAAGAAGCCAGACCTGAATAGTCCCATACCTATCAAAATATAGGTGCTGTTTGAATTACGATGGGATTGTGTCCTGATAAATCCATTGTATGTGAAAAATATCATAAGCTGGAGATTTATTTAATGCATCTAATATACCTATTGTTATAGCTTAGACTAACTTAACCTTAAATGTGCTCGAAACACATTAGTCTACAGGTGGGCAAAATCACCTAACACAAAGCCTATTTTATAATAAAATGTTGGATATCTCATGTAACTTATTGAATACCTGTATCCGAAAAATGCCAGTTACACAGTGCAATGCAGAGTGTGGATTGTTTATCCTCATTATTAGGTGACTGCCTGGGAGCTGCAGCTCTCTGCCACTTCTCAGAATCATGAGAACATGGTACTGAATATTTTTAGACTGGAAAACATCAAAATTGTAAGTACCATTTCTATTGAGGGCCTATTGCTTTTGTACCATTGTTGCTGTATGTCCTACAAAAGCCCATGTGTTGAAGTTTCTGTCCCCAGCCTGTGGCACTAGTGGGTGGTGGAACCTTTAAGTGGTGGGCCTAGTTGGAGGGTGTTAGGTCATTGGAGGTGTGTCCTTAAAGGGAGTTTGGGGATAGTGGTGCCTTCCTCTGTCTTTCTCTCTTTGCTCCTTGATTGCCATCAGGTGAGCAGTTTCCTTCACCATGTACTCTCTCCCAAGCCCAGAGATAGTGGAACTGAGCAACCATAGACGGAAACCTCTGAAACTGTGAGCCAAAATAAATCTTTATTATAATAAATCTTTATTATGTTTTTATTTGTTCCTTTTAGATATATGTGACAGTAGAATGTATTTTGACATATCATCCATACATGGAGTCTAACTTCCCATTCTTGTGGTTGTACATGATGTGGAGTTACACTGGTTGTGTATTCATATATGAACACAGGAAAGTTATGTCCAATTCATTCCATTGTCTTTCCCATTCCCATCCCTCCCTTCCCTTCATTCCCCTTTGTCTAATCCAATGAACTTCTATTCTTCCCTTGACCCCTTATTGTGTGTTAGCATTTGCATATCAGAGAGAAGATTTGGACTTTGTTTTTGGGGGGGATTGGCTTATTTTTCTTAGCATGATAGTCTCCAGTTCCATCCATTTACCAGCAAATGCCATAACTTCATTCTTCTGTATAACTAAATAATATTCCATTGTGTGTATGTACCACATTTTCTTTATCTACTCATCTGTTGAAGGGCACCTAGGTTGGTTCCATAGATTAGCTATTGTGAATTGAGCTGCTATAAACATTGATGTGGCTGCGTCACTGTAGTATGCTGGTATTAAGTCCTTTGGATATAAACTGAAGAGAGGGATAGCTGAGGAATCTCCATACTGCTATCCAGAGTGGTTGCACCAATTTGCAGTCCCACCAGCAATGTATGAGTGTGTACCTTTTCCACTACAGCCTTGCCAACACAAACTAAACCTTTTTAAGTTGATTTATCTCAGGTATTTGTTATACTAATAAGAAATTAACTAACATAATTGTGAAGTTGAAAATCGGCAATTCAAACCATTGTAAGTTGAACACCCTCTGCAATTGAATATGATATCCCAAACCTCTACACAAAGAAAAATCCAGGCCCAGAGGGGCTTTTGCTGGTAAATTCTGTCAAGCATTTAAAGAATAAGTAATAGGACTCTTTAACTCATTCAGAAAATATAGAAACAATACTTCTCAAGTTATTTATGAAGACAGTATTATCTTGATGCCAAAAACCTGTCAAAGATATAAGAAAACTATATATATATCTATATATATATATATCTTATAAACATAGACACAAAAATCTTTAATATAACTTTACCAAATCAAATCTAGTAATAGATGAAAAAGAAAATATATCCTGATGGTGTTGATTCAAGGAATGCAAAATTGGTTTAATATTTGAAAATCAATGTAATTCATGTTAGCAGAATAATAAGAGAAAAATATGATTATTTCAAAGACAGAAAAACATTTGCCAAAATTTGACACCCATCATCAGCAAATTAGGAACAGAGGGACTTCCTCAACCTGATAAAGGGAATCTACAGAAAACTTATGGTTTACTTCATACCTAATGGTGAAATATTAAACACTTTCCCTAAATTAGAGTAAGATAAGTTTGTCATCACTTCTATTCATTATTGAAGTAGAGATCCCAGCCAGTACAGTAAATTAAGTAAAAAGTGAGGTGTTCACAGACAGGAATGGAAAAATCAAAACTGTCTTCTTTCATGGACTATGATCATGTATGCAAAAAATATACCCTAAGGAATCTATGGAAAAGCATAGAATTAATAAGTGAGTTTTGTATATTCAGAGAATATGTGGTTAATGAACAAAAATCAATTCTTGTCTATACTTCTAGTAGCAAAGATTTAGAAAATAAAATTAAATAGACCATTCTACTTTTAATAGCATGAAAAATGACAAACTTCATAAGGGATAAGTTTAACAGAATATGTGTAAGATCTAAACACTGAAAACCACAAATCCAAAGCCATCTTAAAATAGAAGAGCAAAGTTGGAGAACTTTCTGATTTCAAAACTTACCATAATGTGCAGCAATCTCTCATGTGATGTTGATGTACTAACAGACACATAAATTAAAAGATCAGGACAGAGTCCTGTTGATGGATTATCAACAAAGATTACAAGAGAATGAATATTTTCTCCAACAATTGTTACTGGAGCAACTGACTGTCTATGTGGAAGAAGAACAGCACCTGGACCTACTACTTTAAACCATACACAAAAATTAACTCAAAAAAGGATCACAGGGGGCTGGAGTTGTAGCTCAGTGGTAGAGTGCTTGCCTAGCACATGTGAGACACTGGGTTTGAGTCTCAGCACTACATAAAAATAAATATGTATATGTCCAAATACAACTAAAACAATTTTTTGAAAAAGGATCATGGGAAAAAAAAAACAGCAATCAGACTCCAAATAAATAAATTAATTAAATAAAACCTAAGTCTTAAAAAAAAAAAAGGATCATGGAGTAAAATTGAAACATTCTAGAAGAATATGTAGGAAAAAAATCTTTGCAACATCAGGATAGACAAAGATTTCTTTGGACTTAAATCACTAATCTTAAAAATATATGAAGTGAGGGGTTGGGATTGTGGCTCAGCAGTAGAGCGCTCACCTAGCATGGGTGCGATCTGGGTTTGATTCTCAGCACCACATAAAAAAATAAAAGGCATTGTGTTGTGTCCATCTACAAAAAAAAAAAATATTCTCTCTCTCTCTAAAAAAATTTTAAAAATATATGAAGTGGGTTTAATAAAAATTGAAACAAATGTCTTGCTCATCAGAAGATACAACTAATAAAAGGGAAATAAAAATGGAAGATTAGAAAAAAATCATGTGACATATATCTGATGAATTTTTAGCCCAAATATGAAAAGAACTCATACAACTCTGTAAGACACAAAAAGGGGGGATTCCAGTATTGAAGTAGGCAAGATATTTGGATAGACACGTAATATAAGAACTTATAAGAATGAATGGTAAGCAAGCCACTCTGTGTTTAACATCTTTAGATAGCAAGGAAGTACAATGAGGTAACATATATAGCTAAAAGTTTTATAATTGAAAATGCCAAGATTGAGAAAGTCATGGGGCAGCTGTTATGCCTACTCCACACTAGCATGCATGTACATCGTGTCAAAATACAAAATCACAGAACCACTTTGCAAAAGAGTGTGTGTTGCTTTTTAAATTTTATTTTTGTTGGTTGTGTTTTTATAAAGTTAAAGCATGCTTCCAATTTATCCAGCCATTAAGCTCCTTGTTATTTACCCAAGAATAATGAAAAATGTGGCTATAAAAAAACTTGTGCATAAACAATTGTAGGAGCATTATTCATAACAGCCCCAATCTGGAAACAATCCAATGACCATCAACTGATGAGTAGATAAACAAATTGTAGTATATCTATACTATGAAATATACACAACACTAACTGACAATAAAAAGGATCAAAGTATTTGTAGATAATACAGTGAATCTCAGAAAACATTAACCGAAAGAGACTACATGCTGCATGATTCCATTCACATGAAATTCTAGAAAAGACAGAACTACAGCTGCAAAACTGCACATCAGTGCTGGCCAAGGGTCAGGCTATAGGGAGGGCATGAGGGAAATATTTTAGGTGACATAAATGTTAATTACATATATTTATATCTTTTTTGGGGGGGTTACCAGGGATTGAACTTGGGGGCACTCAACCACTGAGCCACATTTCCAGCCCTATTTTGTATTTTATTTAGAGACAAGGTCTTACTGAGTTGCTTAGTGCTTCGCTGTTACTGAAGCTGGCTTTGAACTCATGATCCTCCTGCTTCAGCCTCCCAAGCCCCTGGGATTACAGGCGTGCGCCACCAAGCCGGGCATTATATCTCCATGATGTTTTATGGCTACAAAACTATATACAATTACCAAAGTTAATCAAATCATGTCCTTAAAATAGGTAAATGTTATTGCCTGAAATTTCTACCTCAATAAATCGGTGAAATAAGAATATATTCCAAATGTAAAAAAAAAAAAAAATCAAGCAGAATTAAAAACTGACAATTCCAAGTGGTTGTATGGATCTAGAGTAACTGGAACTGTCGTCTATTGTTGGCTCAAGTGTGCAATTGGGCAGCCCCTCTGGGAAATGAGTTGGCAGTTTCTTTCAAAGTTAAACACATACTTATTCCATTCCTAGGTATTTATTGAAGAGAAATGGAAACATATGTCCTCCAAAAGACTTTTATATGAATATTAATAGCAGCTTCATTCATAAGGTTCCAAACTAGAAACAACCCAAATGTTCTTCAGTTAGTGAATGGAAAAATTGTGATACATTTATACTATGCAATACTATTTGGCAATAAAAAACCCCTCCAAACCAAAAAACAACGAACTACTGATGTACACAGCATCTTGGGGGAATCTCAAAAACATGCTAAATGAAAAAGAGTGCATCCTGCATGATCCCATGGAACCATGGCACAAGCTAGGGTGCAGTTCTGGGTGAGGATTTGACTATACGGGGGCACCAGACAGCTTTACAGGGAGTTAGAAATATTCTAGCTCCTGAACACGATGGGTTTCCTGCATGTATATATTTGTCCAAATTCAACAACCTATATACTCAAAATGGATGCATTTTACTTTACATTTCAAAGAAAAAAAAGGATGCCAATCAAGAACTTCTATCAACAGAAAGCTTCACTAGTTTATTAGAATCAGAGCATAATTTAGTGTCCTATTTTATATCTCCCATCTGATTTTAGATGCTTTGAGTTAAAAACTGAAAACATAAATCAATCTTAAAAGTATTTTTGAGGGGCTGAGACTGTAACTCAGTGGCAGAGTGCTTGCCTAGTATATGTGAGGCACTGGGTTTGATCCTTAGCACTGCATAAAAATACATACATACATACATACATACATACATACATAAATACATAAATACATAAAATAAAGGCATGCTGTCCATATACAACTACAAAAGAATTTTTTAAAGTCAAAAGATAATGTCACATTCTTGAGAACTTTTAATTCCCACCATTTTAAGATACATTTTTTACCTCCCTTGGAATTCTCTTCAACTTGGTTCTCTGTACCGAACAATTATTGGGAGACAGGGAATTGCATTTTGATTCCTCTTTCTGCAAAGATAATGTGTCCTTCCATCTTCTGGAAATATGACCAGGGGCTTAGTTTTTCATTCAGGGCCAGTAGGTTCCTTGTTTAACAGCCTGTGTGTTGCACCCTCAAGAAACTTGAAGCTTATTTAGATAATTTCTATGGGGGAAAATCCCTGTTATTTCAATTATCTAGTGATAGCCATTTTAAAAAAATTATTTTGCTTTATCTGGATAATCGATCCACTGGCCCAGTTTGAGGGCAGGAGTGGGATAGATGTGCCGTATTCTGAAATGGACACTTGTTAAAGGAAGGGGACAGATGTTGAGGAGGACCGGTGATGTACCAGGCACAGGGCTCAGGACTTTATGAGCATCATCATATTTCAGTTTACTCTCACAAGTCCTCTTGAGCAACTCCATCATCTCCATGTTTCTCCTGTAGTTCTGGGTCAGACTGAGTAAGCCATGTGGCTTTTAAATTGTGAAAGAGGATTCAAGCCTGTGATCTGTCTGACCCCCCACATCATGATGCTTCTGTTCCATCTCACTACAGGAAATAAATTATACTTCAAAGATGACCAAGAAAACAGTCCTACTTTTATCAGATCTGAAATGGCATCTTGCCCACATGTTCCCCTGGCATATGAACAGCTGAGGACCATACCAGGGGACAGGCCAATACATCTCCATCCAATAAGCAGTCAAAGGGATTTTTCTCTGAAGTTCCTGAGGGGCTGATCTTGTCTGTCCCTAGCCCACTGCCCAGTTTTGCAGCTCTGTGCCTCCCAACTTCTCAGCCCACCTGAAAGATCCTGCAATTTTCCTGTGAAAAGACCAACAAAAAGTTCTCAGGGTTTCAAGAGCTTGTGTTACCCGCTCTTCTACCAAGCACATTTTACACTGGATTGAATTTCCCTGCTTTATGCAGGAACTCAGCACTGAGCACAAAAATATCACCAGAGTTATGAATATGAAGAACACATTTTTCTTCCTCTTTCTCCTGTGCCCCAGTGTAGGACACAGACAGCCAAACCCAGGCAGGTGTGTGATTCTGCACGGATCAGCCCGGTTCCATGGGTGCCCCAAAGGAACAGGGTGTGCTGGGCTGGGTGGTGCCTGCAGGCTGAGGCAGAAGAAATGCTTTTGTGTGTGCTTGGAGGCTGGGGGAAGGTTCACGGCCAGGTCACTGCGCCAGCATTCTTTCCTTGGCCACAGCAGCAGCGGTGGGCCCCCAACCCGAGAAGCCTGGGCAGGCGGGGCGCGGGTCTTGGGCGGCAGAGCTGCAGCTGCTGTGTTTGGCTTCCCTTTGGTCCCGGGGATTTAGATAAAAGGGTTGCTTTTATTGATTGGGGGGACTGGGGGAGGAAGGGGCTCTAGAAGTCAACCTTTGCCTTTTTGTTTTTCTAAGCAAACATTTATTGAGCATTTACTGTATGCCAGGCACGGTGCCAAATGCTTTTCATGCATTATTAGGTTTAATCCTCATGACAGCCCTGCTGTTAGTCTCTTTTCAACCCAGGAGGAGACTAAAGCTCAGAAAGGCTAAGTAATCCATATAAGGCCACACAGCTTACAAATGGCAAAGAGAGTGGGCGCAGGAGCCCTTTTTCACCTGGACCATTGCAACAGCCCCATTGCTGCTCTCTACTTTCTGCCCTGCACCCTCCTATCCACCTGCTCCCCCGATACCAGAGTGATCTCCCAAGAACTCAGCTCTTCTCTGCATCTTCAGTAGCTCCTCGCCTTCCCAAGGTGCAAAGCTCATGTGGTGACATCAATCTGAATCCAGCATCTCCTTCTCTTGGTAGTCCTACTGAGCCCCGTCCTTTCCACCCGGGTGTCCCTCCCTCACTTTCAACCTCCCCTGGAATACCTGTGCCCCAGCTCTCCTGCCTGTCTCTCAAAGTAGAACTCAGAGAACTCTCCTCGCAGTCAGTCCTCTGATTTGGGGGAGAAAGAGAATCAAATCACAACCTGCCTGCCAATGCCTTCCGGCCCCAGCATGCCCAGCCTAGTGGCTGGGTCTCGGACAGCATGGCTTTGTGTCTCTCCACCCTCACTGCCCACACGGGAGCTGGGTGTCTACTGACTTTCATGGTAACACCAACCTTTTTGACCCTTCATCCATGGTGCCCAAGGTATCTCATGGCCATTCTCTGACAGTATCATGCCCTGCAGTGTTGGGGACTATGCTAGACCCCCTCCCCCAATTGGCATCATCCTCATCCCTAAGGGAGGGCCTGGCTTAATGGCTGTTCCCTGCCTGATAATAAAGTCATGGGGAGAAATTGGCCAGTGGTCTAATTTGAAGGCCTTGCCCTCTAGCCAAGTGGGCAGGCCTCTTCTAAGCTGGGTAGGCTGGTGGGCTGGGGCAGGTGGCAGGAAAGAACCCAAAGAGCCACAGCCCAGAAGGTGGCAGGAGCCAGGTCCTGGACTGAGGGTCTGGTTGGTCCTGGAATGACACAGGAGATGCTGGGTTGACATATGGGGAGACTACGGAGGGACTTCACACCCACCTGGGGCCCCGTAAGAGCAGGGGAGGGCTGCTGGGCAGCACAGGTGTTACCTGGCCATCAGGAAACCAGCAGGCCAGAGATTATCCAATTTGACATCAGAGAGACACAAGTGGATTGGGTGCCACTTGCTGAAATGAATTAGGACCCCAGTTGGGTATTCAGGTTGCAAAAAAATCTCAAAGCAGTATTACAGGGGATCATGGTTACCCACTCTAGTTAATGAGCTGACACTGCTTCCATGGGAACCCTTTGGCTGAGTCCTAAGTGGATATCTTTCTCATTTCCTTGATGGGCTCTTCCAGAGCCTCAGTTTCCTCATCTGTGGCTTGAGGCCCTATGGCAGCAACCTGCTTTCAGGTGGCATCAGAGTGCCACGCAGCTGATGGTATCCAGGGTAGAGACACTCCCCCAGCCCTGTGGCGTGGGCAGTGATGAAGGGGCTCCGTGGACATGACCGTTGTTGGATCATCTCACCAATGCACTCTAAGGACCCGGCAGAACCCGACTGTCCTGCCCTGATGCTATCTATCGGCATCTTCTTCCTGACTGCAGCCACGTGGCATGGGCGAGCTCACCACCCTTCCCCTGGTCTTCCCAGGGCCCGTGGAATATGGAATGCATTGCTGTGTCTCCCCATGCCTAGCCCTTATGGGGACTGACAGATGGCCCTTCTATCCCCACCAGTGACTTTACCCTCTTTGGGCTCACCCTCTGTCAGGAGGGCTCTTGATGGAGGCAGTGAGGGGCAGCCTTGCCTTGTCTACATGGGAGTCCCTACATTTGGTGGTTAAGATAAAAACGGAGAACGATACCCTTTAGTCACACTGGTGGGCAGATGTGGGTGGCTCCTGGAGCCCTTCCCCGTCTCGGGTGGTACTGAAGGTGGCCTTGCCGGTGGACATTGTAAAGTCATCTGGATCGTGGAGCAGGGCCTGTGACTGGCTGAGCACAGGGTGTGAATGCCAAGGGCAAGAAGGGAGCAGGGGTGAGCTCGCAGGCCTCAGGGTCCAACAGACCAGAGCTGGCTCCAGACTCCACTACCTTGTGTGACCTTGAGCATGTTGCTGAGGCCCAGTGCCTGTCCGTGTATAATAGGGACAGTGATGATGTCCATGATAGGCACGCACAGTGTGGTCCACGGGAGCCTGAGCAGGGACCCTGGGCCATGGAAAGCCGCTCTATGTGGTGACAGTAGTTGTCACGGTATTATTAATGCCCTGGTGGAAGTGGGTCCTTTCAGCCCTCTTTCTGAGGCAGCCTGGGAGGCCAATAGGCGCTGACCCCAAAGCACAGGTTCTTCCACAGGTGGGCGCTGTGACTGCCTGCCCAGGGCCTTCTCTGCACAGGAGACACATGGAGATCTGGTGAGGCTGCTGTGTCCATTGTTCAATCAATCAGGCTAATCTGCCTGCCCCTCGATAAGGGGAGAGATCGGGTTTCAGGGAGATTTTCCTGGGATTACTTCTAGTAGCCGCTCAGTCTAGACAGGCCTCTCAGTTACAGGGGTGCAGACAAAGGCGACAAATGGGAATGCCTAGCCCTCGGACGCCTCCTACCCCCTCCATTCCCTCCCTTCCATCTTCCTTCTCTCTTCCTGGGGGGCCAGGGCAGGGAAGAAACCAGCCTGTCAATCTTGGGGGCCATGGTCCATCTGGGAGAGGGTCCTGAGCCCCCAGGTTCTGAGCCCCCATAGCCTGCCCAGGTTGGGGACCAAGGAACCATCAGAGTTCAAGTGACTACAGAGTTCAAGTATCTGCAGAACGTGAATTCTGTGCAGGGTGCAGGGAAGAGGGGCACGTGTTATCCTGTTATGTCCCTGGAAGGCTCTCACGGGGCAGCCAAACTTGCTGCGCCCATTTTACAGATGAGGATAGGAAGGTGCAGCCCCACAGATGTAAAGGGGTGAAAATGAGACTTGAATGGAGGCCTGTCATTGGGGCTACCCTGGGAACATGGTGGGGAGAGTTGTCCTAGTGCTGAGGGGACATTTTCCAGCTCCCATCTCTGGCCTCTGTGCGTGTGTGTGTGTGTGTGTGTGTGTGTGAAATGTTCCTAATACACTGCTCTTTGGCATAGCTTACCTGTCATAAGAGGACCCAGAAAGCCAAGAAGATGGGCTGAGTGGCCTGCCTAGGTGCCTCCGTTCTGGGTTCTAGCCTGGCTTGGCTACTCCCTTGCTCTATGACCTGGGCAAGTTGCTCCTGGTCATCAGCATTCTCTGTAAGACAGGCATGGTGTCCACCCTGTCTGGCGGAGGGGTGTGGGGAGAGTTGCTGGAGAGAACATGATTGAAATGTTTTTGGAAACTGTGAAGTGCTGTGCCAAAGCTAGTGACCAGTTCCTAGAATGCTGTCTGCCACAGAGTTGGCCAGGAATGAATGAATGAGAACAACCCTCCTTCTAAAACGGGGTTGCTGAGTCTTGTCTGCTATCCTCTCAACCTCCCTAACTCCCCTAAACCTGGGGAGTAGGGCAGCCACCCTGGAGACCAGGTGTCTGCAGGGGTCTCAAGGAGTTGGAGCTGCAGGAGCTGTCCCTCCCAGTGTTCCTGGGAGAAGAGCTGGAGCACTGGCCCTCGCTGGTGTCCTGGAGACTTGTAGGTATGACTTTCCCCTCAGATACTGCTGTGTCAGGGAGACCGTGAGGGTGGGAGGGGCCTGTATGCAGGGCCTGCCTTCCCCAGGCTTTTGTGACAGTCCAGAGAGGGACTTTGAGTAGACATGGACTGGGGGGGAGGGGGACTGACTGGATGAAACCTTGGCCATGTACATATGTGCACATGTCTGAGAGCTCTAGGAACACAGAGATAGACACAGCTCTTCATTTTGTTGACTCATCTATCTTGAGTTTGAAACAGGATCTGATATAATTTCACATTTCTCCTTCTCTACATTTTTCCCCTATGCTCTCTGACCAAGTTAGAGGTTTGGCCCCATAAAATATTGCTCCTTTAATGAATTAGCATTCCCCAGAGTAGCAAAACCAAATCCTGTTAACAGAACCCCAAACAGTAACAACTGCTACTTCTACTGCTACTGCAAGTTGGGCAAGTCCCTAAGCTATTGCTTTTCTGTAGAAATGGCTTCTACCTTCAAGTCAGCTGTGTCTGGAGGGCCTAGAATCAGAACTTGACCTTGTATGTGAACCAGGGAGGGCAGAGAGAGTGTGTGGTTCTGCACACTTTCTCCTATAGGAAACAGGTGTCTAGCCTGTGCGTTGTGCCATTCAACTCACAGAGGACACGGTAGAAACTAGCAGGGAGGAGGAATAGCTATGGCAAGGTACATAGTTTTGACTCTCAGTTATCTGAGTTAGAGGCCCGGATGATCCAAACACTGCTAGCTGTGTGGCTTAGGCAAGTCAGTCAACCTCTCTGAGTCTCTCTGCTTTCTCATCTGGGAAACAGGAAGAGTGACAGGACTTAGGTTGTGAGGCCACTGTGTTCTGTGGGCCTGATAGAGCTGGGTGAGGAGGGCAAGCTTCCAGAAGGGTTTTCCTGGCAAGGCTGAGTGTGGGAGTTGTTGGCAGGGCTTGCAAATCCACTGTCAGGGCCTCTGTTGCAGGCTCGGTGGGGTACTAGGCCTTGGGTGCCTCCACTCATGTCTAGATTTTCAAATGCATTAAAAATGCCACTGGGCTCAGAGCAAATGCCAGTTTAGCCTGAGTCTGGCTTCCCCTCTGTAATGGAGAGTCTTGAATCTCCATCGAGCCATGCATGGCTGCTCCCAGCAAGATGAGCAGAATAATAATGAAATCAGCATGTGCTCATGGATGTTGACGGTGTTATTAGCATCTCTGGATTTGATGAACCCTAATCTTTTCAGCCGTCAGTGAGTGAACAATGTCAGGAAAACCAAAGTGGGGACCATGGGTGGGAAGCAGAGATGGTCATTGGAAAAGAAGAGATGGCAGCTGCTCGATCACGCCCTCTCTGTAGAGCCGAATGGACCCCTTGACAGTGCTGGGACTCAGTTTTCTTTCTCTACCAAATGGGATAATTCTTATTCTGTCTATCCACTGGGCTGACTTGAAGCCTGCATGAAACTGAATGTTAAGAAATATAAAATCTTGTACAGAATCGTGTGTCTCTGGGTGGATAATCACTGACAAGAGATGATTCGGAAAACTCTGTTAGTTACATTTCAGTTTCTGACAGTTAAGAGTGACATGGAAAATGTGTCAAATAAGACAACTGCTTACATTTCTAAGAACACACACTCTGGGTTTTACAATTAATTATGCATCTTTCTAGCGTCTTCAACAGAGCAAAGCAGACAAAAGTTAGCCTATTCCTTGGAGAAATGACTGATTCCTGGGTCGGGGCAAGAAAAGTACAAGATGAGCCAGGAGCATCTCATTATGCCAGAAAGTAAGGAAGGGCGTAAAGAAGGCTGGGGAGATGTCAATAGGACAGGGAAATGGCTCCCACTGGCCCAACGTGGGACAGTTGAATATCAAAATATAGAATGAATGTAATGGATTCAAAATCATCAACTGGGTGCAGTGGCACACACCTGTAATCCCAGTGGCTGGAGAGGCTGAGGCAGGAGGATCACCAATTCGAAGCCAGCCCCAGAAACTTAGCAAGGCCCTAAGCAACTTAGTAAAACTCAGCCTCAAAAAAAAAAAAAAAAAAAAAAAAGCCATTTTGCAGCTCTCCTGAGCCCACATTGGTACAAATAAATAGGTGTAGAAGAAGAAAACATTTCTTCTCATGGTAGAATTCCAACTGATCAATACCAGTATAATAATAATTTAGGCAAAATCAATTAAAATTTTTCACATTTAAAAGTATACATATTTTACATATATGTGTGTTGTATGTACATACTACAACACATATGACATGTAAGATATATATTAATATATATAATATATTAGGCATGCTACGGCTCTATTCTCTGCTATAATTCAAAACCTACTCAAATATTCACTAGCTTGTCCCTATACTTAATGATTGCAGGGTACATTTTTAAAGTTTCTGTCTGCGTTCTTGTTTGGTTGTGCATCTTTCTCTAGTTTGTAGCTGTCCTTTTTTGCTGTTGCCAATGTCATGCCGTCGGGCAGTCCTGTCTCATCGTCCACTCCACTGCTCCTGTGTGGACCGACTCGGACGCCACAGGAGAAGCTTGTCAGGGCCGCATCCCTGGCTCTGAGGAGGCGGAATGAGCTTTCTGTGCATGGAAGTCATGACAACTCTTGGCTGTTGAGACCTTGTGGCCTGTTTCTTGGCTTTGAAAACATTCTGCACAGAGAAGCCTGGATCCCACGCTACAGGTGGCGACCACGAACATCCAGTTTCTTTTCCTAGAGCGGTTTCTTCTGCACTGTAGTCAATAGGTTGTGTAAGATTGTGCACCCTCCAGCCCACAGGGGAGCCCAGAAGTTGCCAAGTGCTAATGGGTTGGCCAAGGCCATCTGCAGGACAAGTTGTAGGCAGTCACTTGTGAGGGGATTCCAGGGGTACCACCCAGGGAAATGCCAGACAGATGATTCTTTAAATGAAAATAAGCAAACCCATGGCTGTTAATGAGCTGAGTAATGGCTGCAGCAGTACTTCCAGGCCCAGCTGCTCAGCGCAGAGACAAATGCTATTTCTTCACTTGCCAGTCCACACACTCCAAGAGACTCTTCATTTGCATGTTGGCTGGGTCATTGTAAGACCTGCCGCTGTGCCTGTCCTTGCCTCCCAGGACCTGGGAGGAAGGTGTGTGTGGGGGGGACAGAGCCCTGAGACAACGGTTGTCTACGGAGACCACATTGCCAGTGATACCTCTGGGCTCAGGGGCACTGAGATAGGACAAACGGCCCTGGGCTCTGGGAAACTGTTCCAGGAAGTTTGGTCTGCCACCCGCAAATAGATGTTCATCATCCAGGAACGGGAAATTTGTTTTCTGGATTCATTTTCATGTGCTATTTACGTTGGCCACTCTCCTCAGAACAACCTTGGCTAGTCAGGGAAGAAAAGAGGGATCATGCTATGCCCACTTTGAAAAGGTCATTCCAAGAGGTCGAGTGGCTGGAGGGGAGTTTTGATAGTCAGTCGTGCCCTTTCTTGGCAGGGCCTGGGCTGGGTTTGGGCTGGGCATTCTCTTGGGAATGGTAGCACAGTGTGTGGTGCCAGGAGAGGCCCAGAAGACAGCTTGTGTCAGGTAGAAGGTGGTTTCTTCCAAAGTACAGCCATCAGGAGCCAAAGAGGTGGCTGCTTGTGGGACCCAGGTGTCAGGACCTTTGGGGACTCTCCTTACCTTCCTCTTTCCTTAAGCAGCACCTGTTTTCTGTGTATCCAACTGCAGCAGGCCCCAGGATAATTCTGTCATCTGTGGTAAAAGCCACAGATGACAGAATTGGGAGGTGGATGATCTGCCCTCAAGCCTCATGTCTGCCAGGGCATAAGACAATGCCTGCAGATGTTTCCCCTCTCCCTTTGGAACTCTGGGTCTTCACCATCATTTAGGGGGCCAGAATAGAAGACCTCCAAGATGTCCTCCAGGCAGCATAATACCCACAAAGCCACTTGCCTGGCAACTGTACTCAAGAAAGGTCATAGCTGTCCCCATACGCAACCCCTAGGCGGGGAGCTCACACAGACCCCAATCTCCCTGGAAACTTTTAAGATCTTCTTTTTGTCTTCATAGTTGGACCGTTTCCCTGCAACACGTCCAGGTGTGAACTTTTTATTTATCCTATCTGGGATTTGTTGGGGTTTCTAAATCTGAGGGTTAATATCTTCCACCCGTCCTGGAAAAACTTCTCCCATTATCTCTTTAAAAATCTCTCCCCTTGGGGCTGGGGATGTGGCTCAAGTGGTAGCACACTCGCCTAGCATGTGTGAGGCACTGGGTTCAATTCTCAGCACCACATAAAAATAAAATAAAGATATTTTTTAAAAAATATCTCCCCCATTCTGTTATGTCCAGAAAAACTCATGAGATATGTACCAAATCAATTTTCTCAGTCTATCTTCCATTAAATGTTTGAAAGAGGTACTCATGACAAAAACAATTACTTTTTGCTCACAGATTGGGGGCGGGTCATGTGGCTCAGGTCTGAGACTGCAGGAGCCAGGGATGAACTGTCTTGCACTGGAGGCCGAGACAATCATTAGGTACATTAGCCTCTGCACATTTCATGGTAACTCACATTCCATTGGCCAAAAGAAGTCACGTGGCAAAGCCCAAAATCAATGGAGTAGGAAGTCTACCTGACCACAGAGGGGGGTTGGGAAAGGTGAGTTTTTTTCCTGAACGTAAACACAATCTACCTTGAGGGAGGGAAATTAATATAAGCAAAATATACTATCTTACTATAAAGAAACAAGACTGCCCCCACCCTAACCTCCCAAAACCATAATGTACAATCCAGTACTGAGACAAATTAGCCATACTACCTTTCCTATTTGAAATGGGAGGCACAAAGCACAGTTACATAGCAGGGTCTTCCTTCTGGTAAACACTGTGAGAACCGCCTACCCTAGGGTCAGGGACTCTTCCTTGATTAGGTCCCAGCTCTACTCTTTGGGAGCAGCTCCAAGATCCATTGTTCTCCGTGGCTCTTGGTTTCCCTCTCTGTGAGTTCCTTCCTTTCCACCTTCTTCCTTTCCTTCTTCCTAAGAAAATATCAGGAGATATTCCCTCCTTTTAGTGATTGAGTAACTTTCTCTGCCTCCTGCCTGCAGGTAGAAAGCAGAGGTCCAGGGCTTCCTTGTGTGAGCCAGTTGTCATGAACCATACTCCATAAGGACCCGCAAGGAAGACAGGAGCTCAGGAAAGAACTGGCCCATTTGCAACAGAATTCAGAGTTCTGAGGTCCTTGGACTTTCAGAGCTGCCAGATGGAATGTTTCCTGGCCACATTAAGGGTGGCTTAATGTGGCTCCTTGGCTTCTCAGGTTTGGTTTGGTTTGAAATCAGGACTCCTTCCTGAGGACCACAGTGGTTTTTGTCACACACATTTGGACTTAAACTTCCACCCACCTGTTGGGTTTGCTCCCCCCCGCCAAAAAAAAAGATTAATGCACAGCCATTGAGCCACTGTTTCAAAACAAAAATCAAACAACAAATGAGGCCATCACGCCATCATCTCCCAAAACCTCAAAACCTCTGATTAGATGAAGGTCATAACTGGTAGATCGTTTTAACAGGACAAAATGACTCCCATGGAAGCTTAATGAACTCAACATGCCTATCATTAAGTCAGAAGAGGAGAAAAGAGCTATCTCCAAAGAATTGTGGGTGTGGCTTTTGGCACGTGGAGTTGGCCTTGGTGGGCTTGGCAGGCCATGGTGGTCTCATGGCTCAGCCTCAGCTAGAGCTTTTGGCCCTGTGGTTTCCCACACCTGTTCTGGTTTTGTTTCTCATTTTAGCTGACCCTTAACTTCACAGGTTGGGTGATCGTGTCTTATACAATGTTTCTGGATGTCGGTGGGAGGATGGCCTCCGGTGCTACCAGGAGCACATCTCCTCTCCCTAGTTGCCAAATCCCATTCATCCCTGGCACTCAGCAGGGGTCTCAGCAAGCCTCAGGGTCCCAGCCCCAAAGTGAGCTCAGGGCCATTTGGAGGAAGAAGAGAAGCTTGTCCCAGAGAGGGCAGGATGTGCAGACACAAGGAGAGAATCTACATTTGAGAACACACATTTGAGAACCTACAGTGTGCAAGACGCTGTGCTGGTGTCCCCTCGACTCTTTGTGTATACATAAGGGCATATATATATATATATATATATATATATATATATATATATATATATATTTCACATAATCTTATTTAATCCTCACAAAACTTTTGACATGTGTTTACAAAGGAGAAAACTGAGTCTCAGGAGTGGCAAATAACGTAGCCAAAGGTGCACCTCAGTTGAGAAGCCCCGGCTGCCTGGCTCTGAAGTCCATCCCTATTGATGGATGTGAGTGGCTGGGGAGGCTGAGTGGGAGGCAGCATGGACCAGTGACCCATGAACACACAGCTCTGACCTGCTTCATTTCTGAGCATGGGTGTGTGCAGGCTGGTGGTGGCATCCATGCAGGGCAGATTTTGAAGGAATTTTGCCCTCTTTCCTTTTCATGATGGTTATAGACCTTCAAATGATACATTAAGTCTTTATGGTGGGGGCGCCAGGGTTTGTACATGTGGGCAGAGGGCCGCGTGCAGGGTTAGGGCTTTACTGTGTTTAGGGTTGGAATCTGCAGCTGCAAGTGGTTGGAGCCCTTTGCAAGACAGGTGTGTGTGGTAGGGCTCAACTGTGAGGCTGTTCTCAGAACCCCCGCAGAAGTTCTAACTGCCGTCTTGTTGAGTTGCTCCCAAAACTCTTGCCAACAAGGCCCAGCAACCCCCAGTTCTTCAGGTTTAGTTGGGGGTTTGGTTTTGAATCGGGATTCATTCTTCAGAATCACAGCAGCTTACCAGTGACGTTTTCCTACCCCTCTTTCATTGAAAAAGTTGCATTTCATCTCTCCCCTGGCACTAACCCTGCCCCCATGGAGTCTGTTCCTCTATGAGTCACCTTTGTTAATGATGACGTGCCCGTCACTGGCGAGGCAGGCACTAGCAGATGTTAGTGGCAGAGGGAGAAAGGACACTGCTTAGACCATGGCATGACAGCTGACATGTCCTCAGGGAATAGAAGGCTCCTTATGCTGCCCTGGCCCTCAGATTTCCACTAGAGGGGCAGGGTGCTCTGCCAGGGCAGTGGGACAGTCCCAGGGGGCTCTGCTGCTGTGTGGCAGGTGATGAGCTGGCTTAGCTTTAGAATCACTCTCTGAGCACAGCAGCTTTGGACCTGGGGCCTCAGGTGGAATTCTGACTCAGGAGGAGAAATGCCAGGGCAGGAGGGGAGCCTACTGATGAAGAGAGTCAGAGTCAGACAGACTTGGGTTTCAGCCCTGGCTCTGTCTCTTGCCTATGTGACCTTGAGCAAGTTCCTTGATTTCTCAAAGCCTCAGCCTTCCTACCTGGGAGGATGAGGATAATAATTGTTGCTACCTCGGAGTTGTTGGAGGCCTTTTAGCATGGCGCCCGGCACATGGTAGGCAGTAAATAAATTCTGCTTATTGTTGCTGGCCCCTGGACCCCATGAGGCTGCCTCTGTTGGTTCTGGTCTGAAGTAGAGAGGGAAGCCTAGGAAAAGATCCCGATAATTCAGACTCAGCGCAGAACATGCATTACCACATTGCCCAGGTGATACCCTTCAGCTCTGGGAGCAGAGACCTGAAAGGGGAGGAGGGAAGGGCTCCTCCCATGGCTTCCTTAAGCATCTTGCTCCCTACTCAGCTGAGGTTGGGCATCCCATGTCCAGGTGCTCCTGGGAGGCCAGTGGCTGGGGTTTTGTACCAGCACCTGAACTTGACTGGGGTTTGCAAGGTCTTTCCTAAATAAAGGCTGAGGTGGAGTCTGTGTTACTGGGAATGGGCATGTGGAGAGGGGGTAGGCATTCTAGGGTCCCAGGAAGAATTAGAAGCAATGTGCAAGCCTGACATTTGGCAATGGACAGGTCTTCATCTTCTGGGCTGCAATGTACCTGCAATTGGGCTAGGCCCACAGGCTCAGTCAGGCAGAAGTGTGGGTGCTCCTGGTGCACACTTGGGGAGGGAAAGGGGGTGTCTCCACAAGGGGGCTTGGAAGGGCCACACTGGCCCATCCCAGGCAGCTTTTGCCTCCTTGATTGGCTGATCGACTTGCTGCCAGGAATGGTCACCCTTGACTGGGAACACAAAGGGCAGTTGGAGAATAGCAGGGAGACTATCTGGGGAAGAAGTTATAGGGGACAGATGGTGACAGGGAATACCTGCTCCTTACAGTCCCTAGGCAGCCTGTCCAAGCGTGTTTTCCCTGTCCCTTCATTGCAGGCAGCAGAGCAGCTGCAGGGACCTGGAAATGAGGGGTAGAGGGAGGCCCCACTTGTCTCCATGAGGGACACTTTCAGGTGCCTGCCCATTCCCTGCACACCCCACCCTAGAAGGAGAGCCTCTCAGGGAAATGCTCTTCTGAGACAAGAGACTTCAAAATGAAAACAAAAACAATTCAAATAAAACAGGTAACATAAGATGAGCAGGCATCTTGGAGCAGGCCCTGGGCTAAGTACCATGATTCCAAAGAGCCAAGAAGGGCCACCACGCACCTCATGGAGGGCTGACAGCATGTCCACTGCTCGGCTTTACCATCTCCTCTGCCCACTGAGCCACATGCAGCCCTTTAGGTGGGGATCATGAACAAACCTTCTTCCCACCTGGTGAGACTGAAACTCAGAGAAAATCTGGGTGCTCAACAGCAACAGAAGTAGGAGTCACACCCAGACTCATGGGCTCCAGAGACCTGTTGTTAACCAGCTGGCTGTCGCGTGCCCTTGTGTCTCCCATGGGGAGCTGCAGTGTCCAACATCCATGTAGGAGCTTGCCCTCCCTGCTGCAGGTGAGAGCCCAGAGTCTGTTCCCTGTGTCACCTGTGGCTCTTCATCACCTGTCTTCCACTCCAGCATGAGTCTGTAGTATTGAGAACAAGACAGGAGTCCATGGTTGTCTTCAAAAGGTGGGTGCTATGACAAGTTTGATTGGGGTGCTGAGGAAGGCCTGGGTCCTGATCCCTTCAATGAGGAGGGGCCGCCCTGGTCCTGAGTCTGCCCAGGCACAGGACAGGGGCTCTGTGCTTCCTGGGCCAGCAGGTGCCCCCAAAGTCTCATTCATCCTGGGTTGCATCAGAGGGTGAGTGTCAATGGGGGAATGGGTGCCTTGTGGGGAAAGTCCAGTCATCTACTGGACTTCCTTCCCTTGGTGAACAGAGCACATGGAGCTCAATAATTGGTTATTTCTCTTTCTGGTAGTGTAAGGAGCACGTGTGCCCCCAGGGTCTTTGAGGTCACTATAATAGGCAGAATAGTGCCCAAAGATGTCCATATCCTAAAACTCTGGAACTTATGCATATGCTCCCTTACATGGCAAAAGAGATTTTGCAGATGTGATTAATTAAGGATTTTGAAATGAAGGGATTATTTTGGATTAGCCAGCTAGGCCCAATGTTCTTATAAAGTGGGAGGCAGGACTACTACTCAGAGAAGGCCAGGAGCAGAGGAGAGGAGCAGAGGAGAAAGAGAAAAGGAGAGGAGAAGGAAGGATAAGAAGGAAGGAGGAGAAGGAAGAGGGAGATGCTGTGTAGCTGGCTTTGCAGATGGAGGAAGGGCCATGAGCCAAGGAATGCTTACAACTTCTAGAAGCTGAAAAAGACAAAGCAACATAAGGAACACAGTTCAGGAGACACTTTGATTTTTAGAGTGAGACCCATTTTGGGCTTCAAACCTCCAGAACCACGAGACACTGTGTGTTATTTTAAACCAATAATCTGTCACAGCAGCAACAGGAAACTAATATACACACTCAGACCTGAAGTTAGACCTGAGCTACTGAACAGAGCTTTGCCTCCCTCCATTCTGATCATCACCCTGGGAAGGGCGCCAGGCCACTCTTCTCAAACACAGTGACAGCTCTGTGGCCACGTCTGTCCTCCACCCTCCTATGTTTTCCTTTCAGAGATGCACCTGATAGCAGAATAGGGGCGAACAGAGGGATGTCAGATCAGGGTGAGGGGCAACCTTTGTCTCACTGACATAGGACAGTGAGACTTCATTTCTTAGCAATCCCAATTGTGACAATGATTTTACTCTATCCCACTAAATTTCTTAACCAATATCTGGCCTTGTCAGGAACTGTCAGACTCTGGGGACACACAAGGGGTGGGATGGTGGGGACAGATCTTCTCCATGCAGGCCAGCCTTTGCTCCCAGAACCAGATTGATGCTCACATTCCCAGACCTTTTAACAACTTAGAAAAACAAACCAACTCTTTGTCCAAAGGGGAGTTTAGTAGACAATTGCTGTGGGATTTGGACATTTCAAGGCGTTCTAGAGGAGGGTTAGGCAACACAGTAAAGCAGACAGATTGAGACAATCACACCTGCCTCCCTAGCAGTGACAAAAGTCTGGTGACTGGCTGCTGAGTGGGTCCCTCTGCCCCTTATGCCTCATTTTCCTACCTGCTGCCTCCAGATGACCTGCGAGGTTCATCCTCTCGACTGGCGCAGCTGGTGGATTCCCGGCTGGCATACCATCCCGGCTTATTTTTATATAACTTTCATTCTGAGGAATTCTTGATCCACTTAAAACAAGAAGAAACCATTTCACAAGTGATTCCCCCTCCCCCAATTGTCCTACAATGTAAGAATTTCACAAAGATGGTTAGCAGATGATCCTTAGAATTTTCAAAGAGATATCAATTTTCCAGAGAATTCTAGGCCAGAATGGGGCAGAGAGATGGCAGCTTTATGAGGGAGATGCTGGGTGGCCTTGGCTCCTGTCTGTGAGGCCTCCCCACCTCAGCCAGTCATAGGACTGCAGGAGCCCTGGCCTCTCGGGACCCTCCTGTGGCTAACCAGCCATGGAGGGAGGGTTTAATCTGCAGCAGCTGTAAAAATGGTCCAATCACTGGGAAGACCCTCCTAAGCACTAAAAACAATACCATCCCTGCCTCCCCAGCGTCACCAACTCAATATAAGAAATGATTCGAAACCGTGATGTCAAAATTAAAGCCATTCCTTGTTATGGTCTGGATGTGAAGTGTCCCCCAAAAGCTCATGTATGAGACAATGAAAGAAAGTTCAGAGGTGAAGTGATCAGGTTTTGAGAGCCTAATCCGTGCATTAATTCACCGATAGAGATTAACTGGGCAGGAACTTAGACAGGTATGGTGTGGCTGGAGGGAATAGGTCATGCATTTGGGGTATATATTTAGTCCCTGGTGAGCAGAACACTTTCCCTGCTACCTGATGGCAATATCCTGAGTAGCTTTTCTCCTCCACACCCTCTGCCATGATGTTCTGCCTCACTGGGGTCCCTAGCTATGGAGTTGGCCATCTATGGACTGAGACCTCTGAAATTGTGAGCCAAGCAACTTTTTTCTCCTCTAACTAAAACATACCTTTTCTCCTTAAACTTTTATCACTTATGTAGAAACCTGGTTTGCCTTTAAGCCTGGAGTGTTTTGCACCATAGCCCTTAAAGCTGTGGGCTTTGGAGTTTGTCTCTTTCTCCCCATGTCACCTTGGGTAAGCCAATTCACCTCCAATTCCCTCATTCTCAAAAAGGAGATAATGGTATCTTCCTGTGTTAGTCAGCTTTCTGTTACTGTAACAAATATTTGAGTTAACCAATTTATAAAGAGAAAAAGGTTATTTTGGCTCAGAATTTTGCAAGTTTCAGTCCACAGATGGTTAGGCTCACTGTTCTTGGGCCTGTGGCAAGGCTGCACATCATGGTGGAACAAAACCACTTACTCTGTGGCTAGGAAGCAAGAGAGAGAAGAGACTAGAGTCCCACAATCCCCTTTAAGGGCACACCCCACAATGATTCACCAGACCCTAACTTTTAAAGTTTCCACCATCTCTAAACTGCACCAAGCTGGGGACCAAGCCCTTAACACATGGGCCCTCGGGGGACTCTCAAGACCCAAGCCATAGCAATTCCTTACAGAGTTGTTAGAGTGCCAAGCTACCATTTATTGAGGACTTATTAAATGATGGGCACAAATGCTGTGTATGTAATCTTCACAAGTTCACCATAGTTGTATGTGTCTGAGTGTGGGGTGACTATTGTTCTTATTTTGTAGGTAAGTTATAGACTCAGAGAACCTAAGTGACTCACCTAAGATCAGTTAGTAAGTGGCAGAGCTGGGACCCAAACCAAGAACCAGAAAAAGGTCTGTGTTTTTAACCACCTGAGATGATGCCTACCACAGGGCCCGAAGGCCTGTCCCTTACCTGTGCCTTGCTCAGTATAACTGAATGAGCAGAGAGCTAGGCATCAGTGTCTGCAAACCCAGCCCCAAGGAATGTGTTGGGTCTCAGGCATAAAACCCTGATTCCCTTGACCTTAATGGGGTGGCAGGCAGGCGGGTGGCGTTCTTGGGGGTGATTCCAGGGCAAGACTGGGCAGGAGAATGGCCCTGTGAAATTCCCTGAGCTGCCCTTCTGCTCCTTCTGGGCAGCCAGGCAGACATCCCTGAGTTGGAGTCCGGATCCTGGAAGCGGGCAAGGGGTTGCTTAGATTTAAGGGGTAAGTTCAAAGCAAAAAGGAAGCTCTCTTTAAATTGAAGGGCAGCATGAGTGTTGGGGCCAAAGGAGGATGGTGGAGAATTTCTAGTAAAACTTTACAGCTTCCGCGTTTCCCCTCCTCTCCATCTTCCCATGAAAGTCATGCATCTGGGGGGCCGTCTCGGCTGAGTGAGGGCAGGAACTACCCTGAGCCCAGCTGGGGTGGGTGGGGGCTTCCGGCTTCATTAGTGCCCGCCTAGGGTCCTGGTGGACAGAGAGCCTGCAAAATGGGGGGTGATGCTCTAGGCCCATGGGTGGGGAGGAACAGCCATGGGATGCTCTCTAGGACCAGATGGCACCGACTGTCCTCTAGTTCCTGCTGGACTGCACATGGGCAGAGGAAGCTCAGCTGTTGTCCCTTTTATGCGTATTGACTTAGTGGAGTGCAAACACGTTAAAAGTTCACTTTCTCCTTTATAGGAGTCTATAAAAAGGCTCTTAAACCGGAGTCCTAGGGCTTGAGCGAGACAAATGTAGGATCAGGCCTTGGGGAGGGCACAGTGCTCCTCTCCACCTTCAGCATGGAGCTGTGCGTCGATTCAACATCTTGCTTCAGCTTGGAGCCCTGGCACCGTGGCCTGGCCGTCTCCACTGCAGCAGGCTCACACCAGTGGGCAGAAGAGTCCAGCTGCGGGTCGGCCCTGAGGCTGGCAAGCTGTTTCTGGTGAGTCCCTGGTGGTCTTCTGGGATGTGGGGGGAGAGGCTTCCCTGGCCCAGGAAGACCTGCTGAAGGTCTGTCTTTCTGCATTTCTGAACAAACAGGTTTCTGCGGGACAGGAAACATCCTCATTGACAAGTGAGTGCAACAGTAATCCTGCCTGGTGACGTGGGTTCTGGGGCAGCTTGCAGGGGTGAGGGAGAGGGTAAGAGGCCTGAGACAGGGATGAGGCCGTCTCAAGTTGGATCTCTAGTGTCCTGTTTGGTCTTTGGAGCCATAGAGCCCACCAGATGCCTTGTCCCTGCACTTGATCTTAGCCAAAGGCTGAGAAGCATTAAGATTCCTTGACCCTGAAAAACATTCCCTTCAAGGACATGGAGCAGCCAGGTGATGAGGGACCTGAGCAAGTGGAGTGGGGGCCATGGGATCTTTAGGAATATGCCTGTACTACTTATACCTCCATTCCCTCATCTGTCAGCTTGCAGGGCGCTCCCTGCTCTGCCAGCCAACCTCATGAGGACTCCACAGGGATGCAATGAGAGAGGGGTTTGGGGCTGGTGGGATGGTGTGTCCTGTCCAGTGGACCTGGTCTGTAGCAGGCTATGGCAGGGCTACCAAGTGACCTGGTGTTGAGTCTAGTGCTTAACACTTATTTGCCCAACAAACAGCGAATTGCTAAATTAATAGAGGTGCTGGGGTTCATTCTGAGAGTCTGGCCACAGTCACCCTGCCCTTTTCTCTGTGCCTTGGTATATGCTCTGGCTGTGGCTTTGAGCAGGAAAATACAGGTTGCTTCTGTCATAAATTGGGTGTCCACCTGACATCTGTCCCTTCTAGCTCTGCTGATCTGACCCTTGCAGGACGCCACAGCCCTGAGGGGGTTTGCAGCACAGCTGGGACCTTAGCCCATCTCCCCCACCCCATGGCCCCTGGGGTGGGGTGGAGCAAGGCAGTGAGGAGGTCCCTCTCAGATCTGGGAGTGCTTCGTGGGAACACAGCCCCCCACTGGCCTGGAGTGAACTCTCCCAGGCCACTCTAAGGAAAGACACATCAAGGGCTTGGGGACCCTCAACCAGGTTCCAATAAATCTGAGCTGTTTTGAGAGAAAGAATGCTCAAGCTGAATGGCAGGCAGGCAGGGGAACAGAGACACCTTTTGGAAAAGACAGTCATCCCTTTGCATGCAGATCTAGTCAGCACAGGAGGTTAGATGGTTCTGCCCTCAGAGCAGGCCAGCTTTGCTGTCAGAGCTATTCCATGCTACCTGTCCTTGCCTCTCTAAGTGTAGAAGATGGAGCCATGTCACAATATGTGGGGAGTTAAATCATAATCAATGTCAGGCACCCAGCTCCATGCCTGGAACATAGAGATGTTTGGTACGTGGGTATTACTATTTCATTGTCATAATTATCAGTCATTATCACTATTAATAGCATGGAACCATTTGCTCATGGAATTGTACTGACTCAGGCAAATGGCATAGACGCTCAGGTGGTCACTCTGAAAGCCTCTGTGGTGTTCTAGGACAGAACTGCATAATACAGCTTTCTTCCATCCTGGAGCTCTGTCATCAGCACTGTCCACCATGGCAGCCACTAGCCACATGTGGCCACCTTGTACTAGGAATATGACTAGTGTGAAGGAAGAATGGAATACTTCATTTAATTTTAATTAGTTTAAACTTAGTCACCTAAATAAGCTAGCGTCTATTGAATTGAAATGTGTTCCTTGCAATCTGGACATTGCCTGGTTCCTCTCTGAGCCGCAGCACCATGTGGAGAGGGGCTTCAGCTGCCTCTAGCACCCTTGGCTGCACAGAGTAAAGGTGGGTCCTAGAGGCCGATGGCACTGATAACCATGGGGCGAGGAAGTTGAGCTGGGTGCTGTCAACACAGGCCATAAACAGCATTTGGATTTCAGCCATGGCAGGTAGATGGCTTCCAACCTGCATGGGCATAGAAGCCATAGAAGTCATTCCCATTTATTAGGCATATATGGGTGTCACTGTGCTGTCAACTCTGCAGAAGAGGACAAGGTGCCCTGAGGAGGTCAAGTGACTCACCACACCATCACACAGTGGTAGCCCACCTCTCCAAGCTCCTCCCTGTTTCTCAGACCACAAATAAAGGCCTAGCCAGGCTTCCTACTGAAGGACAGCCAGAGGCTCAGGGTCATGGGCCGCAGAGCAGTGCTTTCCTTACCTGGAGAGCTTCTCCATGTGCTCACCTCTATAGGGCTCCCAGTAATGACACCCCTGTCCTCCACCCTGTCATCTGATGCAGTGCTGTGACTGGGGGTGGCCAGGGCAGCAGGTAGCTTTGCATTTTACAGCCCTGGGAACGGAGGCTTTAACCAGAGATCCCCGCAGGGAGCGGGCCAGTCCCCCAGGAGACGGCAGGCTTTCTGTCCCTGGGCCTACTTCTCCCACCCTCACCCCTCCCTGCCTTGCGACCACTTCCTGTGGCCACTTGCGGAGCGCGCTGGCCACGCCCGTGGCACATCCCCAGGAGCTGGCTTCAAGAAGTGCGGCCCTGGGAGGCTGGGCAGGGCCCAGAGTGGGGTGGTCCTGCCCCGTGGGGCGGGGGCTTGACAGCCCTTAATAGGCACATTGTCCCCTCGCTGCCGAGAGCGCCGCCCGGCCACTTCCTCACACGCCGCGCGCTGGGTGAGCTCATGTCTGAGCGGCGGGCGGCTCGAGCGCCCAGCCCGGCTGCAGGGAGGCCCAGCGGCTGGCGAGGCCCGCGCGGGCTGGGGCCGGCGAGTCCTGAAGCGGAACGTTGTAATGAGCGACGCCGGCTGGATTTATGGGGCTGCGCACGTGCGCCTGGCCTTCCTGCGAGGGCCTCCGCATGGGAGCAAAAACAAGGCCTGGCCCGAGGACGGCGCGACGGGTCTTAACAAGAGCCCGCGCATTACTGGAAGGCCCCCGGCCGCGACCCCAGTGTGAGGAGGAGGAGCGCTCAGGACCAGTTCCCCGGTCAGTCTGAGCTCTGTCCAGGAGGGAGCACAGGGTCCCCCGGCAGGCAGACCACTCCCTGGCTCGGTGACTGAGGAGGGACAGGTGCTGGTTCAATCTTCTCACTTTTCCTGATCTGTAAAATGGGAACCCACAGTTATTGAGGCCAGTGGGAGGCAGCGTATCAGAATGAACAAGAACTGATTTCAGAGCCAGTCATTATCTTGCTTTGAATGTGGTTTGGCCATGTTCTTGCTGTGTGGCCTGGGCAAGTCACTTCACCTCCCTGATCAAAACTCTTACTTAAAAAGCAGGGATCTAAGGTTCTCTTTATAAGGTAGTTAGGAGGATTTGCTGAAATACCACATGCAGGCCCCTCAGTCCTCACAGTGTGACTTCTGTGCAATGGCAACGTCTCTTGTGCTGTTATTTTCCCACCCAAGCATGGAGGTGGCAGATTCCTCTGAGTCTTATGGTGGGCTCTCGATGGCCCTCCTGCCATTGTGACTTTACTGGGTGTCATAACGATTTGGGCAGCAGAGAGTGGGAGACACCTCCTGCAGAGGGATGTGGAGATCCACCAGGGCTGCCCTATGGATCACCTATGATGGTGACCACAGGACGCTCTTTTCTAGTGGAGGAGCCTCACAGTCCCAGGAGTCAGGTCTTGGATGGAGCTGGTGTCAGGACCTAGTCCTCCTGTTGCAGGGCTGGCTGTGAGAAGCAGCTTCCTGACACAAATGTGTGTGTGGTGTCACCAGAAGAGGCTCTTGATGGCCCACAAGAACACATCCCTGTGGCCTGTAAAATATGTACTCTCGAGTCACTGGCACATGGGCAACGGCTTTCTGGTACCATAACTTGCAAGTCCCTTCTGCAGACATTTTCCATTATTTCCCCTGTTTATTCACAGCATGGATTTAGCATCTAACCAGAAAAGCCCCACATCCACTCCCCTTGCAACTCCAGAGCAAGGCAAAGCAGAGCATCAGATGCCATGAGATCCAGGGCGCTGCTGGCAGTATGGCAGAAGGGGACCAAGTCAGGGCCTAGTGCCAATATCAGACTCTGAAGCCACCCTGTGCCCACAACAAAGAAGAGGTCTAGCATGATGGGTTACTCCTGGTTGTCTCCACCCCCAGGCTGATTTCTACAGCGTTGGAGTGCCATAAATGTCCTTGGGGGAGGACAAGAAGGAAGACCACAGACCCCTAACCTGCTCTCTGCCTTCTCTGAGTCAAGTCCAATGTCAGCTGACTGGCCTTTGAGTCCTTTCTGGCAATGATTCATGCAGCCATCAAAAAAGAGCCCCCATTCCTGCCCCAGGCCTTCTGGGGTGGCACCAAGGGTGCGACAGGCCCTGGTCCCCACCTTCATGGAGGGGAGCATCTCTTTTCCAGACCCTAAGAGGTGATCAGGGGCTTTGGGGAATGTATGCACAGACGCGACTCGGCATCTGCTGGGGAGACTGGCACGCAAACGCTAGACAGCAAGGCAGGTAGTGTGGATGGTGGGCGTGCAGGGTGTGCCAAGAGAGGGCACCTGGACCAGACCGGAAAGCTTCCTGGAGGAAGTGGGAGGGAGGGCTGAGCTGAGACCTGCAGGGGAGAAAGGGCTACAAAGAGGCAGACAGAAGCACATGCTGGTGAGGATCAAGGGCTGACTGCAGGACCAGAGTGGCCTCTCCCGAGGGAGGAGAGGTGGAAGGAGTGCCAGGGGAGTGTGGGTGGGACTGGGGAGGGCCTCTGGAGGAGTGAGAAGGCAGCAGCCCCATGGCTTGCAGGGCCTCGGTTTCCTTATCTATAACTTGGAGCCACTGGCCCCACTATCTAGGAAGAGAATGCGCCCAGCAGCATGGTTCTGTAGGCAAGAGGCCTGAGTCGGGTGTGGTGGTGGTTTTGAGGAGCCCTGGGGTGACTGGGTACATACATAAGAATGCACAGGAGAGTTCAGAGAAGGGCCCTCTAGGAAGCAATGTCCTTTAAGCATAATCCTAATGGAAGTTGTCAACATCCTCCCAGTTGTTTGGATTCACCCATAATTAAATCCTGGAGAGCTGTCAGTGACTGTGGAAAAAGACATCACAAGCACTTTGAACTCAGCTAAAGTCTTACAATTAGCCACATGCCTGCCTGAGGTGGCATTTCCCTTTAGAGGAAGCTCCACTGGGCCAGATATGCTCTCTTGGTGTGCTGTAGCCTTCTCAAGGTGGGACTCTGAAGCCAGGACCTCCGTGGGACCTAACAAGGAGCTGCTAGATTTCAATTATGCGCCAGCCCTGGCTTGCCCTGTTTGACTGACAGCTCATTACCCTGCTGCCATTTTGGGGCAGTGGAATTTAATCTCCCAGATGGGAAGCAAATCAATTTGCCCATCCGCTGCAGCTGAGCCTACTTGAACTCAACTCTAATTTATTCTCTTAAGCTTAGGAAGCCTTGTCGTTTCAAGGTACAGAAATATCAGGTTTCCCAGGCAGCTCGGGCAGGGACTGCATAGGCAGATGTGCAAAGAGGGCCGGGTCTGGGGCCTGACCTGAGTGAACTGTGGTGGTTGGCAGGGGACATGCTATCAGCCTGTGTTAGAGGGAACAGGGCTCAGTCCCCACAGGTCAGGGTCACGGATGGGGAGGTTGTATGTGGGGATGTGGGAACAGTGTGACATCAAGAATCCAAGTCACCTGCCTAAGGACTCAAAGTCAGAAGGGATTCCCCCAGTAAGGTGCCTTTGACCTCGTTTCCCTGTGTTCTCGGGATGCTTTCTTCTGTACCGCGATCATCACTGTGGTTTCTGAGCTTTGGACACGGGATGTGCAGGGTATCATTCTGGGTCTCTAAGCTTTTCACCTTCCTCAAAGAGTAGTCATAAACCTGAAGCCAAGGTGCTGACCATTAACCTGTGTCATTGGGGCATTTTTCCCAGATTCCCTGCTCAACAGGGCCATCAGAGGGCTTCTGGGCAGGGAATCTGCTGGGAGTGCATGGGGCACATCCCCTGCTGACACCAGAGTGTGTGTGCCAGCTGTTGGCGTGCGTGACTGCTGTGTGCTGGATCCCCCAGACTCTGGAGGGAGTCCTGGGTGCCCTGCTCTAAGTACTCCGAGGGGGACTGTGGGCAGATCTACAGAAAGTTCTAGTCATTTCACAGAGCAAAATAGGCCCAACTTAGGAGACCTCTCAAAGAAAAATTTCAGTTATGTTTTGTGGGAGACAGAATCCCGGCTGTTTTCTGTTCAAGTTAAAAGGCTGTTTGCATGTCCTTCAATTCTGCTCTCTGCCAGCACAGAGGCCTCTGGAGTCTCCTTATGTATATGCGTGTGTGGGTGTGTGTGTGCACGCGCCCGTGCATGTGGGGTGAAAAGAGAGGAAGGAACAGAAAAGTGCCTCTTACAGAGATGGTGGTGTCGCTGTTTCTGGTTCCCCCAAGCTTGACAAAGCAGCCCAGACTGGATTGGTTTCCAGGGGTCAGGGAAAGGCCAGTCTATTTACACACCTTTGCCAGGAGCATGGAGGGTGGTGAGGGGCTGGATTAATGAGCAGTGTGATTGCCTCGCCTGTCACCAGGGTCATGTGATATTATTTTGATATCGGGGGGGCCCCCACAAGCAAATACAACAGGCCAGGTTATAAATAGAAGAAAAGCCAAAGAAAAGGTGGCCTCACCCCTTGCCATTGAACTTTTCCCTTTCTTCTCAGTGGGGAGTGGGCCCCAGGACCCCTTCCCACCCCAGTGTCTTGAGGCCGATCACTCTTAGGCGACACCAAGGCCAGCTCCCAAGATAACATTGGCTGGTGGCGCCGGCAGCAAAAATTAAACATCACCGTTGCTAATGAATAAATGGGCCAGGCCATCCCCCGGGACCACTCAGGGCCACCGACGATGCGGCCTGACTGACAAATTAGGAAACGAGACACTCCCCTGCACCCAGGCTGGCCTGGCCTCGTGAGGGCCTCCACCACCCAAGGAAGACTGACTGTAGACAGACTTGAATCCTGGGGCTTAGGAAGGGCAGGACTGTGGAAATGATTGCCCATTGCTTGCTTTTTTTTTTTTTTTTTTTTCGTCTTTTAAAAAATTTTGCTTTAACATATGCCAGTTTGTCTGACAGGGCTTTGCTGTAGCTGTGACCAAATACAGCAGCCACCTGACCCCAAATAGGAGGGAGGGATTCTATCAAACAAAGCCATCGTGGACAGCTGCACATGATGGGGCTGGGGCTGGGGCCAGGGCTGCAGAGCGGAACCAGACTGAATTGGCTGACATGGTGGGAAAGGGACGCAGACCTGGGGTTCTCGGCAGAAGGGACATGAAGGAGTAGCTATGTGCCGGCTTGCCACTCACTACTTTCTCTTTTGGTCTAGGAGATTCCAATTTTTTATACAAAGTAAAGCCCTAGTCTGTCTGCTCCAAGAACCACTGCAGAACTCTCCGAACCAGCAAACAGAACTCCCTGATCTGAGCCTGTTGCTGGACAGAGGCACTGTCTGACCTGCCTTTGGAAGAGGCCCCAGTCTGAGGCCTCATTCACAGTAAGCACGCATCATCCACTAGACCTCTGGATTGCTTGAAATACACATCCCTATTCATCTTTCCTTCTACAGGTTGTTTATGCCCCCAAGGCTGGCCACATAGGCTTTATCAATGAGTAGGCAAGAAGCCCTGCCTAAGGGAGAACAAAATATTGGGGCAGATACCAAAGGAGAATCTAGCTCCAGGGAGGGTGGCGAGAGGTCTGGTTGTATAATCAGAGCTGGGTTCAAATTTCAGCTCCACCATTTACCACTGTGTGACCTAGGGAATATATGCTTTACCTATCTGTTGTGCCTTCCTCATAGGGTTGTTATGAGAAGTAATGAATACTGTATGGAGAGGACACCTACACTAGTTACCATTGTCAGCCGAGTCCCAGTTGGAGCCTTGTTGGTTTTCAAATGACATTTAAAGGAAAAAATCTGGATTATTCAGGACAAAACCCAGCTGCTGAGTTTTGACAAGCTCAGAAGCAAGTGGGAGTGGATGTGGTCTGCCTGAGGCCACCCTGGGCTCAGGGCTGCAGGATAGAGGTGGGTGCTCAGCCCACAGCACTCTCCAAAAGTCTGCCTTGCAGCTGATGCTCATAGCCAAGGGTAGAGCTGGGCTGGGGAACAACACCAGGCTCAAGATCCCGCAGGGTTTCTCCCCTCAAATAATTTCATTTGGCAAATTATACTAATTGCAAACTTGTCTTGTGAATAGAGGCATATGTGCATTTCAAGAAATTCCTAGCTAGATGCAGTGGTACATGCCTCTAATCCCAGCCACCTGGGAGGCTGAGATAGGAAGTCTGCAAGTTCAAGGACAGCCTCAGCAATTTAGTGTTGACCTTCAGCAACTTAGTGAGAGCCTGTCTCAAAATTAAAAAGGGAGCGGGGGTGGGGATATAGCTCAGTGGTAAAGCACCCCTGGGTTAGAGCCCCAGAACCAAAAAATAAATAAAATTAGATTCCTGTAGTTCCATCAATTTTTTTTAAAAGTAGTGATCCCTTTCTTTTTCTTGCTTTAAACATGAGGCTGACATCAGAGAACAGTTTTTAGTCCCAGTTTTAAAAGTTAACTGGGTGGTTTAAAGATGATGGGAATCCCAGGTGGTTTGTTGGCTTTCTTTCCCTGAGTTTCATTAAAAAGAATTTCTTCTATGTGCCCACATCTCAGGGGCACAATGTACTTTGGATTATTCAAAGTTTAGAAACATTTAGGTGATTATGGTAAATAATTCATGCAAAGCCTGACAAATGCAATTTATTCTTTTGTGCAATCAGAGCAGAAACCTGAGGCCCTTTTCTCTAGGTACTTCCTAAACCTTTGAGCGACATCTAGTGGAAGATCTTTGAAAAAATACAGCATTTACTCCTATGATGTTTCTCTAAAGTTAAGGAAATCCAATTCACTGAGAAGCTATGTAAACCTCATCTCCATCTAGATCATTTGATGGTGGACGGAGATGTTTCTGTCTCTGAGTCAGAAACAGCACCAAGGCCAAATGGACTCCTGGCACTGATTAGAGTGTGCCATTAGGGGCCCTATCTCACAGGTTGGCATCTGCGCTTGAATCTGCTTGTCACTTATTAACAGTGTGGTCACAGGCAAGTTACTAGGTAGGCCTCAGTGTTCTCAGCTATAAAATATATCAAATAACAGGACCTGCCTTACCGTGTCATTATAAGTGGCAAATGGTACCCTGAGCTCTAGCCTGCCATTCACCCCTAACGTGGCTATAGGTACATTCCCAAGAAGAGACTTTACATGAATCCTCTGCAAATTACCAGGGGCCAGCAGATGGTCCCTGCCCACCACCCTTACAGCTCACAGGTATAATAACTTGAAACATGCCAGTCGCAACAACAGTTTAACATTTTACTAAATCAATTCACACAAATTCCAAATTGCAAATATAATTAAGGACAAAGATTCTGTTCTGCCTTTTAAATCTTTCATTTTCAAATCTATCATTAAGACAAAAAGTAAACAAAAATTAGGTCTGTTGCAAATTCATGATTTTTTTCTTCTGAGGAAAAAAAAGAACAATATAGTAAAAAGAACGCCACTGGGTGTACAATAGAGCACCACGACACACGGTTACAAATGGGGCTTCCTGGCTTCTGCGACATGTAAAAGGGACTGTTCTCCCCACTGCTCTGCGTCAATCAGAATTTCATTAAAATAAAACTATAAAATCTCCTAGGTTACTCTAAGTCAGACACGGTCTGCAACACAGTGCTTAACAACAGTAATGCCAACTATCAGTGCTAACGTAAAACATTTTAGAAGGTCAAAAACAATTAAACTGGAAACCAAAACCTTATTTTCCCTAGATGAGCAAAACTGAAAAAAAAGGGTTCCTGCCTCCCAGTAAGCGTGAAGGGGAATTTTTTTCTTTATTTTCTTTCAAATTGGAGGCAGGGGACACGCTGTGGGCTGGTCCTGGAGTTCTTCAGCCTAGTTGGCGTCCAGCTTGGCCATTTCCTGCACGTAGATGCCTATACTCTCACTGTCAAAAAGCACGAAGTACACCGTTTTGATGGAGGAGGACATGGTGGACACGAAGTAATTGGAGATGGCCTTCAGAATCAGCTGGGCAGCCGTCTGCTTCGGGAACCCGTTCCTACAGGATAGAAAGCAGGCAATCAGCAACCAGGTGGCCACAGTGGTCCTCCTGTGGGTCTTCTCCTGCAGAAGGTCCTCAAGACCATCTGAGCATCTTGCCCCATGTTGTGTCAGTGTTCACTGAGCCCTGTAGCTGCTTGTACATGGGTATGAGAAACCCCAGTACCCTAAAGACTGGGGGCAGGCGGCAGGCAGAGCACTGTGTGGCACAGGAGAGTGCACTGTGTGCCTCCCAAGAAGCAGGCACCCAGGTCTTCTGAAAGACAACCAGCAAGTGGCAGGACAGTGTTTTGTGATGTGCATTAAGCTTTCCAGGGGTGGCACAAACCCTGCTTCTTTTTCCCACCGTCCCTGCCTCTAGTGCTGTCCCTAAGCCACACAGCTAAAGTGGGTGCCATCCCTGAAGAAGGCTGGAGGTTCTCTGGGAAGGTGCTGACCTCATCCACACATGCAGGATGATCTCTTTACACCAGCCTTTAGATTCAAGGCTGCAAGAGCCACTGTCCCAGAATCTAGCCTCCAAAACACATCAGCCAGTGTCACCCCAGAGGCCAGGCATTAGGAGCTAAGAGCACAGAAGAGTTCTAGGCTGAATGAGCTTCTCATCCCAGAGTCTCCATGCATTTCCATTTAAAGTAAATGTCACGTGGGGAGGCAGGGGCTCAGAATTTAAGATGAACTCAGGATGGGGAAGATTGATACTCACTGTTATGTGTGTGTCTAAGGCTGTTCCTAGTTAACACTGTGTACACATGATCCAGGGCACCCCGAGGAAGGTGACAGTTACCAGATAGCTGGCCTGGTCTGGTGGAAATTACCAGGACTTGGAGGCAGGCCCTGGATTCAAATCCTCTGCTGACTATGTTTTATGGTTAAGGATACTGAGGGCGAGAGTCTGGGGCCAGCTTTAGGGGGATTTCTTTGCTCACTGGAAGATTGACAACTGAGCCCATGGACACACAAGCATCTGAAATGATGGGCCAGCCTGTCTCTGCTGGTCACCTCCTTCAGGTAGGGTGCCTGCTAGCAGGTAGGCAAATTTTCAAACACGAGACAGGAATTTGTTACAGCACTTTTAGCCTCACTTGCTGCATACCAGTGAGTTTTGAACCATCTAGTGATCCCTTGGAGAGCCACAAACATCTTACTGTCAGTGCTCAGAGCCTTGCATGCTCACAAAACTGTTCTGTGACTTGCTTTTGATAAAACATGGCTTCATCCACAGCTTGAATGGTGGCAGGGACATGTAGGGAGAGGGTTTTCTTTTATTTTGGGGGTACCAGGGATTGAACCCAGGGTTTACACATGCTAGGGAAGTGAGGGAAAAGGGCCTTGATGAGAGTGGGCAGGTCACTTGTCTGTCACCCATGCCCACTCTCAGATCTGAAAGCTCAGCCAGGCACAGCTGCCATGACCATTTTCACAGGCAGCAAGGAGCACACGGGCTAGGTTATTTGGAACAAGACACAAAGGCTAGACTGTCTGGGAATTGCTGGGGGAGGTGAATGTGACCTTTCATTCGAGGAGCATCTTCCCAGCTGTGCAGGCTGCTTCCAGCTGTGGCTGGGCTCCTGAAGTGGGCTGAGCTTGGATGTGTGGAGACTGATAGCACTGTGAGGAGCTGTTCTCTGCATGTACTCTGCAAGCTCTGCACTCTCCAACGACAGTGCCTTCCTGCCTATCTCCCCTCATACCTCCACAGGTGAACTGGGCTGAGGGAAGGCATGTATAACTATCTGGAGTGGCAGTCTGTGGTATAGCCCAAGAGTTATGGCCCGTCTCCTTCTGTCTGCTCAGCCTGGCTTGTGTGGCCCTGGGACAAGGCTGCAGCCCTAAGGCCTCCCAGCAACTGGTCTGCCTGGGCCACTGCAGCTATAGTCTTAGCTCTCCCAAGCTGGGTAAGATGTGGTTGATATAGGCACACACAGAAAATGTGGCCCTGGGCCCCTGTGACGGGGAGGCCCACAGTTCTCCATGGAGCACAAAAAGTATTCCAGTCACTCATGTTGGCCTAGCAATTTCTCACACAGAGCCTCTATGGCTCTGCAATCCTCTGTGTTAGACCCCTGAAAATGGGTTTGTGATTTTAGTGAGGGATGTTCTTTCCTATTCTTCTACATCAAAGTTCTCAAACTATAGCCGGCACCAGAATCATGAAGAGTCTGCTGGAACAGCTTGCTGAGTTTCTGATCTTGCACATCTGGGGACCACACTTTGAGAACCCCTGTTCTACACATGGCCAGCATGGATTTTTAATCTGAGCTTACAAAGTAGGCCCAAAGGTTAAGGATGCACAACTGGGGAAAAAGGTATGGAATAGAGGTTTGGACCTGCAGGGCCCTCACAGTACCTTTCTGCTAATGGAGAGCAGGCTGTTCTGTCAGGATGTGCCAGGCCTTGTCCTTAAAGGTTAATTTTGGGTGAACATGAATCAGGTTTTGTTTGTAGGAAAACTCTTGCTGACGAAACCATAACCTAAAGCAGGAGCCCCTCCATGAGACTGTGGCTGCTCTGGACCATGCAGGCTGCCAGGAAGGAATGGCAAAGAAGATGGCCTTCCTGAAGTTTTCAGGCAGGAACCCCAACTGTTTCCTATTTCTACAATTAGAAGCATTTATAACAAATTGGAAGTTGTCAGATGCTCTCAGTGCTTTATATACCCAGCCCTGCACCCTCAAAACAGGGGCAGCCGGGGCATGGCTCAGATGCACAGATGCCCTGACAGCCCCACCCTCCCAGGCCAGAGAAGCAAAGCAGCGAAGAGCTCAGGAGTTCCTGGTGCCAACATGGATCTGAGTGCCCATGTGTGCTGGGGCCTGGTCTCTGTCCCATGAAATGGAGAACATGGAGTATGGAAGAAGCTGGTATGTTCACTTACCAGGGAGGTGCAGTCCTCATTTAGAAGCTAGTGGTCTCTGGGGATCCTCTCTAAGGCTCACCCAGTGAACTGCCCTCCACCCCAGGCCTTGTGACAGGGTATTTTTTTGCCGTTGTAATCACCCTGTGCTAACAACGTTGACCTCAGGCCCCCAGAGAGAAGCCCTTCAACCTGCAATGCCCTGTCTTCTTGGAGGGCTGTGGGCCTGGTTGGTGGCCTGTCACAGCACAGTACATCACAGGCTTCCTGGTGCAGTGCCACCCCACTGAGCCCCTTGTGGGAGCAACGTGCCTCTTGGCTTTTCTCATCTTTGGCTCCTTGGCTAGCTGGGTTCCCTTGCAGGTCACATATCCTTCTAAATAGGGCCATTCCTGCTTGGCCAGGTCTACCTCCTCGGCTCAGGCTGACTACCTCTGTGACAGTCACCTGCCCTGTGGACTGTTTGCCCTTCAGAAGAGATGGGATGCCACAGAGCAGGTGAACGTAAAGGGCTTCTGCTCCAGAGTCAGACTGGGTTTGACCCAGCTGCCCTCAGGCTGGGAGTGATCTTCTCTAAGCATCAGTTTCCTCAACTGGTTATACACCATGGGGAAGAGCATGCTGGGGCCACCACCAGTCCCACCTGTATGTATGCCCCTCTCTATAGCCCTGCCCTGTGCTCATGGCATGCACTTCCAGCACGCAGGGCTGGGCCTTGACTACCCCTCCCCCAGCTCCTAAAGCCATGTCTGAGTGTCCCCTGGCATCATTCCAGTTGTTTCTGGAACAGCCTTTGCTCAGAGTCCTAGCCCCTGTTTCCCTAGGCTGGTGCCAGGGGAGCCCAGGCTGTCAGGGTCTGGTGTAGTCCTGGCTCAGCCTGCTCAGCAGTGGTTGGGGCACACACAGGACCCCTGTCCTACTTGGACATGCAGGGATGCTGGGTTCACAAGGGCTGCTCCTCTTACTCTGTTAAGCTCTCTCCCAGTGTGGAGCATCGCTGGCACCCTGTTGAGATCTCACCTCCAGGGAAAAAATGTGAGGAGCAGATCAGTTAGGGACACCTGGGATTCACAAAGAGCAGCTCCATCCAGGGATGAAGGCTCCAAGCAGATGTCCTGGAGGGACAGATGGGAGTTGGCCATTGATGCTGGGTAGGGCAGAGGCAGACTGTGTTCCTGCTGGGCCAACCCAGTCTGATCATCTTGGCTATCTGGGAGATGGGAAGGGCGGAGGTCTTGGAAGCCTCGCTGTCACCCCACGTGTGGATCACTGCTGCTAGAACAGGTTCTGTCCTGCGCTGCTGCTTCTGGTCTTTACTGTCCTCCCAGCTCTGAACTCAGTGATGGCCTGACTGTATGAATTTCCCCCACCCTGAGGTGAAGACCAGGTGAATCATCAACTGACAGCAGTGGTGTCCAGAAGGGCTGATGGGTCCTCTGTATTCAGGCAGCCCAAGGATGGCCTCTACCATTTCTCACCTGGGCTCACAAATCAGCTGATGGGGAATTTCTGCCAGCTCAGAGGCTTGGCATTGGTTTCTGCCCTTTCTCGTTAAAGTCAAAGATGAGGGGCAAGGAGGCTGAAGGCCAGGTCATGTGGAGGTGGAATCAGGCAGAGCCTGCAGGCAGGGCACCAGGGTTGCCTAGGGCATAGGCCTTGGAGCCAGCGGCCTCCCGCAGAACCTGGCTCTGCATGGTCCTCAAGCTGGTGACCTCAGGGGAGTTATTTAGCTAAGCTTCAGGTACTTTTGCCTTTAAATGGACATAGTGACATGTCGCCTCTTGGGGTTGCTGTGTGACAGTATAGCTAAAGGCTTTACCACAGTGCCAGGGGCTCTGTGAATCCTCATAAATTGTAGGTTGAAAAACACAAAGGGAGCTTTCCTTTTAAGCTATAAATCTAAGGAAAGTTTAATCAGAGCCCCCAAACTGGCCCTTCCCTACGTGCGCTCAGCAAGGGTTACCTCCTAAGGTCAAAGAGCTGAGATGCAGGGCTGTCCACTGGTATTGTGATTAAAATGGCTTAGGCCAGGGTTGCACATTTGCCTCCACTGAGGCTGAGGAGCTGGAGGCTGATGGCCTCCACGAGAGAAAGTGACCCTGGCTCTTGACCATGTTTGTATTTCTATTGTTTTAGTTCCAACGTGACTTTTGTTCCAGAGACACTGGATGCCACAGACGAGCCGTCTTATTTCCCTTGGAACCCCCCTGATTTACTGCTGGCCCTGGTGTAATCCCATTCTTTCCTCATGAAAAGGAGGGCAGCTGTCTCCCAGGCTGCAGCAAGGTCTGCCTGACAGATGTGGCTCAGGGAGCCCCACACGTGTGCTGCCTTTGGCATTCCGCCCTCTTAAAAGCTTTAGATTGATTATTTTTAAAAACTTTTTACTCCATGAAAAATGTAAATAAGTTTGTAATAACAGATGCTCTTTTATGGGAATTACTTTTATGCTTCAATTAAAAATTTCCCAATAGCCATATGAAAGAGCGTGAAATTATTACCGCCAATAAAGGTTCCTATTGCCTTGCTCTTCGGAAGCACCTTTCATCAGGGTAGATCAAAGTGCATCCGAAGCACTAATTAACTGAGCCACAGAACCATCTGTGAGGAAAGGTAATCCCTATGGCCTGACTTGAGGTTAAGGCAGGCCAGAAACAGAGAGGTTGATTCATTTACCAAAGGTTACACAGTACCATGCTGGCAACCCCTACCCCGCCAGTCAAAAAAAAAAAAAAGGCCTTGTGTAAGAAATGGGGGAATGAGAAGGTGGGAGAAGCAAGGAGTATGGTTACTCAAGCTCTGACCCAGAAACATTTAAGAGAAAAATGGTTTTGAATCCACTTTGGGACTGGCCTTAGCACCTATAATGCAGCTCCATCACTCAAGGGAAAGTTGAGCTGAGTGCTTGCTGACTAAATTATGAAGGATGCTTGTCTTTGCCAGGTGCTCTTAGAGCCAATCAAAAGGGCTTTTAGATATTTTAACTCTGCTAGCCTTTGATATCAATGTGTATTTAAATGGTATTGACTTTTTAAAAGATATTTCATGTATGCTTTTGGTAAAAAAAGGGACTAGAATGAAGTATAGTCACTGAAAATAAAGATGGCCGTCCAAACAGTAGGAAAGCGAGTGGAGTCGGCAGCTCTCCACCGTGCATTTCTGGAGGTGTAGTTGAGTGTGGAGTGTGCGTACGTGCATGCATGGGCGCAGGTGCGTTTGCTTGTCTTCTGCTCAGGAACCCTCCTGGCGCCCTATCCACACACCATGGAGCTGTTGTCTCCAGCCTCCTTCAGCCAAGAGGCCTGAGGAGATGCCGCCCCAATCTCAGAGGCGGCATTCTCCTGACCACGGACCCTGTGTCACAGCAGGTTTCTTAAAGCACTCTCTCTCTAAAAACTCCTTCAGCTTTCCGAACACCCTGAGACGTTACATGGAGTGGGGTTGGGGAAGTGGGTGATTACTAATTACACCTGTTTTCAGAGTGGGGGTTCATTTATATGCTGTGAATCAGCTGGTGAGTGGCCAATTCCAGGCCTGGCCCCCAAGTCACAGTGCAGCACTGCCCTGTCAGAAAACCGAGAGGCTACTTGTTGGTCTGGGAGTGTGTGGCCAGGGAGGCTGTGGGGGTGCAGCTGAGGCCTATCTGCATCCTTAGCTGCTAAAGACTAAACTCCTCTAGTGGTGGCCCTCTGGGTTGTCTCGGGGGCAATCATGCTGCTCCTATAGCCCTTGGCGAGTCTACCTGGGGATAACTTGAAGGCTGGGAGGTGGAGCAGAGCAGGTCATCGGATCACCTAGAGCAGCAGGACAGGAGAGGAAGGGGCTTTGGGAATAAAAGAACAGAGATAAAGGGCTTTGCCCAAGGCTGTGGTAGCTTGGGGGCAGAATTATTGCTTTTAACTTGCTTATTATAAGAAGATCACAATCTTAGTACTCCTATGTCCACACCTCCCATCCTGTCCACCTTAATCACCTCTGTGATGACATTTGCTATCATAATTCAAGTTTCATAGTGTTCTGGGGTCTGTCTCTCTGTGACTGCTCAGTTGCCCTTGCTATTGATTAACATTGGCATTCTTCCCTTTCTCATGCTCTGGTCTCCTTGACCAAAGCAAGGTCTGAAGCAGCCTCAGGAGGCCTTGTCCACAATGACAGTGTCACAATTAGGGGTCACAGAGAAATACAGCCACGACTGACATGATGACAAGAGTGCCCATACCTGCCGCTGCCAATAGATGGAAATGCAATAGATTTCAGCTTCTTATCATCGGCCAGGGCCAAGCAGTTTTTCACGGTTTTTTCCAGAAGTTCTTCACACTTGTCTGCACCCCAGACTGGACTATTACAGTGGATCACAAACTTCGCAGGCAGGCCATGGCCTGCACTGACAGCAGCTGGAGGGGACAAGACAGAGTGCACATCACAAGATGCCAAACACAAGCCTGCTCTCTCGCTTAAAGCATGCATTCCCCGGGCCTCTGCTGGCCTGTGTCCACAGAGGAAGGCAGCTGTCTGTGGGGTGGCAATTCTAGCATCAGCACAAGCTGGAAACTGCTTATCCCTTGGTCTCCTCATTTGGGGGTGGTCAAGCAAAACCCACCCCTAGAAAGCTGGCACTGGATGTGTGCCCACCAAAGTTTTAGCCCAGACTGTAGTGAGCACTGCCTCAGAAGCATGCCGGATGTCTGGGCTCTATCCATCTAATGCGACCCAATGTGTCAGAATTTTGCAATGACTATGATTTATCTCTACGTCTTCCAGACACCATTCAAGATAAGCCTGCTAGGAGAGAGTGTTAAGCAACATGATCCCCTCTCTGTGGCCATCCTTCATGCATGACTGATCCTGCCTACTTGTGGCAGACCATGATAAGGGCGCTAAGATGCAACTTTTCCTGTGCCTGGAGGAGGAGCCCATCTCCAAGTACTCATCTCCTCAGAGATCCACCTTTCCCTTGTTAGATCTAGGGACTCACATCTGCCATATACAGGAGCAGCGATGAGCCTGTTCCTTTCTCCCATCCATAACATGCTCCATAAAGAAGGTGGCTCCAGGGCCAGCATGTCTGACAGGTTCTGTGTGCTAATGTCTCCAACCCACTGCTACAGTAAATACCCAAACATCGTGGTTTGATATGTATATATGTTTGGTATGTCCAAAACCCACTTTGAGGAATACCTGTCAGCATTGTCCAAGGGGTATGGGTTAAGATTGTAGCACTAGGAGACACAGGAGAAGTGATCTGTGGATAGCATTGCACTGTGCTGTAGAAATAGCTCTAAACTAACAAAAGTGGGGTCTGGGTGTGAGTCTTGGTTCAGCTTGCTGACCCTACAGAAACTTATGATTAGGAGGCTTAACTCACTGGTTTGTCCATATTTGAAGTCACTGCTAAATTATGCATGGACGGCTGGAAAGAAACATGCTAACAGATTATCTCCAGGCAGTGGAGCAGGAGTACATTTTGTTTTCTTCTTTATAATTTTTATAATATTTTCTAAAACAGCTCTTATATATAAGAACAAAATGTATTGTTATTAAGTAAAATTATCTTGAACCATGCTAAATCTAATGTGTTTGCCTCAGCTGTGTCTCTCTGTGTGTGGGGGCAAATGTGGAGGGCCACAAGTGGGGCTCAAACAGGAGCACTGGGGGGGAAAGTCTATGGGCTGATACTGGCAGGGCCTGGGAAGGGGAAAGACCAGCAGCTTGTGGCTGGGTAGCTAATGCTGTGTGTGTACTTCCTTGTGCAACATGGAACTTTGGTGCAACAGTAACTTAAGTTACTGCTCTGCCTGTCATGCCCCTTATATGCAGATCAGAAATGGCAGAGCAAAGGTGAGACTCAGGTCAGCAAAGGGAATGCTGCTCCTTCACTCAGATCAGGCCTCGAGACTAGCCCAGGATGGGGGTCATGTGCAGTCACTGGGGAGAGAGGGCCAAGGCCTCGTTGGCCAGCTGACAGAGAGCCTGTGTGGACATCATGTAGTAATTACTGATGTCCATATTGAGTTAAGATTCACTTTAAATATACAAGCAGGATTTACTGATAGAATGGGTCCTTAATAAAAGAAAATTGGAGTCCAAAGTGCACGGACTCAGGAGGCCACTGTCCTGCATGCCCGACTGATCACCTAAAATTCTAAAATTCAGGCATGCAGCTGTGGGAAATACTCTGCCTCTAGATTTAAGCAATGTTTCTGCCCATGTCAGGCTCAAAGTAATTTTATTCCCTCTCCCATCAGGAATGGCAAATTAGAAATATGTATTTCTATGTTTCCCACTAAAAACACAGGTGGTTGGGTGAAAATTATTAATTTGCATCTGCCACCAGCAATTGTTGCAGATGGTTCATTATCACTGTCTAGAATTCCCAGTTTGTAGATTTGCCAAACTCAGTTTCTGTAATTCCTTAAAATTTGATGCCAAGCTTATAAGAGCTATTAACTTTTTTTTTTTTAATTGCAAAGGTGAGTTTCACAAACCTTAAGCTCCCCTGACAATCTGCATGTGATAAATCTCTAAGTGGTAATCCTTATAGGGCCCTCGCCCCGGGAGATATATTTGCACTGCCACTCACCTCTGAACTCTAAGTCATCTCCCCAACATAGCATGTGACACACCAAATGAGCACAACAGCTTCCCCACCTCACCTCCAGCTACTTCCAAGGGCCCGTTCTTTTTCCGAAGTTCCAGAACAGCTTCCACAAACTCCTTGCCACCCTTCTTCTCCAGCGTGTTTCCTAGATAAGGACAGGGTAGGATCAGAGTGCCATTCTGTGCCTGCAGCACACATAGACACTTAGCATGTCAGGTGATTACGTACTTTAAATGATCTGACCAGCTAAATTTCCATAAGGCTGCAAAACAGGAACTACGCGTTGGCTCAGTCAGGAAAGTGAAATTTAGAAGGGATTTATCATGGGCCAATTACCACCCTGGCACTGCGGCCTCTACTCACATCTCTCCTGCCCCTTATTTGGATCTGCCTCAGTGATGCTGCCAGAGGTGTGAAGATGCCTGTTCTGCATGCTTTACATAGGCACAGAGCCCAGTTGGCACTGACTTCCAAGGCGGCTGCCTGCCCTAGGTTTTCTTCTATGTCTCTGGGGAGAAGCCCCAAATAAGGAGGTCTGTGAAGCAGGAGACCATGCCCCTATCGAGCAGCCACCTCTCCTCTTGGCAGGAGGCCCAGAAAAAAGTGTTCATATTTGGCCCCCTTTGGACTAACATTGCATGCTTAGTTTCTATTTTGCAGCTTTGGTGTAATATGTGAATAAAAAAAAAAAAAAAGGCCTCAGACAGTATTTTCTTAATTACACTAACGATTCAGAATCATTTTAGGGAAAGGAGGGTAACATCAGAAACAGAGCTTAAAGATGAACTGGGTTGTATAAAAGTTTGAAAAGAAGGCTAACTGCTCAAGATCAAATTTGAAACAACAAAATATGGTGCTTTTAAGAATCGGGGTGCTTGCTAAGTGATCATTTACATCTATGAAAGTCAAGTTCTCAAACCAGGTCACCAACACCTGTAAGAACTTTGGGTTAACATCTCACGTGGGCTAAAAAGCAGCAAAATTAGTGACAATATCACCCTTTAAAGTTTGGCCAGAATGGGGTCTGATTCTTCCTTAAGCTCTGTTTCCTTAGTTTTGCACATTTTAAAGTACTTTTCCTCACATGAGGATAATATACTCCCCTTAAGATTCACCATATGTCTTGGAAAATTCAAGGTGTATCTGGTGTGATTCTGGTAAGGAGGGTCAAATTATATCAGAATGCACCAGCCCCAGCTCTCTTTGGATTCACTGGGTAATGATGGATTATGTCTATTTATCTTAGCAAAACCTGCCTCATTCACAGGCTTGTTCTGCAGAGGTGAATCAACCCCAGGAAGTGTCTGGAAAGAAAAGCAAACAGCTTGGGCACTGTCACAAATAAGACAGAACCAGGGATGATGGCGGGAACTGAACCTGTTGCCGCCCTGCTGCAGGAAGTCAGGGGTTCGAGAATGAGCATGACTAGCAGCCCCCTGCCTGTGGGAGACTCTTGGCGATCTGAGGGCTAGGTTTCCAAAGGAATAAACTTTGGATCCTGTGTCACTTATCATTAACTCAGACTGCTCTTATCCCTTTGTCCTGAAAAGCAGCAGAAGCTTTACATGGCAGGTGTCACAATGTCACATCCAGAGACTGTCACCTGCTGCTGCATGTCTGTAATAAAGTTAAATGTCAGGGGTGGCAGCTGAATGAGCCATGTGCCTGAGGGAGCAGGTTCTGGGCCTCCTGGCCCAAACTCCACCCATCAGGAAGCAGATACTTTGGAAGACTGGGTTCTAGCCTGGGCAGGCTTTATTCCTTCTGAGGTTTCTCCTAGCTAGGACAGGGTCAGTGAGGGATGTGGGACTTGACCTTGGGCCCAGGTTACTTGTGAGACCCCAATACAGGAGTGCAAATCAGCTGGATCCCAAGACTAGTTTTCCCCTTTAGCCCATTCTCAAGCTTGGGGAGATGGGGTGACAAATATGCCACAGGCTGGATTATTTAAGGTTCTCATTCTCTATCATATCTACCATTTTGTAAAAACTGGGAAATTTGGAAAATAAAACAAGATCAGCACTGTATTCATAAAGACTTTCTGAAGTACAAAATATTTCCTAAGAAAATGGGCTGATTTTTAATTAAAGGTGTTTTATCTTAGGAAGAGTGTTTACTTTAAAATTTTTACTTATAATTAAATATTGCTTTAATTAGAAGTGAAATTGCAAGTTAAAATACACTTAATGCATTTCCCAAACTTAAAAAAAACTGAACCCTAGATTGCAGGCAATCAACCCAGTCAGGACTTGACTCCTACACACACATATGTATGCACATGTTCATGTAGACACACGTGTACTTTTTAACAAGAAACAGGCCCATTTTCAACCATATTGTCAACACTCTTAATGTAAGACTCTTGCTTTTTAGGCTTAACTTCAGGGTTAATCATAAAGCAATTGGCTTATTTGCCCCCAAGCATAAACATGTGTTACTCCCATGAGAACAAGAACATTATTTCATGCTTAGAAAGCAGGCATAAGTATCAGTGTTCAAAACAGCCTAAGCGAAAATTTAGGCTTGGGTAAATGTCAGGCTAAGCCTGTGGTCTATTTCACTGTTAGAAAGAACTTTTGATGGGTAAAAGTTAATCACTGGGGCTAAGCATTCCTGCACTCGAATTCCTTCTTCCAGCAGTCTTGGGACTCAGGAATTCACACCGAAAATGAAAAGTGGAGTGGTTGCTTCCCTAGCTTCCTCTTTTCCCCTCTCACACATCAAGGTGGGAGCTGGAACCAATTGAGGCCATGTATGAATCTGGTTGATGGTTGTTTTGGGATTATACGAGACATCTGGGGTCAGTTCTAGTTTGGACTGGGTTGCCAGGCACAGCAAGCACAGAGGTGGGCTTTGGAAGACTGGGTTCCAGCCCTGGCAGGCTTTATTCCTTCTGAGGTTTGTCCTAGCTAGGACAGTGTCAGTGAGGGATATGGGGCTTGACCTTGGGCCCAGGTTACTTCCTGACCCTATGATACTGGTGCCTGGGCAAGCATGACAGAGGTAAATAAAGCATTAGCAACATTGTTAATCCGAGTCCAGCCCCACTGACAGCTCAGAAAGGACTGGGCTTTTTAGGGGCCTGTGTCCTAGCTGGGTGCCACCCTGTCTCAAAGCCTCCAGCTCTCCCCCAGGCCTGGATAATCCTGCTTAACATAGCCTTCCGTGGGCCACAGCAGGTTGACCAATTTTCTCCTCTCCTTGGGCCTGGGTGAGATCCTCTTGCCCAGGGAGCTTCATAATTTCCATTATCAAATGCTCTGGATGGCAGGATGAACACTGGCCTTTGTTCCCCCCAGCTAAAAAAAGGACTAGCCCTTTGCTGTTCATTTATTTATTTTTCTCCATATAAGTACTTCCCTCTGATCAAGTTTTAATTTGGTTAAGAAAAGAAGCATCTTTCTCTTAAGCTCCCTGTCTTAAGAGCTATTAAACTCCTCTAAAATCTTATGAAAGCAGAGTTTATTTTAATTGCCTACAGTCTGACTTCACTTTGGCCTTGGCACAGGTGGCAAATCCCGACTTTCTCATCCAGTTTGTCCATCCATGTCTGAAGTCCAAAATGCTCAGGACAGCAAAGAGCCTAAATCCTGTGGTCCGGGTAAGACTGAATGGCTCCTCTGCTAGTGACACTGAACAGAACTGGGCAGCCACAGGGTTCTGTGCTATTGTATATCTAGTGTCCAGGATTCAGCAAAGTCCTAAGTTCCTCATCTGTCATAATGACTGTACTTGGCACTTGTCAGGAATGTCACTGTTCTCTTTGGAAGCTGTATTTGAATACTGAGAATGCTGTTCTCAGGCCCAGCAAATGTATATATAAATCACATCTGCAATCAGAGGGAGACCATACAGCAAGCACCAGTCACAAGACAGACACCAGACAAGGCACTCTGCCTACAGTTCATGTAATTCTTATTATTACCAGTTATGGAAACTGAGGTATCCAGGAGTTAAGTGGCTTTCCTGGGCCCCATAATAACCAGAAGATGTTAAGGCTAAGATTCAAGTTACTTCTAGCTAGAAATTAATTTGGGGATTACCATCGGATGCCTCATTACATAAGCCCTTCAGCATTATTGGAGAAGGGCCTTGATGCCCACGCTGTGAATCCACTGCCACAGGATGTGCCTCCTCAGTGCTCTCTGCCTTGGCCACACTTAGCTAGTGAGCATGCAGGGGAGGAAACCTACATTGGGTTGCCAGCTGCCAGAGGAGAGGAAGGTGCCTTCTGGATCTAGAATAGCTGTCTAGGGACTTCTCATCATAAGTGAGGTGGTTTTCATACCCCTTGTCCACTCTTTACAGGGCACAGAAGTGGTCTTAGAAGCATGCGGCCCATCTCACCAAATCCTCCCTAAGATCTCTATGAACCCAGTCTCCAACAAAGCTGTGCCTCAGGAAGTAAGGGAAGAAATGATGCTGCTGAGCCAGTTTACAAACCAGAAGTGCCCACTGGTGAGCTGCATGATGCACCCTGACTGACAGCTAGCTGTATTTCTCTGGTTCACAACCCAGGGATGGGAGGCCTTGGGAAGGTCAGGACAGCTGGAAGTGTGAAATGAATGCAGCCCTGCATAGCTGTCAAAGGATCAAGCTGTCTGCGGCGGCCGACTGACCATGCACACACACACTCGGCAGCACCCGGCTAGGCATTACCTACTTCACCACCGATGTAGAAGTCAGTGTTTGTCGGGTGAACGACAGCATCACTGTCGATCGAGGCAATGTCAGCCTGTACAACTTGCAACTATAACAGGTAAACAAATGTAGATCAACTGTGTTGGACCGAGACCCACGCACAGGCACATTTACTAATGCCCCAATGGCAGGGCTGTCCTACCTGGTCGATTCCAACATATGAGCCCAGGGGGCAATCAGTCCACGCAGTGTGCGCACATGTGGATGGGGGTAAGGACAGGAGGAGGAGGAGGAATATCAAATGTGACATGTTTAAATTAAACATTTGAATGACAAGTCCAAAAAAAGAGAAACACACATGAGATCATTTCCAAAGGTTAAAAGAAATTAAAACAACAAATGCCCCATTTCACTTCGCAAAAGCCTGTAACACTGGCACCCCACTGAGAAGGCTACTAAAACATGGCATCTGCTTTTAAAAAAAATGTGGACCATCAGGCCAACCAAAACAACAAGTTTCTCCATTTAGTCTGCAGTAGTCAACTTGCAGGCTTTGATGTTCATTCTTGTGGCATTCACCATTTTGTCTGCCTTCAAGGGGAAGCTCTCAAAAACCTGAAAACAGTATAGATGTGTGTTCAGGATTGCCTTCATTCCCTCAATGGGTAGAAATACTTTTACAGGCCTGTCTCTTATTCTAGTAAATCTTATTTTTATATATTTAAATATGAAATGTACCTTGAATATTATCTTTGCATTTTTTATTTTTTAGCTTGTGGCTTTTTTAAAGTATTGTGTGAGACAGTTGGAAAAACAGTTCAAGAAGGACATTTTAAGTCTCAGTCCCCACATCTTCAGCCAACTGAAGCCCATGACTTCAGTTTGGTTTGTGTGGAGTGGGCCCAGGCTGGTAATAAGCAATTCTCCTAACAAGGCATCTGCCATCTTTCAAAAGTGGCCACAGCTGGGAGCTAAAGGAACACAAAATACACTGTAGTCAGTGTTAGAATGACAATGTCTCTGTGGGTATCTGCATAGCCTGGCGAGGCTCTCTACCCCTAAGGGGACAAGCGGCTTTAGTGCCCTAAGTTGACAATTCCTTATATGAAAAGATGAAACAGACACAGGACATCTGAGGAGTACCTCTGTGCTTGCCCTAAACTCTCTGCCCTCCTGAGCAGGAGATACCATGGCCCTGAGGCAGTTTCCTTCACAGGAACACATTCAAAGAGATGCTGCCCTTCTATTTCAAATAATTGTCTTGGCCAAATAATTCATTAAGGGGCATTTAGCCATTCAGTATTTTCACTATAGAAAAAGTGGGAGAAGTGTCAGTAGGTGGTAAATTTGGGACAAGCCAATCTGCTTGTAAATGAAAGACAGCTCAGTGGCACACTAATGTAGCGTGTCTTCCTTTTCAAGCTTTGAGCGTCATTCCTCATCAAGGCTTAAATGGAGAAACTATCATTTTGTAGTTACCTGAGACTGTTCAGTTTAAAAAAGAAAAGGAAAAAAGAAAACAAACAAACAAAAAAAAAAAACACCACGTGTTTAAAAATCCCCCCCAAGTAACCAGCAGTCAGTTTGATCATTATGGAAGAGAATTTAGATGATAAACATTGCAATTGAGGGGAAAGTGGCCAATCACACTCAAGGAAATACATCAGACCATTTCCATTTGGAACAGCTTGAAGTAATATTTAAGGTCTGTACTCGAAGGTCAATCAAGGATTTGAAAATTTGCCTTGACCATTCTGGAGTCTGGGTGGATGAAAGTCTAAATTCTGGGTTCCATAACTTTTCATCTGACAGCTGGTGGTGCCGAACCCCATCCCCAATTACCTAGGTCATCTTTAAGGTCAATGTCAGCATTGGTAGGATTGATTATGGCCTCCACCTCAAAGCCGGCTAAATTACTGATTTCACTGTGAATAAGGTTCAGCTGAAAAGAAAAGCATGAGGTGGGAAATAACAGGAGAGCCTGCAAGTCGCAGAGAAGTGAGCCCTGGACACAGGTGATAGCAGTGGACACTCACAGTGCACTGGGCATGGAGGGAAATAGGGAGGCGCTGGCTAACATGATCCATTTCAATCAGAAGACTCCAATGTCGCTTGGGGTGCTGAAAGGAAGCAAGCTAGGCAGAGTGCTCACAGCTGTGGGGTGACGCCTAGGTCAGAAGGGAAGCACAAGGTATTGGGGGGATTGGCTCTCTTTAGAGGAACTTGTGACCTGGGGACCAAAGTACAGCAGCTGTCAGGACCCAGAATCAGAGTGCTTAGTGCCAGGTGGCACCTGTGACTGTCCTCGCCCCTGGGCACTAGGGCAGTGTGAAAGGGAGTAGTAACTGGCTTGGGTACGCCCCTAGTAGCTTTGCCATTGTCTTCCAAGTGGCTATGGGTCTTTAAGGCTGTCCCATCACTGTGACTGCTGGCTGGTGGGTTCCCCTCCCCTGCTCAGGGGTGGCAAGGAACAAGAGGTCTGTTGTTTAATGACTTAATTTTATTAGTCATGTAATGCTGAAGTTCTGGTGGAACCCAGAAAGAAAACAGCAATGCTCCAGCAGCACAATGTCCTAATAGTTTTCACCTGTTGGTCAGGTCAGAGTCCCTAGTTGATGGCTTATGAGCAGTTTCCTTGAGGCTGACCAGCCATCTGGCTCTTTCTGAAGACCCCCTGACTGTCTTCTACACTGCTGTTCTGTTGCCAAGGCAACCCTGAGCCACTGAATAAGAGAGGAGTGAGTTGTGGATTTGGCTGTCCTGGCCCTACTCCTCCCTTCCTTTTCTTCAGATGCAAGTATCTGTAGTAAGTTTGCATGTGCCTGCCCTCTGTCCTTTAATAAAGTTTCTTCAATGATGTAAAGTCCTAACAACTACAAAAAAGTGCAACACCTAAGCAGCCCACAGAGGAGCTGGTGCTCAAACCTACCATGAACCAGGCTGGGAGAGGGATTGTGGCCTGTGGGGCCCAGTGGAGCAGGAGCTCTGGTCCTGGTGCTCACTCGGATAAGAGGCTGTACAGACTCTGGGCAAAGAGGCTCTTGGTAACTGAGCTCTGAGCTGCTGAATTTCCAGGGTCAAGCATTTTGTTAAAAAGAAAACAAACAAACAAACAAAAACTTGACACTCTATAAGCATGAGAAATATAAAACCACATGTTTGATTCTTAGAAGGAGCCAGATTCTCAAAAAAGGGAACTGATTACTAAAAGTTATTCTTTAGGAGAAAGCAGCTGTACAAATAAATTTGGTTACACAGTTAAGAAAGGACCCCATGTAGTCCCTGTCACAGGGTGGTGGCCCTCATTTTAAGTTAAAAACTCAGAAGAGAGACTAATTTTCTCCATTGGACTTTCTGGGCTGTTGCTCCTGTGCTCAGTACCACAGGCTGATTTAGGGGACACTTATATCCCTGAATCTGGAGGAGGCCTAAGGGGGATCTCAGCAGCTCAAGGCTATGGTGCCAGACAGAGGCACAGAAAAGAGATAATTAGCATAGGGCCAGGCCTGACCATTGCCCTCAAGGAGAAGGGGTATGAGTGGCAGGGTTGGGTTGGAGCATCAGGGTAAGGCAAGTGAGCCCTCAGGATTTAGAATAAGGTGGTAGGCTTTACTATGTTATTTAGTATTGAATTTAAGCCCTAGCAAATGTAGTTTATAAAGACTCAAACTAATCCCTGCCCTACCAAAAATATTAAAAATTAAAACATCTTACACTGTGTGGAGATACAGGATGGTGAGTGAGGGAAGCAAAGGAGAAAAAAGGAAAGAAACACTTGGCATGGCATGGATGGTTAGATTTTTAAGTATATACCTGAAAGATTTCTTTTTGTTAAAAAACAACCACACATCCTTAAAATTCACATGATCATTTTCAATTTGTATAGATGCTTCTGGATTTATATTCAGCTATGCCTCATTGGAAAAGCAGCTACTTTTATGGTCTCTGATTCATCTAGCCAGCAAGGGACCTCAGGAGCCTTCCTCTGATTGTCCTAGGGAAAATCAGTCTCTGTCCAGGGTAAAGGAGTTTCTGGGGAAACTGTGCAGACTGACTTTGCTGAAGTGAGGGAACAGCTGTAAGCCTAACTCAGTTCCTTGGAGAACTCCCAGCTTTCTCTGGACTCACGTTCTCTTCTGACCAGAGCAGCCTGCTCCTAGAAGCATGGACCACGGTAGCTCAGGTCCACTACTGCTCAGCACTGGGAACTCCCAGCCAACCAAGTGCTGTTTTGCTCTCTCACCCACATCTGAGGATGAGGCTAGAGTTGAGATTGTCTAACTGTGCTCTACTTTGTGTCAGGGCTCAGCAGAAGTTTTCAGGTTATGGGGCTGAGCCACAAAATAGTTCTACTGGTGTAAAATATATGTGAATATGAAATTTTTAAAAATACTCTGGACTTGAAATTGTGTGCTCGGGATGGGAAGGGAAGAAGACAAATTGGTTCAGACACTTTGGAAAGACAAATGGGTAATCAGCTTGGGTTGGGCAGGCTGGACAGTGGAAAGAGGCCAATAGTGAGATGATCATAAAAAAAGACAGTAGTTTCCCTAGACAGGAGGAAAACCCCAAGCCTGGGGGCAAATGGACCATGTATGCACAAGTCTGGAAAAGACTCCACAGTCCAGCTGGTTACACATAAATACGTGTAGTAGGGCCAAGACACCCCAGCCATGGGAGGCCTCCTGTCAGTCAAAGCATGTAGACATATGAAGTACATGCAGAGGATGGGTACTTGTGGGTCACAAATCAAACTTCTGGGCAACTGTGGGAATTCCCAAGAACAGTTTCATTTGCCAAGAAGGAGGAGGATCATGAACAATTTCAGAATTTTAATAAGGTGGTTACTTTGTCCTATCGTTGGAAAAAATGAGAAACTTAAGTTTTAAACCACAGCATGGGGAATTTAAAACAGCTGTGAAGATTGTTGGCCACTGGAGAGAACAACCACAGGGTATTGTCAACTACAGAACAGAAGGGCATCCCCTTGGCTATAGAGTTGGGAGAAAGGAACTGAGCCCATCTAGCTTTAAGATCCCTCCCATGGTGGAGGTCTGATCATCCTAACCTCAGTGGCTCTGCTGTAGCCAGTCTGTGATGCCTGCTGTACCCAAGTTTTTCCTACGGTGGCTATAGTCTTATTAGCACTGAACATGAAACATCCTTAGATATAATTCTGAGATGAAATGGGGCTTTTGGTGGCTCCCAGCCAACCTGGTTCACCTGGATGGGAGGCTGGCACCTACTACATGGGGCAGGCCAGGAGGCAGTCTATCACTAATGACAGGAAAGAAGCAGGTGGGCTGCAGCTATAGAAGGACACGCAGCCTTCATTGACCTGACCTATTTGGTTACAGGAAATAGTAAAATCTTTTTTTAAAAATATAATCTGGTCACAAATTCAATTTTAGGAAATAAAAGTGATTGTTAATGATAAGCTGAATAACGTGCTGGATCTAGCTACAACTGTCAAATTTTGGTGTCCCTCATAATGGTCAAGGAAGGAAGCCTGGCTGCTCTCATGTGTCCGTGCTAGCCCCCCCCAAAATACAATTCTTTTTCTGTCCCCAATGTCCACTTCCACTAAAGGGAATGGGAAGTAGGTATCTTCTATGGAATTACTTCTAGATTTCTCAAGAGAACTGTGCTTTCTCTGGGGTCCACATGGTGGTGGGGGGGGGGGGCGGAGATGGGGAATGAGTGAGGAACCATAAAACTTGAGCAGGTTCTAGGAGGCCTGTCCCTGAGCCACTCTATGGTTCCCTAGTCGGCCTCACAAGTTGGTCATCTGCCAGAGTGGTGGAAAAGGGTGAAGGGCTCCTTCTCACTCACTGCTGCCTCAGAGCTCCCTCTTTCCATACAGCTTTTCAACACCAGAAGAAGTGGGCATGATAAGGGGGAGGAAGTCCCTGGGCCCCCATGTCACTGGCCTTTAATGGCTTCCAGTGCTGAATCCATGATCCTGATCATTTGAGAGGAGGGAGACTCACTCCCTCCTTAGACTGCCTTCCCAACTGCTTCAAATAATACTGACTCTACCAAGAAACCTAAATCATTTACTACCACCGACACAGATTTATAGATAGACACATTGGAAGTGTTTTTCAGCAATAAAACCATCAGGTTTTAAAACCTCTGAAAAAAGGCTGCAAATCTCAGTTGAACCACGAAGCAAAAACACTTAGTGGATTCAGATTCATAGCACTGTTTTCTTTTTTAAAACAATTCAACAACGTGTGTGAACATTGGGTAAAATCATAGCTTAATGAGGGCAATCACTCCGGAGTCTTCAGTATGTGAAATACATCATTAACAACAACAATTAGGTCCCTGCTCCTAAGCCCTGGGCCATTTCCTCCTGTGAGTAGCTTAGCAACTCTGCCTTACAGGGCTGGAGCAAGCACAATATCACCTTTCTCCACCTCAGTTTGCTTGCAATATTCAAGCACTGATTTCACTGTCACAGATGGAAAAATAAGATTCATAGAACACAGGGTACCATACAGTCATCATTCTACAGTACCCTTTTGAAACATTTACTAAAATCCAAATCAAAACTCATGTCTGTAATAACAACATTCGCAATGTGCTTTGTGTAAAATTTTATATGAGTCAGTTTTATGACTCTTGCCCCTTTTATACCACATGCAATGATTTTCACCTGACAGTAATAGCCAATAAAGGGCCTGAGAGTACTGCTTAAGAATAATGCTCTGAGGGCTGGGGATGTATGCCTAGCATGGGCATAGGGGTTCAATTCCTAGTACCCACCCCTGCCAAAAAAAAAAAAAAGATAATGTTCTAAAATATAAATGCTAACTCCATTTCATGCTGCAGGAGTATAAGGTTCCAGAAAGGACAATGGCATCTTAGTTTCTAACACTGGTGCCCAGGCTGACTTGATAAGCTACTTTATTCTGAGAAGCAACACTTGGGAAGATGCAGCTTGCCCTGCTAACAGGTGCCTGCCCTGCTGGATATTCAGGGCACCTCTTCCTGGGTGCATGAATTTTAGCTCATTATGTTGTAAGCACATTTAACAGGAAGGATAGTTTCATGGTAGCTAAGAGAACAAAGCATGTGAGATGCAAAGGAAGGCTGTCAGCATCAGCCCCTTCTCTTACTGGTGACCATTTTACAGCGGGCTCCAGCTCAACCAAACCTCACCAAAAGCCAAGATATCTAACAGGCCCTTTAGTTTCACTATCCAGCCCAGTGCTTTCATTCTCCTCATTAGGCAATATGTCTAAATTATAGAGTATTGAGACTTTTCTATGGTTTTTTGGTCCTTCTTCCTAGCCCTAAGAGTCAGTATCAGCCAGATCTGCACTTTTTTATTGCTGTGGTGCTTGCCCTGTGGCCTGTTAGGAAAAGTACCCAAAAGGGAGGAGAGCTGCCAGGAGCAGACTTGTGCCCAACTCTGTGATGGGAGCCATCAAGGTGTCTACAGCCTTTACCAGGCAGGGCTCCAGGCAGCGGACACAGGTCTGATCCCATTCATTTCTGAAGAGCAACATGACAAGAAGGGCATCTCTGTTTGTATGTGGGCATTTGTATTGTTCTGTGCTACTATTCTGGAACTATGTGAGCTCATCCAGCAAGGGGGGTCTGAGCTCTGATCTGAGGTTGGCCAGCAGGAGGAAGCAAGAACACGGAAGAAAGAGGCCAGGGACCTGGAGTCCAAGGACAGAGTGGGGCAATAATGTGGTACCTGCTTAGTAGGTTTGGGAGCCCTGGCTAATCATCTATGTTTGGGATCTAGAACACACAGGAGCTAATTCTGAATAGCAGGAGGTTTTCACATGTTATTTTCAAATGAAGCAATTTGGATGACAGGTCACATTAACTTTCAATACATTCCCCAAAGGACATGTTAAAGGGTGTGAAAGTAAACCCAGGTGGTTGCCTGCACTGCTGAGTTGAAAATTTTTAAATGAAAAGTACATGTATTTTAAACAAAAACTTTTAAAGCCTCAGACCTTAAGATGACAACTAAAACTGCTTTTTTTTTCTTTTGAAAAATGCATATGAAATACAGATAATGGTTATAAAATGTAAACAGCAATGGTTAGATTCTGGAACACAGAGTCCACCACAGGAATTGCATCATGAGAGACTGAGTGCAATTAGTGACAGGAAGAGGGAAGGGCTGGGGGGAGAACTTGCAATGATGTGAGCAAGAGAACCGTGTCACTGGGATGCTAAAGAAAATCGACAGTGAGGATCTAAAAATGATGCAGCTTCTGAACCATGTTGTTACCACCTTAGAACCAAACAAATTTACATGGAAGGTCAAATTCAGTCCTTTAATTTTTGAATGAAGAATGAAAAAAAAATTAAGCAAAGCTTAATTCTCTTTCTCCCCACCCTCTTTTTTTTTTTTTGGTGCTAATAGAGAAATATTAATGTACTCTCATTTTCAGGTCTTAAAAGCCTTTGCATCATTTTTATTTTCAATAAAAGTGAATTATCTTTTACAAAACCATGGCGTCCTTGCAAAGTTGCATCACTGGGGCAGCTGAAAATATATTGCCCACGGTTAAAACAGACAAACATTTGGCTTGAAGAATCGTCTGGTGGTTCAGTGAAGAAGCCCCGAGTGCCCAATTAGTACCTCTGAAAAAAGTCCCCTCCCAGGATCAGATCTACCTTCAGCATCCATGAGAATGAGGAGGCTGCCTGCCAGATCCTTCCCTTTGCACCACCCATGCTGTCTGGTGACCAGGTTATCCCACAAAAGCAGCTCATTCCCCAGGCTAAGCCCAAGGGTCTGATACCAACTGGCAGACTCCCACCATCTTTACCACAGTCTCCCCATCCCTACCCGCCAGAGTCCCCCACCCCAGCTTTGTGGTCCTCTCTCAGTCCTCAGCCCTCCCTGGGCCACTCCCAAAGTCCCCTGCAGCTCTGTCCACCCGTGGGTCCTGGAGCAGCCCTGGGGACCCCCCAGCCTTGCCCCGGGGCCCTGGAGCAGGCTGAAGTGCAGCTACCTACCTTCTGGCCAAGGAAGAGGCTCTTAGTAGAGAGGACGGTGAAGCCGTCGGCCGGCGTGCCCTCTGTCGTGCTGTCAGCACTGGCTGCCTTGCTGACTTCTCCCTGCTTCTTCTTGCACAAACAAAGAGTCAGAATGAGAGCCAAAGGAGCAGGACCAACAAGTCTGAATTTTTCTTCAGGTTCTTTTTTTCCCCTCTCTTCCATGCTGGGTAAGTGCTCTGCCATTGAGCTACAATCCCAGCCTAAGTCTGGGCTTTTTTTAATGGGAATGCAGCTCAGAGGCCTTGCCCATAACATTTTGGAGAAGACAGGAAACTAAACCACAATCAACTCTCAGCATTTCCCACAGGAGGACTGCACACTTATTTTGAGGGCCCAGAGTTCCATTAAGAAGCAACTTAAAGGCAAAACTTCACTCTATTGTGATAGTTTAGAAAGAGAACCATTGTCAAAAATTAAGACCAAGTCAACATCTCCTCAAGTTTCTTTCCTTTCTAGATATCTGCACCATTCAAGTTTAAGAAGAAAATAAACTATTTTAGGTCTCTAGTCCTCAAAAGTCCTTAACAAGCATCCCAAGGACCACAGGCTTGAACCTTCCCACCCAAGAAGGTAGGACTCTTCTACTTTCCTTCATAAAGCCCAGCTGTAAAGAAGGATGCACACAGGGCTGTTGGTATCCTGCCCCCAGTGCCATGGGCCTTGGCAGGCTCTGGGCCTCTTCCCCAGCACCATTCAGAGTGAAGTATGTGTGCACGGGAGTTCTGGAGGGCCTTCCAAGGGGCGTATGCTGTCCATAATTTTAAATAAACCAATCTCCAGAGGATCATCTTCCTAAGGTGTTTTCTCTTACACATAATCTGCCCTATGAAGGTTCTACACCTGGGGCTGAGGTGACACACTGGGTTCCTTCATAACCACCCTCTTCCCACTTCCCAGAGTAACCACCAACAGAACACACTATTCTGGAGGTCAAGACACATGCTTTTTCATATTTCTGTTAAGAATGAACCTGTGATAGAAATGGATATTTGGTTCATTTGGGAATTTTAGCATTCATATATATTATAGCATAAGGATAGTGGGAATAATGGCAAGTTTTGTTTAGACACTTTCCCTTTAACCTTCCCCTAATCACTATCAAAAGGTACTTTACTCCCAAGGTATGGCCCAGTGGAAACAAAGGAAGAAAAGCAAGGCTAAGAAATAGGATGAGCCTGGGCAATAACCTAAGGGAGGCACTGTGGCCTAGCCATTTGCATGTTTAGGATTCAAATTCATTAATGTGCATATTAAGTTTCACTTACATTGAAAAATAACACCTAATTTTGCTGGTGCCTTTAACAATAAGGACTACTTTGGCAATTAGGTTATTGACTTATATTCCATAAATTAAATGAACTCAATTTGAAGTTCCAAGGCTTTGATATAAAGAAGAAAAAATATTTTATCCAGAAATATGGGAACTAGCTGGTAACAAACCCTTTCAAAGTCAGGTGTTTTTAATTCCACATTTTCAACAAAACAGAAGAAATACCTAATCGAGTTAACAGCTGAGAGACCATGGAAAAACAGACTGATGCAGCTTATTTAATAGTATTGTGCCAAAGTCAGCTGCTTTGTCAAGACCACGTGTACCACGGGAGTGTAAGATATTTACAATAGGGAAACTGCTGTTAACAGTGAGGGACATGCAAGGACTCTGTACTATCTTTATAGCCCTTTTGTAAATCTAAAGCTATTCTAATATAAAATGTTTATTAAAACCAATGGATAAGAGATTACTATGTGGCTGTTGGCATATATCAGAAACAGCAACATCACTTGGTCCTCTGTACTATCACAAAACTCTGTTCCCATTGACTTATCTTAGTGAACAAGATTTTCCATGCACTTACATCTATAAATATACAAAAATAGGATGTCCATACTTTGTCTCATTCTAACAAAAGGTAACATTCATCTTTGGATACTTAAACTAAACTGGGGAGAAAAATCTATATCCACCCATCCCATAATGCTTTTCTAATAAAATTTTATTTTTTCCCTAATAGTTATTAACATTAGTAATGCACTGTTGGTTTGATCAAATGTGCATTATTAATAAAGGCATCAGCTATCTAATCTTGTAGAATTCGTACCATTTAGTGCTTTTATAAAAGGCCAAAATATTTTTCAAAATAAATTGAAAAATCATTTTGTTGCAGAAATCAACAGAATATTATAAGTACAAAGCATGTTAAATTAAAATGAAATTTTGAGGGTTAAGTGAAAGGGAAATAAGTTTAAAAAGAAATAATGTAAAATTTCTAACTATTATAAAAGAGCTTCTTTGCATACTTTTAAAACAGATGGTGTTTCAAATCAGAATATCTAGATTCCACTGTGTGTGTGTGTGTGTGTGTGTGTGTACACACATGCATATATACACATTTTTTTTTATTTTTAAATTTTTTTTAAGTACTGGGATTGAACCCAGTGGTAAGCTACATGCCCAGCAAGCCTCCTCCTTTTTCTGAGACAGTGTCTCACTAAATTGCTGAGGCTGACCTCAACTTGTGATCCCCCTGCCTCAGCCTCCCATGTTGCTAGAATTACAAGCTTGTGCTATCCTGCCCAGCTCCACTGGATATTTAAAAAAGAGATGAAACAATTTTTAAACATTAATATTTTTAAAAAACCAAAAATCATATCCTTTACAGCTACTTAAATTCGTTATGAAAAGTAAAGCTGTCAAATTATAAATTTGTATGATACAAAGATATTTCAAATTCTTGGGCTGGGGCTGGGGCTCAGTGGCAGAGTGCTTGCCTAGCATGTGTGAGGCACTGGGTTCGATCCTTAGCACCACATAAAAATAAACAAATAAGATAAAGGCATTCTGTCCATCTACAACTACAAAAATAAAATTTTAGAAAAAGATATTTCAAATTCTTTTAGAAGGTAGGTAAGGCTTGAAAACCACTGCTCTCTTCTACCCAGAACAACACTATGCATTCAGAAGGTGCTCAGTAAATATACAGGAATAGAACAAAGATGTTCCCACTGGAGGATAAACAGATAGTATAAGGATTAGTGCTTCTACCCAAGGCTACAGGGATCTTTTTTTTTTGTTGTTTTTTTGGTACCAGGGATTGAACTCAGGGACATTTAACCACAGAGCCACATCCCCAGCCTTTTTTTTTTTTTTTTTTTTTTTTAAGACAAGGTCTTGTTAAGTTGCTAAGGCTAGCCTCGAACTTGCAATCCTCTGCCTTAGCCTGGGATCACAGGGGTACGCTATCATACCCCACAGGATATGGGAATTTTAAGAGGTGAGAAAGCCATAATAGATAGGAATTTAGGCCATGGAAGTTGGAGCTGGCTCAGTGGAAACTGAGGCATTTAAGCTTCCCCTACCTGGATACAAGCCAGGTTCTAAGGGTAATGCCATGATCCTGGTGGTTTTCAGCAATTATTAAAATTGTTGCCCCCACTTGCCCTGTTGTGGAAGGCTTTCTAGTCCCCATTACCAGAACAGGGTCTTCTGCTAAGGAAGTGGCCCACGGGCATGGGTCAAACTCAAGTTCTACGTTTGAATCCAGACTCTGGTAGTTGTATGACCTTGTGAAATTGTCCACCTTCCCTAAGTCTGAGATTCTTCATCAGATATGTTAATACTATCATGCTAATACCACATTATTTTGATCACTATAGTTTTTAATAAATCCTGAATTCAGGTATTATTAAATCTCCAACTTTGTTTTCCTTTTATAAGTTGATTTGGTTATTCTAGGTCTTTTGTATTCCCATATAAATTTTAGAATCAACTTCTTAATTTCTCAAAAAAAAAATCATGCTTGGATTTTCAATGGTATTGTGTTGAATCCATAGATAATTTGGGGGAGAACTGACATCTTAAGAGTACTGAGTCTTCTAATTCAAGGACACTGAATCTGAGAGATTCTTACTAAGAGACTCAGAAACATTTTCTCAATTCTGAGTTAACCCCTGTTTTCCTATTATAGTTTGTACTTTTAGATGATTGTTTCTGAATTATTTTAGGTATCTTTAATAATTATTTTATATGCCTCTTTATTAATCTAATCTTAGAGTAGTAACTATATATTTAGTGCTGTTTATAAAAGCGTGTTTAACATCATTCCATCATGTTTGTTTTAAATTCTTCTAATTTCACGAAATTGTTACACTAATTAGTGTACTGTGTGTGTGTGTGTGTGTGTATAAGGAAGAACGTATGAGTGTATTTGAGTATTTGGTTATCTGTAAAAATTCTTTTCAATTGTGCTCAAAATTATAGCTTACCTATTCATAGAATAATCAGGTTGGAGAACTGCTGATTAAACAAGTGGCCAAGATAGCAAGCAGTAAAGTGGTACAGAGAACAAACAAACCATTCCTTCTGCAGCCTGTCTGCTTGGCAGAGAAATCCTGTCTTTTCCCTTCAAGGTTCCCTCCCACTTCATGGGATGCCGGGTGCACAGGAGCCCTCTACTCTGAGGCACCTGAATAATCCAATACTTTACTTTCAGGTCTCAGCTCAAGTGTTACTTTAGAAGATTAGCCTCCCCCAACCACTTATGTAATATAACACTGCCTATGCCATCGTGTCCCTCTGTCACAGCACTTACTCTCTCCTACCTTCTATACTGCACCTGCTCCCCTCACTGAGCACTGGGGAGGGCAAGAACATTGTGTTCACTGCTGCCCTTCCTCTATTGAGGTAGTAACTAGCATGCATAGATGCAAAATATACTAATCAAACGAGAATTCTTTCTCCTTTGAGCAACTTGATATCAAATGTCAAAGAATAAGAAAGCTTTTAAAATTCTTAATGGAGTTAAAATGCTCTGCAGTGCATAACAGCCATCAAGGTTAAAAAAAAATACTCACACGTTGTGTTAACAAGTTCACTTTGAGAGCTTCATCTCATAGATATACTTGCACGTGAACACAGAGCCCCACCTCTGGTGATGGTCACTGTGGCACTATCAGAATGAATACTAAAAACCATCTCAAAGTCCATTCTTGGAGGACTGGTTACATGGGTTTCACATATTATGGAAGTAACTACGGGTATCCTATGAAACGCTCTATGTGCAGAGATGTGGAGGAACTGCCAAGGTAAGGGTGGCAGCAGCCACCAGTGTGCTAGACACAGCTGTTGGTATTTTATGTGAATTCTCTTTTTTAATTCATTTTTTTGTACTAGACATTGAATTCAGTACCACTTAGCCATATCCCTATCCCTTTTTATGTTTTATTTTGAGACAAGAGTCTCACTAAGTTGCTTAGGGCCTTGCTAATTTGCTAAGGCTAGCCTTGAACTTGTGATCCTACTGCTTTAGCCTCCCAAGTCACTGGGATTTACAGGCATGTGCCGCCATGCCTGGTTGTGAATTCTCTCTTAATCCATCATGTCCCATATATGGGACACCTATAAAAACTTAAATTGAGCATTACCATTTGTGGTAAATTTATGATAAATTTGTTTTTAGAATTCTATTCTTTAAAGAAAATTAACAGGTGAAATATTCATTTCTATTATCAATGACTTTATTACTATTATTATCAATAATAAATTCTATAATAAGCTTCAGCTGATGATGTCCAACCTATTTTAATACATATTTGAAATATTCACAGAATTAAAAACTTGGGACTTAATGGGTTAAGCCTCACAATCACCCTGTGTTATAGCTCTAGATGAGGAAATTGAATGATAGGGAAGTTTAGTAACTTGCCAAGATCACTCAGCAGAACTCAAATATAAAGCCAGGTGGCTGACTCCATCGTGTCAATTCTTAACCATTAAGAACAGGTAGGATGTGAAGGGATTTGCAAATCTATATTCTTTCACATGCATATATTTATTTATCCTTCCTGAACGAATAAATAAAAGCTCACTTCAGAGACTATGATGGCAGTGCAATTTTTTTTACTGCAAACTCATGTACTATCCAAACACGCATATATATTACCTATGCAAAAACACACTGGGTAATATGCATAGAGCCACTGAACTGTAAGGACAGAATAGAGCCTATCATTTTATAGGGTAGATGTAACTGAGGCATAAAGAGGGGAACAGACTTGCCTGAGGCCACCCAAGGAGGGGGACCCTGGGGCACAGCCAGGGTTTTGGACTCACAGTTCCCATGGAGTTTGTTCCCTTCTGTGTTCCACTATAGCTACTCAGCTGCCACAATTGAAGATTTTCAAAACCTTCAAATTACATAGAATTGGGGGGAAAATTATGATTTGGAATTTGAGTGTTGACACTTGAAAAATACCGACTCCTTTCACTACAAGTGCTTTAGCATGTTACTAAGGCTTTCTCTGTGTTTCTCTGGAAAGGTTATTTTCAGAATGATCCACTTAAACCTGGAAATGCAGGGTTCTCTGCTGTTTCTGGGAGCTGATACCACAATTTACATTAAACAAATGTTTTGAAAATTAGCTGTTCACGGTTCCAATTTCAGCTCCCCCCAGGGTTTAATGTTAGCCAAATACTGGTACAGTAAGCAGACAATGTGTTTTATTGTGTGGAAGAAAAACAGACCACCATCACAGACTTCCTGCTTTTGTAATCAAGGGAAAAGTTGAGTGTTTGAGTGATTATTGGCATATGGTTATTAGAAACGCTGACTCCAAATATAGCTACTAGAAGCTAAGGACACACACATACACACACACACACACACACACACTCACACACACACACACACCCTTATATTTCAAATCCAAAAAGAAAGAAAGAATTCCTGATAAATTGGAAAGTTCAGAAAGTCACGGGACCAAATCTACTAGAAGGCTAGAGTCACAAGGGAACAAGGTTCAGCCCTAGTTTGCTGGCAGATGCTGGTGTCCCATAGACATGCTCAACTCTCACAGCAGCATGTTACATTCAAAGAAGAGCACTGGCTCAAGACACAGCTACAGTAAGGACCAGGCCCAAGACATGGCTTTTCCCGTTCTACTCTAAGACCCAGTGCCAGGGCCCTGTGCTGTGGGCATCCAGGCACCTGGGTCCTGCTTTCAAGAGATGATAGATTTGACACCTCTATGTCTTTCTGAACATTTAAGAAGGGTTGCACAGCACTGTGTCCCACCTTCCCTGCCCTGCCACCCTCTCAACTACAAATGTTGTAAGGGGGAAAGGAACAGTTCGATCTGCTAATTTTATAGTTAGCAGGAATGAAATAGAACATTCTGTGAAGTCCCTGCCTGGCCGCCCCAGCCTCCTCCAGGACTTGTGAACCAGGTGGAATGCATGGGCTGTTTTCAATATTAAGTTTCTCTCTGCAAGAACAGGGAGAGACTCTGGGCCTGGCGTGAATGGTGATTTGCCAAGAGGTAGATTTCATTTTCAGGAGTGTTTTTTGCACCTGGAGGGCATACAAGGAATACAGCCTATTCCACCTCAAATAATGGAAGCCTCAAAATAGTGTAAACAGATAGGAGAAGATTAGAGGTGTTCCCCTTTGGGATGAAAGCTGGGCTCCAAGAAGAGGACAAGCTGTAGACTAGGAGCTGGCAGGCTTACCAGATGACCACTGAAGCCTATCTTTGGAAGGTATCCTCACTATTCCACCCTGGGGAGAGGGTCTGGGCTTGTGGAGGAACAACTGCCCAATGCCATATCTTTGGATACCACAAGGCCCTTCCAGGACTTCTTACTGGGGTCTGACAAGATAGAGGGGCCACCTTCTGCCAGAGGTAACTTCCTTCTGGTCCATCTGAAGGCCAGAAGGAAAATTCCTCAGAGGCACCTCAAGGGAGGTCAGCTCCGAGTTGTATCATCCCTTGTTTGTTGGCCCCAGAGGTTGTGACAACATTTAAGAATGCACGTTCTAGCTGACATTCAGACAGGAGAGCAGAGCACTGACCCCATGATGTGAGGGTCCTGTTTAGGATGTAGGGTCCTTGCCCATCCAAAATGGCACTGGTCACACTAGTGACAGGGTTTCCCTCAACACAAAAAGATGAGTACCTCACACCCAAGTTAGGTCAGGCAGAAAGTGTCTGGCTAATCTTTTTTCCTCCTTGACAGAAGCACCCATCCTGAAAGGAAAACTTCTGGACCACCCCTGCCAGAGCATGCCCAAAGACAGACATATAGCTATGGCAAAAGAATGAAAGTCTTGCAAATGAGCATCAGGGCACAAGGGCAGTCTGGTCTCAGAGCAGGACTGACAGCAGGCCATCTCCTAGCACAGGGAAGCCCCTTTCCATGTGCATGTGCATTTCACTAGGCATAGAGCACTTCCAGCCTAGGGTTGTCACTGCCCCCCCCCCCCGACTCCTCCCTGAAATCCCATCCCATCCGGCTTACCCACAGGGCAACTGTGTCCAGGCTCTAGGAGACCCTCCTGACTGGCTACCTGAGCTGGCTAGGCCTGTCTAAACAGCTCCTACATGTTCCTCCCTTAGTAGCCCCTGAGGGGTTGACCTCCTTAGGGCCCCATTTACCTGTGCATCATCCTACTCCATCCTACATGACCTGTCAGATCACATACCTTGGATTTCCGGGCCCCTTTCTTGCCTCCTGCCTTCTTAGACACAGGCTTCTTCTGGGATGGAGACTTGGCCTTTTTGGCTGGGGGTGGGGTGATGATGGCTTCCAACTTTCCTTTGGATCCTCGCTTCTTTGCTAGCAACTCAGGGTGGATGTTCGGTAACACCCCTCCACTGGCTATGGTGACTCCTTTTAGCAGCTTGCAGGAAAACCAAAGTAGCAGATGGTGAGCCAGACCGCCACGATTCTGACCTTCAAGAAGTCAGCCCTGCCCATGTGTCCTCTTGCTTTTGGCTGGTACAGCTCTTGCCTCCATGGCCCCTAGGAGGATGCTGACAGAACTCAGGCCTACTATACAGGGATCAAGTCCTCAGAGTCTCTTAATCAAATGGACTTCAGATCATATTCTTTCTCCAGGGAGAGCCAAACACCTTATTTTACCCACACTTCCAGTACGGCCTTGAGGAAAAACTACCAGAGGCAGTAGGCAAGTTGCTCACAGTCTAAAATGCCATCCGCAGCTTTGCTAGTCAGCCAACCACTACAGCCTCTCTGATGGACTGCTCTCTCCTGGGCTATATGCTTAGTGTCTGGGGTGGAAGAGGGAGCCTCATACCTGATTTAGCTCTTCGTCGTTGGCCACAGCCAGCAGGATGTGCCGGGGTGTGACCCGTCCCTTCTTGTTGTCTCTTGCTGCATTGCCAGCCAGTTCCAAGATCTCCGCTGAGGAGCAGAAAAAAGTATGTGATCATATTAGAGCATCAGAGGTCTGTGTGTGTCCTAATCCCCACCCACAGCATGGAAACAGGGGCAAATAGTTGCCCTGAGGTGAGAAACCTAATCAATAAATGGGCTAAGGAGCTGAACAGATACTTCTCAGAAGATATACATTTGATCCACAAATGTATAAAAAAAATGTTCACCATTTCTAGTAATTAGAGAATTGCAAATCGAAATTGTTGTAAGATTTCACCTCACACCAGTAAGAATGGCAGTTATTAAGAATACAGACAATAATAAATGTTGGCGAGGGTGCGGGGGGAAAGGCACACTCACAAATTGCTGGTTGGACTGCAAATTGGTACAACCACTCTAGAAAGCAGTATGGAGATTCCTTAGAAAACCTGAAATGGAACCACCACTTGACCCAGCTATTCCACTCCTTGGTCTGTACCCAAAGGACTTAAAATTAGCATACTATAGTAATGTAGCCACATCCATGTGTTTATAGCAGCTCAATTCACAATAGCTAAACTGTGAAAACAACATAGATGCCCTTCAATAGATGAATGGATAAAGAAACTATGTGTATATATACACAATGGAATATGATTCCGCATTAAAAGAGAATAAAATTATGGCATTTGCAGGTAAATGGATGGAGTTGGAGAATATCATGCTAAGCAAAGTGAGCCAATCCCCAAAAAACCAAAGGCCAAATATTCCAGAATGTATCTTACAGTGCCTACTTCTGTGATTCTGCCCCTGCTAAGGCCTTGTCTCTGATGTCCTGCCAGAGTACTCTCTGGGCCCACCTCAAGCCTGACCTGTTGCCTGTAGGTAAGAATTTCTAATGTTCTAGTTGTGTTGTAAACACTGGATCTCTCCAGCAAAGTCAGTACTTGGAATCATTATGATATAATTAGGGACAAAATGCTAGGTGCACAAAAATCATGTGTTTGAAATTTACAGTATTACATGGTATATACATTTTTAAGAGGTACTAACGGTAGCTGAACCCCACATGAAACACTGCTACTTGTGTGTAAAGCCGAAAAGCTACCTGGCTACTCATGAACACTTTCCTACAGGCCGGGGGGAAAAAACAGTCACACTTGGAACAGCACATTTCCCTGATAAATCCAGGAATTCATTTGTTTAAAAAATACCACACTGAGACACACAGCCTTGTGCTTAAAGAGAGGGACACAGAGGTACCAAGGCCCCTGTGTTTTCAATGTTCCCAGGTCAACAGGGAGATCACTTGCAGAGCTGCATATACCGTGCTACAGAAGTACCACAGGGTCCCTTCCCTGGGCTTCAGTCATGTTGCAAGAGTCATGAGTGCCAGGCAGGGAAGCTGGCCAGTACTTAAATACTATAATTGGTGGGGTGGGGAGCCACCTTTACCTGTCAGTCTCACAGGGCTGTTCCCCTACAGCCTTAGTATAGTTGAGTTTGCCAGTTTAAATGAAGCTTTCTGACAATCGATCATGGTAATGGGTCCTGATGCCCAGCAGACAGGTCCATCTCCATTAAGGGCAAAAAGCCCAAAAGGAAGCCAAAGCTGATGTCTGAACACCATAAGAGCACAGCCTCCAGGAGTAAGAGAGCAGGAAGGACAGCCAGCCACAGTGATCCCTGTGCTGGAATCCAATGCAGCAAGGCCTTGGAGGGGCATCTGACACCATGGAGCTGTAACCACTTTGTTGGCTTCCTGGTATCTACAGCATCCTCCCCTCCACCAGCATACCTCCACTTTTTGAGGCCACAGGGAAACACAAGGCCATCAGATTCCAGAGCCAGAATATGCACGAGTTTAATTTGCTGACCATCATGTGTAAAAAAAAGTCTTACCTGCCCCTCATTAAAAAGAGAGAAAGAGTGAATATGTCCACCAAAGTGACCTGTTTTACTAAGACCAACTCTGTGGCAAGAAAATCATTTGAAAGCAGCTTCTCAAGAAAGTGGAAGTAGACTTTTCCACTTCCTGCCCAGCATGTTAGCGGAAGACCCTCTACAAGATGGGACTCAAGTGGTCGTTGGTGGTTGGGGAGGGGAGGGATGTGGTCTTTTCATTTTCTGCAGAGCTGCCCTCACTCTCTTGTGCAAGGAAAATGATGGATCAAAAGACCTAAATGGTGTGGGGCTGGGGAAGAGCCTGAGTATGTGTGGGATCCCTGGACTTGGGTGGGGTAGGCAGTGTGTGAAACAAAGAAAGCAAGCAATGGAGTGACCCAGAAGGAACCCCAGGACCAAGGAGTCACAGATGAACTCCCCAGGAGCCAGAGGACATACTCCCCAGCCTCCACAGGCCTTTTATCCTAGGGTCTTACTTTGTGGCTACAAGTTCAATATTCTCAGATTCTCCACTGAGGAAATGTCCAGAACTGTACTCACACGTTGCTACTTTAGTTTGGAGTACGAATACCAAACTAAATCCATCTGGGAGTCGCAATGAGCAATGAAGGGGCATATGGAGTGAGGGACAGGGAGCATCTCAGTTCCTTGGAAAGTGCAGGGCAAGGGTCACATTCCACCACCTCCTTTACAAGGAGTGTGGAAGTCCAGGACTTCTTCCTTCCTGCAAAACCCCTAGATGGTTGTTCAGCCCCCAGCCCCCTACTGCCAAAGAGTGAGCCCTCAGCTCTGCAAGCAGAGACAGGAGCTCTGTCCAGCAAGAGTAACTGAGAGGGGCACAGAGTCACAACCCAGCTAGCTGAGCAGGCACTTAATCTTCTGTTTACTCTTGCATTTTTTCCAGATGGATAGTAACCACAGTAACACCAGCATCAAGGGACATACAAGATGAAGACACACCTTTTACGAGAAGCGTGTTCCACACTCCACCCATCCCTGCACTACAGCAGGCAAAGGGCCTGGGCATTTTTACAACAGCCAAGAAAGATGGAAGACACATCCTGATTGCTAACAAAAGTGGGAACCCGCAGCACAAACTCACCCCTTGCTGAGTATCAGTAATACCCACCATTTCATCCTCAGCCCAGTTTTAGAAATGGCAATCATAAAGGTCTTTCCTGGCTAAGAGAGGGCTGCCTGCTATAGAGGAGAAGGAGAGGTACAAAGTGCCAGCAACTCAACAAGATGAAATAACTTCCATCTGCTATCCAGGGTATGCACATGTTCATGGGATGGAGGGGTAGAAAGGGTGATATACTGCCAAGAAATTGGGGCAGGGCACATGCCACCAAAGGAGAGATCCTGATGAAGTCTTCCTTCCAGTTAGTGATTCTCTGCTTTGTATGTGACATGGAAAGCTAAGTCATGAAGGTCCCAGAGCTGCATGGTGATTCCTGCCACTGTACCCCATTCTCCTGGGATGGGCCCATAGCCCCACTAGCAAGCGGGCCATCCTCTAGGCTAGACCATAACCTGCTCTCTTTGCCCCAACCTCAATGGAACCCTCACCTTCCTACATAGTAGGGGTTTGTGCATTTAGTTCATTTCACATTTTGGAAGGTTTTGTGAGTCTCTAAATTTTTTGTCTCTGGCTAATCTAAGAGAAAAATGATTCTGAGAAAGAGAAGCAGGAAAATACCAGATCCACAAGTAAAAATCCTTTTCTCCATAGTTTCCGGAACTCAACCCTTGGACCCTCCCTAGGTGGGATTTTTCAGGAGCCATAGCCCTGGAGGCTGTAACCAAAACAAATGGAATCTGTCAGAAACCTCCAGGGAACTGGAAAAGAGCAATTAGAAGGAGAAGCAGAAGCCTTTACCAGGCTTTCCACCCCCTGGAGCCAAGTCTGTGAGGCCAGCAACAGTTTAATTTTGTTGCCAGTGATCAGAAGTGGACTGCTCTGGGGCCCAGTATTCTTGGGTCAGATCTGGAGAGGATTCTGAGTGTGGGAAGGTTCCCAATTATAAATGCCACAAAAGGGACAAGTGGAATGATGAGCAATACTGGCCAACTCATTAGTTATTCTTTTAAGGTGTTTTTTGTTTGTTGTAGTATCTGATTTGCAGGACACCCCAGGGTGTACTGGCTCCCACTCCTGGCCAGACCTGGTGTCTAACAATGAGTAAGGAGCTGGCTCACCATCTGTGGTGGTGGGGACCAGCAGGGCAACGTTGTCTCTCCTGAGAGCAGCAAGCACTGTAGAGGCACCCCCAGGCCCAAAGCTCCCCAGCTTCATTGAACATGATCGGTTTAAGGCAACTTGACAAGATTCCCATTGTCCTGGATAATGGCAGGATTTGGCAGCCCTTTCAACTATATACCAGCTGCCTAACATGAATACTTTTGACAGGTTTACTTTCCAAGCTCACCCCAAGACTTAAAGCTTAGGGTCTTTCTCTCCCACACTCCACCCCTGCACCCCCAGGCTTTAACTAAACCATATCTGTTGTATGGAAGCATTTCTCCTATCTTCCTTTAGGGAGATGAAGTCATGGTTTATAGCATTAGACTCCTAACAGCTAACAGGTGATGAAAAGAAGCTGCGCCAAATTCCAAACACAAACCTTGCAATAGGAAAGATTCTGGGATTTTACAGACCTGTTTGAAGCATCTCATCTAACAAAGAAAAGATTGAAAAGAACAACCAGAAATCAAAGAAAGCCAATGTTCATGTAATCCCAAGGTGAAAAGAGATATTTGCTACAAAGCCAGAAACACGATAAGGAATCTGTTTATTGTATTTCTTTCAAATCTCCCATCCTTCCATCAGCAGTTCACTGGGTTCAGAGCTATTTTACACCATTTCTGAAGACCTTAACCCAATCAACCCCAATGGGAAGGCGTCTGTTAAGAGCTTCCTGCATCCTGACCACACCACAGCCTCCTTAATTCCCTAGTTGACCCCAAGTGTTTGCAGCTGCATCCCAGAATCACCCCCACCTTTCCACAGGGTGACAGGGACTGACACTGCAGAACTATCAACCAAACTCTAGGCCACAGTGAAGTTCCCCAATCTGCCTATCCCAGGGGCCTCAAAAGAACTAAGCATTCTACAGAGAAAGTAAAGCTTATGGCAGTGATGAAAGAAAATATTTCCTTTATCAAATACAAAGTATTTTGTTCATGAACCACTCTTCTACTTCACCAGAGATGGTTCAGAGTCTGACAAGCTTATTCCTTGCTGTCAAGTCTAAGAGTCAAGGATCTCAGAGGCAGCATCTGGTCAAGTCTCCCACCTTCCCACGGTTTTCCAATAAGCCAGAAACACAGCTTAACTTGGGAATTTCTAAAGTAAGTTCTAGAGGATGCTGTCTTCCATGTTTAACAATAAAGAAAAAAGTCATTTTATATCATACACATTAACAAGATGGGCATATTGTGATTGCTGGCAAATATTACCTTGCTCTAACCCATCAACCCAGCCCAATGCCTGAAGAGCTCCCCATCAGGAACGCTTCCTCCTCTCTTGAAGGCTTGCCCGTCTGCAGTGGAGGCAGCAAGCATGCACACTGCTTAGAGCTGCGGTTAGCTGTGAGCACTGGGTTGATGACCCAGCTCCTGCACTTTGCTGTGAGACAAGGCTTTGTTTCCCATTCTATAAAGCAGGGCTTGAGGTTACCTCTCAGGCTTGTGAGGTTTAATGAGTTACCATTGAATTGAAAACTTGATAAATACAAGCTATTTTTACTGAGGCTACAACTACACTATTACAAAATAAAAAGTGCAGCAGACTTGATTACTAGGGAAAGAAAACAATACTTCCCCCTTAGCCCTATTTCCTCTACCTAAATAACTGGATGGAGGGATGTGTGTAAGAGGCAAAAGAGGAGAAAAGCAACAAAAAACCTGGTGTTTCCTCCCCGATAGTTTATTCTTTGCTGTTACACTTAACAGTTTACATATGTTTGGAAAATGCACTTGAACTTGATTAACCTCAGTGCTGCCAGACCTGCCTTGATGGAACACAGCACCCAGAGCGGCCCCACAGGCAGTCTCTGCCTTGGGATAGGGTCTGGGTCTTTTGTCTTACCACAATAGGAGAAAAAGGACCAGAGCTTTCTGCTGAGGCAGCAGAAGTTCAGGCCTGAGGCGGGAAGGGGTTGGAGGGAGCTGCCTGAGAAAGGTCCCCAAACCTGTTCTAACCCCTGGCCTGGCTGGCAGCTGGGTAGGGCCTTCCGCACCACCAAACACTTGCTTTCAAGGACTCTAAATTAACATACAAGGAAATGGTTAATGTGTATGTTTGTTTTAATATGAAAAACCACAGCCATTTGTTCTTAATTCATCCTAGGATGGGGTGAACAATCAGAGATGGCTGCTGAAATGAAATGATTTGAAGAGTATAATGTAAAGAGGAAATTCATTTAAGAACCTTGTCATGGTACTATTTCCCAGATGGACTTTTAAGAGGGGAAAACAAGGAGTGGACCGGGTGGGTACATTCCATAGACTGTCATTTGAGGTAGGGGTCTATGCTCTCACCTAGGCATCATGGCAACAAGGACTGGGAGCAGGGACTAGGCCAGAGGGAGAACTGTGCTCTATGCTTTTTTGAACTATTAGGATTTATCATCTGCATTTTCATTTCCAAATTAAAACTGAAAAACAGAGTAAATGAGAAGTAGCAGGCAGCTCTACTCTGTGCTGCCCCAACTGGCCTTTGCTACTAGAATGTCACAGGCCTTGGACATTCAGGTCCAGACTGCTTATCTGGCTTCTCACAAAAAGGGTTCTGAGTGCAGGAAATTTTTTCAGGTTGCTTTTCATAGTGGTTTCTAGAGCAATGAGTGTGTCCTAGAAATAAGAACTCCAAGAGCAATTACAGTTCTGGGGTACATCTTTACAAGATCAGTCTCTGTCCCACCTACCTGTAGATTCCAGAGGCTAAGGGCCAGCACTGTTTAAGCATGTGCCTAAGCTCTGTCACCAGGACTCCACATATCCCCTTCTCTAGTGAAGGGACACTGACCAAAAAGCTTCTTGCCCTCCAGTCCCTCCCAGCACCAGAGCAGTACAACCTCTGCATACCTGCTTGGGCAAAGTCCTCTCTGAGGCCTACTGGGGCTCCTTGTGTTGCCCTGGTCAGGCTAGTGCTTTCCCTTGGTACCTTACTTGTTCTGTAGCTGTTACTTACTGCCAGCACCTCTGTCACTTTTCACACTGTCCCTTCTTTGTAGCCCAGCACACAAAACTCCAAGGAACCCCCACCCTTGCTCATACCCATTTCCTCCTGTATGTTCTCATTTTCCTTATCCCTGCCCCATCTCACAAGACCCTGTCCTCCCTGACCACATCAGGCCACAGGAATGTTTCCAGCCTTTGAAGGCACATACCATATGCTCTGGAAGCTGCCTATGACTGCCTCCAAGTCTATTCCCTTAGGCTGCAGCTTCATAGAGGACAGGAGCCATGCCTGGGGGACTAGGCACACACTAGTCCTCATGAGGTATCCACTGGCTGCTTTAAGATGAACTGCATAGTGGACTAAGTGGTCCTTAGTCCCTTGGCAGTTAACACACAGACAGCCTGTAGAAACTGTTCTTCTGGAGATGGGGCACTGTGGTGAGTGAGTTTAGAGAAGTTCCTTAAACTCTTTGAGCCTGTTTCCTCGTAAGCAAAATGGTGGTTTGAGGATTCAGTGAGCTGCTCAACATAAAGCAGTGTCTGGCACATGGTTATGTGCTCGGCATATGGCAGATGTTAGAACTTAAACTGCTGTCATCACCTAGAACTCAAAAGCACTTTCTCTTCACCCCCAAAACAATTACAAGCCACCGTCTCTGCCTCTGGAATAGATACTGCTGAAGGATGGGGTAAGGGGACGAGAAAAATGATGCGCTCCAGGTAAATGCCTTCGTTTTCTGAATGAGCAGCAGATATTGACTCTTAGCAGTCAATATCAAGATTGAAAGAGGCAATAGATAAATGTTAACCAAAGACTGCCTCAGCTATCAATTCCTATAAGGAGCATTAGTCAGGATATTGATAGCAAGAAAAGTCAATAATTAGCCATTTCCAGAGCCCTGGCTTTCCAAACCGTTTCCCCACCTCTGTAGGCCTGAAATGAAGAGAACCAACATTTTTAAAGACCCGGAGAGATCCTCTGTAGATAAATGGGAATGGTATCATGCACACCCATGAGAGGATGTTGTGGTTTGGATATGAGGTATCCCCCAAAAGCTCATGTGTGAGACAATATAGCAATGTTCAGAGGTGAAATGATCAGATTACGAGAGCTGTAACTTAATCAATGGATTAATCCATCAAATGGATTAATGGGTAGTAACTAGACAGGTGGGGCATGGCAGGAGGAAGCAGGTCACTAGGGGCATGGCTCTGGGAATTATATTTTGTCCCTAGTGCCTCTGCCATGAGCTGAGCAGCTTTCCCTCATCATGCCCTTCCACCATGATGGTCTCACCTCCAGCCCAGAGCTAACCATGGACTGAATCTCTAAAACCATGAGTTAAAATTAACTTTTTGTTAATTTTGTTGGGTATTTTGGTCACAACACAATGCTAACACAGAGGACACCTCAGTGTGAGGCACCACCTATAAAGGAAGCAGCTCTGGATACCAGGGAACCCATGCTTGCCAGCCATAAAACAAAAGATACACTTGCCTGAAAAGGGGCTGGGGTGGGACAAGAAGAAAGAAAGGAGTGGGGCAGGGGTCAGAACAGTAGGCTGAACCGGGCAGCCAGACAAATCCAAGGAGGATTTATGTCATCTTCTGGCAAACAGAACTGGAAGGGGTGACAGGAAGAGACAGACAGAAGGAGGCAGACTGTGATTAATACCCTTTGGGTTTACCTTCTTGTTACAACTTATTTATAGCTCTGAGGAGTGGCTTTTTCTTTTATGCTATTTTATTCTGGGTTGACTAGACATATAGCCCTCTAGTCAGGGAAAGAAAACAAGAGAACTGTAAATGTGTTCCATCAGTTGCTGATATTTTAGCAGGGAGACATTGGGAGAGAAGATAGATGCAGAATTCTGACCCATTTCCTTCTCTCAGTAAGTAGTTCTTTTTGAAGCCACGTACAGAGGCACCCTGGGGTATGGGTAGCACCCTTGCCAGAACACTGCAATCTTTAACCAGGTGGGCTGCTTTTCAGCTTCTGGCCACTTATGCTTTTCAAAGTAGAACTGAGACATATGTGGTGACTTTACGGTACAGAGAGAGACAGAGCAGTCCCTGCAATGCTTCTAAAACCCTCCTATTTGCCAACAATAGCTACGCTGCCCCATGAACCTCCTTAGATAGATGTGGTCTACTGTGCTCGCCTGTTAATCCTACTTATTCTTCATTTAAACATCCAAGGGAGTAGTTTAGCTCTCATCAGCTTCCTGCATCTTACATTATTAATTATTTCCTCCTCCTGCTAACTGGTTTTCTCATCCTTCAATAAAATAACTATTTTTCCTGCAGCTGTGAAATGCCAGGCCTTGTGCTGGGAGCTGAGCAAAGGCAAGGGTGAGGTGCAGGGAGCAGTCTCCACCCTCAAGTCACTGACATGGCCTCTGACACGACTGGCACATACAGGCACTCAATACACATCCATGGAAGTCAACAATGTTCCTTTCAACCCCTGGCACCCAGCTTGGCACCCTGCCCTTGCTCAGGGAGTGGTAGGTCTTTCCTAAGTAGGTCACTCCAGATAGACTGCTGAAGACTGAGCTGAACATTGCAATGGTCAGGCAGTGATGAGGGATGGAGGTGCAGGGGTGTTCTCCAAGGCACTGGCCTGCTTTCATGTATTAGAATAGCAGGATCCACTACAGGTGGCATGAACTAAAAAGCTACCATCCAGAGGAAAGCCCTGGACAGGCCCAGAAAGCAGGCAGGTGCAGTCTCCCAAACCCAAGTGGAGACTTGAGTTTGACTGGGGAACTGAGCAGGTTGAGGGGGGTTAGGGTGAGATCAAAGACTCTCAGATCCTCCCAACACTTACATTGGTCCAAATGTAAATAAGTCATCAACCTCTGCATACTACACGCACCCATTACCCTCCTATTTTTTGGCATTTCATTTTCAAGATTTATTTTGAAATAAAAAAGAAAAAAAGAATATTCTTCAAAAGATGTATACCATATACAAGAAAATCCTGGGAGGAGAAATGGGCACATGAAGGAGCTAGGAGGGAGATGCAAGTCTATTGCAGACCCTTTATTATCATGTGAATTTTGCCATGGGTATTATTACTTATTAAAGAAAATAAAATCAACAAAAGACCTAGTATGTATGAGAAAAAACATGAAAGACCTAGTATGTATGAGAAACAAAGTATTTTATAATAAGACAGAAAGATCAACAAGGCAGAAAAAGATGTCCTGAAATAGCGCTAATTATATCTAGTAATTCTGTGTCTGATAAAGGTAGCATCTCAGATCACCAGGGAAAAGATGGGATATTCAATTAATTGTGCTGGGATAACTAGGTAAGCATATGGGACAAAAATAACTTGATCTGTATCTCACACCATATTTAAGAATAACTTCCAAAAGGTTCAAAGGAAAAATATGACAAATGAAACCTTTAAAAATACTAGGCAAAAGCATAAAGACATTCTTTTATAACCTTGAGGAGGGTCAGGATTTCCTAAGAATGACTCAAAGTACAGCAGAAATAGACTCATAAAGACTTATATTCTTAATAGCATGTAAAATAACTATGTGAAATTTATTTTAAAATTTTATTTTAAAAAAAGATAACTCAAAGTGAAAAGATTATATAAAGACAAGCAAATCCAGAAGAGATCCAATAAAATTATAGAAATTAAAGTATAATAACTGAAAATTAAAATTTAGTGACCAAATTAAACAGTAAATTAGACATAGTTGAAGAGAAAATTAGCAAACTGGAAGATAGTTCTAGAAGACAGATCAGAAATAATTATCCAGAAAGTAATCCAGAAAGACATGAATAAACAATATGGACGAGATTAATAGATATGGAAGATAAAAAAACTAATATATGCTTAATTTGTGTTCCAAAAAGAAATTAGAATAGATTTTGTTAAATAAATAATGGCTGAAAATTTCATAGATGAGATAAACACATGTTCAAAAACAACTTGAGAATATTTACCACAAAGATGCTTACTAAATGAAATTCTAAGAGATACACCTCAATCAAAAGTACAGTGATCCCAGATGAAAAAACTCACATTTAGTTTTGGTCGCACCTTTTCATTGTCTAAACCAGAACCAGATTTAGTGGTGTTGTGAGCTTGTCTGTTGGCTCAAGCAAATACAGTACACTTAACGTGGAACTTGTCTACCTCTCTGTTGATCCTGATGGCACAAATGAAAACTGCATATTGCCCTTCAAAGGGATATCATGAGAGAACAGTGAGACTCCTTGACCATTAAAGATTTCTAGTTAATTTGAATGAGGGGCAGGATACATTGGCAACATCTGTAATCCCAATAGCTCAGGAGGCTAAGGCAAGAGGATCACAAGTTCAAACTCAGCCTCAGCAACTTAGCAAGGCCCTGAGCAACTTAGCAAGACCCTATCTCAAAATAAAACAATAAAAATGGGCTGGGGATGTGGCTCAGTTTTTGAGTGCCCCTAGATTTAATCCCCAGTACCAAAAAAAAAAAAAGAAAAAAGCAATGAGATTTTTTTCAAGAATGGTGCTAGACATCTGAACATCCACATGTTAAAAAAAAAAAAAAGGAAAAAAATAATCTATATAAATTTCGCCTTACATCCTTGTGAAAATTAATTAACAAATGAATTATAGACCTAAATATAGTGTGTGAGACTGTAAATCTCCTGGAAAATGATATAGGAGAAAAATTTAGATGACCTTGGTTGGGTTTGGTGATGATCATTACCAAAGGCTCATTCCTGAAAGAAATACTTTTCAGGCTGGACTTCATTGAAATTAAAATTTTCTACCCTGTGAAAACACTATAAAGGGAATGAGAAGACAAGCCACAGACTGGAAGAAATATCTGCAAAAAGAAGCACTGAGGCCTTTCCTCTCTCCAATCCAAGTGTTGTAGTCCAACACCTAGACCTAGGAGAGAAGAGAAAAATGAGACCATTATTTCATGGAGTAGGCCCAGGTCACATTTGTACTCTCCTGGACAATTTTATGGACTTTTTAGAAGGACCAAATGAAGGACTACATGAAAACTCAGTTTTTGAGCTCTACAGCAGATTCATGTGCCCTGGAAGCAGCACATCCTCAAGCCACACTGTACATCCACATCTTGGGTAAGGCAGTGAAGAACTGGGGGACATCCCTGGCTTGGTGACTCCCAGGCTCTAGGCCTGACCCACTTGGGTCTGTTAATGTGCTGGCCACAGGATACCACATCTTAAGGCACATAATGATGTGCACACATGGTGACAAGCACCAAAGGCACATAGTGAGGAACTGAGTCTTCTTCAAGTTCTCCCTGAATGTCTACCCTGGAGACATCTTTCCCTCAGGAGACTGAAGGAGGGTTGATGTGGAAGCACCTCCTTAATCATTTCATAAGTGGCTTTATAAGATTATATATGAGTCTCTGTGATGAGACGATTGGTTATCAAATAAAATCATTAATAATATATGTTAATAAAAACAAATAATTAGACTAACATCTATCTCTTTTATACATACACACATAAAAGGCATGCAGTGCCAGCTTCTATCTCTGGGTAGTAGGATTGAGTGAGTTTTAGCTTCTTAAATTTCAAACACAAATTACTCACATAACCAAAAAAGGGACCATGCATTCAAATGCAGTCTGCACACACAAGGTATCCAGCATCCTGAAGTTTGAATTTCAGGGTCTCCAGCTTTATTCTAGTTGCAACCTCCTGGCTCCTTAAAGTTCTTCTTCATTTTCTGTGTATGTGTATATTTTTAATTAAAGAAAATGAGGCTCATAAAAGGCTCTGTAGAACACAATTAACACAGTAGCATGAGCCCTAGAGCAGCATCAACACCCCAGAAGGTTCCATCAAGCACTAGCTGGGTCTTTACCTGAAGTGTCAGTCTAAGGTAGGTACAGTCATGCAAATATGCAAGGGATGTGGGGCCATAGAGCACTAAGATCTGAACCTGACTGTCCTCTTCCTCCTGCTCTGTTTACTTGGGTAAGTCCAGGACACACTTGGGTATCCCAGATACAAAGCAGCAAAGAGGCTTGAGACTGATTTTCAGTCAACTACAGGCCCTGCCTACCCCAATCTTCTAAGCTTATAAGATTCATTCTTTCCCACATCAGAAGTACCAAGTGTGATGACCTGGCTGAAATGAGTACCTGTGTAACAGGATGTGCAGCTGACAGGAAAGGGTTCTCTCTGCTTCACTTCTGGGAGATGGGAGTGGGAAAGAGGTGTGGTTCCCAGGACTAATATCCAAGACAGGCAAATCTGATCTGAGTTAGAGATCAGAAATCAAACAAGTTGCAACATGGAATGAGGATGATCATTTTGTTAGCTAAAACCAGATGGCCAGGTGTATTTCTAATAACTACCCCTTTTCCTTGGGATTCTATTGCAGGATGCAACCAGGCCTGAGGACTAAACCTCATTCAGTCTATAAAGTGGCCATAACATCACCCCAGCGACCCTGCTTCTTCTCCAGGTCAGGAGCTGGCCCTGAAACTTCACAATAGTTAGCCATGAATCTAAGGTAGCTTCACATTTGTAGCATCCACTATTAGAGGATGCTGGGTACTTGTCAGAGGAGTGTAGAGATTCTGGTCATTGAGAAGAGATACAAGAGAAAAGACCAAGGTTTAAAACATGGAGGATTAGGAATATGTAAATTTAGATGTCATCATCATTTTATAGACTAAATCCAAGCAAGACAGAAAAGAACATATATTCTAGCTACAAGAAACAAAAATATACTAGATTTTAAACAGACCAGAGCTTAGCTCTGATCTAAGCAGTGGTCACCTAGGGAGGGTCTATGCATATTCCAGTGATACTAGTCTTGGGAGCTAGAAGTAGTGCTTTCCATCCTGCTAAATGTCAGAAGTCCTCTGCAGGTGGATTTGATTTTTACAAACAAGCTTAAATCACTAGGAGGTAAGTTGGTAGAATAAGATGTGTGATCAGTCTATGTAGTAGGGTTTCTGGACAAACAAGAAAAAGAATGTCATTATAAAGGAACCAGGCCCATTTTCTTGGGGTCTGGTTGAAAGGTTTTTCTTTCCAGGGCAAGCTCCCTGAGAGTAGGGACTCTTGTCTTGAATCTCAGAGTCTAGAACAGGTCCCCAAGCTAGCATATGAGTGATTCAGCTCAGAATAATAAGTGTATGGCTTCCCAAAGTGACTTCCTCACTTACATGTTCCAGCACTAGCTATGTGCTGGGCTCAGTATAGAGACGGAAGGCCTAGATCGTGCTAGCTATTAGTCCAGCCTGGTTCCTCAATGGCACAACAAACCAGACCTAAGCTCCTTCTTTAAGATGACTTTCTATTTTGATTCTTTACTCTTAATAGTGCCATCTCATGGGCTTAGCCAGCAAGCAGTCTATGCTCTGTTATGCAAAATATTTTTATTGTTATTCCTTGAAAGACTTTAGTGGTAAAAACTTGGGAACAACTACATCTCACATTTCCTTTCCTGGAGATTCACAATGACACCTGGATGTAAGAGACTCTGAAAAGTCTTACAGTATAGAAGGTTGTTTTACTCAGTGGTCCCAAATTAAAACAAGTTCCTTTATGAAGGAACTCAACAAAGTTTTTCATTTATCCATCTCCAAAGAGGGAGAATGGGTCTAGGTCATGCCCTGATTTCAGTCATAGGACCATGTTTTTTGGTAAAGTGCCACTTATATGTCATTAAACACCCCATCATCAATGAAAATTCAGGGGGAGGGGAAAAGTCATATCACATGGTTTTTTTTTTTTTTTTTGACATGTTTCCTACACCCCAGCACTGTCTAGTTTCGTTCTTGGACTTAAGTAGAGTCAGGTTCCCTTAAAACACCATTAATCTAAAAGTTCCACAGAGTTGTGGTGAATGGCACACACCTATAATCCCCAGCTACTTGGGAGATTGAGGCAGAATTTCAAGTTCAAGACGAGCCTGGGCAATTTAGTATGATACTATCTCAAAATAAAATTTAAAAGGCTGTAGATCAGTGGTAGAATGCGTGCAAAGATGGTGGCTGGGCAGAGGCTGTCCCTGACTACCCCAGTTTCCTGCATAATCACACTTGTTTTTATCTGTCCTTATTGAGTGTTCACTATGAATGCTGGTTAAATGTTTCAGATGCATTGCCAGGTCTCATAGCACCCAAAAGGTGGTGATTCTATGGTCATCTAGGTCAAGGGGCAAAACAGAGCAAGGACAGTCAGTCCCAGGACACTGAGGAGCCCAAGAGACAGTATCACAATCTTCAGGAAGAGCTCTGGGAAGGGTCAGGCAGAGCTTGAAGCTAGATGCACAGAGATCTGGGGAAGGAGTTGTCTGGTTGTTAGACTCAAGTTTGTTCCAAATGCTTCCTTCCTTTAAGTATGGCAGATTAATGGACTCTGCAACCAAGAGAAGAAACAGAAACCAGCTTCAAGTTGCAAGGCTTCATATCCCTCCATCCTTGAGAAGGATAAGGAAGAATATTTCCATGAAGAATGTGCTCTTCACAGAGGTCCTTATAACAGGGTTCCCATGGCTCTGGCCTGCAGGGGTGCCACCAAGTCACCTATTCCTTGGCTGGTTTGGCCTCAGCTGTTGTGTAACAGGACCATGCTTAGCTCCTGGATAACCTGGAAAATCCTTAGTGGTTTCCACGAATGAGCCAGGAACTCTGGACAGAAGGAGCCTGTTGCATCAGACAGAAGAGTCTGGCAAAATAGGGCATCCTGAGGTGTTGGGTAATAACAGGCTTTAGAAGGAAGGTCCTGTGGCTACTTGAAATAACTCAGGGAGCAGGCCTGAAGCTGCCAAGATATCTATCAGTGTCTGGGAAGGCCTGGTAAGTTTGAAGCAGCTGGAAGGACAACAGGCCCTGATGGGCAGTGACAGTTCCTGTCACCATCCCTTAAAGGGGGCACCCTAGTAGTCAGACAGGATTACTGGGGATCCCCTCCTCTCCTGCACTTTAACCAGAATGCTAATGGTCAACATGTGAGCACACGCAGGTACGGGCAATAAAAAGAACCACACATGCAGCTCCTTCTTCAGCCTCATAACAACTCTCAGAGGCAATGATAGGGATCCTCATTTTACTGATGATCAAACCAAAGCACACAGCTGTAAGTGGCTTGCCCAAGGCCACAAATAAGAACTGGCAAGTCTGACACTAAGATCTACCTTCTTAACTTCCCAGCTCTAGAATTTGGCAGAGTCCCAAGTATCCCGAGCTGGTCACCAAGGAAATGTCAGCTCAGTGCTTCAGAAGGTGGGCCCTGCAACTCAGCAGTCCTACTAGCAACCCCTGAGCACCCAGACCCCTCCTGGTCTCTCACTGGAGACTTATGAAGGCAGGAGGCCAGCCAAGCTACTTCAAATGGGCATCCGTGTGGCCCATCCCCATCACCATGCCTGCAATTATTTGCACCACCTATAAGAGGCTTGGCCATATGGACGAGAAAACAATACTTTCATAGGGTCTTCAGGTGACAACAAGCAGGGCATCACTGGTAACAAGAGTCCTCCAGGATTTGCAAACCCCACTCAGTCCCTTTTCCTGCCTCAAAGCATAAGTGGTTCTGTCTCATTACAGCCTTTTTCTTACTTGGATCTGATTCTGGACAGGAAGTTCGCTGCGGGTAGGGATGGGTCAGGTGCTTGTCTATGTCAAACATATCATAGCCTTTGGTGAGAACCTGCTGAATGGTGGGACTTCCCCCAGCTGTTTGCCTTGTGTTAGACCATGAACTTTGGGCCACATCCTTGACTAGACCCCAAGCTGCTGAGGGGATAGTCCTCCAGCCTCTCCCTTTCTGTAGCTTCCTCACACTCTGGGAAGGGGTTGACACAAAGGAAGTGTGTCAAATGAATGGCAGAGCTCCTATTCAAGCCCTTGTAGGGCTGGTTGGACCATCCCTCCCCAGGACTCAGCTGATATCTCCCCCTCAGAGAAGCTTTCCCTGGCTAGCTCCTCTCCAGGTCCCTGGATCACTGGGCCCTCCTTTGGCCTGTTCACCCCCTCCCTCATAGCGCTTGTGACAATGTAATTGTCTGAATTGGCTGGTTTCTCCCAGACTAGACTGGAAGAAGCAGAGCCCATTCTGCCCTGATCATTCCTGTGCTGTCATGCAGGACTTTGCACAGAGCCTGGCAAACAGCAGGTGCTCATTAAGTGTGGACATGAGTGATAAAAGGTCTTCAGTGCAACAAAAGCAAGGAGCAGTGTAGAAAGAGACCTAGGTCTACCTCTCCTTCTCACTCAGGCAACCAAACCAAAGTTCAGAGTAGGCAGATGCCAAGAACTCCCAAGTGCCCCTTTGTTCCCACATCCCAACCCAATGGGCTGAGGGTTGTCACCATCCAAGAGCAGTTAGCATGGTGTACAGCACTGTTCTGGATGTGTGTGCACCAGACACAGCCCCAGAGGTCAGCTCTTATACCATCAGCACAGAGAACACAATGGCCACAGGAGTAACAGCACAGCACTAACCACTCAGAACATTCTTCTGAAGTCACTAGGGCCAGACTCCATGTGGGGAGCAGGCACTGGGCAGTGGTCATGCCAATGAATCAATGTTGTGTGCAGGCAGAAGAAATGGCTCAGATTCAGCCAACTATAGCCCTGCTAGGACTTTATACAATGTAAAATATGTGTATCACTCTTTAATATGCATGAGTTGATGAGGCTGATGATAGAGTAAGGAACAGCTGTGAGTTACTTTCCCAGCCACAGTGATGGGCTGCCCTGACTATTCCCACTATCCTTTATGATCACTATCACACACCATGATAGCTGGGCCAGGGACAAAAGCAGGACAAAAGACAAGGTCTCCAGCCTCCCAGGAGTAAAGATCCTCTGACCTTGACTTCATGAGCAGCAGGGTCAGATTCAGAACCAGCTAGGCACAGCCAAGGGAACCATACAGATATTCTGAGGAGCACAAGTAGTCTAAGATATGATGGAATGATAGTACTTCCCCATCACACTCTGCCAAGAAAACAGAGAATGCTAGAGGAAGAAATGATGATATTGTACTTAACCTGAAGATAGTGTCTGAGAACATCCAAGAGGCAAGGTCATTATGACATTCAGAAGCCAAAAGCCAGAGTCTGGGTTTGTATAGCACAGAAGCTTTTCCATTGTGCTCAAATAAAGCTCCTTTGGCTCTCACAGCAGCCTGGAAGTGGTGGGGGTAGGGACAGTTGTCTCCATCTGAGTTGTAAGGAAAATAGGGCCCAGAGAGGTTAAGTGACTCAACCTTTGTCATATAGCATATAAACTGCTATGCAAGAACTAGAATGACCCCTCCTCGGGACTCTGGCTGATTGTCAATGCTATACAAAACTTTCCTGGGTGTGTCACCTAAATTCTCGGCCTCTGTTTCCTCATCCATGTAATGAAAAAAATCATGCCTAGCTCACGCTATCAGGTTCCCCACTTATAAGTCTCTGCCAAGTAGAAAGGCAAAAATCCCAGAATATGTGCAAACACCTTGTAAACAGAGAACAACCATTACTTTTCATGCCTAGGTGAACACAAGAACTTTACCTTCCTCATGACTGAGTTTGCTTCAGGGAAACCCTTGGCCTTGCCATATTGAAACTGGGAAAGCAGAAAGCCATCCAGCTCATTTGCTGCCTGGCTGTGCCACTTTGGAAGAGCCAACTGTCTTGCTGAATCTCCTCTTTCAGAAGACTCTGCAAAGTATCAAGCCTGCTGCTTCTTGGCACGATGCAACCTACCTGCTCATGTATAGAGAAATAAGTGGTAAAAACATTACAGAAGGGCAGCAGGATCTGGGGCCTTTCTCAACTTCTTAAATGTTGTATTGTAGGCAAGTCCTTTCATGCTTTAGAGGCCTGATTTTCACCTTCCTAAAACTAGGGTAGCACCCCTTAATTTTTATGAAAACACAAATAAGATTATATCTGAAAAAAGACCAAGGATCCCTTGGAGAGATGGCTGATTTCAGAACTGGGGCAAGGAAATCCAGGGTGAGACTGAACGTCTTATTGTGTTGGACAGCAAGGAAATGTACAGAAACCAGTGGAGATACAGCAAAGGGACATAAAAATCAGGTTGATCAAATTTGAGATAATTAGAGCGTTAAAAGGAATAGTAACATGAATGGGGTATAACCCACTAAATTAAATGATGATCTAACACTGGTAGCACAAAAAATAAAAAGAAGAGAAGGGCATAGGGAAAACTCTTACTTACAGAAGAAGGCTACCCTAATGAAGTACGGAAATGAAAGAAATGTAAAAGTCGCTGTTTCATACTACCGCAATAATAACAGATTCAGGGAAGATCATCAAGGAATGCTAAAGCTACTAGGTGACAACTGTGATATGAGATGTGCAGAAGTGCAACTTAGCTGGATGAGCAAGCTGAACATCACCACTGACAGCACAAACCCATATCAGGTGTGATACACAGGAAAGGACTCATTTCCTTCGAGAGTGACACCTGCTCTAATCATGAGACCAGCCCAGATGGAAGGACATTCTGCAAAACAACTGGCCTGGACTCTCCAAAAATGTCAAGATTTTAAATCTTCCATTTTAAGAATGGAAAAACCTGGAGAATTGGTCAAGATTAGTATAGGCTGGCCAAACCTGAATGCCAGATGCAATGGATAATCCTGAAATGGATGCTGGATCAGGAAAGGGAAACAAACAAAACCATAAAGGGTGTTATTGTGGCAACCAAGTATTTTCAAATTGGACTATGTAACAGCCAAAAATAAGTAACAGAGGCATCTGTGAGCATATGCGTGCACACACACATACTTGAGGAGACATAAAGCAAATGGGAAAAATTATTAACAACTGAAAAATCTAGATGATAATGGTTGTCATACTATTTTTGTAACTTTTCTGTAGGTTTGGAAAGCTTCAAAATAAAAGAAACAGAAAAAAGTCCTATCAGTCCTTGGCAGACTTATAAGAACTGCCTTATCTGAGCCCAGGTGTCCATGGTTGACCTGGCACACTCACCTGTCAGGTATTCCAAGACAGCAGCCATGTACACGGGTGCCCCCACTCCAATCCTGTACTTGGGGTGGCCTTTCTTGATGTACCGCAGCATCCGCCCCACAGGAAAGATGACGCCTGCCTTGGCGGACCTGGAGGTCTTGGTGGACTTCTTCTTCCCACCACGGCTCGACATGGCAGTGGCCCTGGAATCGGATCAGCAAGCACACTGTGAAGGCAAGAGCACACCCAATCAGGATCACATCACAGCCCCTTTCTTCCAGGTACACTCGGGTCATCTGACAGGCACAGGCCTGGCCATACACCACCTGCAGCTGCTAAACTCTCTAAGCCCAATTTACACACTCTGCTGGAGCAGTTTGATCTCCAAGAAGAGAAAGGCTCAGCTTAGCACATCAATTTTATTGGTCATCTCCATTTAACAGTTATCCTAACAGTGACTGCTCTTAAGTGCCTTGCTTTATGCCTCATGATGTAAAAGAAAATGGGATTTCTTGTTTATGTTCTACATACTTGTTTAAAAGTTGCATCGTCATAACACTTGAGATGGGGCTAATAAATTTGTAGTAAAAAGAAGAGTGTTACTTGCAACTAGAATGAAGATAGAAAGCCAGAAATCTGGGTTTTGTGATGAAAGCAGTATCTTTATATAACTATCCTGATCCAAGACAGGCAAGAGCAGTGTATAGAATTTAGTATTGTATACAGCCAGGTTGGGATAAAAGGCCCTTGGAGTACTTTGGGTACACTGAGGAAAGGGGGCTATCTCAACCCAATGCCCCACCTCCACAGTCTACAAGATGCCCTCTTCAACCCTCCAACATGACTGCATCCAGCTTATCACTATGTTAATCAAGTGGTAGCAGACAACTCCTTCAAAGAGCTACCCCACTCATTCCAATCTACCTTCTACTCCATGGCCAAGGCAATCGGCACACACATAAGAATATGTCCTGGTCCCAGTTCCAAAGTGTGCCAGGGATGCCACAAGTCCCAAGATAAAATCAAGACCTCTGTCCACCATGCAGGCCTGACACATCTGTCAAGCTTCACCTTGCACTACTTGTATTCCAACCTTGGACACAGTGAGCCACAGGGGAATTCTCCCAGACGCCCGCCTTCTTCTTCATCTCCCCTGCATTTGCAGAAACTGTTTTACCATGATTGCCTTTATCCTTTGTCTTTGCTCTTGGCCCTCCATCTATCACTTCTGAGTTCTTGGGTGAGTGCTAGGGTTTGGCTACTCCACCCTCAAGGTTCTACGGGCTTCAGGCCACAGCAACGGTGTGCATGTCCCTATCTCCCATCAGGCTGCAAGCTGGTGGAGGGCTTCCTTGACTATATCTCTGGGGTAGCTCAAAGCCTTCTGTTCACTCGTGTGCACTTCTATGCCAGGCAGAAGTGATCCCTGCCCTCCTGAGCTGGTGGGGAAAGAGACAATAAGTAACCCATGTCATTTATATGATTATCATAAGTAGTTCAAAAGGGCCAATTCAGGGTGCTGGGAAAGGGGATGTGAGGAATCTCAGCTTGTTCTGGAATCTCTTTGATGCCTGTCCTATGGAACATCATGTTCAACCCACTGAACCAAATGGACAGGTCTCTCCAGTACTGAGAAACAGGTCAGGCTCTATGGTGTGTGAACCCCTCCAGTTCCAACAGTCTAGATCACGGGACTAGGAGTCCTTGTTACTCTCACACTCCTCCTTACACTGGGGACCACCAGGTTCACACCTAACATCTCTATGACCCTGAGAGCATCTCAAGTCATCTGGCTGACAGAAGAACTCCTGGACCCTCTGGGCTGCTGTGTCACCAGGCCCCTCTGCAGGGGTTAGGTGACTTAGGCCCCTATGATGAGAGAGATTTGTACTGTGCCTTGTCAGGGCACCACAAATCTTAAGGACTCATAATACTAGACAGAGACCCAGAGGATCAAAGTTTTTCTGAAACAATTAACTGATCCCATTTCTTGTGGTAATGCACTGTTTTAAGATATCTCTTGCAAACAGGTCCTGTGCTCCCTCTTAAGCAGGAATAGTATGCATGTGCCTGTGTTTTAGGAAGAGTTGTCACTGGTTTCCTGGCACTATCTGGCTTTACTACAAAAGTGCTTCACAGACCAAAAACCCAACATCTTTGGACTAAAAGCTAATCTGGAGGCCTCCACTCCTTCAGTAGAGGAGGCCTGTGGTCAGGGTTGATTACTGGCAGCTTAGTCCCTTTCCGACTGGAGCAGACTCATCTATGCTCTAGCAGACCTGTAGGGTGTGTCTAGGGCTGCCTCTGCAGGAAGTTGACAGTGTTCTCCAGAGAGAAGCCATTAGCCCCACATCTGGCAGGTACTGCTCACACTTACTTTTTAAGAGTGATGCTCTTTGTGTTTCCCTCCTCTGACTGTAGCCAAGGGGCTCTATGCCAACATGCTAGTGATTCCTAGTCTCCAGGCCAGTGCACACTTGGTTGCTGGGCACCAGAATTGCATTGTGACTGCCTATATCAAGGGTCCGTTTATCAGTCCCCTAGACCCCTTGAATTCCTCTGTGTCTTTTGGCCTCATCAGTGGCATTATCATATACCATGCCACTCAAGCATAAGTCATCCTTTCCTGCGTGCCCCATTGCACCCAAGTGCCAATGGCCACCACCAAGTGCAACGCCAAGCTCTGTCCAAGCCATGTGCAGAACCTCAGCCTCCTCACTTCTCATTCCCCTCCCTGCCCTCCTTCAGCTTCCTTACCACTCATTATTCTCCTATCACCAGACTTTCACCACAGACAACAGAGGCACCTCTGCCCACTCTGATGGCTCCCTATCACCCTAAGTTCCAAGCCTGCCATAAATAACACCCTTCAACTACTGCTACAGCATTGCTTCCTGGCACTCCTGCACATGTTTAGCCACCCCATGCTACCCTTGATTTCCTGAGACTGTCATGCTACATAAAGGATGTCTCTGAACATGCTCCTCCTGCCTGGAACACCCTTTGTCCTCTTGTCAAACTGCTCATATTCCCTATCTGCCATGGGGGTTTCTTAGATATGGTCACTGCCTGATTTATGTTCCCATAGCATATATCCTGACATGTGTGCCTGCCTCCCCAACTCTACTGAACTCTCTTAGGTCATCATGGTTTTTCCAGTGCCACGCTGCTAGCAGAACACCTTCACATCTCATCTTGAGTCAGGCTTCTGTCCAATTAGCAACCTCAAAACTTATCTGGGCCCACGAGGTTCTTACAGAGATTCTGTTCTTCCCCTTTCCCGTGTTCTTTCTGCACTTCTAACTATAGTTCTCCAAGCTATGAAAGAATTGTGACTAAGCTCTGCAGCCTCATGACATGCAGCAGCATGCAGTGGTTTGTAAAACACCCTCTGGAAAAATCACCCCACAGCTGTGCAGTCTCCAGATCAACCTATGAGTGGGCCAGATCCATTCTGCTCTTCAGAGGTCTCTGGAGGTAGGGATTGCTCTGGCCCAATACCAATGTGAGGACAGAATAGCTATGAGGGAAATGACTCTTGAGCATGATTGATAACTAGAAGGTGAAAGCCAGACTGACCCAATTCTAGTCATGGCTCTGCCACTTAATGGCCATGGGGCCTTGAAAATGGGATTTAACCCCTCTATATCAATTTTTTTCATCTATCCAGTAGAGATGATGATAGTGAAGACCTCAAAGCCTTAGTGGGAGAATTAGTCAGAACATGCTTGAAAGGGGTCTAATACTACCTCACTGAGCAGGTACTCAGTAGTTAACAAAACAACACAGTGTGTATCAGAAGAAAAAAGGCCGCTCTCAAAGAACAGGTGTTGGACATTTGTACTGGTGAATGTATTGCAGGGTTGCTTTAACAAATAAGTCCCTACAATTTATTACTTACTCATGAAAAATCCTGGTACACTTGGGATGTGGTTTGTTCCTAAAGATTAATGTGATGAAAAGCTGGGTCTCTTGTGTGATGACGTTATAAGGTGGTAGGACCTTTAAGAGGTGGGGCCTGGTGGGAGGTTACTGCTGGCACCTTCCCTGAACCACTCTCTGGCTTCTTAATCACCATGATTTCCCCTTCTTTCATATGTTCCCACCACTGTGATGCCATCTGCCATGATGATGCCAGGACTATGACCTTTACAAAGAAGTTTATTTAGTTATAACTCCAAGCTAAACTTCTTTTCTTTGTAAAGTTACTAGCTCACATTTTTCATTATAGCAACAGAATGCTAACTAGTACAATTCAAAAAATGATTTCCTTGATTGCTTAGTGCATCATCTCCTGCACATAATGATTTGTGAGTCCAAACCCCTTCCATCTTCTGACTCTGACATCTCAATGCCTAATCCAAGGAAAATACCATGGAGGATAATACACGGAGGTTTTTAAGGACCACGTTTGAAAGTGGAGCATACCACTACTGACAATCATTCATCAACTAGAACTTGGTTACATGGCAGAGATTGAACCTAGGGGTGCACTACCACTGAGCTACATCCCAAGCCCTTTTTATTTTTGAGATAGGGTCTCCCTAAGTTGCTGAAACTGGCCTTTAACTTGGGATCCTCCTGTCTTAGCCTCCAAGTTGCTGGAATTATAGGTATGTGCCACCACACCCAGTGGCTATATCTAATTCCAAGAGAGATTGGGAAATAGATTCTAACTATTTGCTCAGGAAAAAAAAAAAAAAGGGTCAGGGATGATGGTTCATCTCTGTGTCACATGATAAACCAGTTTGAAATCTGACTCTGAAGCTAGGGTCTAAGTGATCAGTCAAAGCTTGCCGATCCCTATTTGACCCATGTCTGCAACAGTCTGATCTGAAGAACAGAAACATGATAGACAAAGTGGCTTACTAAGCACTCAGCCTCTCGGCAGAGCACCGAAATGCTCACAATACAATTATACTATTTAGTCAAACTGACAAAAATGTCACTTTACTCAGTCAACCTGTTGAGGGCCATGAATGTTTTCAAGACAGGGATAGCCTGCGGCCAGTCATTGCTGTACATTAGCTTGACTGACCTTTTGCTGTTATCAGCCTCAGACATGAAGATCTTGAGACTGATCCTGAAGGGATCTCAGTGCTATGGTTTAGACATGGTTTGAGTCCCCCCCAAGGCTTCATGTGTTGATATTTAACCCCCCCCCCACTTCTGAGGAGTGACAGGATGATAACCTAATCCAACTATAGTGTTTTGAGGTGGAGCCTTGGGGAAATGACTAGTATTAAGTAAGATCATTAGGATAGAATCCCCATGGTTGAATCCTGTTGGCTTTATTAGAAGGAAAGAGATTAGAACAGACACACATACATAGGTGTACTCCCTGTCTCATGCTATGTGATGCTCTACATTACCCCAGGACTCTGCCAGCAAGAAGGCCATCACTAAATGTGGGCCCTTAACTTTACACCTCCAAAAACATAAGCCAAAATAACTGCGTTTCTTTATAAATTGGCCTGCCTCAGACATTTTGTCATACTAACAAAAACCAAACTACTATACATTGAAATTTCTCCAACTATGAATTAATCACAATAAAAGTAAACCTTGTTTGTATAAACTCAATGCTTACCTGAAAATAAACTGTTAAAGGGGCTATACGGAGAGATGAGCCAGACTTGAATAAGAAGCTAGTCTGATCACTAGCTCCTCAACAACTTGAGATGTGCCTGGGAAAAATGTGGTCTGCCCTCATAGAACAGGGCAAATTAAGGATTCCATGGACAGGATGGACTTTAGAACAAGAAGCCCTCTACTACTGGGAGGGGCATGAGAGAAGCATAAAGGTGACATGTAAGTCCTACTATATGCTCCTACTATTTACTCCATACAAATCACCTTCACTCTCACCTCTATCCTTCAGTCTATTCAGCTTGCTCTGAAGTAGCTTAGCAACCAGAGCTCCCTAGGTTAAATACTCCCAGTTTTCCCAGTGGACATATCTGCTGATGCTCCCAAGCCCAGCTTAAAATGCCTTATAATCTCTCTCTGCTTACCCCTCATCTTTAGTATATTCTTTCTTCTCCATTTTATGTAAAGTATTCTGTAAAGGTACTTTCTAGTCCTTCCTTCCAACCTGATTGCTACTCTGCATCCAATTTATATATAAATCGTCAAGCCAGTGGCCCCATCCTTAGCACAGGTATACTGTATCATCATTGAAGTCTTGGTGACATGAACCAATGCAGTCTGCTCACAACTATCGTCCAGCACCTGCCACCCTGCCTGCTACCTGGTAAGCATTCCAATGCAGGAGGGACAATAGTTGATTAGTCAGCACAGAGTAGATGAGGTTCCCTTGACAAAGAGGGCAGCATTTCCAAAGGCCAAGGACTCAGAGTTGTGGCCAGTGGGACAGCAGTTGGGAACCTTCTCTGGGACCACACACTTGGTCAAATCACTGTGGGAGCCCACTCTTAAAAGTCAGGGAGTTTGTGGAACCACCTAAGGGATTTCCAAGAAGGGAACACTCCAATGCCTTGACAGCTGGGACATAAGTCAGACAGAGGCTTACAATTCTGACAATTCTAAGGCTTCAGTAACCACTCCTCTTGCCACTAGACAGGCTCAGTCACAAAAACTAGAGGAAAATGCTTGCCTTCCTCACACCTGTAAGACACTGACTCCTGCTGAAAGTGCAGCAGAGAAAGCCCTTAAATAATCAGGGCACTCAGGAAACTACTGGAATGCTTAATTGTGAAGTTTCTTATTATTTAAGCAATGAACACATGTATATTGATCTTTAGTGAAATATTGATTGCAACTCCTGGGTAGCTGCAGCAGAGAGTCCTAGCTCTAGCCCCCAGTATGGAGATTCTGAGCCATTCATACTGAAATCACTGTTTTCAAGGGGGAACTATCCCATCCATTCCCTGCAGCTGGATAAATGCTCCAGTATCCACATGCACTTGTCAATTTCCCATCAACTCCAATCATGAAAGAACACATCTGACACTTGATTCTGAAGGGGAGGACACCAATCCTGTTTACAGTATTCTATTTTGTTTACTCCCACTACATCAAATGATTAACAGTGGCACTGCTGCTATGTCCCCAGAGGCATGTGTACATACTATACAACCATCACTCACAGCCCTGGGTTCACAAGCTGCACTCTGATTGGCTTGCAACAGAGATCTTTCTTGTAATACCAGCCAATCAGGAAAAAACATCTCTATTCATTCATTAAACACTAACTCATAAAATGAGCCAGACAATTAAAGAACCTACAGTCTACTCTCAGTGAATGGGAGGAATTGCAAACAGAAGAGACAGAACACTGAGATAGAAAAATAAATCCTAAATCATGCATTTTGTTCTAGCATGTGTGTCAAGTTTCAGTGGTGGGAAAAAGCAAAACCCAAACATAAGTGTCATTCACCACAAGCAGGAAGCAATTTGCAGGAAGCAGTTGGGGACTAAAATTTCATCTCTGCAAGCCTACTCTATGGTGACTTTCTGAGCTGCACCAAAGAGACTGGCACTACTCAATGGCAAGTCATACTCTGCCTGCTTCACAATGCAACTTACCTCTTCCCCTTTTGAAGGTTGTGCCAAACTCTAAGATGACAACCATTCCAGGGGAAGGCCATCAAGAAAAAAGTTAAAATGTGAGCTTCAGAGGGTGGGACCTTGGTCAAACTTAGCATCTGCAAGCCACTCAGCATTTGCTGAACAGAGGAAGTATTCCCAGCAAGAATGAAAGAACACCTGATCACATCCCTCTCCTGCTCAGAACCCTTCAGTGGCTCCTTACTGATACTTGGAATAAAGTCTTATTCTGATCAGGATGCTGTATGACTACGCTCACCTGACTCGAGGCTTCAGTTGTACTAAGCCTCTGGCAGTTACCTACACCCTTCTCTTATTTTCTTCTAAGATCTGTTCATGTGGTTCCCCAAGCCTCAACCACCTGACCCCATCTACCCTTCTTTACCCAGTCAATTCCTACTTGACTTTTCCATGCCAGATAAAGGCTCGTTCCTAGCTAGGTAACTGTTCCTCTGGAGGGCTACACTGGCCTCTCACACTGACCTCCTAAGAGCCACTTGCCTGTCTTTTCCTAAGGTCAGTTCTCAAGGGTAGGGCCTGCCTGGGCATTTCTTGTTTATGTCTGTGCCCCCATTCCCTGAATCAATACTGATTCTCAGGAAAAAGGTTTGTTGAAAGACTGCGAGATACCTGTCAGGCAGTCCTGACCCATTCAAACAAGTCATAGAACTCTTTGGGACCAAAGCAGGACCCAGCATCCTTCTAACCTATAGAATGGGAGGAGGACTCTAAGTCAGGTATGGGCCCTGTGTCCTCCTACCCCTTCCCAGTCCATGTTCTAGGAATGGGGCTCTGAAAAGCCTGTTTCAAACCCTTGGAGTTGTTGCAATTCTCATGAACACCATATAGACTCTTGCTGGGTTTTTCATTGAGGGGTTTTCACTTTGTGCTTTTATTTATTTTAATAAATCTGTGAGTTGGCGCATGATTAGCTCTGAAAATATTAGAGGCAGGTCCCCAAACACATGTACTCCAAAGCCTACTGATGGGGATGGAAGTCATACTGTCTCCAGGACCAGAAGAAATGGCAGACTGAGCTATACCACTCCCTATGCCTGGTCCATTTGTTAAAACTCAAGTCAGTGACCAAGTTGTGTATTAGAATGTCACATATGAAGTGTCCTAGACAATTCTCAAAATTCAAGAAAATGTGAGCTATCCTTGCCTCATCCTAAATTAAGCCCTGCCTCAAATGATTTCCACTTACATCCCCCTTATGCCTCATTTAGGGATGAGCACTAACAAGAACAACAAAGTGACACAGGGACAGAGACCAAGAGGGCTCTAATTTCCCCTTGTAAAATTAAAAGGGTCAATAATTTTAAGTCTTAAGAATTTTCTTGCTATTTTTAAGGGAAAAAAAAGGTTTAAAACATGGTCATCCCTATCGGAGTGTCTTGTACAAAACTGAGATGCTGCTGCCCAACTTTGGTCAACTGTATACAAGGCTTATAAATTCCAGTTGGGAGCATGAGACTTCTATTTCAAGTGATAATGAATCTGGCAGCAGACCAGGACCCTAAAGGTGGTCTACAGTAGGTGACAGGTGGGTTCTACCTAATTTACCACTTGAGTCTTCCACTCAAACCTAAAATTGCTTAAAACTCCTACTCCCTGGAGCCAGGAGCCCCAGAACAAAACACTTCCCCACAACGGAAAAAACCTCAAACCACAAAGGTGTTAGGAAAGAGGGAAGTCAGCAAGAGGGCACTTCTAATTGTCTAGTCTTCTGTGCTGTTTATTGGATCATTAAAATCTTACAAGGACTCCGTGGTAACTGTAATTGTTGAATTCAAGGTCTGTCTCAGCTGTTTGTACAGAAGTCGTTCGGTTTCAAATTCGGCATCTTCCCTAACATCTTGTCTAAAAGAGCATTTCAAGTCATCTCCTGACCAGCAATTTGAGTGATCCGTGGTCCCTGTAGGAGCGGGGGTGGGGCGCACCATCTCTCACACCTGTTGTCAGGTGATACAGCCAGCAGCAAGCCAGCAGCATCTTGCGCACTCACTCTCCACCCCACCCCCAGAGAGTCTCTTCCCTGCTGGTCTTCTCCACTGGGGCAGTCTACAGCCTGCCCCGAATTACCTTTAAAACAAAAACAAAAAACCTCCCGACCACAAAGCAAACAAAAGGTCCATTCCGAGCAGCGGGGGTTCCCGTGGCCCCTCTCCAACGCATCCCTGGACAGCCCCCTGCCCCCGCCCCAGGCTTGGCTTCATTCCCGCGAGTATCCCCTAACCCCCGCTGCAGCCTCAAGCAGAAAGATACAGAGCCAGCCCGCTACACCAGGCCCCCTGGGGCTCGGTCCCGACTTATTGTGCCTGGGCGGGCAACTCGCGGGCCGGCGGGCGCTAGACCAAGTACAACTCCTCACACAACAGCTCCCGGACGCCCGGGCCCAGGCTGACCAGCCAGCCAGCGCCACCAGGCCTCCTGCGTCCTCGGGCCCAGCCCGCGCAGAGCCCAGACAGGGTCGCCAGGGGAGGGGCATCAACTGTCTTCCTTCCCACAAAAGCGCCCAGGAACAGAGAGAGGACGCCTTTCGAAGAGAAGTTGGTTTCCGGGTTTCCTTTCTTAACAAAACCAAAGGGACTGGACTCCCGCGCGGCCCGGACAGGGCCTGGGCGGGCGACTGGCGGCGCGAGGCCTGGCGTGGGCCGCACGGAACCCAGCAGCCAAGCCCAGCCGAGCGCCGCCCCGCTGCGCGCCAGGCCGGGCCGCTCCTAGGCACCTCGGCTGGAAGGTGCGCGGCTTCCCGACCCGAGCGGCGGGGACCCGGCGCGTGGCGAGGGGCCCGCGCGGCACTTACGGGGCGGCTCGGCGGCGGCGGCGGCGGCGGCAGCAGCTGGGTGTCCGGCCTGAGCCCTCTCGGCCGCTCGCGCCTTTTCTCTCCGCACTCCTCGCTGGCCCGCCCGCTCGCCTCCTCGCTTCCCGCCCGCGCGCCCCGCGCTCGCCCCCTCCGCCCGGCTCCGCTGCCGAGTGAACTGGAACCAGTCGCCGCGGCCCCGGGATTCCCACAATGCACAGCGCGCCGCTCGTCACATCCCATCCCGTCCCCGCGCGTCCGGCCACCCCTCCCCGCGCCACCCGGCGCCCCGGCCTTGACCCCAGTCCAGCGCTCCGCTCCCTGGACGTCAGCGGGTCTGTCCCCTGCTGCACCCAGGTCCCGGCGGCTGACTCTGCCCCCAGGCGTCCTGTCCACACGAGGGACGCAAGGTTCGGACCGTGAGCTCGAGGAGCTAAGCCCTTGTAAGGACTTGGAAAGGGTCAGGCCCCCAGAGCCTGATATGCTTCTCCGGAGCATATTTCAAACTCTGCATCTGGAGTAAGCGCCTACTATGTGCCTGGCCCCCATCCCGAGTCTTTCGCCGCCTCAACCTAGTAACCTTCCCATCAACCCGGGACGGGGGCGGAGGGGCGCAGTTGTTATCAGCGATCACTTTTTCTTCCCCAGTCAATTCAAATTTCCCGGATCTCAAACCTCCACTGCCTTAAGATATAAGCCATCCTCAAACCCTAGTCTGTCTACCCCAAAATAACTACTGCACCTGCCTCCCGGCTCCTCTGGGGTTCTTCAAAGTCAAGCTCACTTACTCGGGTGGAAGGAGTTAGCTACTTCAACTCAGCCAACTTTGGCTATTGGTTCCAAGTTGGGATTCATTAATATAAACAGTGAATCTTTATCACACGCATTTTTTTTTTTAAAAAAACTGTAGACTAGCAGAAAGAGGAGGGATCGCGCAGAGAGCTTCCCCCTATACCTAAATTAGATTTTGCCCCTCAATGCGTTAGTGTCCCATGCCTGGTGCTTCAATAGGGGCCTTCCTTAGATTTATCTCCCTCCAAAATATGGAGAGGGAAGCCACCTCTCTACCCGGCTTCGAACTAAATATAAATAAGAATAGCAATCTTAAGAGTTGCTGTGAAGTTTAATGTGCTGTTTCTGGGGATTATGGAGGTAATTGAAGGCTCGACCCAGCCCTCAGGCTTCACTGGAATAGCAGCGGTTGTAAACTCTTGCTCTCATTCTGAAGCTTCACTAGTTTGCAAACCAGTGTGCGATATGTACCATTCATGCATTCAATTAAATACTCAGGGCATACTTTGTGCCATGCACGAGTTTGGATGCTGGAAATGAAAGAGTGGACTGAACAGGCAAAAATTCCTGCCCTCCTGAAGTTGCAGTCTAGCGGAAGAAGAAAGGCAATAGAAAAGGAGAGACGTGTCATATGGCGTCAATACTGTGGAGAAAAACAAGGCAGGGGAGGGTGATAGGGAGTGTGGAATAGGAGCCAGATTTTAAGTTTAAGAGACAGCTTTCCTGAGAAGATAACATTCCAGCAAAAACCCTGAAAGAATCGCAATCCCTTCATGGTGCAAGCCATGTGGTTATCTCGGAAAGAAGTGTTCCAAGCACTAGAACAGCAAGCGCAAAGACCCGAGGCAGGAGCTTGTCCAAAATCATTAAGGCACAGAGGGTGTGAGGTTGGAGTGGAAGGAGGGAAGAGAAAAGAACAGATGAAGCTGGAGAAATGATGATGCTTGAAAATAAGCATCAAGGATATGTGAGGATTCCCCCAAGAAAGTGGTGCCAGGGAAAGGACAGAGCCAAGACTCCTTAGGCAGTCACCCTCAGTTCTGCAAGGTACTACACCAAAATTCAAGAATAGTTTCTTAAAGGTTAATCACAATTTAGAGAGTGAAACCAATCAGTGAATTTCAAACTCGGTTACATTCAAATCCATTGATCTTTCTTATGTCGTGAATGGACCATTTAACTATGCATGATTTAGAAATGTCATGCATAGGTCATTTGGAAAATATAGGTTTATTGAGTTTTGTGAGCCTTCCAAACATGAACACAGTTCATTGTACAAGATTGGAAAGCCACATTCATTAATATCGTTGCTGCTCTCATCTGAAGGTTTTTAAGTCTTGGGAAGTTTTCAAATTCAGTGGCAGACACAAGCTTCCCAAAATTACAATTTTTGCTTAAAAGCTTAAATTTGTTATTGGCAACAAGGTCATAGAGATTTTCCTTCAAGTGAGAGACTCATTCATTTTCAAGAAAATGTTTACAGGTTCCCAGGACTTCATGAAGACTTTTGTGGGCTGCAAGCAATTTTGCCTCCACAGGCTCCTTTATTTAAAAAAAAAAAAAAAACCTTCATTAGCATAAATACAAATACATTAATATTAATATCACATATTAAAAATGTGCCTTGTGGAGAATGAAGCCCTGAAGTTCAGATACACCTCAAGTCTGAACAACCATAGTTTGTCAACCAGGCCCAACTTTTCCCTTAGGAATAATGCAGAGGTCCACAGGATTTTATGAGACCGTGGAAAAGCCTTGATTTCTTTTAAAATTAGAAGAAAATGAAGGTTACTTCTTTTTAACTGAAGAGAATATTTTATATATAATTAATATATTTGTCTTTAAACCAATACAGTCATAAAATATAATATTCCATCTTCTTATAGAGGATGGAGTCCATGAAGGCAAAAGTACTTATGGGCTCACAAAAGCAGTGTTTTGCCCTACTGTCAGTCTTTGTATCAGGTAGTAATGGTGTTCTGTTATACCTGTAATCCCGACAACTCTGGAGGTTGAGGCAGGAGGATCAAAAGTTTGAGGCCAGCCTCATCAATTTAGCTAGACTTTGTCTCACATTTAAATAAAAAGGACTGGGGATGTAGCTCAGTGGTAAAGTGTCCCTGGATTCAATCCCTTGGATAGAAAAAAGAAGAGTAAGAAAAGAAAATGTGTTCTGTGAAAGGCAGCTCACAACTCAGTGATACCAGTGCTTTTCCTCAGGGCACCTGTCCTAGTTGGATTGCAGAAGTGTTTCCCACTTGGTCACATAAAATATTTTAAAATGGGTCCTGAAGTGTCAATGACTTTTTTAAATTAATACTTTTTATTGCTTCATCAAGAACATTTTGAAACTGTTTTTCCCCTGAGTGCTTGAAAATAAAGTACTATTTATTAATACAGTCTGATGATAATGCTGACTTGTGCCAAGTCACCAGCATTTTACTCTGTTGCTCTTGCATCATTCATGCAAATAAAGACCAATGGTGAAAAGTCAAATAATGTCTTGGTAGTCTTACGAGAATAATTTGACTTCACAAACCCCAGGAAGGGGTTTCAGTGACCTCTGGGGGTCTACAGAGCATGTTTTGGAAACCACTCCTGGTTTGCAAACAACATCCCCAGAGCTGGATCACCATTTATTTAAACAACTTATTATTGCCTCTTCCTTCTGCCTACCTCCTCTCCTCCTCCCAGACTGTTTCTGAATCTATTATAAAGACTTGATGAACATCCTCAGGGACACATTCTGTGCACATCTGGCTGGCTCTTAAGGATAAGTTCTTAGGAGGGTTACTGGATCAGAGATGGCCATTAAAAGGCTCTGACACTGGTGACTAAATGGCCCTCCATGATGTCAGGATGATTTGGGCGCATGGGCAGGGCTAAACTTTCCTGGTTTCCCCACCAACTCCTGCCCAACCCTGAGTATTCAGACCTTCCATGATTTGAGAGTTAAACCATGGAGATGTCACCCATTTCCTTGGTTTCTCTTGACCTTATGTGTGGAAGGCAGGGAGTCCCAGTGAGTTGCTAAACTTTCGATGAGTGCTTATCAAACCAAGAGGAGAACACATGCGGGTGTGAGCTTGTGTGCGTGCCTGTGTGTAGGGAGAATGCAGGATCACTGGAGAAAAGCTGCGGGCAAACCTCTAGAATTTCTCTCTCACCAGGCTCTGTCCCCTTAACAAACTGCTCCATTCCACAGAACAGATATGTTTGGCTTCTCGGGCAGCAAATCCCTCTATTCCTTCCCAGATGACTTCAGAGATGGTTTCTTTCTCTTTGATCTGCAACTGGCGGCAACATGACACTGTCACTGATTTTCTGCAGTCTCCACCCACTCCTATGTTTGTTAAGCAGTCGAATGCCCTGCTTTAAAAGAAGTGCAAGTGACTACTTACCCTTGAGGAGAATTAACAAAGGGGCCTGCAGGGTGCAGGTGGGAAGGAGGGGAGGGGCTCTGTCACCTCTATTCATGTGTAAAGACCTCGGTAGACTGAAATGTTTTTCCCCCTGAGGTTAGAGCTCAGGTTAAAGGACTCTGGCTACCCATAGAGCAGTGCTACTCACTGGTCCACAGAGCACTTTCTTATTATTATGAAACTACTTTCATAATAATATGAAAGCAGTATTTGCCTTTTTCACTGTGTTGGTGTTTGTACTGATGATACAAAAGCACTAGTAGGTAAACTGCTGGCACCTTAGCAGAATCAAGGAAGTGTCCCCAAACTGTGTATTAGCAGTCAAGATTTTTCCACCCCTCCCCTCCATATACATACACTTAGCTTCACTTAAGAATTAATAGTGCTCTTAATGAAACAACATTTTAAAATGTTAAAGCTTGTGTCTTCCACCATGAACTTAACCAGTTCCCAATACCTAAAAACATTTCTGATGAGACAGGTGATGATATTAACTAAGATGATTTTTGGCGTTATTTAAGTCTGTCAACTTTTGGAAGTTCTACATAACTTCCATATGATGAATGTGTTTTCACAAAATCACGCAAAGATAAAAGATCACTCAAAGTGCAAGATTTGATAAAAGATCACTCAAAGATAAAAGATCACTCAAAGTGACCTGTTTTTAGATTCTACATAACTGCTAACCTTTAAGAACTGTGCATTTGTCAGGCTTTGGTATGGAATCAAAACGATATTTCCAATTATCTGAAAAGATTATTATAATACTCCTCCCTTGACTACATTAAAAACAAATACAAAATTTTTACATGGAAAAGGAAACTCAAAAGTCAAAATGATAAACTGGAAAAAATATGGGCAAAATATACCTCAGATAAAAATTATGTCCCTGTCTTATTCTGCCTTGGCTACCATAACAAAATATCATAACCTGTGCATAGAAACAATAGAAATTAATTTTCTCACAGTTTTGGAAGCTGGACAGCCCAAGATCAGGTCCCACAGAATTCAGTTCCTGGCCTGGACTCTCTTCTGGGTTTGTAAATTGCTGCTTTGTCCTCCACTGGTGTGCAAGTGAGGGGAGCAAGAGTGCCCTCTGCTGTCTATTCTTGCAAGGACACTAATCCTACCTATTAGGGCCCCACCCTCATTATTTCATTTAAACCTAATTTCCTCATAAAGGCCCTATTTCCAAATATAATCACATTGGGAGTTAGAGTTTCAACAATTAATTTTGGGGAGACAGAATTCAGTTCAAAGAAGTCTGTAACATTTGGTGAAAAAAAGGTTTTTGAAAACTGAGAGGAAAAGATTTTAAAATGTTATTGAAAGATTCACAAAACACAAGAACAATTAACAGGAAGAGACATAATATGGAACTTAAAATATGAAAAGCTGTTGAACTTCATTCATAGGAGAAATGCAAATAAAACCACACCTAGAAACCATTTCTCAGTTACCAGAATGGTGAAAGTTCAAAAGCTTGAAACTACACCTATTGGCAAATGTGTAAGAAACAGGCACTCTCTGTCTTTCATACATTATTGGTAAGAATATGAACTTCTTCAACTCTGTGGAGAGAAACTTGACAACATTTAATAAAACTATCTTTGCCTTTACCCTAAATCAAGTAAATAAGCTTCTAGAATTTATCCTGAAGATACATATGCATGAGATTATTCAATGTCTCATTATTCATAATTGTAAAATATTGATTTTTTTCAATATTTTCAAAATATTGGCAACTACTTAAATACACAAAATAGGAAATTGGTTGGATAAACTATGATGCATAGACAAAATGAATACTACGTGTTGTGGGGATGATAGAGTTTGCTAAAAACTGATGTGAGTGAATCCCACATCAGAGATATTGATAAGTGAGAAGAACAAAGAACAAATGAGCTTATATGGTATGTCACATTTTATGTAAAAAAGAAAGGTAAGAAAACATACACACACCTGCCTAAAATACAAGAGGAACAGACCATAAAATATTGAAAATGATAGTTCCCGGAAAGGAATGAGAATCAGAAAAACACAAGAGAAAGTGACATACCCCTGAGTATAGTTTTTGCATACTTTTCACATTGGGAGGTACATTCTCGTTTCCCATATTCATAACTAAAACTGCATCTATAACAGGGTGGGGAGAAAGTTCCCAAATTGAAAAGTGAACTAAAAACCAATGAACCTAATTGTCTTTCAAATAAATACCATAATCCCATTGAAGAGGAGAGAAGAAAAATCCAAGCAATTTATCAATCCAGTATTTGGTACTTTCAACCTGTAACAGGAATGAAGGTCAGAGAAGAATTACCAACAAATCTTAAATGATTTTTATTGATTTGGGTTTTTTGTAGCAGTATGGATTAATCAATTTTGAATAATTTTAGATGTATTATAGATTTTAGCAAATGAGTAAGGGCATTGCCGTTACTGGGAACCAGGTTTATCACTGTGGAAGAAGGGACCTGAAAATATAGAATGGAGGAAGGCCAGCAAGTACCATCTAGAGATGAATTTTAAAGGTAATGGTGTAGACTCATGATTTCTACAATAGGTATATATATAAACATCTACGTGTGTATGTGGATATGTGTTTATATATACATGCAAGCATACATATACACACATATAAATGTACACACATGATTGTATACACATGTAGAGTTTTTTAACTCTGTTTGCTGAAAGGGCCAGAAAAGAGAAATACACTTGTAGCAATAAATATAACTAGCTCCTGATCTTGGTTTTAAATACTATCACCCACTAAAAGAAATCAGGGCTCCTGTAATCACAGCAATTAAGGAAGCTGGGGCAAGAGACTGCAGTTTCAAGACCAGCCTGGGCAATTTAGTGTGATCCTATCTCAAAATATGCAAAGGGCTGGGACTGTAGTTCAGTGGCAGAGCGCTTGCCTAGCATGTGTGAGGCACTGGGTTGGATCCTTAGCATCATATAAAAACAAATAAAATAAAGGCACTCTGTCCGTCTATAACTACAAAAATTTTTAATTAAAAAATAAAATATGAAAAGGGCTGGGGAAGTAGCTCAGTGGTAGAGTGTCCTTGGGTTCAATCCCCAGTACTGCAAATAAATAAACAAACAAGTAAACGTCTGTTTGCAAGTTTTTGTGTGGGTGTAAGTTTTCAATTCTTTGGGGGAAATACCAAGGAGCAGAATTGCTGGATTATATGGTAAGGGTAAGTCTAATTTGTAATAAACTGTCAAATTGTCTTCTAAAGCAGCTGTACTGTTTTGCATTCTTACTAGCAATGAATGAGACTTCCTGTTGATGCACATTCTTGACACTGGCAAATGTCAGTGTTTTGGATTTTGGTTATTTTAATAGGTTTGTAGTAGTGTCTTTTGGTTTTAGTTTGCGTTTGCATAAATGACAATGAAACATCTTTTCATATGCTTATTTGTGACCTGAATATCTTATTTAGTAGGGTGTCTGTCAAGGTCTTTGTGTTTGTGTGTGTGTGTGTGTGTGTGTGTGTGTGTGAGAGAGAGAGAGAGAGAGAGAGAGTATAAAACATATATGAGGGTTAGGGTTGTGGCTCAGTGGTAGAGCGCTCACTTAGCATGCATGAGGCACTGGGTTCGATCATCAGCACCACATAAAATAAAATAAAGGTATTGTGTCCACCTACAACTAAAAAATAAATATTTAAAAAACATATATTACACACACACACACATATATATATATATATTTGTGTGTATGTTTTAAGTCCAGTTGTTTGTTTCTTATTGCTGAGTTGTAGAATTTTTGTTTATTTTGGATTGTAATCCTTTATTAGAAACCTCTTTTGCAAATATTTCTCCTGGTCTATGGCTTATTTTATTCTCTTGATAATGTCTTTTGCAGAAAAGAAATTTTTAATTAAAAAATTGTTTTTTCTTAGGAAAATATAAAGTGATTTTATTTTTGTTTTTTATTGGTTCTTTTTATTTATACATAACATTAGGATTCATTTTGACATAATAGCATGAAATATAATGTGCTCTAATTCAGTCCCCAGTACTTCCCCTTCCCTCTCTTGCTCCCTCCCCCTGTTCCCTTCCCTTTACTCTTCTGACCTTTCTGCTATTTACCCACAGCATTTTTTAGTAATGTCTTGTGGATATATATAATGGTGAAGTTCATTGTACATAGGAAATTCAGGTCAGATTCACTTCACTTATCCTTTTCCTCATCCCTCCCTATCAATCCCCTTCCTCTACTCTGATCTTTCTTCTGTCTTGATGGAAACTCCCCTCCTTTGAGTTCTTTTTCTTTTTTTTCTTCCTTATTTTAGACTAGCTTCCGCATATCAGAGAAAGCATGCAACCCTTGACTGTCTGGGTCTGGCTTATTTCACTTAGCATAATAATGAAGTTTGGCTTATAAATTATTTCTCCCACGGATAGTATCTCTAGTACTCTTTCTAAAAAGTCATCACTAAACCCAAGGTCATCTAGATTTTCTACTTGTTATCTTTTAGGAGTTTTCTAGTTTGTTTTACGTTTAGGTCTGTGTCTCATTTTGGTTTAATTGTTATGAAGGGTACAAGGGGTACAAGGTCTGTGTCTAGAGTATTATTATTTGGGGTTGAACATCCAGTTGTTCCAGCTCCATTTGCTGAATACCTTCTTTTCTCCATTTATTGCTTTAGTCCCTTTGTCTAAGAGCATTTGACTATATTTATGTGGACCTGTTTCTGACATCTCTGTTCTCTTCCATTCATCTGCTTGTCTATTCTTTCACTAATACCAACTGTATTACAAAGCTTTCTAATAAGATTTGAAGCTGGATTGTACCAGCACTTCAACCTAGTTCTTCTTTCTCCTTCCATATTGTATTGGCCATTCTGGGACTTTTGCTACTCTTTATTAACTTTAGAATCAGTTTGTTGATTGAAATAACTTGCTGTGATTTTAATTTGGATTACTCTTACTCGCGCCCCCCCCCCATTTTAAATTTCCCAAAAGAATTTGTGTTGGATTGTTATTAATTTCTTGTAAACTTGATAGAAATTGCTAGAAGAACCATCTAGAGTTTTGCTTGGTGGGAATATTTTTAATTACAGATTCTATTTCTTAGGAAAATGCTATTCATGTTTCTTCTCATGTGTAAAGTTTGCTTAGTGTTTTCCTAGGAATTCATTATTTCAACTGATTTTTCAAAGTTGTTGACATTTAATTACTAATACTACATGATTTTCATCTTCAATGTCCATAGAATTTGTTTTAATATGCCTCATTCTTATATTCCTGATTTTTTTTTCCAGTTCTGGGGATTGAACTCAGGGGTGCTCTACCACTGAGCTACATCCCTAGCCTTTTTTATTTTTTATTTTGAAACAGAGTTTCATTAAGTTGCTGAGGCTGGACATGAACTTGTGACTCCACTGATTCAGCCTCCAGAGTTGCTGGGATTGCAGGTATGCACCACATCTAGCTTATTTCTGCTATTTTAGTTTATGTATTTTCTAATTTTTTTCTTGACCGTTTGTGTTACCAACAAGAATCAACTTTGTTGATCATCTTTCATTATTGTTTCTTAATTCACAAATTTCTGTTCATTTCTTTATGATTCACTTTCTTCTTCTGGGAGGAATCTAACTTTCAACTTTTTATTGAAGTATCACACATTTGCCCATTAGTGCACAAGACATAATTGAGTAGCTATGTGAATTGTTCATAAGTTGAATATACCTGTGTAAACTGCACTTAGATCAAGAGACAGAACATTATCAGCATCCCTTAAGCTCCCCTTCTGTGCCCTGTTTCAGTTTCTAGTCCCTAAGAGTAGACATTATTCTGATTTCCAACACCATAGATTCATTTCAACTGTTTTGAACTTTTCTTAAATGGAACCATACAATATATGCTCCTTTATGTCTGGCCTCTTTGGCTTACCTGATATCTGAGATTCATTCATGGTATGACATACGATATGATGCTAGTTTATTCAAAACTTAATTCCACTGTATTCTTTTGTTATATATAAATATCTATACAATCATAATTTATTAACCCAGTTTTTTTTTTCTGTTAGTGGGCATTGGATAGTTTCCAGTTTGAGGTTGTTATAAAGATCACTGCTATGGACATTCTTGCACATGTCTTTTGAGAATGTATGGATATACATGTTGGTTGGAATGAAATTTCTGGGTCACAGTATATTATTGGTTGATCACAAAAATGGCTTTAGTTCTTCAACACTTTATCCAATGCCCTTGCAACATAATTTAGCAGTTCATTTCATCAAGAGGGAGAGTCTATTCCCAACTCCTGAAATCTGGGCTGGGATCTGGGAGTTGTGATCTGCTTTGGCTGCTGGAATATGATAGAAGGTGTGGCGTGCCAGTTCTGAGTACAGGCCTCAAGAGAATTTGCATTTCTGTTCTCTCTCTCTTGCTCCAATTTCTTTGTTATTACCATAAAAACATGCCTCACTAACCTGACACAAAACCTAGGCTGGCCTGTTGGAGGATGGGATTCCATGAGGTGCAATCTCAGCAGAGGGCCTAGAAATCTGAGCATCCAAACAAGATAAGTAACATTGCTTGGCTGAGTCTTAGTTGACTAAGGCAGGAAGAGGGCGTGTATACCCAGCCGAGACCAGAAGAAAGGCCAGATGACCCATATATTTGCAGGAAAAAAAAAGTTTATTGTTATATACCTCTGAGGTTGCACAGTGTGCTGTAGAACCTAACTGGACAGCACACAGCATACATAGAACACGTACATGTTTAGCTTTAGGAGTTTCTGCCAATGTTGCAAAGTGGTCTTGCCATTTCCTGCTCCCACTGGCAGCATAGTTTGCATCATCCACAAAATTTGATATTGTCTCTTTTCCATTTTAGCCATTGTGGTGGGGTGCATATAGACTGTCATATTGTGGCTTTAATTTCTATCTTCTTGAAGCAATAAAATTGAGGTTGAATACCTTTTCACATATTTTTTGGTCATTTGAACATTCTCTTTTATGAATTCCTTTTCAAGACTGTTGCTGTATTTTTGGTTGGGTGGTTTTTCTTCTGCTTATTGTTTTGAAAAAGTACTGTATTCTAGATACAGTTTCTTTGTAGATATTGCTGGTATCTTCTCCCACCCTTTGACTGGCCTTTGTCTCTTCTGTTTCTTTATGTGTGTATGTGTCTGATTTTTTTATTTGAAATTTTTATTTGGATGATCATAGATTACATGCAATTATAAGAATGAGTGAAGAAATATCCCTTGTAACTTTCTCCATTTCCCTATAATGGTAACATTTTGTAAAACTATGGCATAATAACATAATAATCAATGTCAAGCCAGCTGTGATCGCACATATCTGTAATCCCAGCTAGTCAGGAGACTGAGACTGGAGGATCACAAGTTTGACGCCAGCCTCAGCAATTTAATGAGACCCTCAGTAACTTGGGGAGACCCTGTCTCTAAAATAAAAAAATATATAAAAAGGCCTGGGGATGTAGCTCAGTAGAAGAGCACCCCTGGGTTAGATTCCCATATATATATATATTCCTATATATTTAATGTGTCAATATTGTATCATTGATGTTATATAGGGACCATTAATATAGTACAATATCAGTATAAAACAGTTATTCTGATTTCCCTATTTAATTCTGTTCATTTGTATGTTAATTTATACCAATGATATCACCTGTGTGGGTTCCTGTTTCTACCACTATAGTCGAGGTACCTAACAGGTCCATCAATGCAAGAACGTCTCATGTCCCTTTCCAACTACAGCCACTTTCCTCCTACCTTTCAACACATCCCTAATCCCTGGAAATCCCTAATCTATCCTCTGTTTCTAAAATTTTGACATTTAAAGTGTCACATAAACAGAAACATCCAGAATGTAACCTCTTGGGACTGGCTTTTTTCACTTGGCATAATTACATAAAGACTCATCCAATCAATGTCAACATCGATAGTTTGTTCCTTTTAATTGTGGAGTAGTACTTCAAGGTATGTATGGACTATGGGTTGCACAACTATTCACCTGGTAAAGGACATCTGAGATTATTCTAGTTTTTGTGTATTATGAAGCTGCTATGAACATTCTCCTCCAAGTTTTTGTGTGCACATGTTTTTATTTCTCTGGGATTAGTGACCAAGACTGCAAGTGCTGGGTGGTATGGTAGCAACATATTTCGTTTTATAAGAAACTACCAAACTGTTTTCTGAAGTGGCCATACTTTTTTATGTTCCAACCAGCAATGCAACAGCAGTCGTTTCTCTGCATCCTCATCACTACTTAGTGTTGTCCCTATTTTTCATTTTAGTCATTTTGACAGGTGTAGCAATATGTCACTGTGGTTTTAATTACCATTGTCCTAATGGCCAATAATGTTAAATAGCTGTCATGTGCATATTGCCATCCAGTGAAATATCTGTTCATGTGTTTTGTCTATTTTCTAATCAAATTGGTTTTTATTGGTGAATTCTGAGGACTTTTTCCATATTCTAAATACCAGGTTGTTTTTTTTTTTTTGTCAGATTTGTGGTCTGCCAATATTTTATCTGAGTATGTAATTTCTCTTTTTATTTCGTTCATATGGAAGAAGTGTGATTTATCAATTTTTCCTTTTATGGATTGTGCTTTTGAGTACAGTAAGAGCTCTTTTCCTAGTCTTATATCCTAAAGATTAAAAACTTTTAAACAAGTTTTTAATTTTAATGTTATACCTATAAGTCTGTGATCCATTTTAAGTTAATTTTTTATGAAATGTGAGGTTTAGCTCAAAATTTTTCTTCCTCTTTTTCTTTTCTCTCTTTCCCAATGTATATCCAGTGGCCTGAGAGCCATTTGTTGAAAAGGCTCTCCTTCTTCCATTGTATTGGTTTGGCACCTTTGTCAGAAATCAGGCATATTGATGTGAATCTATTTCTGCATTTTATACCCTGTTTTATTGATTCATGTGTCTATCTTTCTGCCAATATCAGCGCCTTAATTGCTGGAGCTACGTATTAAGCCTTAATATCAGCAGAGTAGTTTCTCTTGCTTGGTTCTTGTAAAGATTGTGTTAGCTATTTTCAGTCCTATGACTTTCCATATAAATGTCAGAATAAACTTGTGCAAAAATGTGCAAAAATCTTTGCTGGGATTTTTGCTTTAAACATATAAATCAGTTTGGGGGGGAATGGACAATGTTGAGTGTTTCAGTATATGAGCAAGGTGTGTGCTCTAGTTTGAATCTGGACTGTCCCTCAGGGGCGCTCGAGTTGAAGACTTAGTTCCCAGGTGGTGCTATTGGGAGGTGGTAGAGATTTTGAGAGGTGGGGCCTAGTAGGAGGTCTCCTGGGTATTGGGAGGTATGCCTTTGAAGGGGGTAATCTTACTCTTTCTCATCCCATCCATGAAGTAAATGGCTTTGCTCTGCTTTGTGCTTCCCACCATGATGCACTGCCTTACCACAGGCCCAAAAGCAATGGGGCCAAATCACCATGGACTGATGTCTACAAAACAGTGAGCCAAAATAAACCTTCTGTCTTTGTATGTTGATTGTGGCAGGTATTTGTTATAGTAACAGAAAACTGATTAACACTGTTTGTCACCCATTTACTTAATTTATTAAAATTTATTTTTATTTCTTTTATCAGTTGATTGTGTCTGTTGGTAAATGGAAATTCCTAATTTTATTTTATTTTTTAAATTTTTTTTAGAAAGAGAGAGAGAGAGAGAGAGAGAGAGAGAGAGAGAGAGAGAGAATTTTAATATTTATTTTTTAGTTTTTGGCGGACACAATATCTTTGTTTGTATGTGGTGCTGAGGATCGAACCCGGGCCGCACGCATCAGGCGAGTGCGCTACTGCTTGAGCCACATCCCCAGCCCTAGAAATTCCTAATTTGATGTATCCAATTTATTCATTTAATTCCTGTATGATTAGCATGTTCTTTGTCCTATTTTAAAAAATTTTGCCTATCCTAAGTTTCTTTGCTTTCTCCTAAAAGCTTGATCAGTCATCAATCTTTGGGTAGGGTAAGAAGGTTATAGCAACCCAATACTCTTTTAACTCTTTTTTTTTTTTTTTTTTTGGTACCGGGGATTAAACCCAGGGGTGCTTAACCACTGAGCCACATCCCCTTGTATCCCACATATAAGCCATTTTCTTGTATTTATTTTAGAGATAGGGTCTCACTGAGTTGCTTAGGGTCTTGCTAAGTTGCTGAGGCTGGCTTTGAATTTTAAATCCTCCTGCCTCAGCCTCCCAAGCTGCTGGGATGCAATCCAATACTCAACCTAACAACATCAAAGAGTTCTCTAAGCAACAAGTACTATATAAACTTCAGTTGTAGAGAGTGTGAGCTGATGATTACTAGCAGTTTTCTTTCCTAGAGGCTTTTGTTGATTTGTACTCAGATTGAACTTTGAACCTAACACATGCAGAGGGACTCTACTGGGGAATAAGAATCCAGCAAGGGTTCTGGTGGCTGCACAGGACTCATGGATAGATTGGAGACTTCCATGTCTGGATTTCCCATGGAATGCTTGCTAAATTCTGAGATTGTGTGTTAGGCAGAGTGTTTTTAAAAGGAAAAACAAAATACTCAGGACTGTTAAAGGAGGACATTCTGTCTCAAAAAACCATCCAGTCTCAAAAAGTTTTAAGATGTTTGCCAGATTTTGCAGCTGAATGAAGTGGGAGAATAACAAATTAAGTTCAGTACCTTCAAAGAGCTGAAGTGAATCTCTCATGGTCTTTCAGGGTCAAGGGGCCAGAGAGTCTCTAGACTGCAATGAAAAAACAGACAAATTTACCTGGTTTGACAGTCAGAACATTGGTTACTTTGGGGTAACTGGAAGGGATCATGAAGGATCCTTCTGGATATGTAGAAAATGTCATCAATCTTCTAAGATTTGTGCAGTTTTGTATGTAAGTTAGACCTCAATTAAAAAAGGAAACCAATTTTGAACAAAGTAATAAAAGAAATTTATTTTTCACATTTAAATTTGTTACACATCTGAAATACAAAAATATGATACAACATAAAGATAAGAAATAATTTTTCTTAACTGTTCTGGCACCAGTTAATTAAAAAACTATTCTTTTCCTATTGCACTGTTACCTTAGCCCCAGTCAAGTGCCTGCATATCTGTGGGTTTGTTTCTAGACTCTACTTGTCCTGGTTTGCTTGGCCTGTCATAACAAAATACTATAAGAGGGATTTTTTTTTCACACTCCTGGACCCTCAGAAGCTCAAGGTCAAGGTATTAGCCAATCAGATCTCTGGGCAGGACTCTTTATAGACAGCCACTTTCCCACTGTAGCCTCACATGGAGAGAGAGGACAAGCTCTGTGCCATCACTTCTTATAAGGGCACTGATCTCTGGTGAGGGCCATCCCTTCATAACCTCATCTAAACCTTATTACCTCCTAAAGGCTCCATCTTCAAATTCTACCACACTGAAGTTTAGAGTTTCAACATATGAATTTTGGAGGAACACAATTCTTTCCATAGTATCACTGTATTCCATAGTTTTATTTTTCTATTCTTTTGCCAGTAATACATGTTCTTAATAATGTTCTTTATAATAGGTCCTGATATTTGGTAGTGACAGTTTTTCCATTTTGATTGTCTTCTTCATGATTGCCTTGGCTACTCTTGGCTAGAATTAGATCTATTCATCTCCCAAATAGATGGACATCTTTAGGACACTGTGTTTTATGATCTATGAAATTTCTATTTTTGCCTGCAACCCATGCCTTCAGATGAACTCGGTTCAAAAGAGGCTGCAACATTAAACTAAGAAAATGGTGAGGAAGCACAGGACACAGAAATAATTTTCATATCAGAGGATACAATGGCTCTGTGACCTCAAGGGTTATCTTCCACGCTGGAAGGCAAGAGGGCATGCATCCGGAATCTCTTTATTTTTATAGGGAGACCAATAAAGGAGTTTCAATAGAATGTTCTTCACCAAATAAGGAAGGGGATAAGGTTTCAAAGGTGGAGTCTTGCTTAGTGATGTCTTGTGGTAGCAGATCGATTGACACCTTGGCAAGTCAAATCTATCTCAGGTGCTGCGTGGGATCACAGACAGAGAGAGAGAGGAGAGGCACACTTGCATTGCGCAGCCCAACCAGCATGCGATGCCAGAGATGTCCCCTCATATGGTTACGAGACATGCATAGCTCACACATAGCGCCCATGGATGTCTTGTGACATTTTATAGCTTTCCCCCTTCCCATTTCTCTACGTGCATTTTAATTTTGCTTAGAAATATTTAATTTTAATTGACTTACTTGTTCTGGCTAAAATCTTCCATACAGTGTTAAATGATGATAGTGGACATCTTTATCTTGTTCTTAATCTCATTTAAGAAAACTTTCAATATTTCACTATTAACTATGATGTTCACTGTGTTTTACAAATACTCCTTATTAAAGAATGTCTATTCTATTCTTAATGTGAAGGTTTTTTTTTTTTTTTCCTTTTAATCAAGAGTAGCTGATGTGGGCTGGGGTGTGGCTCAATGGCAGAGCATTTGCCTAGCATAAACACAGCCCTGTGTTGGATCCCCAGCACCACAAAAATAAATAAATGACATATATAATTAAAATAAAGTCAGAAGACTATCTGTTATTGTTTTTTCTGCATGTATTGAATTGAGATGGTCACATATTTTCTCTTTTTTCTTTAATGTAGCAAATTTCATTGATTAATTTATTAATGTTAAACCACTATTGTAAAGCCAGGTCCCAGATGCTGTGGCTGTAATTCCAGCAACTTGGGAGGCTGAGGCAGAAGGATCACAAGTTCAAAGCCAGCCTCAGCTATTGTATGAGGCCCTAAGCAATTTAGCAAGACCCTGTCTCAAAATAAAAAATAAAAAGGGCTGGGGATGTAGCTCCGTGGTAAAGTGTCTCTGGATACAATCCCTACTACTGTAAACAAATTGAGTTACCCAAAAGCAATAAACTCCACCTTATTATGATCTGGTAGATTTAATTTATTGCATTTTTGTTTGTGTATTCATGAAAAAGACTGGTCTGTGTTTTTCTTGTAATGTTTCTGTGTGATATTCAATGAAGATTATATATTGACCTCATAAGAAGAGTTGGAAAGTCTTTCCTCTGTTCTGTGCACTGTCAGAGATTAGATGGCTAATTTTTTTCCCCATGTTTTTTAAATGTATTTCTTGTGATGACAGTTGGTTTTGCTTTTTCTTTGCAGGAAGATTCTTAGTGATACAGTAAATTCTTTGACAGACTTGATTATCTCTGGTCTTCTGTCAGTGTTGGATAAATCATATATTTTTTAATAATTCATCCACTTTTTCTAAATTGTTAAATTTGTCAATACAAAGTTGTTCAAAATATCTTTGTCCTTTGACACAGCATTCGTGTGACATATCCTTTCTCATTCATGATATTGATATTTTGGGGTTTTTCTCTTCTCAATTGGTATTTCTAGGGTATATCAGTTTTTCATGGACCCTATTTTGGGCTTTTATAATTTTCCCTTTTTTATTTTTTTATCTATTTGATCAGTTCTTGTCTTTGTTCTTTCCTTTTTTCAACTTTCACCAGATTTAACTTACTGTTCTTTTTAGAATTCATTAAAATGGAAGCTTTTCGATGACCAATTTGAAACTTTTCCTGTTTTCTAATAAGCATTTAGAACTATAAATTTTCCTCTGGCTTAGTTGTATAAATTTTGGCACATGACATTTTTCTTATTGTTCAGTTCATAATGTTTTGTCATTTCAGTTGTAACTCATAATTTTTGAAGTATGTGTTTGATTGTTAGGTACTTGGGAGTTTTGTTGTTTACTTCTAGCTAATTCTGTTGTACTCAGAGAATATAGTGTAAATGATTGCAAACACTTTAAATTTGTTAAAATTCTTTATGATTCAACTTATGGCCTATTTTGCTTAAAATTTGTTAGGCATTTGAAAAATCATATGAATTCTATCATCCTTGGGCACAGTATATTATATATGTCAATTAGGATGAGTTTATCAATTGTATTTTTCAGATTTTCAGTGCCTTACTGATTTCTTAATCTAATTATTCTATCAGGTATTAAGAATGTTGAAAAAAATAAAAATAAAAAAGACTGGGAATGTAGCTCAGTAGTAAAGGGCCTCTGGATCCATTCCCCAGTCTCAAATAAATGAATGAATAAATAAATGTCAAAAATACAAAAAATAGGGCTGGGGATGTGGCTCAAATGGTAGCGCACTCACCTGGCATGCGTGCGGCCCGGGTTTGATTCTCAGCACCACATACAAACAAAGATGTTGTGTCCGCCGAAAACTAAAAAATAAATATTAAAAATTCTCTCTCTCTCTTTAAAAAAAAATAAAATAAAATGAATATATTTTGAGGAAAAAAAAAAGAATGTTGACTATTTATAATCCACTATGATTATAAATTTGTCTAGTTCTCTTTTAGTTATGTAAATTTTGGCTTTATAAATGTTGGATATATATGTGTATATATACATTATTAACCATATAAATATTAAGACTGTAACATTATCCTGGTGAATTGATGTATATAGTTATAAAATTTTCCTTTTTTATTTTTGACAATGTCTCTCAAAATCTACTTGGTCCAATATTAGTATTTTTACTTCAGCTCTCTTTTAGGCTTTGTCAGTCCTTTGTGTTAAAAGTTTTTGGGTTCTTGTTTCCCAAAATGCACGTTTTATTTTTTTATTTGTTCATTTTAGATATATTTAAGGTTTGTCTTTTGGAGTTGGGTGTATTCTTTAGATATCTCTCTGTCTCTGTCTCTGTCTCTATCATCAATCAAGAGATATGAGAGGGAACTTATTGACTGTAATTTGTACTTCAATAAATCTGTGGAGTAACAATCTATTTCTACTGTTTAAATTTAAATAAAACAAAAAACTGACAAATTATTATGTAGTTGTAGGATTTTTTTATGCATTCTGTGTACTAGTTCTTTCTTAGTTTTGTATCTTGCAAATATTTCTTCCAGTCTGTGGTTTGCCTGCTTCTTTAAGTGTCTTTTGATGACCATAAATTTTTAATTTTGATAAATTTTATTTTATCAATAATTTGATTTCTTGTTATATCCTTCTTGTTTAAGAAATCTTTGCCTAGTGCCAGGTCATAATAATATTTTTCTATGTTTTTTCAATATATTTACACTTATAACTTTTACATTTGTATCTATGATCCATCACAAATCAAATCTTGTGTGCAAAGTGAGGCAGGAGAGTCAGTCTTCATGTCCTCCTATATGGATATACTGTTGTTCTAGCACGATTTGATGAAAAGACTTCTCTTTCCCCTTTGGCTTGATTTGGTACTTTTATGGAAAATGAACCAACCATGTAAATGTAATTCTATCCCAGGGCTTTCTGTTCAGTTCCATTGCTCTATTTGTCTCTCTTTTTACCAACATTAAACTTTGTGCCCATGGAATTTAATTTTCTCCATTTCAGTTATAACTTTTTACTAAGTCTTAAAGTCAAGTAATACAAGCCCTTAAGCTTTAAATTTTTTTTCCAAGACTGTTTTGGCTATTCTAGGTTCTTTGCATTTCATGTACATTTTAGGATAAGCTATTATTTCTATTTTTAAAACAGCCTGCTATTGGGATTGCACTGAAGATCTATTTGAGAAAAATCAATAAGATTGAATTGATCAATCCTTTAACACATCATAACATATTATCTAGGTCTTTATATCTCAATGAAGTGTTTCATGGTTTTCAGAAAAGGTTTTGCACATCTTTTATTAAATATATTTGTGTATATTTTAGGTTTCTTTTATATTATTTTAATATAATCAGTTTTAATTTTGCAACATTTTTCGCTACTACATAAAATACAATTGAATTTTGGATATTAACTTTTTAAAATATTTTTTTGTTGTCAATGGACCTTTATTTTATTTATTTATGTGCAGTGCTGAACACTGAACCCAGTGCCTCACACATGCTAGGCAAGCACTCTATCCTTGAACTACAACTACAGCCCAGGTACTAATTTTTTAATACCAAACCTTGTTAAACACATTTAGTAGTTTTGTAGTTAACATTTCTTAATTATTTTTTAAATATTTATTTTTTAGTTGTAGTTGGACACAATACCATCCATTTATTTATTTATTTATTTATTTATTTATATGTGGTGCTGAGGATTGAACCCAGGGCCTCACACATGCTAGGCGAGTACTCTATGGCTGAGCCACAATCTCAGCCCAACATTTCTTAATTCTTAAAAGTAAAAAAATAGTGTCATCTGAGAATAGGGACAGTTTTCTTTCTTTCTACTGGGAATATACTTTCTTTTGCTTACTTGATTATAGAGGGAAAAATCTAATGTGATGCTAGCTTAGGCTTTTTCTTAAAACTCTTTGTATTCCACATTTTCTGAGAATTTTTATATAACAGCAGGGTTCAGTTAGTCAAAAGCTTTTTCTGTATTTATTGATATCATCAAATGATTTTACTCATTTATTCTGTTAGTCTGGTGGAATTCATTAGGTGCTGTTGAATGTGAAATCACCCTTGTATTCCTAGTAGTCCTACTTTGTTATGGTGTATTATCCTTTATATGTATATTACCAGGCTTGATTTATCAATATTATGCTAAGGACTTTGTAAATGCTTTTATTAGTGCATTACAGTTACACAAGGTAGTTGGGTTCATTTTGACACATGAATGGAATTTAATTTGCTCCATTTCAGTCCTTAGTGCCTCCTCTTTCCCTCCCTCTTCCCTCCTTCCTCTAGTCTACTGGTCCTTTAGAAGTATACATAAAGGTGTACTTCACTGTGGTATATTTATATACACACATAGTGTAATTTTGTCAAATTCATTCTACATTTCCTCCCTTTTCCAATCCCCCCCTCTACCCCACAATCTCCTTTTGCTCCACTGATCTTCCCTCTATCATTATGACATCCAACTCCATCTCTATTTTCCCTTACTTTGCTCCAGCTTTTGCATATGAGAGAAAACATTTGTCCCCTGACTTTCTGAGTCTGGCTTATTTCACTTAGCATGATATTCTCCAGTTCCATCTATTTTCTGGCAAATGCCTCTGCAAAGGGTTTTTTGAAACATCAATTGTTATGAGAGACATTGGTTTATAGTTGTATTTTATTTTTTAATAATATTTTGGTCTGGTCTTGTTATCAAAGATTATTTTGGCCTCAGAGATGAGTGAGGAAGTGCTCCTTCTTTCTCCACTTTCTGAAAGAGTTTACATAGGATTTGTATTTCATTCTCCTTAAATTTTGATAGAATTCACCAATGAAATCATCTCAATCTAGAGGTAAGTTTGTGTATGTGTATAGGGCTTTGATAACCTATTCAATCTTTTTGACAGATACAGAGTAATAAGATTTTTTAACTTGGTCTGTGTCAGTTTTTTTAACCATTTTTTCATCTGTAGAAAACATTAGCATTTTAAGAGTTTTAGTGTACATTTTAGGGGCAACAAGTACATATACACTGTTGTGCAGCCACCCCCACTACTCATCTCCAGATGGAAATTCTATGCCTGTTAAACAATAGCTTCCGACTCCCCTCTCCCTCCAGCCTGGGGAACCACCAGGCACTTCCTATCTCTCTACAGATGTTTGGATACAAGGTATTTTTTTTCCTTTTAAATGTGTTCATTTCATCTAAGTTATCAAATTTATTTGCATAAAGTTAATCATAGCATTCCCTTTATTTCCCTTTGAATGTCTGTAGGAACTGTAGTAATATTTCCTCTCTTCTTCTTGGTATTGGTCATTCTGCTTTCTCATCCCTTTATTTCTTCACCTATCTCATTAAAAATTTTTATCCATGATATAAAACTTTTCAAAGATTCAACTTTTGGATTTGTTAATTTTCTCTACTTGTTCTAATCTCTTATTCTAAATATTATTACCTCCTTCTTTCTATTTTGAGTGTTGTCTTTCTTCCAAGTCTAAGGTAGAAACTTGGATCATTTACTATAAGTTCTCCCTCCCTCCCTCCATTCCTTCCTTCTTTCCTTTTTTCTGTGTGTGGTACTGAGTATTACACCCAGGGCCAGACACATGCTAGGCAAGTGCTCTACAACTAAGCTAAACCCTGGAACCTTTTTATTCTTTTACTTTGATACAAGGACTTTCTTTTTTTTTTTTAATTTTTTTTAATTGGTTGTTCAAAACATTACAAAGCTCATGACATATCATCTTCAGGCTGGCCTTCATGCCTCTGCCTCCAAAGTAGCTGGCATTACAGACACGCACCTCCTTGCCTAGTTATTTTCCCCTTTTTAATGTAAGCAATTAAAAATGTCTTTTGAGGGGACTCCAGTTTCATCTCATATGTACATTAAACCACAAGAGCACTTGATATTCTACAATCATGTCTCTGAACTTTTGTTCATTTTCTTCATTTTATTTCTCTCTTTTAGATTGGACAAATTCTGTTACTGTATCTTGAATTTTGCTGATCATCATTTCTGCTATCTACACATTATCCAATGATTTTTTTTGTGTAAGTTATTGACCTAAAATATTTATTTGGCCTTTTTTATATTTTTTCTCCAGTGAGATTCTCCATTCATATGTCAATCATCTTCTTCACATTATTAAATTTGTCTATAATAGTTATTTAAAGATTGTCTGCTATTTGTAATACCTTTCCCTCTGCAAGCACCCCTGCCTTTGTGATACTATTGGCACTGAGGTCCTTATCCAAATGGAGCCAATGCTAGCACCATGTCTTTGAACCTCCAAAACTGTGAGCTTAATAGCCCTCTTTTCTTTATGCATTATCCAGTCTTAGGTATTTTGTTATAGCAATGGATAAATGGACTAATACAATTGGCTACCCCAGTTCTCTAACAACGCAAGGCAGTAGAGCTATGGCTTTTTGCTATGTGCACCCATCTATAGGTTGAGTAACCTCACCATAGCTCATCTTTCAAGGGTAGACTCCCCTCTAGTTTCTGCTTGGTTTATTCATTTTCCAGTGCCTTCAGATAATTTTATTTTAAAGTTTGGGCTTAAGAGATTGTTATCTGCAAGGGGGTTAGTTTGACTAGAAACCAAGACCCTTCATATTTATTTTTGAAGAATATTTTCATGCAGAATAGTATTCTTGGCAATTACTTTCTTTTAGCATATAAAAGATGAAATTCCATTGGTTTTTATTTCTGCTAATAATTCCTCTCTCATTCTTACTGGTGGAGGGGAATGTGTGTATTTTCTACATCTTTGATGATTTCTCTTTGACTTTTGCTTTCTATGGTTTTATGAGAATGTGCCTAGATGGCTTTTGTTGTTTTTGCTTTTGTCATTTTGTATTTATCTTGCCTGAGTTTCTTGAGTCTGTGGTTTGATGCTTTTGCAATGCTTGTAAAATTCTTAGTCATTATTTCTTTCAAAATTCTTCCCCCTCTGTCTGCCTCTCCCCTCTGTACATGTGCATCGCCCTCTTTGAACTCTTCTGTGTTCTTGTACTTGTTCCTTGTTGCACCCGCCCCCCATCCCCCACCACTCTTTATCTTTCTGTGATTCAGCTTGGATACTTTCTATTAACCTGTCTTACAGTTTACTGATCCTATCTTCTGTTTTCTTACTGAGGGTCCCTCCAGAAGTGTACCCTGAAATAGGATTTTAGAGCATTTCCTTTACTTATAATGTGATCTCAGAAGAAATCCGTAATGGAGTGGGGAACTGAGAGAGAGAAGCAAAGACTGTCATAAAGTGTACCCTGTCAAACAAGTTACCATTGTGAGTACTCTGTCTGGGAACCATTGTAGAAAATATTCTATGAGTTGGCTCAACTGAGGAATGAGGGAGCAAAGTATTTATTCACTAACACACATCAATCATTGATTGAGCACCATTTCCAGGAGACCAGAATTCTTTGTCCCTTCTGGCTTATTGTATACATGGGCAGGGTAAGCAAAGTCATCCAACTGCTGAATGTCAGGTCACTGTGCACTATAATGATGTAGCCCAAAGGAGTCTGAGCAGGGCACTGATAGCACTTGCTATAGTTCACCCCCTGTACCACTCAGGTATAGTGACAGCACACATTAAGTTCAGCACACTTTACCTCTGGGTTACCCCTATTCCTAGGTTGTGGCCCTTCAGAATTGTCAATTAAGACATTAGTATGTCTTTTTTTCTTTTCATTACCCAGTGACTATTGGAACTTTTGTGTTTGCTTTTTTGAGAGGTGTTTTGCTTAAATTTTTAGCCTCTCACCCTGTGTACTTTCAGAGTTTTGCAATAGTTGTGAAAGGGAGAACAAAGATGTATTTGAGGTTCTCCCAAATACCCATAGGCTGCTTTCTCAGTCCCATAGCAGCAGCCTTCTGCCAAGGCCAAGTCTGGCTTCTGGCTTCTAGGTATGTGCAGATTGCTAGTCTTCCCAGGAAAGGGGTGAGAGATTGTCAGTGTCAATTTCTGTCACTCCCAGGGGGGTTTAACTTTTAACTCCTCATTTCTCACTTCCCAAGCAGGTTTCTGTCTGTGAACATGTTAGGACTGTAGAAAGTTACGCTCAGCTTTTCCAAGGGTTTGGATTAAGTAGCTTGCTTAACTACAGTTTGAGAGTTCATCTCAGGTCTTAGGAATCAAACCATCCATGTGTTTGAGGCCCCTCAGATCTACAATTATGTCACTTCATGTGATTTGCTAACAGTCCACAGGGTTCTCTGCTCCTGGAAGCCATGTCTGCAAGGGCCTAGCCCAGACTTTTAAACTGTGGCCTATGTCCAGTATTTATGACTACCCTGAGAATGGATGCAGATATTCAGCTTGTCCCTGAAAGGTTGCCCTCTCAATGGAATCTTACTCCCTGTAACTTCTGATGCCTCTGAAGATCTTTGATACTTTTGAATAGATGCTTTTGGTAAGTTGTCTGATGTTTCTAAGTTATTTTAGCAAGAGCATTGCTTTGCCACAAACAACTTCTTCTACCTGGAAGTGGAACTCTCTGAGTTGAATTTCATGCTATAATTCTAACTTCTATAAGCTCTTTCCTTTTCCTCCCTGTAAAAGTTCCAGAGTATCCATTTCCCTCCAAGTTCAGGTTTACTGCATCCCACAGGACTTAGTATATTTTTTTTATATTATTTAGTTAGTTTTCCTTTCTATTATGATCTCTTATTTGACCCATAATTTACTTAAAAGTATATTGCTTAATTTCCAAATATTTGAGATTTTTCCAGTAATCTTACTGTTTTTGAATTTCTGGTTTAATCCCATTGTGGGTTAAGATTATCTTCCTTATGATTTCAGTTCTTTGAAATTTGTTAAAATTCCCTTTATGCATCAACGTATGTTCAATTTTGGCAAATGTTCATGTACACTTGAAAAGAATGTATATCCATTCTGTCACTTTTGGGAGGTGGAACTCCATGTATGTTAATTAGATCAACTTTTTTATCGTATTCTTCAAATCTTCTAAACCCTTATTGTTTTTTTTCCCTGCTTGTGTTTCAGTTAATGAGAGAAGGGTATTAGAACTTCCTATGATAGATGTGGACTCATCTCTTTCCTTTATAGTTCTGTCAAATTTTGCTTTTAATGCTTAGAGCTTCTGTTATAAAGTGCATATGAATTTGGAATTTTTATGTGTTTGTGGTTGATTGATCTTTTTAACATATATTATTGGTCTTTATCTTTAGTAATACTTTGAGGTCCCCTTAGAAATGCCAGCTTTGCTTTAATTAATGTTTGAATTGAATGTTTTCCCATCCCATTATTTACTATGTATCTTTATAATTAAAGAATGTATTTAAGGTTGTATTTGGTTGTTGCTATTGTTATTTCTAAATCTAGTCTAATTTAGATTTTAATTGGTGCATTTGTTATTTATTTATTTATTTTTTGATACTGGGGGATTAAATCCAGGGTCTCTAGCATGCTTGGCAAATGGCCACTGAGCTACACCCAAGTTCATTTTTTTTGCCATTTAGATTTAATGTTATAATTGATATTTAGGTTTAAGCATTATGATTTATTGTTTTTTTCCTATCTTCCTTGTCTCTTTTATGCTCCATTTCCTTTCTTACTCTCTTTTGTGTTACTTTTACTATTCGATTTTTCTTCTCTGTATGTTGTCAGTTCCACAATCCATTACCATTCTGTTGGTGATGAACCTAGAGATCAGAATATACATTCCTGATTCATGAAAAAATCTGATGTAAGTGAATATTTTTGCAATTTTTCAGATGATACAAGGATTTTTAAAAAATCTTAATTCCTTTACCCCCTTTCTTAATGCTATTATTGTATATTTTAATTATGTGTAATACAACATGATTGTGTTTATATTTATTATTTTGCAAATTATTTAACTATAAATAGTATTAAATACATGTTCATAATTTTTGAGGACATTAATTACTTTTGTTTTCAATGGTGAAAATTCATTTGAATTGGCCTACTTGCTTACAGTTTTTTAAAAAAAAAAACATTGTTAGAATATTTTTGTATTTGCAGAGAAGTTGCAAAGAGAGTTCCACATATCTTGTACCCAATTTCCTGTGTTGTTAACAGTTCTCATCAGTACGGCATGCTGTGACAAGTGAGGAACCAATACTGATCCATAACTGCAGGCTCATCTTGTGTTTCCCTGCCCCAGCTCCAGAACCAGCCAGTTCTCCCAGGATCCTTGATTACTTTTAGTAGACACCAAGATCTGGGCACTGGGAGTTTTCATTGAAACTGGACCAAAATACTGGACCATAATAGTCTCTCTCAATACACGGAACTAGAAATATGTATATAATGACCCAAATATTCAGCTCTATTTAATTATTTCTGAATCTCTCCATCTGTATCTAGAGTAAGCTAATCATGAATTTATACTAATATCTTAACACTAATCTAAAACCACATGGTTCACTCCAGCCTTCAACCTTGCTTCTCTGTAACTCTCCTTCCAACATTGAATTACCTGGCTTCTACCATTTCTCACCCATTCCATACTTACATGGTCAACCCCATTACCCAGGTGTAAGAGCAACAGAACTGTTACCACATTTTTTTTGTGAGGAACAACTTTACTGAGTCAAACACCGTGTCTCTGGGCAGCCTTTTAGTTTCCAATCAAAACACCATTTTCCCCAAATTTTGATATGTCTCTCATGGGTAATTTTCATTAATTTGAATTTTTAAAAATGTTTCACTTTTATATCATTTATCTTAATTACTGCTGTTTTTTTTTTTTTGGGGGGGGGCACCCCTTCAATTTTGTGCCTAAAGGAAGTCCCTTACCAGGCTTCATCTTAGTCTTTGCCCTTCCAGGACAGCTCTTCATAATCTCATCAGAGGCTGAAATGATTCAATATTGGGAGCTAGTCTTTGCTAGTGTTGGTCTGTTTCTGGTCCACTCATTGTATGAGATATCTCTTGTGTTCTTTCTCTGATCCTGTGAGTTCACCTTCTCTAGGGCTATTGGTCCCCTTCATCCATAAGGATGCTGCTCAAGGCATTCAACTCAGCGTTATTCTGACGCATAAGTGTCTGGTTTCTTCTACCACTTCTATGTCCGGGTGACGTAAAGGGTGTGAGATGTGTCTGCCTTGGAACTACTGGAAGGATTTGGGGATAATCTAGACATGTGGGAGCTTACTTTTTGGAATGAACTTTAATCACAGGGGTCAAGAGATGGGAATTCCTGGCAGGTGAATTCCCAACTTACACAACTTGGAAGGACTGTTCAGAGACACAGTAGCTAGTAGAGACGCATGAAACTGGTCAATCAGCTGTGCTTGGTTAAAAGCTCACTGATATATTCCTTGTGTGCAGCCTCCCCTCTCTGCTCTGCTCTCCTTTCTCCTTCACTCCAGCTTCGCTGAAATTGTATTTCCTGGTCCCATGACACCAACTTTTCCCTTAAAAGTCTTCTAGGATACCTGGATTAAAATTCTCTAATATTTGGGCTGTAGATACTAAGGATCTCAATGGAAAACCTGCATTGCTTATTAAATCCTCTCCTGATTGGGAAATCTTGAAGATTAACCAGGTGAAAGATTGTCAAAACTTCTGCTCAACCTCTCAGCTGCTGCTTTTGATCAATGTTTCAGTTAAAAAATTGAATTGATAAATATCTCAAGGCAAAAAGACTGCCAGCTACTGGACTCACATTTCTGGATTCCCCTTCTCTCCTAGAGCTTTCTTTTACCACTCCTTGCTCTTTGATGCTGTCATAAGGTTAAATGGTACATTTTTGTCCTTCCTTTCTAGTTATTTTCAGCTAGGGACTTGGTGTGGGAAAAAAAAATAAAGCTTTCTCTCCATTCCAGGAAACAGAACACACAACCTTGGTTTTAGTAGGAAACCACAAGATAATGCTGGAGAAACTGTGTTCTTACAGGCCCCAGGCCCAACAGAGAATAAGGTGGGTTCTGCCCCCCCCCCTCCTTTTGTTTCTATTTTTTTTTCATGGTGTTGTTTTCTAACAGAGCTACATATTTAGACATCTTGGTGGGAGGTAGTTCCGGTTCAGTTTTTCTTTGCCTTGTGCAGTTGGATCTTTCAGCCAGGGTTTTCATATATGCAGAAAATATACAGGCAGAGTTAGCCTGTGAGGGAGCTGGAGCTGAGAGGCAGATGTCAAAGGAGCTCCCTCACTGACCCACTCCCATTACCACAGTCCTTTTCCACAATTCTGGTGGCTGTCTCTGGTTCCTTTCCACAAATGTTCACTCCATTTCTTCCTTTTGTGATGATTCTCTTATTGCCCTCTGGTGGTACAGAACTGATAGCCTCTGTACTAAATGGGTTCAGAATTCTGCTGTCCTGAGCTTTTTGTTGACAAGGAAGGAGACAGAATAATTTTTAAAAAGAAGGGAGGCTGCTGATTCTCACATATTATAATGAGAAATGAGTCTTTTCCCCTTTATCCACTGCCCTAATGCCCTGGGAAGCTGGTGAATTGTTCTTGTTAGAGCAGTTTCTGATTTAAGAGTCAATAAGTAATAGGCTAGAGGCCACCATGACTTCTCAGATTGTTGAACATGCTTTGGGGCTGCCTCTAAATTGAGAAGGCGGGGGGTGATTTGGGGAATAGGATTTGCCTTTTTCAAAAAGGTTCTTGTTGTAACAAGTAAGCTATGAACTTAAATACTTTCTACAGTAAAGTTTATTTCTTGCTTGTGCAATGTCCCATCATAGGTTTTCCTGGTCAGGTGACTCTCCTACATGGCTCTCCTCCACATGATGTCAAAGGAACTCAGGCTCCTTTTATTTTACAGCCCCCACTTTCCACTAAGGCCTCGGAGAACCTTTCCAGTAGATTTGAAAAGGGGATCGGGGGTTGTACATGAGAGAAATCAAGCTGGAATTTGCTTCCACCATTTATGCATTCCATTGTCCAGAATTCATTCATATGGCTGCACTTGCCTGCAAGGGAGGCTGGGAAATGTAGTCTAGCTGGTAATCCAGGAAGAAGAGATAACCAGTCTGTATACAGCTATGGAGGCTCTGCCATAGGTCTTGTGTGTGTTTGTGTGTGTGTGTGTGTGTGTGTGTGTGTGTGTGTGTGTTTCTGCCTTCTGAAGGGAAAGTAAAGGAAATGTCTCGGTTTTTGCCAAGGAGCCCTCAAATCATCTTTCATCTCCTAAGTTTCCTTAAACCCTGAGTTAACAGCAGTACTAGATGCTATAGTTTTTTTCATCCCCTTAAACTAAAAAGAAGATTTATTAATTAAAATTGGAATATTTTCCTGCTCCTAGGGAGTTCTAATCAGCCAATATTATTTTTAAGTAAGTTTTTTTTTTTAATTGAAGCTTGAGATAACATGTAGAAAAGTGAAAAAGTAATCACTGAGAACAAAGACTACAGACAAATCAATATCATGGAACTCAAGAAAGAGCACATTGGCCCTGTCTCAGAGCTACTCACAGGTGGGGTGGGTGGAGGAGTTCTCTGTGAAGAGAGGGGCTGGTGTCAAGGGTCCTTAAACTACTAGCACATCATCTGGCTCCAATGCCTCTTCTTTAAAATGTTAGCTCTGAAGTTGACAAGGAGATAAAGAAGACTGGATTCTGCCTCCTCTATTGCAACCATCACAATTAACTATTTATTTCCTCTCCTGGAATCTCTGCTTTTCCATTTGTGCAATAGAGGATTGGACTGGCAAACCCCTACAGATTCTCAATGTGATTGTAGAATTTTCCCCAGGCCCCATAGAAGGGGTGCAGTGAGGAGTCCTGCATCATGGGCTTGGAAGACATTGCTGTGTAGAGGGGTACCCCAGCCCCTAAGTGGCCCCCAGGCCTGCTGGAGCCAGCTCCACAGAATACTGTAGCTGGTGATCAGCCTTTTTGGATGAATCTAGCTCTTTGTGTGCTGTGAGATGCTGCCAGACCTTAGGGGACCAGGGAGGCACACACATGGCCAGGCGTTAAGAATTCCAGATTGTAACTGAGAAAGGTTTAGTTGCCAAAACAGACAGGCTGTGTGACTTTGGGCAAATCATTTAATCTTTCTGAGACTCAGTCTCCTTGACTATGAAATCTAAAGAAGAAAATTGCCTGTCTTATAAGTTTAAATGAAGATGAAATGGACTATCTACCCAGCAGATCAGGCATGATGTCTGGCCCTTAGTGCCAGTGTTTGCTGGGCGTGTTGCTCCATGCTTCAGGCTGCTTGTGGCAAGGAGACAAGAACCTTTGCTCTGCAACTGAATCCACACCAGTCCCATTTATCTTCTCTTAGCGTGCTCCACTTTACCTCCTTCCTAATCCTGGAGCAATTCATTTCTCACAATTGCCAGAGTCATTATCTCTAAAATTTAGAGTAATCTTTTTGCAGTTTAATCTGAGATCTAATGATAAATAAACGTAATTATAACTAAAAGGAATATACGTAGAGTACTTTTTCTCTTAAATGTGATAGAAAGCAGAGGGAAGGAACAGGCTTCAGAGTCTGTTAACTGGGCTCAAGTAATAGCTTCGTTATTGACTTTGCAACCTTGAGCAAGTGACTTAACGTCTCTGGACTCAAATGAAATGTGAGATGTGAGGTATTCTTATTCTCAACTTACCCTCCTTCACGGGGAAGCTTCCCAGACTCCCTTGCAGCTACAGTTCTGGCTGAAAGTAAATTTGTTGATTTTTCTGGAGGGAGGTTTGGAAGGCCTTCTTTTCCCTGGAAGTTTGCTGGAGAGCTTGGTTGTGCCAGGGAGCTTTGGTTGTGCTGAGTTTAGAGGGAATCAAGAAAGATGATGGGAGAAATTGTGACATAGCTATGGTGGCAGCTACAGCAGCTGCCTGCTATCTCAGGTCTCTAAGCTATACAAGCTATGTGTCCTTGAATATAAGGGTTTGTGATATGTACATTGCAGAGCTCATTGTTACCCTATGCAAATGCTCCTCCATCCCTTACTACAACCTTGTAAACATTCAATTTCCTATACAAAAAAAAATCTTCCTTTGCTAATACCTCAAATGACTTCTGTTTTTTTTTTTGCACTGGACCTGAATGACATAGGGTGATAATACTGCTAATTTTTTAGGATCATGAGGATTAGGCAAGTTATTAAATATAAAATACTCATTGCAGAAGAAGCATGCAGTCAATAGTACTCACTAATAATTACAGTAAGACTGGTTAGCTGTTAAAATTTGGGGAAACCAGTCCTAATAAATTGCATCTTGCTGCCCACCAGTGTTAGCAGGATTTTTCCCCACTTTGGTTTTTCCAAGCAGTCAGCAGGCATCTATAACAAGAAGAAAATGATCCTTGGCTAATGTTGCTTTCCCCTTATGTTCTCGCCAACAATTCATGTTGCCTTAAGAGATTAGGCCTTTTTATTGCTTGCCTCATTGCCCTGCTGTCTGCACCAAAGTTACGTCCTGGCTGGCTGGGCACGCACAGCCTGCTGATGGAGTGCAGGCCTGTTGCACCGAAAGCACAGGGGTTATTTGATCTCTTCGACTATAGCTCTTACAAGTCCCATGGAGAGTGTTCTTACCCACAGAGCTCTGCTATGCTAATTGTTCCAGTGTAGGCTGAATAAGAACAATTATACCTAGAGCAGAGAGGGTTTCTCTGGCGGTGTTTGGCATTTGGGAGTGGGCAGCTTCAATGGGGCCTTCAGGATCAGCTCTTGGTCCCACTACACCCTTCCCAGACACTTAGAACCCCCAAAGCTGATGGGCAGCAGCCGAGGGAAGATCACAAGGAGCATCCTCCTACTTCTGGAGAGATTTTCATTCAGAATTAGCTGAAACTAATTCTGGAATACAAAAAAAGTCTTCTGATTTAGTGTCTATCAAAATGGACCCAAAGCCTGATATGTCACCCTTTGAGCCCTGGCCCGCAGACCCTATTGGTGAGAAGGCAGAGAAGTACTCTCCCCACCCGGACCCATAGTTTTTATTAAAAAGCTAGTTGGCACTTTCCCCACTGTGCATTCTCATTATAACTCATCCAAAAAAAGCAAGGTTATCCTACAAAGCCAACTCATAAACTTTTGAGGCCCTGGAGAGGTGCTCAGACTCATTCCCCTTCGCTGGCAAAAGTATAAGCAGAGAGGAAGGCCTGGCTGCAGGCTTCCACAACTCGGTCAGCACCAGCGGCCCTCACCACCTCCCTCAGGCTTGCCTGGCAGTCTCCTCATATCTAAGCCCAAGTGTGGCAATCTCCAAACCCTCTTGAGATTTGCTTCAGGACTGCAAAGTGCTCTCGATGGGCTACAGAACTCAATTCTAGCAACCATGGGTTTCTTTTTTTAAAGGAAAGAAAATTTAGACTTTGAAGGGTGGCAAAAATTCCCTTCCTTAAATTGAACATCTGCACGCAGAAATTCCAAACCGACTCCCCTCTCTCACCCTGAACAAGAATCAACTCAAGAGGGATCAGAGACCTAGGTGTAAAACCAGAAATTCTGAAACTACTAGAAGAAAAAATATGAGTAACACTTTAAGACCTTGGTCTGGGGAATGGTTTTTTGAATAGTGCTTGAAAAGCACAGGAAACAAAGACAGAAATAGAACAAGACTCTATCAAACCAAAAAGCTTCTGCACAGCAGAACAACAGAATGAAGAGACAAACTACAGGATGGGAGAGCAAAATGTCAACTATTCACTTGACAAAGAGTTAACATCTGGAATACATAAGGAACTCAAAATGCTTAACAAGGAAAAAACAGGGTAAGGCAATTAAAAAATGTCAAATAATCAGAGTAGATATTTCTCAAAAGAAGAAATACAAATGGCCAACAAATATATGAAAAATATTCAATATCATTAGTCCTCAGATAACTGCAGATCACAACTACAATGAGATGTCATCTCACCCCAGTTAGGATAACTGTTATCCAAAAAACAACAACAACAAGTACTGGTGAGGATGTGGAGAAAAAGCAACTCTTAATTCACTCTTGGTGAGAGTATAAATTAGTACATCTATTATGGAGAACAAAAACTAAAAATACAATTACCATGTGATCCAACGATCCCACTTCTGGATTTATATATATATATATATATATATATATAAATATATATATATATATATATATATATATATATATATATATATAAATATATATATAAATAAAAGAAATTGAATCAGTAAACCAAAGAGACACCTGCACTCCCATGATTATTGCAGCACTATTCACAGTAGCTAAGATATGGTCTCAGCCTAGGTGCTGTCAGCAGATGAATGGATAAAGAAAATTTGGCAGGCGTGCGAGTGCACACACACCACACACACAAAATGGGATATTATTTAGCCATAAAGAAGAAAAAAAAAACCCTTTGCAGCAGAATGAATGGCACTGGTGGATGTTATATTAAAGCTAGACACAGAAAGACAAGTACGGCATGTTCTTTCTCATGAAAGTGGAGAAGGATGACCTGAAAGTTGAATGGAAAGAAAAGGTATGGGTAATACTTTAAGACATTGGTACAGGAAATGGGAAGGGCATGGGTGTGGGGGAGGGGAGGTAGTGTGGATAAAAAGGAGGTCAGATTGGATGCATGCATGCCATAGGCATGTATGGAAACATCAGGCTGAATCCCATCAAGGTGTGCAATTGATATATGTTAATAAAAAATTGAATTCCCTTCCTTTACCCTGAGATCCTGTATCTCTCTGTTTCCTTTATTCACAGCAGAATCCTCCCACTTTAGTATGTATGGGAAGTACCTGAAGAAAGACATCATGAGGAAACACTGCATACTTACCAGGGTGGCTATGCTTTTTTTTTTTTAAGGGGAAATAACAAGGATAAGTGAGGATGCGGAGAAATTGGAATTCTCATGCATTGCAAGTATAGTTGCTGTGAAAAATAGTAGTGTTTCTTAAAGGAGATAGACAGAGAGATACCATAGATGCAGTAATTTTAGTTCATTTTTGCTGTTTAAAAATGTGAAAGTGCTGGGCATGGTAGTGCACACCTGTAATCCCAGCAGTTGGGGAGGCTGAGGCAGAAGATCGCAAATTCAAAGCCTGCCTCAGCAACTTAGCAAGGCCATAGCAACTTAGAACCTGTCTCAAAATAAAAAATAAAAAGGGCTGGGGATATGGCTCAGTGGTTAAACATCTCTGGGTTCAATCCCCAGTACAAAAAAAAAAAAAAGCAATCACTTGAACAAATAATTTTACACTGGGGTTCATGTGGCCAAAGAGTGGAAACACCCCAACATTCCATAGATAGAAAAATGGAGTAACAAACTGTGGTGTAAACACACAATGGAATATCATTTAGCCACAAAAAAGGAGTGAAGTGTGCTGATGCCTACTACAACACACATGAATCTTGAAAAGGTTATACTTAGTGGAATAAGACAGACACAAAAGGCCCACATATTGTACGATTCCACTTATATGAAATATCCAGAATCGTAACTTTGTCTAGACAGAGTAGTTGAGAGGTTACCAGTGGCAGATCACTAGTCATTCATCCCTGCTGAGTCTGGGATCAAAGGACTAGTAGGGATTTTCCAATAAAGCCTGTAGCCCTGAGATGAGGAGCTTGCTGCAGCATCTACCCCCTATAAGGCAGCATGGAGAGCCCTGCCCTGCAGCCTGCAGCCTGCATTTCCCCTGCTAGGCTCCTCTGCTAGGTCTGGCAAATACCAGAGGCAGGAGGTGCTTTAGGTTCTAAGCACTCCTTGAAGGTGACCGTGCTGTCTTCACTCCAACAGTTCTGGTGCTCAGGTCAGGTTTGTACTTCCTCCATTAGGGCTACATGGTCTCACTTTCAGTGACCTGTGCCCGGTAATCAACATTGTTTCTTGCAGTTTTTTTTGAATAAGTCTTTTCTTGCTAGTGAATAGGCTGATTTCTAGAAAGCAGAATGGCCCTGAGCAATTACAAACATCTTCTGGGCTGATATTTGAAAGTCTGTGCTGTGTCCTCTTGCTGCCTGGCACTTCAAGCCTTCTTTGAGATCAGTTTACACTTTTCCCCTGAGTCCCTCAGACTCATTTTAAGAAACTGAATTAACACATTCTATGCAGGGGAATGTGCAGAAAAGAGACAAGCCAGGAAATTCAACTGTGAGTACTGCTCCTCTTCAGAAGGGAAAGAGGACAAGAAGCAGGATCATTGATTTTTACTGAACATTGGCCAGTTGCAAGATCTGGACCAGGCCCTTGGGAAATGGAAGTGAATAAGTTGCAGCCCATGCCTGGCTGTCCCTGATGGGTGTCAATAACCTCCTCTTCTCCCCACCAGACACTGTGCAGTGCCCCCCTCTCCAGGGAGGAGAAAAGTTGATTCTGGTTGAGCATCCTAGTTAAAATATGACATGTCCATATAGTAGCATATAATAGGGTCATCAGATGCTTTTCAGGAGTCATTAAAGGGGTATGCAAAAATGCTTACAGTAGAACTTTTAGGGAAGAGGTTGAATATATAATTTATATGCTAGAATATTATTAAATTTATCAAATACACACATCATGAATGGAAAAGAGGGGAGGAAATAACCTCATATGGATGGTAGGATAAGTGACGTGTTTCCAATTTCCTACTTTAAAAAGACACATTTTCTTTGTAGTTTATTTGTACACCTAACATTGCTATGGATCTGACAACTTACTTTAAGGAAATTTACCATTGAATATGAATATTGAATACATACAGGAAAGGGCACAAATCACGAGTGTACAGCTCAGTAGATTTTCACTAGGTGAACGGACCCTCGTAGCCAGCCCCAACATCGAGAAACGGAGCCCCTGGTGAACACTCAGCCCCAGTGTCAACTTCCAGTCACTGCCACTCCCAAGAAGCAGGACCCATTTCCTGATTTAAACACCATACATTCTGTTGCTTTAAAAACTTTATATAAACTCTTTTGTGTCTGACTTGTTGTGCTCGACATTATTAGCGAAAGTCATCCACATTATGATCTTATGTGCAGTGGGCACGTATCATTTTTAAAATAAAAAACTACTATGTTAGAGTCTGTAAACAAGTCAGGATGGCGCCTGGCATTTTGCCAGGGAAATGTTAGCGTCTGTAAACAAGTCTGGATGGTGCCTGGCAAAATGCCAGAGGGAGTGGTTTGTGAGGTGGAGCCAGCAAGCCATTAAGTGTGGAGATTCCTTATTGGTTGACTGATGTATCTAGTTTATGCTAATAAGATAAGCTGTGTGGAATGTATAAATACTGCTCCTGTCCTGCAATAAATGGCTTCCACTCCTGCTGTATCAATGCACACAAGTTGTTCGTCACCCCCCGGTTATTTTGCCCAGGCAGCCGGACTGCGGCACTACTAAAGAAAAAAAAGAGTGGATTTTAAAGGTGTGGGACATGCTCCACGTCCTGGGGAGCGTTCTACAGTCCTGCCAGGAAGCTGATCTGCAGCCTCCTGCCCCCATCCCTGCCCTGAAGATTCTCTTGCCTGAGTGCATTTTAGGACTAGGGAGGATTTGTGCTTCTCTAACCACCCTGGCTCACTTGCTGTCATGAGTGCACACAGGATTGAGAGGGGAAGATCCTGAACATCTTGCCATGAGGCACACTGGGTATGAGGCTCAATGGGAAGTGGGGCCTTGGGTGTCAAGAATGGGGTCATATCCTCCTGAAGGGAGGATCTTCCCTACCTGACATGCCAAGAAGTAGAAGCTTCCTCTTAAAGATTGAATCATCTGGTCCCCCAGCTTGTCACATTCCTCACCACAAAGCACCCATGCACATGCATTTCTTGGAAGAACCTTGCATTGGAGGGACTACCATTATTTTTCATTTTGTGGACCACACGCCTGAGACTAGAAGAAATTAACTTGTAGAGGATACCAGCTGGGCTTTGAGCCCAAGACCAAGGGAGCCCAAGCTTTGGTTCTTGGCCTCTCAAGGTCACCTCCCTGCCCCTCCTGTTTGGCTGAGGTGGGGATGGAGGTCACGACAGTCCCCAGTAGGGAACTTGGTCTGGTGACTTGCTCCCAGCCAGATTGCCAGGCGGGTCATTCTCTCAGATGAAGCTTCAGTTTGCCCAATCATAAAATGGGCACTAAATATCTCCTTGCTCCAAGCCCTACTTCCCCTAGCCCTCTGGAATCTCTGGAAAAATGTTCTGGGAGCGGGGGGGAGAAAAGGGAGGCATTTTTATGACTCTCTCCTCACCTAAACCTGCTGGGCCAGGACAGAGCCCAGACCCTAAGGCTCTGACCATTATCCTACAGTTTGGACCCAGGCCGTCCCCAGGCTTTGATGTTGTCTTGCTAAATGTCCCCGAGTCACTGGCAGGCTCTGATCTCTCCAGCACCTAATAATTCAAACAGCCTGAAGTAGTGAGCAGCTAATCAGCCAGGCAGCCCTTGCAGCTGCACAATGAAGCTGAAGAGAAAGGGGGTCCCTTTCATTCTTTGGGTCTCATTCTACAACCTGATGGCCAAGGCAGACACCACCATCCACTGGCTAGGGAGTGAGGTTAATTCCTGCAAGGACCTGGGTGGGGGTCTGCCTGACCATGGTGACCGGTTGCAGGGTTTGAATCATGGCCGTGCCGGCCGGGCCATCGGGTGGGAATTAAAATTTAATTTAGAAAGTCCTGTCTCTGCGGCCCTGGTGGCCGTCGTCTGGGTGATTGACTGGCTGGTTTCTTTCACCTTTGCATGCCTTGGGTTTTTACTGGCAGAGGAAATGAAGGCTGAACTGGGGCAGGAAATTCCATGTACACAGGTGTTTCTGATTAGCCCTGGGGCACAACCAGGGGCCAGGGATGCCGCATGATCCCGGAGCCCCTCTCTAGCCTGGCTGCCATGGCTGCTTTGCATCCAGGGGTGGCTGGACAGGGCACCCAGGCCACTGCCAGGTAGACAGAGGGACAACAAATAGCTCCCTTCCTAGCCCTGGGAGCCCAGTGACCACCTGCCACTGATAAGAGATCAAACGGTGCACCACACCAGGGCCACCCCAGCCTCTGTTCCTGCAGTGGGCGGCTGGTGGCACCAGGGCCTGACCTAGGAGATTAGCATCACCCTGAGGTGTGTTTACACGTTGTAGCCAGCACTTCATGTGGCTGACCTGCCCCCATTTTCACATCTTCCAAAGGGCTTAGAGATCCAAACAGCACCCCTGTTTCACTTAAAGGGTCCCTGGAGGGGTTGAGAAGGGTAGCCTTGGGCTTGGTCTGAGATGGTCATCTGCAGGGGTTGTTTCAGAGGCTGAAGAAGCAGATTCCTCTCATCCATAATATCTCCCTTCTGTCACAGGAGCATTTTCACCACGACTCCTTTGCTGGACTGGGGAAAGGCACTGGAACTCTTATGAAACCCAGATCACACCTGTGGGGAGGAGCATCCCGCGAAATGGCACACAGAGATACGCCAATGTCCACTCCACCCCACCCTCCTCAGTCTTCTCATCTATAAAATGGACACCGCAGTAAAGAGCTCTGCAGGACCGGCACATGAGTTAATGAGATACACCTGTAAAATGTCAGGCACTCGATCTACAACTAGCACTCAGAAAATCCACACATAGCTCTCACCTGGTATGCAGCGCCTGGAAACATTCCCAGGGAATTTCTCCAGAGGAAAAATTATTTTATGAATAGCTTGGAGTACTACTTTAAACACAACCCCTCCCCCCATCATAGCCAATTAAGACGCCCAGGAATTGCTTAGAGACTAAGGTGTGTTGTGATGTAATCGTGCATTACCAGTAAGATCAACGCAATAGGGATGAATCCAGGTAAAATGTCCAGGAAATAACTGGACAAAACAAGCCTGCCTGTCCTGATTTCATCTGTGAAAAAGTATGTTCCCCAAGAAGGGCTGAAGAGGATGTAAGTAATCTTTGTGTATTTAAATATTAAATATCTTTAAGTCACTCAATAGTTCAGTATATAATAAGAATTAAAATTAAATGAGAGCAGAGATATATATGAATATGCCTAAGCTATCAAGTTCCTGCTAAAATAGGACCCAGTGAGATCAGTCCGGGATGAAGAAAGGCCCTTTTCCCACAGGGACATGGAAGCAGAGTCATCAGAATGAATGTGGCCACCACATGAAGTTCCAGGTTTGGTGTGCTGGGAATGTTGGGGACATGTGGGGTTGGCAGATGCCACAGTCAGCTTCTTTTACCAGACCAGGGCATCACCTCCTCTCTTGCCCCTGTAGCTGGACTTTGGCCAGTAGGAGGGGCTGGGAGAAGGGTTGCACCCATGTGCTCAGAACAGCTGAGCATTTCAGTTCTTTGAGAAGAGAACTGTGTTTTTATTGCTCTTATGACTGTCATGGGCATCAAGCAACCTGTTTAGAAAAGACCTCTAGCTGTCAGTGGAGCACAAATGAATGACTACCATGTGGGATTGTGCAGGTTGAGAGGTGGAGCAGCTAAACTGAGACCTCTAACAGATGGCTGCCCACCCACTGCTGGTGGGGGGGGGGGGCAGTGAGGCATAGAGAGCAGGTGTCCCTCTCCCTGAACATCATCCAAAGCACAGCTTTATCTCCAACTCCAGGGTTTCCTAGCCTGGCCAGAGCAGCATTTGCCAGTCTGAGCACAGAACCTTCTAGAATCTGTGGTTCTGAGTCCCTGGAGGGTGGGAGCCAGGCCTCACCCTTTCTTAGCTGCACTTCCTGCACCCCTCCCCAGGCTCTCCAAAGCAATCTGAGTATATTGTTACCAAGTTGTCTAGGATGCAAAAGGACGGTTGGGACGGCAGCAATGGTTCATGACTTTCAATTCCTCCTCTGAAACCACTTGCAGATATTTCTGCCCCTTTCTTCCCTCTCCCCTCCCATTTTTTCCTTCCCCCAGGACAGGGCTATAAGATAGTAATGCACATCCACCTCCCTTTGCAACTGTAGCTCCTCTTGTGGGTGTTCCATGATTCTTAGGGGGAGGAGTAGAACCTGGCTCTGATCCACTTTCCAACACTCCTCCCTCCCCTCATCCTAGCAAGTGCCATCAGACTGGGAGCTTTTACCATGGAGGGAAGTGTGACAAAAAGATAACTTCCAAACACTGGGGCCTCAGTGTCAGTCCAGCAGTGTGTTGAGTGCTTCCCATGCACTCCATTCCATCTTCCCCAACATCCTGTAAGTTGGGTGACACTTCTGTTTTATAGCCAGAAGCAACAGAGCCTGGGAGAGGTTGATCTCTGGCCCAAGGTCCTGAAACTAGTAAATGGTGGAGCTGGGATTCCATCTGTAGCTGTTTGACTCCACCATCTAGGCTTCTCTTGGCTCTAAATCCCTCCACTCAAACTTCTCTTTTGTCTGGAATTCTAGGAAGTGTTGGTTCTGTTTCTCATCAGCAGGACCTGACACTCCCCAAGGAGCAGGGTCTCTGGGTATTTGTATGTTGTTCCCCAGAGGCAAACCATGAGTGTGCAGAGCATTGTCTCAGTGTCCAGGATGTCCAGAACCAGCTGGAATCAGAGGCCTTCTGGACCCCTGCCCTGCCACATGGAAATGCCATTTGTAGTCAGCGACTGTAGTTGGAGAGCTGCCTTTAGGTGCAGTGAGTCAAAAGACCACATGGAAACACTTTAGGCTGAGCCGGCACTGGAGAAGCCCTGGCTTGCAGCCACGAATGGCGGCAGGTCCAATAATGCTGAGCTCCAGGTATGACTGTTGCCAAGAGGAGAGGGGAGTTTGGAGATTGACCAGCAACTCTGGCTCACACAGAGTCCTGCGTGGCTCTGAACATGTGGGTACTTGGTAAACTTGGGCTCCTGGGCTCTGTGCACTGACTCTCTTGGCAAGGACACGCTCTTTGCTTGGCCGCCTTGGGTGGCAGGGAGAAGGGATGTCTAAACCAGGAGACCAGAATCCCCTGAGGTTTGGGGCAAGTTCATGCACGTTCTTGGGTGTGAAGAGGAGCCACAACTTTCTCTGCATTCTCCCATGACCAGCACAAGGCTACCCCCACCCTCATCCAAGAGACCATGGTAGGAACAAGAGGACTAAGCCATTTAGCATGTCCAGACAGACAAAGTCACCCAGGGAAAGCTGGTTGAGGGAGATGGGCCAAGCTGGTGTAAGCTCCTGAGAGTGGGAAGTGGTACACAGCCTGGCTCTCTGAGCAGCATGGCGCTCCTCCTGCTTCCCTTCCCGGCCTGACCACACAGGCTGCAGAGAGTAGGCCCCCCTCAGGCCGTCAAGGAAGATGGCCTCCCCCAACATCATCTGTGAACCTCATCTCCAAGCTCAGAACTTCCTCCCAGGTGGGGTTGCCCCTTCTTGGGGCTCCAATTTCCCCATCAGCCTTGGGCCGTATATCTTCCTCTCCTTTCTCCTGGCCGCTTTATGGCTTTCTGGAAACACCTTCCCTTAGCACTTCGAAATGTATCACTTGAAAGCATCTTAACGTTAACCAATGTGATTCTTTTTTAATTTGAAGGGGCTTATTTCTCCGAATGGCTTTCCTGATCTTATAGGAGGGCATGCTCCCTAATATTAAACTTTTTCTTTAAAAAAGAGCAAAAAATGACTCACATCTGTTTGATATTTAATTCAAATTGAATGGCAGGACAGCAACAAAATTACACTGCAAAAGGCCATAAAGTGTGATGTTTAAGAGAGCCAAGCATACTGAACCTACATGCCAGAATATTTGAAATGACGAAGGATGGAGGGGATGTGCCTGGGTGATGGGATGTCTCCTACCCAGAAATCTGAGGGTAGTAGCTAACTGGGAGAAGGTGTGAGCTTGGAGAAGGGTTCACTCTGCACTGGTGGGTTTTGTAGAGACTGGTTTCTAAACACATGTAGTTGAGGGTCTGAGATCCCAGCCTCAAGCAGGGGTCCTGATCCTGTCTGGGGTCTAACGCTGGGGTCTAGCTCCAGGTTTGGGGAGGGGGGAAGGCTCATCTGGCCCTCTGGCCCAGGCACTGCCCTGCCCTTGGAGTCCAGGAAGCCTTAGGGTTTGACTATATAATGCAGAGAATTTACTAGAAAGCCTCTCTGCCCTGCCACTGATCTGTTTATTAGAGATACAACCATCTTGTATGAAAAAAGCAGAGAAGGGGTAGGGCTCAGAGAGCTATGTCTCTCTCCACCCTTGTGAGAGCAAAGGCAGCCACTCAGTGCCACACAACCTGTCACGGCTCTGAGAAAGGTTCCAGGAGAGATGTGAGTGTGGCCTCTTGCCTAATATTCACTGTTGGGCCACATTTGAAGCCAGAGGGTTGATTCCAGGGCCTGGGCAGAACGGTTCCAATTGTGAATCACAACTGTTGATATCTGTTAAGTGGACCTGGACAGTGAGGCTCTACAAGCCAAGCTCAGGCAGAGCTGGCCATGGCTGCCCCTCACCAACCACATGATGGAGGGGCAGGGGGCAGAGCCAGGACTGAGCAAGTCAGATGCTGCCTGTACTGTTCATCAGCTGAGTGGGTAGTGGGTTTGGGCACACTTCCTCTCTCTAGTTTCCTCATCTGCCACATGGAAGGGTTTAAGCTCCTCTGAAGGTTATTTTGAATATCTAATTTGATAAATACAAATGAAGGCACTTTTAAATAACAAAATAGTGTATGAGTGTCTTGAATGCCCACACTGACCCCCACCCCGAGGCTTCCAGGTAGATACCATCTTTGTTTCCAGGCATTTTCACATTGGTTATTTTCTTGATGTAGCCAGCACTTGGATCAAGGGACTGGAATTTTTTCCATACCGTGGTGTGCTGAAACTGTCTTATCAGGGCCGATTGTTAAATGGTTAAAGTGTAATTTAATTATTCAATAATTAAGTTATAATGACTCATTAAGAAATTACATTTCTAGTTAAATTATTAAAATTAAATTGCAGTTTAATAAGTTATGTTCAATACAGAGTAAATCATCAAAACTCACTGCTCTGTACTCTGGAGGTTATTTGTGTCTACTGCGCCTGGAAGGGGAAAAGCCACAGGATGGTAGGCTTCTGTGCATCTTTCCCCAACTATTCAGCAATGTCATCAAGACCGTTATCTTGAAATTGATCACAGTGGGAGAAATGATACCACAAGAATTGGCAAGTGCTACCATCAGATTTTCTGCTCCACAGACATTTACTGGTATCAACTGATTGTAGAGACTGGGAAAATGAGGTGTTCAGAGTTTTGGGGACATTCTCCAAGCCTTGGCCATGTCAGATGTCTTCCTCTCAACACAGTTCCTTCCTTCCTTCCTTCCACTTACTCATTCATCAGGCCTGAATGTCTCAACTTTCCCAGGAGCTGGTGGTGAAGGTAATGATGTTCCTTTATAGGAATATTCTAGCCTCCTCAGAAAGGCCTCCACCATTCCTCTATTGGGGTCTCGCTTCTGCTTCTGTTTTCCCCCGAGCTGAACCAAAACATTTGCTCCGGTTTGGAAAGCATGCTGAGAATCTCAAGTAGAAGTGTTTTTTCTCTCTCTCTTTTTTTAACTGTGGAGCAAAACTCACAGCTCATAATTACCCTGTGGTTTTCTAGCCAACACTTTACCTAGACTTGACAGAGCCCAGAGGCAGGCACACAGGCGTGTGTGTGTGTGTGTGTGTGTGTGTGTGTGTGTGTGTGTGTCTTTTGGGGGATGGAGTAGGGAAGGAGAAGTCAGACCACATAAAGCTTTGTGATGTTTCAACTTGAAATCTGCACAGCAACCACAGACCCTACAGACCCAGGGGAAGAGGAACGTAAAACTGAAAGACAGCCCTCTGATTGCTCGCTTCCCCCCTTAGCCTCCAATGAGTGTCCACAGGGGACCATGTGTTCCTCAGTAATGAGGCCCAGCGCTGGTTCTGGAAGCCTCCAGCCTCCAGTCTGCCTGCTTCCAATACTCCCGGGCAGATCCCCAAGTTTGGGAGCTCTGGACCTTGTGTGCATGTTTCTGAGCGGTGACAGGCTGGGTGGTCATGCCATACCAAGGAGACAGGACCCATCTGGAAACAGGAAAGCTGCTGGTTGATAGCAGAGGAATCAAGGATGTGGGGCTCCGCAGGTTCTGCTGGAATTTGCCACTGGCTCCTGGGTTCAAGGTCCTGTATGCACGATGATTCTATTTGCTAAGTGGAACCACTTACTCTTCCTCTTTCCACCCAGAGCACTTGGTTGTTCAAAGTGCATTTAGCCTTTTCACCAGCAGCTTTATTTCGATTTATTTTATTTTGATTGAGGTTCTGTTACTGGCCGCCTAGCCCAGGAACCCTGCCTGGATCCTGGGCTGGCTAGGTTCATCTACCCACTCACTTAAGAAATAGGAAAAAGAAAAAAGAAAAAAAAAAGGAAAAATGAACTTGTATGCAGTTTGATCAAACCAGGGCAAAGCAGTTATCTTCCTTCAAAGCTGGATTTGAATAAAACTAATTTTCCTGCCAATTTGACTCAAGAGTATTTGTGGAGTGCAAGGAGTGGCTGAGTCTAACCTCTTCCGGCAGGCAGTAATAGTTCCACCGGGTAATGGTAAAGGTTCTTCTCAAAGCCCTGTCCCTGGATGCTTGCTCTCAGCCCACCCAAATTCTTCCCCCCATTTCAGTCTCCTGTCATCAGTCAACAGACCCTTGCTGAGGACCTGCTGGGTACCAGGAGCCTGGCAAGGTACAGACAGGGCTCTGCTGAGTGGTGTGGGCACCCTTCCCCTAAGTGGGAGGTTCCAGCATTTTGGGTCTGAAACCGGCCAGGCACAGCACAGAGTACACAGTGGGTACTCACTGTGTGGGCTCCTGCTGAGGAAAGGACCTTTGGGCATGGATAGATCCCATCTGAATGTTCCAATACTGGCTTAGATCTGGGACTGAGAGGGCTCCTCTCTGGGAGAAGGTGGAAGGGGATGTGTGAAGGCCAATCCAGGCCACACCTGGCACTCCTCTGTGTTTCCCCATGCTGAACCTGTCTCTTTGCCTTCCTCTTTCCTTTCTTACAGAGGCTGAGGGTCACTTAAGTTGAGGATGGTGATGGAGGGGTAGTCTATTTTTGCTCATCCCCTTAAGGGGCCCCCCTGAGCACTGTGGCCCCTCTGTCTCTTCCTATCTGGTGCCCATCCCGGGGCCCCAGGCAAGGCTGAGGGGCAGTGACATGGACATATTAACTGGCTCACGCTGGCATTTGACTGTCTTTAAACCCATCGCTTTTTTTTTTCCCTCCTCTGCTCGATCAGGGTCCTACCTCGCTCCTCTCTCTGGCGGCCTGCCTCAGCGTGCCAGCTGGTCTAGCTAGCGTCAGCCAATGGGAGGCGCTGGTGGGAGGGCCTTTTTTCTAGTTTCAGCCAATGGGAAGCATTGGAGGGAGAAAAGTGACCAGAAAAGGAGAGAAGCCAGGGTGTTTCTCCCTCTTACTCAGAATCTCAGATGGAGTCACCTGAGTCAGTTGTGGGCGGCTACCTCTCCTCTGTGGCTCTAGTCTGCCATGGGAAGCCTCTCTCTGAGGTCCCCGCTTGCATGGCAGCAGGGGAAGGGAACCGGCTGTCCAGGGCAGTTCTGGCCATCCCAGTTTTGCCTGGATAACGTTTACTCTGGTTCTGCTTACACCACCTCTCGTGGTTGCCCCTCCAGCTCCAGGGGTTGTAGCCAGTAGTGACAGTAACTTCCTACTCACAATAATCCCTCAATTACAACTCCTATTTGGCTTCTCAGGAATTCTGCCACGTGTGTACCCAATTTCCTGAAATAATTCCCCCCCACACCCCACCCCCCGCATACTTAGACTGGTTTTTGTTTTCCTGACTAGATCCTTATGATACATCTCCTAAACAAGGTAACTTAACAGGGCCCATGTTCCCAGCACATCTGCAGCAGGCTCTTGGGAAGAGTGACATCATGATGTTCTGGCTCCTCATAGCAATTAGAAACACCAGGTCTGCCTGTCTGGCTGATCTCTTCCTCCAACAGCCCCTGACTCTGCTTTATTCTGCAGTCTCCCACAGTACCCCTGTCTTTAAAGGAAAGCAAGGCAGACATCTCAGCCAGACCTTCTTCCAGCTGTTAGAAAGCTAGAGCCAGGGGGTTCCCTGATGGCTTTGCCCATACCTGATACACATAAACTCTGTGTTGTTAAGTAACACAGGATCAGAGAAATAACCTTGGAGGAGCAAAATCTGCTGCTTCTCCAGAGTCCCAGGCCCCACAGTTCTGTCCCTCATATCCACATTGATTTGATTTTGATTCAGATCTGTGCTTTCTCTGGCTTCTTCCTGGTTGTTCCCAAATGTCCAGAGCAGGGTGCTTTGTGACAAGTACCCCATTGAGAAGTGGGCATTGTGGGGATAGAGGCCATTCTCCTCTGGAAAGAAAAGGGAGAGGACCTAGTAACAACCCTGGGGGTGCTGGCATCCTCACCAGAGTGCACATTTTTGTGGCATAAGCCCCCTTGCCAAATGTCACTTTAAACCCCTTTCAACTCATGTGCCTGAAAGAAGAAAATAATTAAACTCTTCTGTCGGGGATCACCTGGCTGTCCACTTAGGATTTTTTGTTCCCACTGGAGCGTGTGATTGGAAAACAAAGGTAAATGGGAGCAATTTATTCCTGCTTCATTTTTTCCCCCAGCAGGATTAAAGCTGCTCCAGCCATAAAGAGTTTACAAACTCTAAAGAAAGATAATAACTTCCCTTCTCACAGCCCGGTCACGCGGAGGTAATGCATGTTTCCAATCAGCTGAGAATGTAACTCAAATGGTAGGTTTTATTTCACTTTAATCCTCCTGTGAGTTCACGTTAAAGGTAAGAGGAATCACAGTCCCACAACACAAACCGAGTTCATTAGACACGGCATCTCCTCCTACAGGTTGAGGTGCTAGACTTTTACTCTTTCCTTCGAATCTTGGATGGGCTGCGGTCCTGGGATGACAGTGAGTGGGACGTAGGTAGAGCTGACAGAGGGAAGCCATGCTGGAGGGAGGGGACAGATGACCACATGGACTATGGTGACATCAGCCACCACCAGACCTTGTCCTCCGGTGACCTGCTTGGAAACCTTTAATGCCGCTCTTTCTTCTATGAAACATGCTCTTTCAGTTTAAGCATTGCCCTCTCCGACCTTTTTTTTTTTAAGAAGATGCAGATGCCTCCAGCAGGGTTACATTCTGGTCTCCTAGGGTCTCAGGGAATCTCTTTAACAGTTCTGGTGTGTGCAGATGGAAAATGAGAGTATAACAAGGCTGTGTTGCTTGTTGAGTTTGGGGAAGAGGGTCTGCATGGGGTGGCCCCCACTTCACAAGGGTCAGGGAGAGGACTCAGAGCAGATCCTGTGGATGTTTGGTGGGCAACAGGCTTGACTCAATGCAGTTAGGCCTGTTCCTGACTGCTACTGCTCAGGGCCCCTCCTAGAATCTCCTGGGGCTGTCTGTCTCCTATGTGCCTCTGTTGGGGACTGGCAGTACTGGCTGAGAGCTATCTCTCGCTTTCCTTGACATGGTGCCTTGTCGAATCCATCAACCTTCTCAGCAGTCACCACAAAGAACCCCCAAACCTCAGGTTCCTCTTGAGTTGTAGCTACAGAGGCTCAGGAATGAGGAGGAGGCACCTCCTTGTTCTGCCCTATTTGGAGGTTCTGGGCTGCCCCACTGAGTCCCAGCTGCCTCCACTGTCAGCCCAGGCTCCACAATCTTCTCTCTCATGCTGGTGACTGGTTTCCCTGCACTGTGGACCTCACCTGCCAGCACCTGGCCTAAGAAGCCAGGCTCAGGCCTCAGCACCCTGAATGGCTGCCTTGACCACCAATGCCCTATCTGTCTGTCCATCTGCCTTTTTTCCAGCTCCAACAACAGTGGTCTTTGTCTGTAAGGAGCTTGAGGTCTTACTAGAAAGACAAATGTGGAATATGTAGCCTTAGTGTGCTGATGCCCCACATAGGATGGCCCTGGTCAGCCACAGGCTTCCTTTCCCTAGGCTGCAGCAAAACTGGATCATCTGATGTGCCTGCCATTACTTCCTCATGGCACTGCCTTGGGCTTTGGGGCCCTGCTCTGTGGCTGTGTGTGGGCAAGTGTGTTTCCATTGACACGTTGCCCTGCATGGATTCTGCAAGTCAGCAGATGGATTGGGAAGATTCCCATTCTTGGAAAAGCAGAGGAGTGTGAAGGTTAAGGTGCCTTAAATTACATGCAGGATGACTTCTAAATTTCCCAATATTGCCTCAGAGAGAATTGTAATGCTCTGGGGTCTATATGACTGTCATTGATGTAGCTCTTTTTAGCAGATGTATGCTCTTGTGTGTGCACCTGTGAACTAGTCCCTGTGTCTACTTGCGTTCAGTTCGTCCCACTGGACTAGCCAATGATATCTGACTCTCTTGAGCACCTACTGTGTGCCGCAGACTGCACTAGATGCTTTACATGTGGAACTTCATTTGACCTCTGTGATGGCCCTAAGAGGGGAGGTACTGCTATTGTCCTCATTTTCTAGAATAAACTCCATCTCAGGGAGATTCGGGCACTTGTCAAAGATCACAGAACTAGTAAGTGGGCGGCATGAATTCTAACCCAGGAGTAGTCTGACCACAGAGCTCCAGCTCAGACACACCATGGTGTTCACATGGGTGTGTGTGCCCCTGAGTAGGGGGCTGATGAGCTGCATACTCCTGGGCTACCAAGCCACCCTGTATGTGGGAGAAAACAGAGGGGATGGTTGGGAGGGACTCATCCCCTGCTCAGGCTGCCTGTGCCGCAAGGGAAATGGTGTCAAGTGTATAGCCCAAGGGCCTGAAGCTGGTCTGGAAATTCCAGCTGTGAGGAGAGTGGGGTTGGGTGTCATGGATGTATTCAAGAAAAGTGGAGCCTAGGATGAGCAGAATTTTGCTGTCCTGAAAACTTAGTAAAAAGCAAAGTGTGAGTTTCCTGGGGAGATTTCGTGAGTTGGTAGAGTCTGAAACAGCAAACCAGATGTTTCCTGGCTCCCGCCCATCCTGTGTCTGGCCTGCGATTCTTCAGCCTGTTGTTCAGTGCATCCTGGGTCCCCAAGGGGCTCATAGACTCTTCATTCCAAAGACCCAAGTCACAGAGTCTGCCATGGAGGAGGTGGGCTGCCCTATCTTGGAGAACTGCAGGAGGGTAGGTTTGCTCCTTTCTAGAGGGAAGAGAACCCCCACTGAGGCCCTGGAGAGGGGCTCTCGGTGGCAGCAGCTTGTCTCAAAGTTCTCCAAGGGGTCAGGAAGCTGCACCTGGGGACCCACAGTGCTCCCACCAGCTTGCTGTCTTCTGTCTTTGATGCTCATGTCTAATCTCTAGTTGTGACCTCTGTTTCCCTAGGTGGGAGGTGCTCCGTAATGCATCATTTGGGCTGCATTTCAGTCTGCGAGGGATCGTTGCTGCCTTTAGAATCAGCAGTTCCAAACAATGGGCTCCATCAGATCAAACTATGCGTGGCCATTTCTTGCCAGCCCCAACAAGGTGTTTCTTGTTCTGTAAACCCCTATTGGGCCTTTTGGTGCAAAAACAGGTCAAAATTCCCTCCTGACTACTCAAAGGTCCAGAGCTAAAACCAAATCCTCCATCAGGGAATCACAGAAAGCAATAAACCTTTGGGTTCTGGGAGCCACCCTGCCAGGGTTCACATCTTCCTAAGCTGCAGGTTTGCAGTGAGCCCTCAACTTTATACCTATTGAGTTCCTTCTCTCAGGTCCCATGACAGTGGCTGACCCTTATGAATGCCTACTGTGTACCAGGCATGGCACAGAGCACTTTGCATGTTATTTTCAAGAGGGAAAAATATAGGCAAAAACAGTCTAAGTCACTTTCCCAAGATCATGCATTTTGTAAATGGTGTAGGGTTGGGCAAGATAATTAACCTTTACAAGCCTCAGTCTCCTCACTTGTAAAATGTGGTTAATACAATTCATCACCTATCTGGAATGCTGTGAGGTTGGATAAAGCAATATACACCGCACCCAGCAGAGTAGTGAGTCCATAATAGATGAAGTCACTTAATAATATGTCCAGCTGGAGGAGAGAGAAAATACTAGAGCACCAATCAACAGTGGTGATCAAATAACGAAGTCACTAGCTCCTGAACCCATGTAAGTAACCTATAGTCTTCCTGAGCCTGTGGAAGCGGAGACTGTCAGCCTTGTTCAATGCTAGTTCCTGGGGCTTTGTACACATCTGGCAAAAGGGGGAGAGTGCTTGATGAAAGTTGAATAAACGAGAGAAGAACAGTCCCAAGGGGTTGTTCACAGCATGGATCAGTCCCCTCCCTGCAGACCGTGCTCTCCTCTGCCTTGTGGCTCTAATTTCCAAGTGGAGGGAAAGCTTCCCAAGCAAAGGCATGGCTGGGTCTTGACCAGTGCTAACTTCCCCAGAGGGAAGAGGCTGAGGGTCTGGGAGCAGAGTTGAACCTCCTATGGCCTGCCATGGGTGCAAAAGGGTCTTTCTTTGATGGGAAATGGCAAAAGTCAGAGGTGGTTATAGAGCCCCACAGACACACGTCACAGTGGGTACAGCATCTTGGATACCCTGGACCATGGTGACCATCTGAGTTTGTAGGTCCCACCCTCTATTACATGGATGGACACTGATTCTAGTCCACACTCCCAGGATAGCGTGGCAAGTGGCTGCCAGCATGCTGCACCCCCAGTTCACGGAGGCATTCTCCCATCCTTGGCCTGCCCAGATCCTTATCAATCCCTTTTTTGGAAAGACTGCCTCTGCCCACTGATAAATGATACATCTGAGTATAATAACTTCTGAACTGAATTCTAACACAACATCCCCACTTGCAGAATTAGTCCTGAAAGAGCCCATTTGCTCTGGGAAAACACCTTTTTCTGAAGACCTTTTTTTGCTCTTGGTTTGGCCAAAGCTTTGATCCAGAAGTAACAGAGAATGGGAGAGTGTGAGGATGAGGAAGGCCGTGGTAACAGTGGTGACAATGGATTTCCAGGCAGTCCCAGCTCCTGGCTCCCATCCTGGAAGTACTGAGCTCTGCCTGCATCTTTCCAGAAATGTGAGCCTCTACCTTTCCAATTTCCTCTTACACCTCTTCTAGGTTTCCCACCCCCACCTCCGCATGACAACGTGGCGATCACGTGGCCCATATGGGGATCAGAGAATCCTATTGGGTATGCCAGCTTAATGAAATACTTGCAGTTTATTAAACCCAGGCTTCCCTAAGCCCTGAGTGCCTGTGGGTATTTGAAAGCTGAAGGTAACCCCAAGCTACCACAAACGTAATTGCTACATGTGTCCGTGCATTCTTGCTGCAACCTCAAACTCCTCCTCTTATGCAGTGTGCGAAATGAGCAACATAAAGTAACTCCTAGTCAGACAAGGCGGGGAATGTGGGGAAATGCTGAGAGAGTCTCCCCAGAACCCCTCAGGGCCTCTAAAAGTATATGAAGTTCCCATTACTTCTGGCCACTGAGGGCGCTTCTCCACCCCCTGGCTGCTCAGTGTTTGCAGAATTGGTTCATTATAAGTGAGGCAGTCAGCATGCCTCGAATGTCAACCTTCCATGTCAACTTTGCATGATGTAGCTCAAATATTTCAAGCCCTGTTTCAGCAAGGCTTGCTCTCAGCAGCAGGGCTAGCAGAGAGCAGTGTCTGGCAGCTCCCTCTAGAGCTATATTTCTGTTCCTCCTCCAGGGCTTGACTGCAGTGGGCTGTTCCAAGTCTGGGAGGGGATGTAGAGAACCCCAGGTGAACTGGAGTTCGCTCCTCTGAACCCAGGAGGGGCTGCCCCTGGGGGATGCTTTCCCATTCATCTGTCTCCTCGGCCTTGGGTCTGTAAATCAGGGGTGAGGGGCTCATATGGAAGCAGCAAACAAAGGCCTCAAGGGAAGTGCCTCTCTCTATGTGGATAGTCATCTGGATATTGGAAAAGGAGATCCTGTTGGTGACACTCAGGGGGACCTGCTCCAGGAACCTCAGCAGCAACCCGTTGACCCACACACAGCTCTTGCGACTCAGGTTCTTGAGGCAGAAGGCCAGCAGAGTGCTGCCGGGCTCCAGGTAGGGCTCCAGGGACAGGTGTCGGCGGGAAAGGTGGGGCACCTGCAGTTGGAGGTGGGTGTCATGTCCCCGGCCAATCAGCAGTGGGCTGGTGTCATGCTGCAACTCCAGTGGGACATTGATGAAGGCGGCAGTGCCCAGCGTGGGGTGGTACAGGCTTACCCGCAGGACTGTGAGAGAACTTTCCATGGATGAGCTCCTGAGAGGATGGAAAAGAGACTCACCTCTGTGGCTCCCTGAGGTCACACAGCCTGTTCACCTCAGGGACCCCCTGTCCCCAGCCACATTTAGCTAATCAAAAACACATGTCCATGGATTCTGCCCAACCCAAGATGGAGTCAAGGTTGCAGAACTGAGTTTAGTGCTAGCTTCATCTCTCCTGTGTTTAGACAGTAGGACATGCCACCTATCCTCTCTGAGTCTTGTTTTCTGTATTATGAATATGTCCATCTTTCCATGCAGCAAATGGGGCATACCACCTGTCAGGGTGGGGTTTTGGTGGACTAGCATTTGGAGATAATTTGGTCCCACTTCATGGGAAGAGGGGGATAGACAGTCCACACCATCTTACTATCTAGCAATCACACAACAAACTCTCCCTGAGCCCTCCTTTAAGCCTGGCACCGAATCAGTTTTTGTGGATCAGCAGATGCAAATTACCCTTCTCCTTAGGAGCATCCAGCTGGAGGAGGAGATAGTGCTCTAGCTCTGGAGGTGTGTCAGGACACAGGTGAGGGCAGCCTACTTGGTCCTGGGTATCAGAAAGGGAGAATAAGGACAGCAAGCATCTTCTAAGCACTTCCTGTAGGCTGGGCACCATGCTTGTCACTTCTCCCTTGTGAAAGGGATGAGCATCCCATCCTCACCTCTGAGCAGAAAGCAGATGCTGATGCAAAAGGTGGAGAGTGCTAAGAGATCTCTCGCTAAAGAACCCAGAGGTGCTCAGTGGAGGCAACCGCAATGTCTACTACAGTGAGAAATGCACACATCCTTTGTCCCACACTCCATCTCCAGGAATTTTTCCTGTAGAAACTCATTGGCACATACCATAAAGCCACCTCCAATGATCAGCTTTGTTCCTGCATGGATTTGAGGAACACAAACTCTCTGGCACTTCACATACCCGTATTCCATCCCAAATGCTCCTTATTGTTCAAGGCCAGGTTCAAAGGCTTCCTCTTCTATGAGGTTTTTTTTTTTTTTTTTTGGCCTGGGGAAGGTGATCCCTCTTGTCATCTGGCAACCACAGGAGGGAGAATCCCTTCTGGGGCACCAGGCCAACCCTGCCCCCCAGCTACATTTTGTATTTCATGACTGAATTCTGTAAGCCCTTATCCTGTCTTCCTTGAACTCCTCTCCTATCTCCCTGAGGTCTCCCAAGGGCAGGTAGATTGTGTCCCATTACCCAGTATAGACAGCACCTGGCAAGAGCAAGTGTCTAAGGCACATCTGGACTAAATAAGAAGCCCACGCTAGTGAAATCAGGTCTCAAGATACCACAAATAGTAGACTAATCCTCAAGGGCTGTAGAACAAGGCTGTGCTGGGTGGTACAGAATCCTGGTCTCTCCTTGTGCCCAACCATCTGCACCTCCTGCCTTTTGGATGTATTAAGTTAATGTTGACCTTCCAGTCTAACAGCAAGGCCTAGGCCTCTTGGGACACCCCGTTTAGCTGGTGTACAGTATTTCTGCCCACATTTCTCCAGGACAGCTGGAACGGGCAGCCATACCTTCAGATTTAACTAGAAACTCAGACTTCACTTCTAGAAACCAATCCCAAGGTGTGAAGACCCCGAAAAAATCTCTCAGAAAGGATTCATTGCCACTTTGTGTGACCTTACTCTGCTATGTTGAGTGATCCAGAGCTGACAAAAGTCACCCATCAGAGCCGAGGCCTGAAGGGACAGTCAAAGGTCTCCTGGATCCTGGCTGGTCTGTAGAAGTGGAAAACCCAGCCCTCCTGTCTAGAAAGACACTCTGGAGTGTGTGTCTGGTGAGGATAGCTTCTCCCAGCCTCCCTGAGGGTTCTAGTCCCTCTGACCTCTACTTACCTTATGGCCAGGGCCTCATCTGCATTAGCCCTGCTTCTGTGAGCTCTCTCGAAGGAGTGGGTCTGGGGTGGGGCAAGACCAGGGACGCTTCTTATGGCTGTGGTTCAGTATCATGATGTGTCAGAAGATGCTTCGGTTTTGTTGCTTTCTTCCTTATTCTCCTTAGGAAAGATAATGAAAGTGTAATTTTCATTTGCAGAAGTGTAACCCACTGCCTGGAGTTGGAAAATCCCAGTCTGGGACCCCTTCTAGGAGGGGCCTGCTGAAAGGTGGGGTTCCCTCCTGGGTTGCAACATTCCTACCACCACAACCCCAGTGTCCACAAGCTTCCTTCCCCCTGGCTGTTGAGTGGGGTGAAAGCAGCTCAGATGTGTTGGAAATGAGATCTTTGTGGGTGGACAGATGGCCACTGGCAGGGAGCTCCCACAGCATGAGGAGCTCATTCTGGCTGGACAGAGTTTGGCCAAGGAAGTTATGGGCAATGTGGCAGTCTCCAAAGGGTCTCAGGAAAAGGTGAGGTGCAGCAGAGAGAGAAAGGCCACTTACAGAAGGTGGCCTGTCCTGCAGAGCATCAAGAAAGATATCTCCAATGCCCACTCCTCCTGGCTCTATTGATCTGCAAGCAGTCTAGAAAATGTCAAGGTGGACCCACCCACAACTTTGGGCTCTGAATGAATGTCATGGTAGTGGTGACCTCTCATGTGGCATGGCTCTTCACAGTCCACCAATGTGTTCATGTCACCCTCGTTACCCACCACCCTGCCAAGGTGACCAAAGACATGTGCCCATTTGATGCAGGGGGAATCAAGGCTCCAGGAAGATATGTGCCAAGCACAAGCCCCAAAATGTGTCAGTGGCAATGTCCTTTCTTTTTCTCATCAGACCCTGGCTATCTTGGGACCTCTTAGTGTTTATAGCTGAAGGGTGCAAGGTGGGCCACCCCAATCAGCCAGCAGGTGCTTGGTCCACCTCACTGCCCCCAGCCTCTGCTTACTCACTCCTCATGAATAACCCATGTGGCCTCTGACAGACGCTTCTGCCTGCTTCCTGTATTCTAAGCACTTAGGTCCTGCCTTCACTCTGGTTCGTTGCTTAGTAACTAACGGGAAAACAGAGAACTCGAGCCATAATCATCCATCCTTACCTGCTCCAGCCAATGTGATACCACCACTCAGGCTTCCTAGGCAATCAGCTCCCCCAGAGATGGGAACTGAATCTACATTTGGAGTGCTCAAAGCATTAAGTGCAGGCTCCTGCCCGAGTTCCCTCCTCCCCACTATCTCCCTGTGTTCCAGCAAGCCCAGGGCTCTGCCAGATGTGCCAGGGAGGCTTGCACATATGCTTGGAATGTCAGCACCGCCACTGGGGGCTCAGGGAGACTCAGGCACAAATAGTGGTTGCTACGGAAGGATGATGATGGGAGGGCTTTCTGGAGGTGGGAGGCCTGGGACTAGTCCTGACCTCAAGATCAGACTCAAGAGGCTGGGTGCTTAGCAGTTAAGGGTCTGGGCTTTGGCCTCAGTTATGTTTGATTCACCTTCTATGTCTTCATTAAAGACATAGAATTATGGTTAAATCTTTTCATCTCTCAGAGCCTTGTGTTTTCTACCTATGGAATGGGAGTGGTCAGAATATCTATTTCAGAAGACTGTTGTGAGTATTCAGAAAAGAAAAGAGAAAAAGCATTAAAGTGCCTTAGGTATGGTGCCTGGCTCAGAGCAGTCTCAATGAATGAGAGCCAACTTGAATGATGAAGCTCCCTCCAAAAGAGGTGGTTATAGGTACCTTCCCACCAAGAACAACTATACATGCTGAGTTTTTACAAATCTGAAGGCACTGGAGAGCAACAGATGGCTAGAACCCAGGAGAGGAGAGACCTGTTCACTTAAGCCTCACATACTAGCCTTCTTCTCTGTGAGGCATTTGCCAGTTTAAAAATGACTGGGGCTAAAAACTGAACAGAAAGTGGCATTTGAGAACTCTTGAGAGTCTCGCAGGTCAGGGGAGACAAACACTGGAGCTCAGGATGCAGAAGGTCAAGAGCCCAGAGAACCACAGAAAATGGAGCTCTTCTTCTTTATTGTCAAGTCATGTGCTGATTTCAAAGTGGGTGGGATGAGAAACTGAGACCCCCACGTAAAAGCAAGTGCTAAAAGACTATGAAGCCAAGCAGAGGCTTAGGGAGTCTCATAGCACTGAGTGGACCAAAATTGGAGTTCAGGACCAAGGAAGAAGGGCCCTGTTAAACACCCAGGCTTTCAATTGAGACCCATAGGATTCACCTAGAACTAAGGGAAAACCAAAGAAGACCCAACCTAAAGACGACTGAGGCCCAACCCCAAATGATCTCCATCTCCCTCCTCTAACTGCCTGTTGGAAGGAAGTTAAATCCCTACTAGACAAAGTTAATATCTTACAGGGCTGCCACAATTTTTCATTAATGATGCTCCATGATTAATTTAAAAATTACCAGGCATTCTGAAATATGAGAGAGAGAGAGAGAGAGAGAGAGAGAGAGAAACCGTAAGAGAAAAAACAGGCAACAGAAATAGCCTCAGTGATAGGCTCACAAAATGATCTGAACAAGTGGTCATAGAAGCTTTGTTTCACTAATGAAAAACTGTCAACAACCCAAATGTCCATTAAGAGAAAAACTGGCAAGGAAATTGTATAAAATGCACAAAATGAAGCATTACAGAGCAATACAGAAGAGGATGAGCTAGAGATACAAAAATAAATAAATAAATAAATATCTCAAAACACATGGAACAAAAGAAACAGGAACAAAAGGCATATATGATTCTATAAATATAAAGTATAAGACAGACAAAACTAACCCATAAGTGACAGAAATCAGAGTATTATATCTCTGAAAGAGGTTTTGACTGGTCTATCAGTTTTCTAGGGCTGCCCTAACAAGGGACCATACTATGTGTGACTTAAATAACAAAAATATTACCTCACATTTCTGGAGACCAGAAGTCCAAGACCAAGGTTTTGACAGAGCTGGTTCCTCCAGCAGGCTGTATGGAAGAGAGTCAGTTCCACACCTCTCACATAGCTTCTAGTGGTTTGCTGGCCGTCTTTGGCATTCCATGGCTTGTAGGTGCTTGATCTTCACCTTTGCCTTCATGCTCACACGGTGTTCTCTCTGCATGCAAGTCGCATTGAATTAGGGACCACCTTAATGACCTTGTTGACTACCTCTGCAAAAACACCATCCCCAAATAAGGTCACCTTCTGAGAAACTGAGCTGTTCTCAGTAAATGAATTTGAGATGGACTCAATTCAGCCATAACTAGAAAGCAGCATGAGAGACTTTTCAGAAATGATCAAAGTGTAGTGGTGACATTTGCATTCAGATAGACAAAAACTTACATTGGGAGTTTGTGATTTTACATTTTGCTCTATGGGATTTATTTTCTTACTTACTTATTTTGCTCTATGGGATTTATTTATTTACTTACTTACTTATTTTGCTTTATGGGATCTATTTATTTATTTAGTTAGTTAGTTAGTTCTATGGGGTTTATTTATTTATTTTGCTCCATGGGATGGATGGATTGATTGACTGATTGATTGATTTTGCTCTGTGGGATTTACACAGAATAGTTTCACTGCTCTAAAAATTCTCTATGCTCTACCTATTCATTCTTCTTTTCCTCCAATCTCTAGCAACTACTTATCTTTTTGTTGTCTTCATAGTTTTGTCTCTTTCTAGAATATTGTATAGTTAGTATCGTACAATATGTAGCTTTTTCAGATTGGCTTATTTCACTTAGTAATATTCATTTAAAGTTCCTCCATGTCTTTTCATGACTATAACTTATTTATTTTCAATACTGTATAATATTACACTGTCTGGATGTACCCCAGTACATTTATCTATTCAATTACCTATTGAATGTATGAATAAAGTTGCTTTAAACATCTGTGTGCTAGTATTTGTATGGATATAAGTTTTCAACTATTTTAGGTACATATCAAAGGGCAGAATTATAGGATATATTAAGAGTATGTTTAGTTGTATAAGAAACTTCCAAGCTGTCTTCCAAAGTAGTTGTACCATTTTGCATTCCCACCAGCAATGAATGTGAGTCCCTGGTGCTCTGTATTCTTGCCAGCATTTGGCATTATCCCTGTTTGGATTTTCATCATGCTAATAGGTAAGTAGTGGTATCTAAATGTTTTAAATGGAAGTTTCCTAATGACATGAGATTTTGAGCATCATTTAATATACTTATTATTTGCCATTTCTATATTCTTTGGTGAGGTGTCCAGATCTTTTGTCCATTTTTTAATTCAGTTGTTTTTTTCTTCTTATAGTTGTGTTTTAAGAGTTCTTTCTTTCTTTTGATAACACTCATTCACCAAAAAAGAAAATTTGTAAATATTTTCTTCCAGTCTGTGGCTTATTTTCTTGTTCTAGTAACAATGTCTTTTTTTTTTTTTAGAGCAGAAGTTTTAAACTTTAATGAAGTCCAGCTTATCGACTGTTTCTTTTATGAGCTATACCTTTGGTGTTATACCTAAAAATCATTACTAAACCCAAGGTCATATAGATTTTTTTCAATATTATCTTTTAGGAGTTTTACAGTTTTATATTTACATTTAGGTGTATGATCAATTTTGAATTAATATTTATGAAAGGTGTAAGTTCTATGTCTTAGGTTCCTTTTTTTGGCATATATATATATATATATATATATATATATATATATATATATATATATATAGTTGTCTCAGCACCTTTTGTTTAAAAGACAACTTTTTTCTCCATTGTATTCCTATCACTCCTTTGTCAAAAATCCTGACTATATTTATGTAATGTATTTCTGAGCTTTTGCTTTTGTACCATTGATCTATTTGACCATTTCTTCACCAATACCACACTGTCTTGATTATTGTAGCTTTTTAGTAAATCTTGAAGCTGGGTGGTATTCGTCCTTCAACTTGATTTTCTTCCTTCAAAAATATGTTGGCTATTTTGGGTCTTTTGCCTCTCTATAAACTTTTGGAATCAGTTGGTTAACAGTCACAAGATAACTTGGTGGGATTTTTATTTGGGCATTGAATCTATAGCTAAAGGTGGAAAGAACTGACATCTTGATAATGTTGAATAAACATGAGATGTTTCTTTCTTTCTTTAGTTCTTTTTAAATTTCTTTTATCACAGTTTTCTAGTTTTCCTTATATATCTCTTACATGTTTTGTTAGATTTATATCTAAATATTTCCTTTTCATAGATGCTGACATAAATGGTATGTACTTTTAGCTCAGATTCCACTGGTTCATTGGTTTTATATAGGAAAGTAACAGGTTTCTTTATATTAATCTTGTACCCTGCAATTTTTCCATAATCATTAGTTCTACAGTTGGGTTTTTTTTTTTTTTTTGGTTCTTTCAGATTTTATGCGTAGGTAATTGTCATATGCAAATAAGATAGTTTTATTCTTCCTTTCCAATACATATATCTTTTACTTTCTTATTTCTTGAGCTATGACTTTCAGTATGATGTTGAAAAAGAGTGGTAAAAGGGGACTCTTTGTCTTATTCTTGATCTTAGTGTCAAAATTTTGTTTTTCATCGTTAAGTATGATGTCAGCTGAAGGCTTTTTGCAATGCTCTTTTTCAAGTTTCCTTATATTCCTAGTTTACTGGAGACATTTTACTTTATAGAAGCCATACTTCAACTTTCAAAAAAGGAACAGTCCAAGAGAGATCCAGATATTGAAATTATCAAACACTTTAAAAAATAACTTTATGCCGATTGCAGTGGTACATGCCTATAATCCCAGTGATTTGGGAGGCTGAGGCAAGAGGATCACCAGCTCAGAGCCAGCCTCAGCAATTTAGTGAGGCCCTGAGCAACTCAGTAAGACCCTGTCTCTACATAAAATATAAAAAAGGGCTGGTGATGTGGCTCAGTGGTTAAGTACTCCTGGGTTCAATCCCTGATACAAAACAAAGCAGAACAAAACAGTTACATACAAGGAAATAAATGCAAGATGGATAATTTTATCATAGAATGAGAATTTATTTTTAAAAAGACATCATATTTAAGTCTAGAACTAGAGATATAATAACTTAAATGAAGGACTCAATCGATGGGTTAATAAATGATTTATTATAGATTAGCAGATGAAATGATTGATAGATTGGAAGATAGGTCAGTTGAATGTATCTAGACTGAATTGTGGAAAGAAAAGAAAATGGCAAATTCAGGGAAATATATAAGACAAATATGGGACGCTGATGGAAAAAAATCAAATATCCATGTAATTGTGATCCCAGAGATAAGTAAGACAATGGGGCAGAAGAAATATTTAGATAATTAGTCTGAGGATTTTCTTAAACTGATCAAAGACAGTGTGCTACAGATTCAAGTAGCAGGATAAACTCCAGGAAGAATAAACACAAAGAAAACCATGGTTAAGCTCATCAAGGTAAAACTGCTAAAAACCAGAGTCAATGAGGAAGTCTTTAAAGTAGGCTGAGAAAGGGCACAAAACCTTCAAACCAGCAGCACTAAATGTTATGGTTGGCTTTTCAGTAATTATGAAATTTCAGACAATGGCATCTTTAAAGTTCCAGAAGAAAATAACTGCTAACCTAGAATTCTACATCCAGGTATTCTTAAATTATAAAGACAACAAAAACAGAATCTTTCACTAGTTCACTTACACTAAAATAAATCACAGTACTCTTTAGGCAGAGGGAAATGATTCCAAATAGAAGCACAGATACGCAGAAAGAAATGAAGAGCAATCGAAAGGGGTATGTGCTGATAAACCAAAGTTAATATTTAACTATGTGAAACAATGATGACAATGACATTTAAAAATATGTTTAAAATATATGTATAATTAAAGTCCATGACAACAGTAGCTTTGAAGTTGTCATGGAGTTTAATTAATTACGATGTTCCAAGATCCTTGAACTCTCCAAGATGCAATAAAACTACTAATGTAAGGTAGACACTAATAAGTCAAGGATGCATGGAATAATCTCTTAAAAAATAAATAAAAGAATAATAATATCTTTGTGACAAACTAATAGAGGGAGAATGGAATAACAAATTAACAGTTACAATGAAGGTTGTGGAGGCTTGGAAAGACTAGCAGAGTAGGGGAAGAGCCCCAAGGAGGGAGAATGAGGATAGCCCCAGACCAGGATTGCAGCTGAGTTGGGTAGAAGTGAAGAGAGGAGAAGGTGCACACTGAGCAGACACCGACTCATTCCGGGAGTTCTCCCCCCACCTTCTTGCAGGTGGATGCACTTGGGATCCTTTGGTACAGCAGTTTTTGAGGCTATATTTCCTCTAAATATCTCTGGGTCTTCTTCTCCCCTAGGCTGCTGTTCTGGGATCCAAGATGGCTTCTCCATGGTGTTTTCTGCCCACCCTAAGAGCCTGAGGGCCAGGTGCTCAAACAGCTGACCCAGAAGCTCAGAGAAGGGAAGTGACCTGATGATTTTTGCCTAGTAAATGTGCAAAGTATAGCTTCAGGTAGACTGACTCCCAAGCCTCCAGGCCCTGCCATAGCTATCTCTGTGGTCCAGATAGCTTCTGAAAGCTGGGCCACAAACTCCATCTGGGCCTCACTTTGAGGCCAGTCTTCTGGGTCTGGAGACAAGTGTAGCTCCTGCTTTCTCAGCAGTGAGTCAAGCAGGAGAGGTGAGATTAAGGGTTGGAGGGGAAGAAGAGCTGGGCTGGCCCACAGAGCCACTGGATGGCTGGTAGTTCCAGACCTCTTTGACAGGTGTCTGGAGCTTAACAAAGTTCCCTACCATGGTCTTTGCATCTCCAGCTGTCTTTTCTGCATCCCCAGCCAATCTCTGATACTCTGGGTCCTCCTCATAATGAGGAAAGAGGAGCAAGAGCACTGAGAAAATCCTCTCCTGACAGTTCTTGGGAACTTTCCCAGGAAACCTCAGGAGGGCTGTAGTGACCTAAAGGTTACTTCTAAGGGAGTGGTTCTGAAGCCAGCATTCCAAGCATACTGATTGTCTGGTGAAGGAACCATGTGCAGGCTGGGCAGCTAGACCAGGCTCCAGGGCTCCTGCCAGCACTGTCCCCTCACTCAGCGCAGACGACTGCACTTCCTTGTTGGATGTGTGATAACTAGAAGCTCAAATAACCACTCTGAGGTATGCAAATTTACATAGGGCTGAGTCTTCTGTGGCAAACGTAGCTGGCTATGTTTCAGAGCCTGTCCACAGTGGGTCTTCCCAAGACTACCTGGCCCACTGAGTGTCTCTAAACCAGAGATGGCCTCCTCCTCAGTTCTCCTCATATACACTGGCCTTCTAGTCTGGACAAGACCTCAGTGATACTCAGTTATTCCTGCCCATGAGCAGAGCAGGGCAGTGGGCAGAAGCTTGGCAGCGGGTGCTGCTACCCCTACTTGTGCAATCTTGGACAAGTCCTACCCCCCTCTCTGGGTCTTAGTTTTCCACCCCTCCCTACTGCCCCCGGTTGCACCCTGACCTCAGGGAAGGGAAGGCTATGTCTACTCTCACGGCTCTGGGGTGAGCGTGTGGAGGAGGAGGAGATGTGTTAACCGTCCCTGTGCCCTCAATAACTGAGTCAGAGCATTTCCCAGAAAGAAAGAGAACTGAAACAACCAGGAAATTCATCTGGCAAGAGGAAGTCCTGCCCAGGCTCTAACTTCTGGAAGTTGGGAGGAACTCTGAGGCTTGTGGGTAAGGGGTGTGCAGAGCCAATGCTGGTTGATGGCTCTCCATGTGCAGATGTGCGCTGCAAGGGAGCGGGCAAGAGCTGGGAGGAGGGCAGGCGCAGCCTCCTGACACAGCTGCTCTGCTGCAGGTTTGGCTCTGCTTGGCCTCTTGGCTATAACAGCCTCTGACTGGCTGTCGGGCAGCTGGTGTTGGGATTCTTGTATCAGTGGGTAAATATCCCCCATCACGTGCTTCTTGGAGAACTCAGAGATGGAGCAACATCCTCCCCAGACATTGCCCTGGAGCTTCCACCCCTAGGGCTTCTACAACACTAGAGCCAGGCATACTCACATCTAAAGCTTGCTCCTTCGTGTGATAGCTGTGTGACCTTGAGCAAATTAGGCAGTGTCTCTGACTCTTATTTTATTTATTTTTTGGTACCCAAGATTGAAACTAGGGGGTCTTAACCACTGAGCCACATCCCCCGCCCCCTGCCTTTTTGCATTTAATTTAGAGACAGAATCTTGCTAAGTTGCTTAGGGCCTCGATAAGTTGCTGAGGCTGGTTTTGCACTTGTGATCCTCCTGCTTCAGGCTCCCGAGCTGCTGGGATTACAGGTGTGTGCCATGCCACCAAGCCTGGCTGACCCTTAGTTTTCTGCTAGTAAATGGGGTTAATTTTCTGCTGTTATGATGGTTAAACAAGATGTGTGAAAAGTACCCTGCTTGCAGGGAGAGCTGATAAATGAGAACTGCTCTTAGTAGAACCTTTGACTATGGAGTAAAGATGCACCCAGGGAGAGGGGCTGTTGGAAGAGACTAAGGTAGCCTACACAAACCTTAAATTTTCAGAAGGCCCTGGTTTTTGCTTAAGCATAGTTTTGGAGCTGAATCTCTAATGTGCATGGGTTTCATAAAAATTCCATTTTAAATTATAATGAAGTAAAAGAGGAGCTTTAAGAAGCCCCCAGTTTCTCCTGGGACATGTGCCCCTGACATTGGAGAAGGCTGTGCACCTTACAGTCAAGGGAGCTGAGGCTCAGAGCAGACAGTTGATTTGCTCAAGGTCATAGAACTGGGAGGTGTCAGAACAGGATCTGAAACTAGTTGGTGGGACTCCTGAGCCTAACCATGAAGCTATTGTGCCTCACAGGTAGTGGTCTCTGAAGTCTGGCTGCCTGGACTTCTCTAAATTTGTGCTCCTGCTGACTGGCCAGCTGTGATGTTCAGTTGAGAGCAGGCCTGCTTCTTATAGCCCTGCCAAGCCACATGGCTCCCACTCCTGTATCCTGATAGCTTGAGGCCACCAGGTGGCAGCACCCCTAAACCCCACTTTTCAAGACAGAAGCCGGAGGTGAGTTTGAAAGCTTGGGACACAACTTTGTCTAATAGAAGATACATGGGAAGTGAGGGCAAGGGTGGGGAGTGTCCTTGCTTCCCTTACTCAAAATGCACTGAAATGGCTCAAGAGAAATCCATAGCAAACTCACCCAACTCATAGTGAGCATGGAGGTAAAGCAGAAGCCAGAGCATTGAGACTGGGTGGTTATGGGCACAGGTGTGGGATGGACAGGCTCAGAAAGGTTAAGTAACCTGCCTGAGGGCACAGACCAGTAGAGTGAGGATGAGGAGCTAGATGTGCTTCATTATCTGTGAAATGGAGCAAGATGATCTCCCCAGTGAAAGAGGCCCCAGGGAGGAAATGCACCCCAGACTCGCCCCAAGTCGTGTGCACAACAAGCACAAAGCTTGTGATGGAGCTGTGACCACCAGGACAGGGTGCTCCCCTCCCTGACCAAGTTTCAGGGAAGGAAGAGAGCACTTGTAACTCACAGAGACTGTGGATCTCAGGTATGGGAACAACTACCAGGGAGGCCTCCTGGAGGAGTAGACACCTGTGCCCACACCTGTGGGTGACTAGGAGTTGGGGCGCTGCTGGAGGAGGGCTGGGGCCTGGTGGAGGAGGTGGGAGGCAGATGCCTGCTGTCTGGAAATGGCCCTGTTTCACTCTGCCCTATGTCCTTGCCTAACAACCACAGACATGAAGGTTTTGAATTTTAAAACAGCAACAAAGTTGCCATTTAGTGACTCTTTACTAAATGCTGTGTCTGGCTAAGCCCTTCTATGAATTGTCTCAAATCCTCACTACAACTGAGACAGGTGCCAGTAGTCATCTTATTTCCCAAATGAGAAACTGAGGCACAATTCAATAAGGAACATACTTAAGACCATTAAGTGGTGGAACTGTGTCTCAAACCCAGGTAAGAGCCTCAAATTCTCACCCCCAACTCCTGTGCTCTATGGCCCCTCAGGGGGCAAGCCTCTTCCTCACCCTCTTCTGATGACTGAACTGGGCTGAGGAGCACTTGGGTTTGAGCAGCCATCGCCACCTCCTGGCCTGAGCTCTCCTGGGAAGCATATGGCCATCAGGGTGACCCTTGATGCATCATCTTGGTACATTCCCTCCCAGAGCAGAGGTGGGACTGGCCACCAGGACCTGCACGGCCTCCACCTCCTGAGGAACCATGGATAGTGCTGGGAATCCTCAGGAGTCACTGCCATCCTGGCCCAGGCTCCCTGCCCTGTTCCAGGGTTCACTGCTAAGCCTGATTTCATCCTTGTTCTAAATTCTGAATATATGTCAATTTTATTTAATGCTAAATCCAATAATGCCTGGTTTCTGGACCAATGCCTGGAACAGGCCTGGGGAAGGGATGCCTGGGAATCCCCACAGGGTGAAATCAGGTCACTCAGAGCTGGTACTCTTAGGCCCACAATTAGCTCACACTTTTGACCTTTTATCCACGCAGCAAGAATCATTTGTTCCACTTCCTGGAGAGCAATAGCTTGGGGAATAAGAAGTCAGCCTAGTGCCCTGACCTATATGCCATCTCTTCCACATTTATCTATATTATCCAGATAATCATGGCATCAGAGGGCAAGAGGGATCCTTCAGAGGGTGTCTTAGTCCACTTTATGCTGCTATAACAGAAATCACAGATTAAATAATTTATAATGCATGAAAATGTAAATACAAATAGCCTGTGGTTCTGGAGACTTGGAAATCCAAGAACATGGTGCTAACATATGATAGGGCCTTCATACTGCATCATCCCATGGTAGAAAGTGGATGGGCAAGTGAGCATGAAAGAGAGAGAAAGGATGAGGCCAAATTTCATCCTTTTTTCAAGGAACCACTTCTGAAATAAGTAACCGGCTCCCTTGATAACAGCTTTAATTCATTCACCTTTCACCTCTGAAAGGTCTCTCCTCTTAACACCTTCACGTGGCAATTGGATTTCAACATGGGTTAGGGAGGCCAGCTCTTGGTCTGCCATGGAAATGCTTTGTGGCAAGTGGCTTCACCTTTCTGGGCCTTGGTTTCCTCAACCCTAGAATTAGGACAATGATGCCTGTATGACATTCCTTGTCCTAACACCAACATCTTTATTAAATACTTTGAGGGTGGTCTTCTTTCCCTTGTCCAAAAATATTAGCAAAGGGCTTCTTTCTTTTTCAGTCAAAAACGTGCATTGCAGAAACAGCACTGGTTTATTTAAATGATGCAGCTGCTCAGGAAAGATGGCCTCAGATGCAATGGAGCACACATCAGACATGGGTTTTTTGTTTTTAATCAAGTGCAGTAGAAGCCTCGCATAAACATGTTTTACTAAAGTTTAGGAATAAAGAGTATTCTTAAATTAGCATGTCTTCAAAGGAAGATTTTTAATGTTCTATGAAAAAAAAAAAAGAAATCTTTCCTTTGGGAATTTAGGTAGTTCCCAGTGCCTACAAAGCACTCTGTGTGGATCTGATAGCAGGGAGAGAAAAATGAAAACACTGTCTCTGTGATTTGCTATCTGTTTGTTTTTAATTATGCTAAAATATCCATAACATAAAATTAACCATTTTGAAGCATGCTGTTCAGGGATATTGAGTGTATTTACATGGCTGTTCAATCTCCAGAACTTTTTCTTACTTATAATACAAAAACTTGAAGCTGAGGTTGTGGCTCAGTGGTAGTGCGCTAGCCTAGCATGTGTGACGCACTGGGTTTGATTCTCAGCACCATATACAAATAAATAAAATAAAGATCCATCAAAAACTAAAAATATTTTTAAAAATCCTCCCCATTTCCTCCTCCTCCCAGCCTTGGCAACCACCATTATGCTGTCTTTATGAACTCGACTACCCTAGATACCTGAAAGAAGTGGAATCATACAATTTTTGTTTGACTTATTTCTCTTAGTATAGTGTCCTTAAGGTTTATTCACACTGTAATCTGCATCATAATTTTTTTAAGGCTGAATAATGTGCCATTATGCAATTGTCACCTTTTATTTGTCCCCTAGTCTGCCAATGGGCACTTGTGTGGCTTCTGCCTTGGCTGTTATGAACCATGATCCAGGAAGATGCAAGTATAAACATCTGGTTGAGTCCTTGCCTTCAATTCTTTTGGGTATACATCTCCAAGAAGAATTTCTGGATCAGAGGGTATTTTTATTTCTAATTTTTTGAGGAATTGTTGTACTGTTTTCTGCAGTGACTGTACAATTTCTTACAACCTTCAGCAGCAGTACTTACTGTTTTCTATTTTTTTAATAGAAAAAAATAGCTATGAGGTGATCTCTCTTATGGTTTTGATTTGCATTTCTCAAATGACTAATGATGTGCAACATTTTTTCATATGCTTGCTGGCCATTTGTATATCCTCTCTGAAGAAATCTCTCTTCAAGCCCTTTGCTTATTTTTTAATCAGATAATTTTGTTATTTGCTGGGAGCCATTAGCCAAGTAGGTATGACAATTTCCTTGCCAGCGTACCCCATGTTGCTTAGTGGAAGGACTCATGGAAAGAGTGAAAGAATTCCCCACGCAAAGATACTTCGCCGGGAGAATTCCAATTTTATTGCAAAAAGCAGTGTGCTTATATAGAACTAAGGGGGAGATGGTAGGGTTTAGATAAATGGCAGGCAACCCGTTTATTGGCAAGTTCTTTCAGATATCAGCTCCGGAGCCCAGGAATTAGTTCTCATTGGGGCTAAGGTTCCCCGCCAGCGAGATTTGAAATTGGCGACGGCTGGAGAGTTCACACGGGCGGGAACTTTTCGCGCCACTGCAGGAAAGAAGAAGGTAGGAAGAAGAGGTGATTAGGCGCCATGTTGGGGTTTTTTTCTCTGGGGTATGGCTGCCGTTTATACTTTTCCCAACAAAGAGGACATTTTGCAATGACATTGCATCTAAGGTGACCTTGCTCAAGGACCAGGGCGGATCCGGGTTTAGGGCGTTCCCGGTTTAGGACAATCCGGGTTTAGGGTGGTTCCAGGTTTAAGGTTATTCCTGCTGGGAATAGGGTGTATCCTGCTGCCTGAGTTCCCCTTGGTTATTGTTGAGTTGAAGGAGTTCTTTATATATATTTTGGACATTAATCCCTTATCAGATAGGTGATTTGCAAATACTTTCATATTCCATAGATAACCTTTTTACTCTGTTGGTCAAATCCTTTCACGTATGCTTTTAACTTTGATGCCAATTTTTAATTTTATTGTCTGTTTTTGGTGTCATTTTTAGCCAAGAAGTCATTACTACAATCAATGTTATAAAGCTTTTCTTCGATGCTTTCTTCTAAGAGTATTGTAGGTTTAGGTCTCACATTTAGGTCTTCAATCCATTTTGAATTAATTTTCATATGATGTAAGATAAGGGCTTTGGTCTAAATGTTTGCATTCCCCCAAATCCATACATTGAAATGCTAATCCCCAAAGTGATGGTTTTAGGAGGTGATTATAAAAGAGACCACAGAGAGCTAGCTGATCCTTCCGCCATGTGGGAATGTTGCAAGAAGCTACCATCTAAGAACCAGAAAATCAGCCCTCACCTCAAACCAAATTTGGTGTCACCTTGATCTTGCCTTTTCCAGCCTACACAACTGTGAAAAAAAAGATCTGTTGTTTATAAGCTACCCAGTTTATGACATTTTGTTATAGTAACGCAAAAAGACCATGACAGTAAGGGACCAACTTCATTCTCTTGCATATAGATATATAATTTCCCAACAAGTAGTTACATGAATATTTATGATTGAGGATCACAACATACCATATTGAACCATATTTGGCTAAATAGTTTATTTTACACACTTTCATTCCAATGTAAAACTAAAAGCATTCAAATTCACTGGTGGGTTTTTTGTTCATTTTATATTCTCATCTCTATATTATTTAACAGGAATACTGATCTGTTTAAACAGCACCCTGCTCTCTCAGCAGTGTAGATTGCTTTGTAACAGCATACATTTCAGGGAGGTGTTAGTGGGAGGATCAATGAATCGTCCATGCTTCATGGGTTACCTGCAGGCTCTGACCCTGTCATTTCCTTCCAGGGAGTGGGTCCTGTGTCACCCACTGGCTACACTTTCCCAGTGTTCCTGGTCATAGACCTTAAGGGCAAGGTTGTGTTATTGTTATGTTATGGTTTTCCATTGTAGGCTTCCAAAGGATGCCATGACCACAGAGTCACCATGGAGCATGTTTTTGATGGGTTGGGCCCATGTGCAGAGTTCTGAGCCACACACAAAACCCAGAGGGTCACAGGCATTTCTGGACTTTTGAATTTGCTCATAATTTAAAACTCTTTCTAGAAAGCTAGTTCCTTAAAATGCCAGATCATATGCATGGGGAAGATTAATCTCTACTGTGTGCAATGCCCTGGGATTGGGAACTTGAGGGCTCTGTACTGCCCACATTGGTCCTGTGCTCACTCCCACCATCTCCACCCCTCCAATCACCTCCACATCTGTAATAGTCATCAAGAGCTGAAGGAAGACCCAAATCACCTGGGAAGAATACTAAGGTCACTAGAGCTTCAGCCTGACCCAGCTTTAAGGCTGAGAACCTCAAACCTGGCCTCAGGAAGCTGCCATCTATAGACATAGTGCAATCTGGCTTGATTTGGCCAAACCAAAAGAAAGTCCCTCTGGAGACTGAAGATTTGTTTTGCAAGATTAAATTGTCTGCTTTTAATTTTACTCTACCAGTTTAATGCAAATTTGGATTTCAAATCCCGTGAAAGACAGAAGCCTCATTTCGGAGGAAATGAGGGAACCCACATGACCTGCGCTTAAGTCTGGGCTTAAAGAAGTGAGATGAGCTGGGTGCAGTGGCACACACCTGTCATCCCAGCAACTCAGGAGGATGAGGCAGGAGGATTGCAAATTGGAGGCCAGCCTCAACTACTTAGGAAGGTTTTAAATAACTTAGTGAGACTCTGTCTCAAAATAAAAAATAAAAAGGGCTGGAGATGTGGTTCAATGGTAAAGTGCCCTTGGGTTCAGTCTCTAGTAGAAGAAGAAGAATTAGAAGGAGAAGGAGAAGAAGAAGGAGGAGAAGGGGAAGGAGGATGCGGGGGAGAGGGGGAGGAAGAGGAAGAGAAAGAAGAAAATAAGAATGATGGAAACTTCCAGAGAGTGGTAGCACCCTTACCCTTGGAGCTTCTGGACCATCCTCATGATACATGTGCTCTAAATCCACAGGACTAACAGCTTTCCACAAATGAGGAGAAATGGGGAGGCAGGGGCATGACACTCGCAAGAAGTACCAGCTTCGGGATGCTGCCCTACGGGACTCTGAGGCCAGTTCCTGTGTGTGGACTTGTGTTTCCAGCGGGGCTTCTGGATCTCTTCCCAAAGGAAGGAACTGGTCTCCTTTGCACCAGCCCTGGGTGACTCTGCAGTGGCTGAGGGCACTGAGCCAAGCCCTGCTTTCAAGTAGGTCCAGGCCGGTACAGGAGTCAGGCTCTCAAATAAGTGCCACCAGGTGGAGTAAGCGCTGCTGGAGGGAGGCACAGGGGAAGGGAGTCCCAGTGAGTTGCCAAGGTAGGGGTGATTGAGGAGGGATTCCCTGAGATAATGCCAAGGCTGAGTCTTAAAGAGCCAGTAGGAGTGGGCTCCGTTAAAGACAGGGCATTGCAGAGGGGCCCTGCATGTGCAAAGGCTCCCTAGAAGTGCAAGAGAGTCCAACAGCCTTGGAGAACTGCAGGGGAAAGGCCTAGGCTGCTTCTCCTGAGGCTGCTGCAGAGGCCTTGGGTCTCTGCTGTCCTCGGTACCCCAGGTCCTCTTAGGTTCGCCCTCTGGTCTCTCCCCTGAATCTGATGAAACCCTAAAGGCAGCTCGTGGGCAGGTTGACCTTCATTGCTCAAGTTGCTTTCCTGTCTCTGCTGTCCTGCTGCGAGTGCTACCTAGGGATCCACAGTGCCTCATCAAGAATTTGCCCCCGGAACATGGACGGCCAGCAAAGAAAGGCCCAGGGACCACCTGAAACCTCAGTGTGAGCCATATCCAGGGGACATGAAGCTTGGGTCATTGGGAGGCAGTGTGGCTCAGTGGCCAACACTGTGAGTCTGGGGTAGGGCAGACAGAGTTCCAGTCGCAGCTCCACCACTAATGCGCAACATGATATTAGCAATATGATACATGGATGATGTGATATTAGGACATTGGCTTCATCCATGGTTGCTGGCTCATAATTCCCTCCCCAGCTCAAACCAAAGAAACTAGATTCTCTTCCCCAAGGAAGATCAGTGAAACTCTAACCTCCCGCTCCCACACCTTTCTCTCTTGGAACTGGCTTAAAATTTTCTCTGAGGGCTGGGGGTGTAGCTTGGTGGTGGAGCTCATGAAGTCCAAGGCCCCGGGTTCAAACCCCAGTGTCTCAAAAAACAAAACACAACAATTCTCTGATCTTGTCTGATAGATCAAAAAGAGTCCTGTCCTGTGTCCTTGAGGAGGGGATGCTACAGAGAGAACAAGAAGAATCTGAACCCACAGGACTTGCTGGGTGTGTTAGTCAGGGTTCTCCAGAGAAGCAGAATCTACAGGAGATATGTAATTATAAGAGGGGAATTATTAGATTGTATTAGGTTGGCTCACCTGATTTGAGGCTGAAATGGCCCTCCATATGCCGAAGACCCAGGGAAACAGTTGCTCTGTCCAAGAAGCCAGAAGCCTCAGAACAAGAGAGAGAGATGCTAATGATGTAGCTCCACCCCAAGACCAAAGGCCTGACAATCCCCTGCAAATCTGCTGGATCAACTCCATACTCAAAGGCTGCAGACTCTGGAGTCTGATGGCCACAGGCAACAGAGTGGGGTGAGGGGGAACCAAACACACCAGTGCCTACTGAAGAAGGGTGGGAGGCGCGCGTGCGTGAGCTTCCCCCTCCTGCTTTTTCTTGGGTCCTTCTGGCCCCTGGCTTATCGGATGGTCCTGCCTACATTCAGAGTGGGCTTTTCCTACTCATTTGCTGACCCATACGCCAATCTTCTCTGGAAACATCCTCACAGATATGCCCCAAAGTGTGTCTTCCCTCAATTTAGCCAAGTTGACGACCAAAATTAGCCTTCACACTGGGTTTTCCCACCCAGTGTACTAGCATTAGAAAATGCCCTTTGTCCAATCACCTTTCTGCACAATTGTCCCTGCTTTGTTCATGCCCTACAAGGAAGTCTCCATAAACTCCCCAAAGGATGAAGTTCGGAGAGCTTCCAGGTTGTGGGATTCGTGGAAGCTCTTGGAGGTTGGTGTACTAGGAGAGGGCACAGAAACTCCATAGCCCTCCTCCCACTCTCTCCCTGTACCTTGCTTCTTCTGTATCCTTTATAGCAAGCTGATGAACATGTTTCCTTGAGTTCTGTGAGCCCCCTGAGCAAATTCATCAAACCCGAGGAAGGGGTTGTAGGAACTCTGATTTATAGCCTGTCAGAAGACAGGCAAAACATCTTGGGCTGTGATTGGCATCAGGTGTGGGGAGAGAAGAAGTCCCGGGACTGAGCCCTCAGCCTGTGGGATCTGACACTATCTCCAGATAGTGTCAGAATCTCTTTTTGTTCCTCCCTCCCTCCTTCCCTCTCCCCTTCCTTCCTTCCTTCCTTCCTTCCTTCCTTCCTTCCTTCCTTCCTCCTCCTCCTCCTCCTCCTCCTCCTCCTCCTCCTCCTCCTCCTCCTTCTTCTTCTTCTTCTTCTTCTTCTTCTTCTTCTTCCTTCCTCCTCCCTCTCCCTCTCTCCCCCTTCCCTCCCCCGCCCCGCTCTCCTTCCCTCCCTCCCTATTCTTTTGCAGTGCTAGGGATCAAAGCCAGGCCTCATGCATGTTAGGCAAATGCTCGACCACTAACCTACATCCCCAGCCCAGTACAGAATTTAATTAGGGCACACCCAGTTGTCTTCTGTTGTAGAACCCCCCCACACACATAGTGTCAGAAGTGACCTGTGTTGTGAGAGTAGGGTGGGAGAAACTGAGTCAGAGTTTAAGTTTGTGATTTTTTTTATTCACTAGAAAATTGGACAAGTCACTTAACTTCATGGAGCCTGTTTCTCATTTGCAAAATGGTGATGGAGTGAGGATTAAATGAGATTGTGCATCTAAAGACAGAGCATGGAGCCTGCTAGAGTGAGAACTTGATAAATGTCAGCTAATGCCATTTGTAATGGTGATTGATGGCACCAAGATGAAGAGAGGCAGTCTCTTATCTTGCCTCTTCCAGATTCCTTGCATTAAGTTTTTCTCTGCATTTTCTCTTTCTCCCTCTGCCCATTAGAATGAAGGCTTGGCTTATATTACACAAATCTAAGGCAGTGGCTTAAGAAGAAAGGGAGGCAGGTATTGGAGACAAATGAGTCTTCTTTTTCCAGACCAATAGCAGATTCTTCAAGGGTTGGAAAGACTTCACAGGCTTGAGCCTCGCCCAGCTCAGAATGGATTTATTCCCATGTAGGAAGGTCAGCTACCAAGCCAATGTGTCTGTTCTGCTGCAGTGACAGACACCCCCATGGTCAGTCCTCCCCATTGTGAGAGAATAGAACAACAGGACTAGGACAGCAAACAAGGACTCCAGCTTAGCTGTGGGGAAGGCTTCCTGGAGAGAATGAATCATGAGCTCTAGAAGCAGGTCACCATGAGTTGGAGGATGGCTGATGGCCATTCTTTGGGGACAGAATAAAGGATGACTAGAAAAAAGAAATTTAGGGGCTTTTGGCGGAGGGATAGAGGGGGGTTTGTGGATGACACCAGAAGTACTTTACCACTGAGCTACATCCCCGGGTCTTTTTATTTTTATTTGAAGACAAGGTCTTGCTAAGTTGCTGAGAATCTTGCTAAGTTGCAGAGACTAGCCTCCCGAGTAGCTGGGATTATAGGCATGTACCACCGCACCTGGCAAAATTTAATTTTTGAGATTTTTTTTTCCTATTCAGAATATTCAGCATTTCTCTGAATGTTCCAGTTCTGTTCTGAAAGGCAAGCTCACAAATTGACAGGCTTTTTAAAAAAATTGTCTTATTTTGAAAAGGTAATATATTTACATAGTTCATATATTTTTTTAAGTACTGAGAATCAAACTCAGGGGCACTTTACCACTGAGCTACATCCTAAACCCTTTTTATATTTTATTTTGAGACAGGGTCTCACTAAGCTGCTCAGGATGGCCTTGAACTTTCGATCCTCTGCATCAGCCTCCTGAGTTGCTGGGATTATAGGTGTGCACCACCACACCTGGCTACAGTTCACAAATTTTGAAAACAACAACAACAACAACAAAACTAAGGAAATGCAAGAGCAAAGCCTCCCTCTTACTTGTCCCAATAGGTAACCACAGAAATGGTATCGTGTGCAGCCCACCGTCAAACCAACACTATCTGTGTTCTAGCCACACTCCCTGGTTCTAGGCACTGTCTGGTGCCTTGCTTTGTGACAGTGTCCTTAAGACTAGCAGCTCCATCCTCCCTGATGGTTTCTCACTCTCAACATTTTTCTCCCTGTCCTATGATATTTCACAAAATTAGCCTGAGCCTTGACAACAAATATTTCATACCCGTCACGCATGACATTTTTCACATATGCTTTACAAATGTGCGTCTTCATTCTGAATTGGATGTCATGGGAAATATGCATTTTCCACATGGCCACTAATATAATATAAAGAGCATTTTTCTCCTCCCTCGGTCCCAGGGGGGACCTATATCATTAAAATGGGAAAGTGATGAGAAAATGAGAAATCCTGCCTGCAGCGTTCACTCTCCAAGTAGTTTTCCAGAGGCTCCCTGGGACCGTAGCACCTCTTGAACTGTAAATCACCAACTGGGCCTGGTGAAGTTGTAGCCTGTAGCTCGCCAAGTGACAAGGCCTATTTCTTTTTGGTGGCTATTGGCCCAACGTGCCCCTTCTATGTAAGTGATGTAGGTTTTGCTTGGAACTAGCTATGGACACTGGCCTCTCCCTGCCTGGCTCTTGTTTGCTGTTGGCTGACCGGGACCCTGGCACGAGTACGTCTCTGCTATGAGCACATCTGCCGCAGAGGCATGACTTGGAGCTCTGCGGTGATTCTAGGCAAGGGCCCTTGTCACTCAACCCTCTGGAGTCAAACCCTCCTGCCCCAGATTTGCCAAGACTACAGAACACTGCCGGCACCTTTAAATACAGCCCAGGGGCTGCCAGTTCAATCCTGGAAGACCTTTGTGTTTGTTTAGTGCAAATCACAATCTAGCCTGCCTGGAAATGTGGGGAGCCTGGCTAAAATGCCAGGACCAGGGCTTGGCAAAATGCTTCCCTTAACTCACCTTTCCTTACCTCCCTCTCTCCTCTGCACTCCTACCCACCACCCCAACACACCAGCACAAGTTACAAACACCTATGGCTCAGAGAGTCAAATTCTCCCCCGGTGTCTCATTCTCAGTCAGATACAGGCATGCAATGCTTACTGGCAGGAATACATTCTGAGAAAGGCGACATGAAGTGATTTTGTGGTTCTATGAACATCACAGAGTGTACTTGCCCAAACTAAGATGGCTACCACATCACTAGGCGAGATAATCTTATGGTATCACCACGGTCTAGCGCTAAATGAAGTATTGGTGTGTGGCCAGTGACTGCTTTAATAAACCTCCGGGACCTACTTTAAGGTGAGAAAGTATATCATTATGAGTGCTAGAGGTCACTGTTGGGTAACTTTTGTGTGCTCAAAATTAGTGCCTGTATTGTTTTTCCATATTTTTATTGGTGCATTATAATTATACATAACGATGGGATTTGTTGTTAGGTATTCATTCGTGCACACAACATAACAATATAATTTGGCCTATATCATTCTTCAGTATTTTTCTTTTCCCTCACTGCCCCTGGTCCCTTTCCTCTATTCTACTGATTTCCTTTCAATTTCCATAAGATTCCTTCCTTTTCCTTTTCCCTCTCTAGCTTCCACATATGAGATAAGACATACAACCCTTGACATTCTGAGTTTGGATTATTTCACTTAACATAATGTTTTCAAGTTCCATCCATTTTCTTGCAAATGATGTAATTTCATTTTTCTTTGTGGCCAAATGAAATTCCATTTTGTATCTATACCACATTTTCTTTATCCAGTCATCTGTTGATGGACACCTAGGCTGTTTCCATAGTTTGACTATCATGAATTTTGCTGCTATAAACGTGGGTGTGCATGTATCACTGTAGTACAATAACTTTAATTCTTAAGATAAATACCGAGGAGTGGAGTAGCTGGGTCATATGGCAGTTCCATTCTTCATCTTCGAGAAGCCTCCATACTGATCTCCATAGTGACTGTACTAATGTACAATCCTACCCACAGTATAAAAGTGTTTCTTTTTCTATAGTCCTCTCCAGCATTTATTATTGTTTTATTCTTGATGGCTGTCATTCTGACTGGAGTGAGGAAAGCCCACACTCAGCTCTCTGGGATCCCAGCTGAATTCCTTCTCCTGCAGGGACAGAGCTCCTCCCTGCCCTTCAGAGTCCCTACTACCTCTTGGTGCATGAAAGATGTGAACAGGGTCGGGTATTTCCTTCTACCTCTCTTTTGTTTTCTTGACATTTTTTTTTAGATGTAAGCTGAATATTTTCCCCCCAATACTAGCATTTAGGAAAATCAAGAAGATACCTTTTCATTCAGTTCTGGTATTTGCCATCATCATTGAAGTGACTAATGTTAAAATTCTATTATTTGTCCTAAGAGATTCTTGAAGACACATAGGTGCTTCAGCATTTAAATTAGTCAAACTAAAAAGTTTCTCATCAGCAAAAGAAACAATCTGTGAGGTGAATAGAGAGCCTACATCTTGGGAGCAAATCTTTACCCCTCACACATCAGATAGAGCACTAATCACTAGGGTATATAAAGAACTCAAAAAGCTAAACACCAAAAACAAAACAAAACAAAACAAACAAACAAAAAAACAACAACAACAACAAATAACCCAATCAATAAATGAGACATTTCTCAGAAGATGATGTACAATCAATCATCAAATACATGAAAAAATGTTCATCATTAGTAGCAATTAGAGAAATGCAAATCAAAACCACTCTAAGATTTCATCTCACTCCAGTCAGAATGGCAACTATTATGCATACAAACAATACTAAATGTTGGCGAGGATGTAGGGAGAAAGGTAGACTCATACACTGCTGGTGGGACTGCAAATTGGTGCAGCCAATATGGAAAGCAATATGGAAATTCCTTGAAAAACTGGGAAAGGTATCACCTTTGACCCAGCTATCCCTCTCCTCGGTCTATACCCAAAGGACTTAAAAACAGCACACTACAGGGACAGGGACAAAGCCATATCAATGTTTATAGTAGCACAATTCACAATAGCTAAACTGTGGAATCAACCTAGATGCCCTTCAATAGATGAATGCATAAAAAAAAATATGGCATATATACACAATGGAATATTACTCAGCAATAAAAGAGAATGAAATCATAGCATTTGTAGGTAAATGGATGGAGTTAGAGAAGATAATGCTAGGTGAAGTTAGCCAATCCCCAAAAACCAAATGCTGAATGTTTTCTTTGATATAAAAAGGCTGATTCATAGTGGGGTAGGGAGCGGGAGCATGGGAGGAATAGACAAACTCTAGATAGGGCAGAGGGGTTGGAGGGGAAGGGAGGGGGCATGGGGTTATAAATGATGGTGGAATGTGATGATCATTATTATCCAAAGTACATGTATGAAGACACGAATTGCTGTGAATATACTATGTATGCAACCAGAGATATGAAAAATTGTGCTTTATATATGTAATAAGAATTGTAATGCATTCTGCTCTCATATATAAGTTTAAAAAAAAGAAAAAAGAGGTATTAAAAGAAACTACACAAATTTTATGAAAAAAAATTAGTCATGGTGCTTTAACTCTAGGAACCTAATTCCCCACAGATTCTGTAGCAAAAGTTGTCCTAACTTTCAGTACCCCATGTAAGTGGGGAGCCCCCTGCACTTGGCAGTTCTACCACCATGAATTCCCTGTCCTCAAAGAGGAAACTTGTGGCTGGTTTGGGCCACACAGTATATTTTTAACATTTTATCTAAGTCGTCCACATTTAAAAATCAGGAGCCTAGAAATAGACCCTGATGTGCAGCTTCTCTTGATGTGTAGCCTCTCTGGGCCATGTGCCCACTGGGTCTAGACTGCAGAACTGGGCATCTGCCACCCCATGACAAGCTAGGTGCCCCATCCCAGTTGGCCTTAGCCTCCTACAGCCTGCCTTACTGGTTTGCTCTACCTTCTAGGCTCCTGTAATCCCTGAGTTCGCAGCCCTGTGCAAGGTGTGTGGTACCCCCAGTTAACCAAACTGTGATTTCCCCTAGGACATGAGGCCCCATAGGACCAGATAGCAGAAACCATCACGAAGGAGCAGAGGCCCACACCAGAGGATGGGTGGCCCACGCCAGTCTTGTTACCCATATAGACAGACAGAGGTGTTTGGGGTCCCTGGCCACGCCATGGTGTGGAAATCACGGTTCTGAGTACTTAACATGGGTCAACTAATTTGATTCTCTCAGTAGCTCTATAAAGTAGGGGCCAGAGTAACCAATGGGTAAACTGAGTCACAGAGGGATTAATTCACTCATCCAAGGCCACATGGTTACTAAATATGATCTGTCTCCAAAACCTGTGATTTTGACTACTCCAAACACTCACTACCTCTAAACTCCAGGGGAGACCCAAGGCCACAGGAAAAGCTGGTCCTGGTCCTTGGGAATAGAGGTGGGGATGTTTAGGGTCTAGGGTCTCCCCAGAAGTCCAGTTGGGAAACTGGAGAGTATTCCTTGGGACTCAGGTGTGTGGTCTCTTGAGGGAAATCCTAGAACGGACCTGGATGCTGGCTGAAGCCCTTCACACTCCCCCTTTCCAACCTCCTTGGCCTTCAGAGCAATAGAGCCCCCTTTCCACCTGCCCAGGAATTCCACCTGACTCAGATTCTCCTACGGCTGCCATTGACTATTTACTGCAAGTCCTTGACATCTGTGGCTTTATTCAACTCTTTCAACCTATCTCTTGTCAATCCATCCTCTCCATTATATGGAGGGGGAAAACCGAGGCATAGGAAGGTTCCCTGACTTGCCTGGGCTTGCCAGGGATGGAGCAGGCTATGAGCACACTCACAGAAATGCTTAGACCCCTTCCCTTCCCTTCTCACCCCCTAAACTTGGTGCTGGTCGTTTGCATTCTGTTTCCCTCCTTTGTCCTGGTTTCTGGGCTGAGCTCCTATCTCTAGCTCCCAAGTGGTCCATGCAGCCTCTCCTCCCATCTCTGGGCCAGCCTTCAGCCCCTGCCTCCGTTCATGCATTTGCTAAATCAGCTTCTAATTGTGAAGTTCAGTTCAGCTCTCATCTTATTCATTTGCCAGCTTGATCTTTCCACTTTAAGAGGAAGGATGCAATCCCCTACCATGATGTATTCTCATCTATTTCCCTTTTTAATTCCGTCTAATTCTCCTTTATTTTGTAAGCTATTAGGTACCCACACATTCCCTATTGGTTCATCTTTTACCTTATGATCTATATGGCTGTCATGTAGTTGGGCCATATTTCTTTTGACTTTTTTCTTTCTTTTTTTTAATACAGTTGTTCTTTTCTTAATTTTCAGGAAAACATCTTTTTTTTAAAGAGAGAGAGAGAATTTTTTTAAAGAGAGAGAGAGAGAGAGAGAGAGAGAGAGAGAGAGAGAGAATTTAAATATTTATTTTTTAGTTTTTGGTGGACACAACATCTTTGTTTGTATGTGGTGCTGTGGATCGAACCCGGGCCGCACGCATGCCAGGTGAGCGCGCTACCGCTTGAGCCACATCCCCAGCCCATTTTGACTTTTTTCTATTCCATTTATCTTCTGCTATTTTGCTTTTGGTATGGCTTTCTTCATTCAATAATCTAACACATACTTATGAAGGACCTAGTGTGTGCTGGTCTCTGGACCTGATTAACTACTGGACTGCTGCATTAGTTTCATATAACTTTCATGTGTGTGTGTGTGTGTGTGTGTGTGAGAGAGAGAGAGAGAGAGAGAGAGAGAGAGAGAGAGAGGAGAGAGAGAGAGAGAGAGAGAGAGAGAGACTGACAGACCAACAGACAGACACTGGGGATTAAACCCAGGAGCATTTTACCACTGAACTACATCCCCAGCCCAGGTTTGAATTTTTTTTTTTTAATTTTGAGGCAGGGTCTTGCTAAGTTGCTGAGGGTCTCCCTAAGTTGCTGAGGTTGGCCTTGAATTTCCAGTCCTCCTGCCTCAGCCTCTTAAATCACTAGGATAACAGGTGTAAGCCACCATGCCAAGCTCACATAAGCTTCCTAAGACTGCTGTAACAAACTACTGCAAACTAACCCACAGTCCCGAGGCCAGAAGTCAGTTTCCATCAGTGTCGGCAGAACTGACTGCGCTCCCTCTAGAAGCTCCACAGGAGAAGCCCGTTCACTGCCTCTTCTAGCTTGGGGTGGCTGCTGGGGTTTCTTGGCTTGTGGCCACATTACTCCAGTCTTTAAGGCCAGCATCTTCAAGTGTCTCTGCTACATCTGTCCCCTGTGGAGGAGATGTCCCTTTCCCTTCCTCTCATAAGGATGGTTGAGATGGTATTCAGGGCCCACTCAGAAAATCCAGGATAAGCTCCCCATCTATTCCATTTATCTTCTGCTATGATCCCCCCCATGACAGCATCTTGTGCCACACAGGGTGATAGTCCCAGCTTCCAGGATTGGGGAATGAAGACGTCTTTGGGGTCATCATTCAACCCACCAGGGTTGGAAACCCTTCCTCCAGGGACCGTGTTCTGGAGACCCAGGACAGGCAGAAGGGACCTGAGGAGAATGAGCACAGCAGGGTGAGACGCTGTGCAGTCCAATACCCCTCCGGAGACTGGCCCTGTGAAGACTGAACAAGGTGAGGCAGCAACAAGCCCAGACAGCCTGAGTGCCGGGCCCTGAAGCACTGTCCCGGCCAGTGAGGGAACTACCCAGGAGGCCCAAGAGGGGAGACATGGCAAAGAAGGTGAAAAGCCAGGTGGGGCCAGACAGGCCTTGTGGCATCCGGTAGGGGGTTGGATGCTATTCCATGACAATAGGGAGCTGATGGAGGGACATGAGCTTCTGAGGACTGCTTCTGAGAGGGGGCAGGGCTGGCTCAGGAACCCCCTCTCTGGCCACTCCACGGGCCCTGCTGGCCTGGTTCTCCCTTGTGCTTGGCCCCTGCCCTGCTCCAATGTGCAGCTGAGCACTGGACCTCTATGTGTGTACAGTGTTCTAGAAGAGCCTGGACTCTAGCACTCTGGGCCTCTCCGATGACTAGAATTGTGCGGGGAAGAGGGAAGCTTCAGATCCCATGCTGTGACCTCTGAGCGATGCTACCTACTAGAAGTTTTCAGAAGCCAGACTGCCTGGCTGTGACTCGGGAAGGGGACATTTGTGATGTGGACTTCGGGGAGTTTGGTAGCCTCCTGTTCCTCTTGTCCTCCTGTGTAGAATGGAGCCAAAGGTGACCACGTTACAGTGTTGGTGTGAAGACAGAAGGAGTGAAAGGCCCAGAGCAGGATCTTGGACAGAACAAATGTTAACTGTGGCCACTTGATTTCTAGGTTATGTAGGAGCCCTCCTCCAGAGGGGAGGTCTTTCTTTCTTAGCAGAGAAAATAACTAACAGGACAACTGGACTTTACATAGAAAAAGCCAAGGTGCTGTTCTGGGACGGAGAGTTTTGTTTTGTGTGACTGTGGGAAAGGCTGTCTTCGTCTTCAGGTCAGGGCAGACCTGTGTCTCTTGCCACCTTGCTTACAGGAGTCAAGGGAAGTGATTTTCCTCTCAGGCCCTGGAGAGCTGGGGGTTCCTGGAATTGGGGGAGGGCAGCATGACTGAGGCTCTCCCTTGTCCAGGACGGGCTAGCCAGGCCTCCCTCTGGTTGGAGGAGGGGGGAGTAGCCTTTAGAACTTTGAGCCTGGCAACACCTGAAGCTGGTCTGGGGGTATCCATCATGCTCTGCTGTGCTCTTTCTCTCTTCTTTCCCCTTCCTCCCTTCCTTCCTTCCTTCCTTCCTTCCTTCCTTCCTTCCTTCCTTCCTTTCTTAGATTAAACCCTGGGGTGCCATATCACTGAGCCACATCCCCAGCCCTTTTTATTTTTTATTTTGAGACAGGGTCGTGTCAAGTTGCCCAAGTTGGCCTTGAACTTGCAATCCTCCTGCTTAAGCCTTCTCAGGCACTGGGATTACAAGTCCACACCACCAGTCCCTCCTCATTCTCTTAGTAACGTCTAGTCTTTCTTGCACTTTGGGATGTTAGAGAAACAACCCTGACTGTGTGTCAGATAAGGAAGTCTGGGGACCATTAGGGACTGGGAAATCTTGTTAGGAGATGGTGAGATGTCATCTGAGAAAAGCAGAGTGGGTGCTTTAATCATGAGGTGAAATGAGAGGATAGCAACAGTCGGGATTTGAGGGGTGGGTAAACAACCTGCACATCAGAAACAGTGAGGGAGGTGGACTGGAGAAAAGCTGGCCATCCTATAGCCACATAGGTTGAAGGCCACGTGATATCTGAGCACTACAAAGACCTGACCCCTGGGGAATAGTGTCTGACAGGGCATCTGAGTTATAGATATGATTTTTCATCCTTGGAATACTATCCTCACAGGGTAGGTACTGTCATGGGCTTGTTTTACAGATGAGGAAATTAAAGCTCAGAGAAGGTAAGTAACTTGCCTTCAGTAGCACAGCTAGTAAGAATTGGAATTCTAACTGAGTCTGTCTGACCCAAAAGGTCTGCGGTCCCTCAGGGAACAGTCCTTGCCTCAGCTCTGCGGTAACTGCAGTCATTGAATCCTACCTAAAGCTTCCCAAGGAGAATAATTTCGAGTAAAGTCGGCCCCAAGAGAAGCCCCTTCCTGAATATTCTCCCCACAACTAGGGGCCTGTCTTGCCTTACCACCTTCTTCTTTTTTAATTCCTCAAGGAGACCGCCACGTTTTTGGTTATTTCGAGGCAGTATGCAGATGCGTTGGGCGTGAACTTCCGCGGAGCACACAGTGGTTGACTTCAAAGGTCTTGCAGGGGCTCTGCTGGAGTTGCGCGCATCCCGCCGCTGGGCCAAGCCCTTTCCTGCAAGTCCGCCAAACTGCCAGTAGATGGCGCGCTGACTCCGCTCCCGGCCCGGTGGTCAACAAGGCGGCTCTCTGCAGGGTCCACCTGCCTGTTGCTGTCTCTTTCAGAGCAAGCGACATTTTTGCACTGCTCCACTCCTTCAAGGAGTAACTGTTGGACTGGATAGCCTTGTGTTTGTGCTCTAATAGAACTGGGCCCCCTAGGATGTTCAGGAGTTGGCACCGCTGAGCACTGAAATGATGCTCTAGAAATGAATGAGAGTAGATGAGGGCATTCTGGGGGCTGCGTGGAGCAGAAATCCTTGGCCCTGGCTGTTCATGTCACAGCAGCAAGCAGCCATGGCAGCTGTGGAGATCGTTTCCTGGGGACTTGCTCTTCCATTTCCACCTCTCTGCTCTGTGGAGTTGAATGACAGAGGTCTGGCACCGTCTCTGGAGTTGCTGTCTCCCTGGGTCTGAGGGTGTCCATCACAGCCAGGCCTTGGGGCTGCACCCAGTCTCTACATCCTGAAGCCTCCAGAGGGAAGCAGGGCTGGGAGGCAAGAGTGGAGCTTTGGTGACAGAAGGAGGGAAGCAGTGTACTGTGTTCAGTACCTGTCAAGGGGCCAGCACTGTACTTACTGGGCACTGTATTCTATACCATATCCCACCAATCCTTCCAGAAGACATTCTCCTCTCTGTTGAGCAGATGGAAGAAAAATATCAGGCATCAGAGAAGAGCAGATTAAGAACAGCTGTGCTATTGGTGAATGGCCTGGGGTGCCTGGGGGAAGCTAGGGACAGACCCCCCTGTGCCAGTGTGGAGAGGGGGCCTGTTTGTGGGCCATTTGGGAATGCATGAGTACAGAGAAGTCTTCCATTGAAGCTAGCCAAGATGACCCTCCCTGAGTCAGGTCACTCCTGACAGCCTCCACAGGCCATGATCTAGGGACTCAGGTCTCTGGTTTCTCACCTGGGTGCCTGGCTGCCAATGCTCATGGCCACAAGGATCACAGGGCTCAGAGACAGAGGAGGGTAGGGTGAGGTGAGGAAGAGGGTCTTAGACCGGTACCTCCTTCCATCCTCACACAGGGCCCATCATCTGGCCCACCTCAAAAGTCTGTGATTTCCTTGGCCTGGCCCTGGTTTCTGGTTGAAGAACTGTGTACAGCCTGAGATTGGGCCAGTGAAGACTGCGACCCACCCCATCTCTAAACCCCACTCCTAAGTGACTTCGCAAAACACCAGCCCTTGAATACTCCTCCAGCCGTGCCTGATCCCCATTCTTTTCTTTCTTTCTTTTTTTTTTCTTCATCCTTCAAATAGTTCATTATTTTGCACGGAGATTTCGCTTTTCTTTGACTTTTTTTTTTTTTTTTCATATATAACCTCATAAAGGGCTCCCGTTATTTCAGAATATATTCTGGGCCCTATTCTGTGCTCAATTACACACCATCTATAGTTGATTTTCATGAAATTTAAATAACAAAGAGGGGCGCTTATGTCATTTCTTCCTTATAAAAATACACCCTTGAAATCCACTCTCATTGGAAAGCTGCAGCGTGTCCGCAGTTTAACAGCTTGTGTGTGTACGTGTATGTGCTGCCTCATTAGAAGTGCATGCAAAGTGAGGTGTGTCCTGGTAACAAGAGCTAAATTTGCACTCGCTGTTCCCAAGTGGAAACAGACTGCCCAGAATGCCAAACTGTGTCCGTTCGAACTGGGCAGCATCTGCCTGTCTCTGCAACAGTGTCAAACCAGGGTGACCTGACAGGGAGGTCAGAGATCTACCCTGTAGACTGTGCATCCAATAAGAGTTTGTTCTGGGACCCAGGGAGGAAGGCTGCAAGCAGACCAGGCAAGACATGAAACACCCAAACTGGATTCATCCCTGGTGAGCCTCTGATGGTGATCAGCATCTCAGGTAGAGGGAGAGTCTGAATCCTCAAAAACGTGTCCAAAGTCCTGGAAACCAAAGTGGTGGCAAAGAACAAGAGACCTTGATGGGACCCTGTGATGGGGGCCACTCTTTGAACTATGGGGTGATAATATTTGATAATATCTAACTTCAAATTCCCCCATTCTAAGCTAAACAAGGTGGTGCACGCCTGTAATCCCTTGAGAGGCCGAGGCAGGAGGATTACAAGTTTGAGGCCAGTCTTGGCAACTTAGTGAGGCTCTTAAGACTTGGTGGGACCCTGTCTCAAAATAAAAAATTAAAAGGGCTGGGGATGTGGCTCGGTGATAAAGTGCTCCTGGATTCAAACCTCAGTACTAAAATAAATAAATAAATAAATCCCCCTTTCTGTGTCCAGCAGAGGGAAGCAGAGAGAGTGTGTCCTGGAGGCTGCTGATGGCAAAGGTGTCTGGACTTTCTGTGTGTGAGGGGTGGATTCTACCCCAGCAACAGTCTTCAGAGTTCCTGCAGTCCAGTACCCACTGCCTCCAGGACCGGCTCTTCACAGCAAGACTGAGGTGGTTGACCACCACCCAGGGCTACGCAGGCCAGCCCCTCAGCTCCATTCATGTCGTAGGAAGAGTTGTCTTGTTGTGCCCGGTAACTTCCTGCCTCTAGGTCTCCACCAAAGAAGTCCAGGTAGTGGACATGCCCACATCACAGGAGAGACTTAGTTGGCACGCTGTGGCCTAGAGATGACCCAGGCTGCTTTGGTGTTCCATTCACCTCCATTCACAGGGCTCCTTGAACCTCCTTGGGCCCAGCCAGAAATCCTACCAGTGTGGGCTGGAGTCTGACTCTCCTAGGGTCCTTGAATGCATCATGGAGGAGGTGGGGCTTGGGCTCCTGAGAAAACAGGCAGGGATGTCTGAATGGAGAAACAGGGTAGGCAAGAGCTAGGAAGGATGGGGGAAGGATGGCTCAAGTTTAAAAGAAGGGGAGAGTGTTTGCAGTAGCTAAATTTGGAAAGGGTGGTTAGGGAAGCTGTCCAGAAATGTAAATCAGGATGGAAAGAAGTGGTGGGGTGTGATTAGAAAAACTGTGGAAGTACCTTCTCCCAGGGGCATAGATACAGCAATATTCTATGTGTTGTAGAAAATGAATGTAGAGTCACACATAATGAATGGAGGAAGGTTAGGAAGGTTGTAATGGAGTTGGATTGGAACTGGATGGTTGTCGATAGATACAGAAATGGACACCCATATGTACACACACACACACACACACACAGAGAGAGAGAGAGAGAGAGAGAGAGAGAGAGAGAGAGAGATTTTATATCTCTGTACAATTTGATGATCTAGAAACAACAAAAGCCACAGCTGCAATGAGCATACTTATCCAGATCTTGGTTTCTATATACCATTGTCTACTAAAAAGAACCAGGGTTCCTTAGAGAATAGCCAAATGACTGATTTAAAATACAAGATGGATCTGGAGCATCTCATAATATCCCAAAGTAAGGAAGGGCTCAAAGAAGGATAGAGATATGTTAAAAGGAAATGAAAGCTCTCACAAACTATATCTAGAATAATTTGAACATCAAAATAAATAATGGTTGTAAAGGATTATAAACTGGTTAAAATAAGAATCTATAAGTCCACACAGGCATAAATGAATGAGTGAGTAATAAACAAATAAATTGGTAAGTAGAGGGGAAATCTCTTCTTTACAGTTAAATGCCAGCAATAAATGCAGGAATGATGGGATTATAAAACAGCCACTTGGCAAACATTAAGTTAATAATATTAAATTATTTGCAAACGTCAATTTTATTGATCAGCTCAAAATCATCAATGAATGCTAGAATAAACGGGAAAAGTTTGATGAGAACAGGATATTTACAGTCTAAAATTATCTTCCCACTTACTAGTTACAAGGAAAAACAGGAACTTCATAGTGGAGAGTCCCGACAGATTCTGCCTTAGCCAAGGGACAAAATGAACATCTCAGACAATTTGACATCAAATACCTCCTGGTATAACACTCCTCTCTTCTGTGGTACTCCCACTAAGCACTTAACTTGAATGCATTTATGAGGAAACTGCAGAAAAGTCACCTTGAGGGACATTGTTTGGAATAACTGGCCTTTATGCTTCCAGACATCAAGATCATGAAAAACAAAGAAAGACTAAAAAACTAATCCAGGTGATGGAAGATTAAGGAGACATGACAGACAGGCGCAGTGTGGCACACACCTGTAAGCCCAGTGGTTCAGGGAAACTGAGGCAGGAGGATCACAAGCTCAAAGCCAGCCTCAGCAACTTAGCAAGGCCCTAAGCAACTTAGTGAGACCCTGTCTCTAAATAAAAAATAAAAGGGCTGAGGATGTGGCTCACTGGTTGAGTGCCCCTAGGTTCAATTCCTGGTACCAAGAAGAAAAAAAAGTAAAGAGACATTATGGAAAATTATTTCAGGGTGGTGTAGGAGATAGAGACATGACATCCTAAAGCAATGCATAATTCTGAATTTGACCCCAGCCTGGGGGAATTAGCTACACAGGACACAATTGGGTCCATTGGAGAAATTTGAATGAACCAGGCTTTGCACATTAGCATCGAATTTCCTGATTTTGATAATGATACCGAGGTTACGTTTAAGAATGCTCTTTTTCTCAGGAAATACACACTGAAGATTTTAGGGCTGAAGGGTTGGGTTGTCTGCAACTTACTCTCAAATGGTTCCATTTTTTTCTTTTAAAGAATAATAAAGTGTGGAAAAATATCAATAATTGTTGAATTTGACTATTCAGGAGTTTTGTTTTTTGGTTTTTTTTTTTTTGGGGGGGGGGGTTCTTTGGTACCAGGGATTGAACTCAGGGGCACTCGACCACTGAGCCACATCCCCAACCTTATTTTGTATTCAATTTATAGACAGGGTCTCACTGAGTTACTTAGCTCTTTGCCATTGCTGAGACTGGCTTTGAACTTTCAATCCTCCTGCCTCAGCCTCCTAAACTGCTGGGATTATAGGCGTGAGCCACCACGCCCGGTCAGGAATTCTTTTTACTACTCTTGAAACATTTTTGAAATTATAAATAAATTATAAACAAATCTGAAATTATATTAAATTTGGAAGTTACAAAAAAAGGGGAAAAAATCCACATAACAGGGTGGGCTCCTCAACTGTTCAATGTAGACCAGATTGAACCTGAAGCAGGGTGGGGGGACTGAAAAAGGCTGAACTTCTCCCTGATCTGACCTCAGCAAATGATCCATAGTCTTACAAAGGAATGGCATGAGGTGCTGAGAGGGAAAGAGCCTACAGCTCTGGAGAGCTAGTCTCATCAGTGGATCCCACTGGATTTTGACATCTGATAAGGGTCAGGTCAGTGGTGCCATTTCTAAGTGAGAACCTAGCCTGGTTGGGGAGCAGGTAGAGGTCCAGGTGATTCAGGAGATAGCGTGGCTATTGGAAGAGAACATAGGATTAGGCCTAGGGTGAAGGCCTAGAGTGGCTTGTCAACCTCTTCCAAGAGGATGGGAGACAGAACTGTCTGGGGGCTTTCATGCCCTTCATTGGAGAAAGTGGCTCAGACTTGGGGAACATTTCTGAGAGGAAAGCAAGCCGCTGCCCTCCCTCAGGCTCTATTCCTGCATTGTTAGGGTGCATGTGACTTCCTTTTCTAAATCTTGAGAACTATGGCCTGACACAAGATTTTTGTCCCATTTTTCAGGGCAAGAAAGGTATGATTAAATGCAGTGATTTCTGGACTATGCAGGGCTCATGGAAATGACACAGTGTATACTGTGCTTGATTGTGCATGATTGCCAACTTTTTTTTTTTTTTTTTTGTGCCAGGGATTGAACCCAGGGGTACTTTACCACTGAGTCACATCCCTTCCTATTTTTTTAAAATTTTGAGACAGGGTCTCTCTAAGTGGCTTAGGGCCTTGCTAAATTGCTGAGACTAGTTTTTAAACTTGTGATCCTCTTGCCTCAGCTTCCTGAGCTGCTGGGTTTATAGGTGTGCACCCTTGCGCCAGGTGGCTGCCAACTTTTTAAACAAATTCTCTGCCAGCCCAGATTCTAAGCACAGATAATTCATTTCAATTCTGTCTCCCTTGATTAACCAAATGGCATCAGGTGCTGAGTCATTAAGAAATCCCTAAATCTAGCTAGGCGCAGTGGCACACGCCTGTAATCTGAGTGGCTCCAGAGTCTGAGGCAGGAGGATTGTGACTTCAAAGCCAGCCTCAACAAAAGTGAGGCCCTAAGCAACTCAGTGAGACTCTGTCTCTAAATAAAATACAAAATAGGGCTGGGGATGTGGCTTAGTGGTTAAATGCCCCTGGATTCAATCCTTGGTGATCCCCCACCTGCCCCCCCCCAATAAAAAGAAAGAAAAGAAAAAGAAATCCCTGAATCTAAACGCATTTGGTTAATAATAATAATAATAATAATAATAATAATAATAAAAATCAAGTCTGGGTGGCCACTACTTTGTCTAAATACATATAAAAATAATTATGAAACAATAACAACAACAACAATACAGCTACATTGACAACGCACCTTTAAACCCACTGGGGAAAGAAAGGCTGGAGAGATCAGGCCTCTATGGAAAGAGGCCTGAGCTGAATGGAAGGCAAATCCCAAACCCACCTCCATAACTGGCCAGGCTTGTGGACAGCCCCTACCATGCCAAACCAAAGCAAACCAGGACACGTAGGACTTGAGTCAAAAATGAATGTGAGCATCATTTTTCTAGAGCCATTAGAAACTGTCATCCACATGGTCTTTAAATGACATCTGCTTGGGACTGAATTGATATATCATTCATCTGGAGTTTCTAAACTTGGAGTAATAAATAAGTAAATAAATAAAGTTTAGAATTATAACACGATCTAGCAATTCTACTTCCGAGTATATATATTCTCAAAAGAACTGAGAGCAGCGACTAGAAGAGATGTTTGTGTGCCTAAGTTCATAATAGCTTTAATCACAATAGTCGATCAGTAAGAAGCAACCCACCATTTTGGATACAAAATGGTGTATGGTTCTATGGAATATTATTCACTCTTAAAAAGGAAGGAAATTTTAGCACACATCACAACATGGATGAACCTCGAAGACAACATGCCAAGTGGAATAAATCAGTCACAAAAGGGCAAATCCTACACCATGATTCTACTTAAATGAAGCCAATGTAGCTGTATTGTTGTTGTTGTTATTGTTTCATAATTATTTTCATATGTATTTAGACAAAGTAGTGGCCACCCAGACTTGATTTTTTTATTATTATTATTAACCAAATTTTATTATTATTATTAACCAAACTCATAGAAACAAAAGGTAGAAAGGTAGCACCAGGGGCTGGATGCACTGAGGAATGGTGTTTAATGGTCACAGAATTTCTCTTTGGGGAGATGAAGGAGTTGCGATATGGATGGTAGTGACGGCTGTATAACAATGTGAAAGAACTTAAAGCCACTGCATTGTGCACTTAAAAATGGTTAAAATGGTGAATTTTGTGTTGTATATATCTTACCACAATTAAACACACCAGAACAAACAATAGGAACGTGGCCCATTGGTCCTTAGTCTGCGGAGATTTTCCCTAAAGAGGGGACTGAGCTGCTGAAATCAAGTCCCTTCAGGGACCCCTGTGACTTAGACTCAGGAGCTTTGGGGCCTTCTGATGGCTCTGACAGGGCACATTTGGCAGAAACCCAAGAAGGGGTAGCCATAACATGGGCTTTCTTTCATCTCCTTGGGCAGAGTCCCCAAAATCAGATGGTTGGGGACCCCAGCCCGGAGGGGAGCAAAGCCATGAGGGTAATTTAAAGGTCCCTGGTCCCCAGGGGCAACCCAGACCATTGTACCAGGTTTCTCTCCCTTTACTGCCAGGGACCACCAGTCATAAATATGCATGAATGCAGTAGACCCAAATCCTTTCCCGCCTCTCCCTGAGAGTCAGAACCAGAAGGACATTTGGAGACAGGTCCTCCGAAAAGTGAGCCGGGCAGAACTCACACTTCCAACTGCGCAAGGCAACTGCCTGGAAATCAAGGAGGCCATCATAATTATCAGGCACAAGAGGGGTCTTATCACATAACAGCTTTCTCTCCCCTCAGGGGGCAGGGGGTGGGGCCCACCCTCACTCACAGGGACTTGCATCTTCCTTCATTATTTTCCAAACAAGTCAGCAGAAAATTGAGGTTTTCAGGCAATTTGCAGATTAAAAACCACTGGAGATGGGAGTCCACGTAACCTCACCAAGAGGAAAAAAAAAAAAAAAAGAAAGATGCTCCCCTCTTTCCTTCTCCTTCTTAAGCACCCACAGTTGATACACTGAGAAGGAAAGCGAAAAGCAGAAATGTAAGTAACTTTTCCCGTCTAGCATAGCAACTCTACTTGCAGCCCCACCGCCCAGCAACTCCTGGATTAATCTTTCTTTCTTTCTTTTCTTTTCTTTTTTCCTTTTTCTGCTCAATGGATTGTGGTCAAGGCCATTGTAACGTGAGCAGTGCCTCGGAGGGGATTGGCCGAGGGGGCTGCGAGGGGCCCCTTTCACAGAGGGCTAATTGCGTTTCAGACCACCAGTATTCGGGAGCTACAGATGTCTTCCTTCATTTGCCTAGGCAGTACAATTGGACCCATCTGTTGCATTTATTCTGCGGGCTCCCCTGCCCGCCCCCACCCCCTCACCCCCATCCCCTCCCTTCCCTTGTCTTCCGAGCCTAAATTGAAAACTCATCAAAATGTAATCCAAGAGCAGTTTGGCTGCCGAGTTGCCGAGAAGGGGCTCGGTGGGAATAAAGGCCCCCCGCTACTTTTACACCCGGGCCAGAGCCCGGGGAGCCGGGTCACAGGCAGCCTTAGGGGGGAAAGTGAGAAGTTAGCCGGCAGATGGGCTGCTCCACGCGGCCCTATAACCTGATGCCTCCGTAGAGGAGCCCTAGCAACCGCCTGGCCCAAGCCAAGGAGGACGCTGCTGCCCCGGAGGTGGCGACCCCACCTCCAAGGCCTCGCCCCTGGCCCAGGATTTCAAACAGGGATGGGGCCAGGGCTCATCACTCTCTGACCCCATGTGCCCTCTCCAGCTCAAAGGGTTTTCCAAGGCAGAGAGGCTGGGATGGCCGGGCCTGCAAGGGCTGGGGACTGTGGTACAGGGGCACGCAGCCTTCCTGGCCACCCCACCCTGCACTGCCCAGGTCTTTCTGTCACACACGCAGGCCCTTTCCTGCACCCACCTCTCCCCTCCAGCAGGCAGTGAGCCTGGAAGGTATAGGGATATGGCTGCCTGGGCCCTTGGCATTGCCCCAGGTTCTGAGCCTGGTTGGGGGATCTGTGCTTGCCTTCAGCACAGGCCCAACTGTGGTCTCTTTTTGAGTTCCCTTTTTAACACCTGGCCCATCCTGGGCCAGGAAGGGGCCTGTCACTGTGCACCTTTCCACCTGTCTGCTGATGGCTTCCAGGGGAGAGCAGGCTTCTGGTCTCCAGTGGTCACCATGGTTTAGAATGGTTAGGCTTGGAGGAATGAATAGCTCTGTCAGTTCTGATTGCTGGACACATCCATGAATTGGGTACCTACAGAGGACATTGGCACCTCCATGTTGCTAAAGAGTTATGGGTGTACGGTTTCTCAAACTTTAAATTTTTGTTTGGCTAAAATCCACAGACAAAAAGAAAAAGTATATAGCCACCCAACAGTTGGGCAGGATAGACACATGCATAACTGAAGCAGAAGATTCCCAAAATAGTATTTCCTCTCACTCTATGTGATACCCTCTGATATTTTCTATTCTCATATTCCATTCCATTGTTTAAAACGTCCATCTTAATACATTACTTTTACAACGTGCCAAACAGTCGTTCTCAACACTCTCAGGTCCCAGAACCAGCCTCAGAATGTGTGAAAGGCCAGAGTCCTGAGGCCATCTCAGAGAGCTGGGATCAGTGGTTCTGGGGTGAGGCCTGGGGACAGTCCTCCCAGCCCCTTTAAAGGATCCTATAGCACCTTAGAAATGCTGCTGCTTTCAATGTCCTCAGTGGGTGCAAGGTCACAGTGTGAACTGCAAACAATAGGTGGACCAAGGTGGTCAGCTCAAGGTGGGGCCTTCCAAGGTCACCTCTTCTTCTCCACTTCCCCACCAAGTCTTAATTAAACCCTCACTCAGTGGGAGTGAGGAGCCTGGTCTGGCTTGGCTGGCTTTTAATTGAAGTGTTAATTTGCTGCGGCAGAGAGAGAGGGCCCTGCAGTTCTGGAGCCTTCATTTGCTGCCATCCTAAGCTGATTAGCCTTCCAGGGGAGGGGGGACAGCCATGGGCAAGGGAGCTAGCTGGGCCAGAATCAGGCCTTGGAGCTGCCTTTGCGGAAGGAGGGCGGGCCAGGGCCAAAGGCTTTTCTGCACCTGCCTCATCCTGCTCACCAGCCGCCAGGCAAACACCTGCCCCAATGGGCCTCCAAGGCATCGACCTGGTTCCTGTGTCCCCCTCCCCTCCATCTTGATGAGAAAGAGCCACCTTTATCCTGTGACACTTGGGTTCACACACCATTGTCCACGGGATGAACAATCAGCTCCTTAGCTTGATGCTTATGGCCCCCCAGGAGCAGCTACTAGTGCCCCCCTTTCCTGCCCTCCCTCCATCCTGGCCAAGTTGCTCCCTATCCCCAGTGATGCTGTGCAGCTCCCCTTCCAGTCCCAGTAACACCCTTGCGGGATCATGCACCTCCTTCAGGAAGCCTTCCCATCTAGCCAGGATTTACCATATTGCAGAACTAGATGGGAGGAGGGGAAAAGGAACCCCAAGGATGCACTTGTCCAGGCACCGAGGCAAAGCTGCATAACCAGGTCTTGGGAAGGACAGGAATGGGCAGCACAGGAATGAGCCTGCCCTTCTGACTCCCAGCCCTTCTCCTGTCAACCACTCTGCTGCTTCTTGCTGGTGTGAGTCTGGCTTAGAGTTCATGAGCTCTGAAAATAAGAAGTCTGGGCTCACATTTTGCCCTGGTCACTCACCAGCTAAGTGATTCTGAATAAGTGACTTCATCTTTCTGGCCTTAGTCTTCTTGTTTGCAAAATAGCCCCTACTCTGTCTGCCCCTGAATTGAGGCATGTGTGTGCCACACTACACAGGAGGGAACTGTGGAGTTCACAGGGCCAGCTTTGGCCAGAAAGGCCAAGGCCCCATCCATATTCTGCCCTCCCTCTCTTCCTCCCTGCTCTCCCTATGGCCATGAGCTCTGGTCCAAGTCCTCATCTCTCTCTCTCTCTCTCTCTCTCTCTCTCTCTTTTTTTTTTTTTTTTTTTGGTGCCAGGGATTGAACTCAGGGGCACTCAATCACTAAGCCACACCCCCAGCCCTATTTTGTATTTTATTTAGAAACAGGGTTTCACTGAGTTGCTTACCGCCTCGCCATTACTAAGGTTGGCTTTGAACTCACCATCCTCCTGCCTCAGCCTCCCGAGCCACTAAGATTACAGGCATGTGCCACCATGCCTAGCCAGGTCCTCATCTCTTGGGGCTCACTATTTTGTGAGTGACTTTTGCTCCTTCTGAGAAGCCACTGTCACATCTGCCTGTGTTATGGGATGGCACATAAACTGCATCCAGGAACCACTCCTGTGTGCCATAGGCCTTAGAGTCCCCTTTCCTATTGAAGCTCCAGATAAGTCTTTGATTTCCAAATTATGGTTCAGTTCTCTCTTTCTCTCTCTCTCCCTCCCTCCCTCCCTCCCCCCATCCCCCTCGACCCCCACACCATTTCTTGTTTTTTTTTTTTTTTTCTATATATATATTCTGGCTTTGTTCTCATAGAAAGGCAAGGTGGCCATTGTCTATTAACATCCCTTGAGATAAACAACTCCAGCAAATAGAAAGTGCAAATTTCTCCTAACTGCGCTGAAAGTCTTGCAATGGAGTCTACTTGTCTGACTGGGGTCATTTATACGTTCAGTTTTGCACAGCTGACGGTATACTCATAGGATTTTTTTTTTTTTTTTTTTTTAGAAATGAGATGGTGGGCCAAAGGGAGTATGTTTTTTAGCATATCCAATGTTGTCCACCAACATTTGTACATCATATGACCCAGGAGACTCAGGGATGCTTCACCTGACATGTTTATTAAAGTTTGTTGTCATCTTTTCCTTCATAGAAAGCAGCTGACATAGCAGCTTACTTGCAGGTGACATTTCTGGTCAGCATTGAAGATGAAATGGGCTCACCTGACCACTGGCATTTGGAGCCAGCAGAGTCTAGCAAATGTGCAGCTGAAGAGGTGCACATGGGCTTTTCTCTTAAGATGCTTCACGATAGTGATAATAACGGCCAAGTGTTGTCAAAGACGTACTATACAGCATGCCTCAGTGCTTGCCATTAATATCTGCATTCTCCATGGAGGCACAGGGAAATAAACCGATGTGTGCAAGGTCACCGGCTGGGGAGCAAGGAGGAAGCCATTCCCAGGTCTGGGGGTGGAATTGTCCTGATATTTAGAACAGAAACACCAACCACAGTAGCTGTGTTGCCTCTTCCTGTTTCTGACTTCTGACCTGATGTAAGCATTAACAATCTCCTACCTGGGGTAGAAACCTCTTGGCTTCATGGAAGGGTGGGAGGTGAGAGAAGCTTCTAGGCAGAAGAGAGAAAGTTCTCAAAGTGCTCAAGATGCACATCCTCCTGGTTCAGCTGTCCAGGCCCGCTTTGCTCAACACCAACTGACTGTCACTCCCCTGTGCTCCAACCACAGCCGACTTCTCATGCCCACTCCCAGTGATATCCAAAACAATATTCTTTCCTTAGAAAAGAGAGCACAGAAATTTAAGTGCTAGTGTAGATTGGGAGTTCAATCTCAGAAAAGCAGGAGTAAGGGAAAAAGAGGAGTGAGAGAGGAAAAGAGAAAAAATATAAGGAGCATATTAGGAGGGGCCCTGTGTGGTTACCAGCACCACCCACTCCTGTAGTCCCTCCTCAGAGCCTCTGCCTGAAGCTACTGTGTCTCTAAACAGGCCTGAGGAGGCAGGAAAAAGAGCTTATATGCTGGCTTTCTTTCCCTGGCCCCAGGACGTCAATTCCTCTCTCCTCTGGGCTGCACCGCCTGGGCCTTCAAATGTCACCAGTAAAGGCAAATCTCAAGACACTAGCAGTAGCGTCTGCAGCCGAGCTGCAGCACACTTGGGAAACTCATCAGCACATAAGCCGTGCTCCCTATCTGACCACCTATGGTCCACTGGCTGCCAGGCATGGTGGAATGAGCTGGTTGGTGTGCACATGTAGTAAGCCCCTGGGGAAGTGACACTGTCTGGTCATGCCATAAGTGACAAGAGGGACCATACCAGTCACTGATTGAAGCAACACCTGACCGAATGCAAAATGAATGTGCTGATGTCTAGGAACTCTTTCTCTGTGCTGTGGCCCTTAGAGTCCCCTTCCCCAGATAAGTCTTTCATTTCTAAATCTGCTTTTCTAAATCATTATTCCTCCAATCACTATTGAGTGCCTACCCTGCAGCCTGGAGGCTCTGGAAATACAGTGTTGACTTAGTTCTCATCCCTGTCCTCAGGCAATTCAATATCCCCTAGGCAGGCAGACATGCAGAGTAACTGTATCACAACTTGATGGTCACACTGATAGAGTGTGACTAGGGTAAAGAGAGCACCATGGGAGGACATGACTGGGAGTGATACAAAACCCAAAACAAAAACTTCTTATATGAGGTAAAAGTTGATTTTCTCTCCAGATTTTCTGTCCACAGAAGACATGTTACCTCTGCTTCAAGAAACTCTTGGGAACTAGGTTCTTTCCATTCCAATCCTGTGGCCTTTGTCCCCATCATCCAAGCTGGTGGTTCTGTTCCAGGTGGCAGGATGAAGAAAGAGGTGAGGAGAGGCAAAGGGCACACTCCAGTTCTCTAAGAAAGACTCGGAGGACAACACATGTAGCTACTTGTGCTTATGCTCCACTGTCTGGAACTGAGCCACCTGACCACACTGAGCCCCAGTGGAGACTGGGAAATGTAGTTTTTCTCTTAACCATTGCCCAACTAAAAGATTCTATCACCATGAGAGAAGAAAAGATGAGTGGCCTCTGCCACAGACACACAACACAAGGGGTGACAGTGGTGGGAATTAGGGGAAATTTCTTGGAAGAGTTGTCTTAAAAAGATGAATATTCACAGAATATTCATGAATATTCACAGAAGCTGAATATTCACAGAGGAGGGGAAAGAATTTTCCAGGCAGAGGGACTGGGGAAGAGGAGCACTTGGTTGCAATACACAGAATGTCTATATATGTGTGTATATGTGTAGATGTGTGTGTGTGTGTATTACCCCTTGTTGGGGTGCTGTCAAGGGCTGACACTGGGAGAATGGGCAAGTCACAAGTCATGTGCCTTGGGAATTTCACAAAGGAATTTTGGCTTTACCTCCAAATGCAGTGGGAAGCCACTGACATATTAGGAAGTCAAATCTGCAAGCAGTAGTGAGAAAAGGAAGGGAGAGAAGAGGAGGAGACCTCTCAGGTGGCTAGGCTGGTGACTGGTGGGTGGAGAAGAAAGAGGCTGGAGTTGGGGGAAGGATGGAGTTACTATTGAATGGGAGGAAATCGGTTGGTATGGAGACAGCAATTGTGGTGGAGGAGTGTCTGAGAGAGTGAGGATGGAAAAGTTGGACCCAGAGAAGCCTGGAGCCTGGATTTGGGGTGATGTGCACGTGGGAGCCAGGATTGAGTACTTAGGCAAGAGTGTGCACGCCTTTGAGTGTAGGTGTGAGGTTTCAGAGGTGGAGCAGTAATGGATGATGGAGGACAGTTCAAGTGGCAAGAGGTGAAGGTCACTGGAGTCATTTGGGGCCCAGAGTTGTGATCAGCTCTTTAGGGTAAAGCTGGTTGTCCTACCAGATACTGAGATCTTGAGAAGTAAAGCCTGGTAGCCAGGAAAGCTGTGGCACACCACAACCTAAATCATCTGCTGCTGTGACCGTGACTGCTATCATTATTATGGTCATCATCTTTGGTCAGCTGTGGTGGGAGACTGTGTGTGTGGCATCTGGAGACTTGGAGAGATGTTGCTTCACCTGTTCACTCCTGGATGAGGAAACATGGCCCCAAGCAGATGGAGGACAGGCCTCTCTGGTCACAGTCAAGAACCGTGGGTCAGGTGCCAGCGCCTGAGGGTCCAGTGGGGTATGGGTCGCTAGGAAACCAGGCAGGCCTCTGCCTGTCGGAAAGCTCCCTGCATGGTGGCCAGGCCCTGGGGCTGCTCTGCCGGTGCCCCCAGGATAATAAGGACTTCAGAAAGGACAGCCCGGACTCAGGGCTGAAAGAGGCTTTAGTTCCTTGTTTGGCGGCTTAAAAAAGGCAAACAGAAGCTTTTCTCCTTTGGGGATCAATGTGAATCCCAGAAAATCCCATTATTTCCCTTTGAGATCAGTGGCCTGCTCTTGAGGGCTTTCTCTTCCCCAAGGCAACAGCCCTCTCCTTGCTCTGTTTGAGCATCCTGCCCCTGCGTGGCCCCATAAGTGAGGGGGTGGGGATGGGCACAGGTGAGCCCCAGCTGACAGCTGTTTCCTTTCATTCATTCTCAGGAAGTATGGCTCCTCACCCCTCAACCATCCTGACCCCACCCTCGAACAGCAGGCAGTTAGTTGTGTGTGTGGCTGTGGAGGGGGTAAAAAAAACAGTAGAAAAAATGGTTTTCAATGTTCTCCTCTTCTGAGAAGACATCCTGGACCCCAGAAGATGGGGTCCTCTTCTCTAGATTTCTGCCTTCATTTGGGATTTGCACTCTGAGTGTCACTCGCCACCAGGATTCTCAGCAGGTGGGATAAACATCAGGAAGGAATGATCATGATGGTGACTAACAGATGACATTAACCAAGGCTTTACTATGGAATCTGGCACTGGGCCAATCTTTCTAAATTATCTAGCTACTCAGTGAGGAAGGTGTGATTATTATTTCCATTTTCCAGATGAGGAGGCTAAGGCATGGAGAGGCCAAGTCACTGACCCAAGGGCACCCATGGCAGGTGCTACAGAGGGGAGTGAGGAATCTGCCCTGCACTCAGGTTTTTCAGGAAGTTGCCTCTGTTGAGCCATTGTTCAGATGAAAACCCCAGTTTGGCTTTTCTGAAGAAGGAAATCTATAGATCATGCCCAAGTATTTATCCATACTGACCACCAACAGCCAGCTTTGCATTCAGTGAATACCCAGGGGCCTCATTTCCAAGGTCTCCACCCCAAACCTGCCTATCTGTGTACGATGAGCTCTGGGCCAGGAACAGAGGAAGAACAACCATATCTGAGACCACTCCTTGTTGTGGATTAGTTCCCATTCCAAGTGCCTTCCACAATGCCTGGCCTCCCTAGTCCTTGCCATTTCACAAATGAGCAAGGGAAGATATCTTGCCTAGTAATGTAGTGTCTAGACAAGGACCAGAACTGTCTACCTGGGGGCCCATGCTTTGAGCCACGAAACTCCCAGGCACCACTCAGTGACATCTCCTGTGAAGTGGGGACATGTTTTCTTGCTTGCCTATTTGCCTGATTCTCAGTGGTGCTTCTGAAAGGGGCAGGTTTCCTTGAAATGACTTAAATCTGTGAGAGATTGGTGACATCTTTCCCCATCATTTCTAATTCAGACAAATGTGGGTGTATTGAAGTCTAGAAGCCCAAGCCCTCTGTTTTGGGGAGCGTGTTTGTCCTGTAGACACTCACATGCATAGGCAGTAGGATACACAGTGGCCACAAGGAGGTCTTTTGGAGATGTGCTGTAGTGCAGAGACAAGGATCTTTCATTAGCATAAGAAGGATTCCATTGAAAAGGTGCTCCAGAGAGCACTTGAAAGCTGTTTGTTCTTTCAAGTACAGAAAAGTGCCCAATTCAACAGCCTGTGTGACTGGTCTTAAGCCACTCCTGCAGAGCCTGCTCCAGACAGGGCTGTGGAGCTTACGAAGCCCACTGTTTTTGCCCAGTCCTGGGAGCATTTTTCACATCCCAAACAAGGGCTTTGATTCATGGACACTGGACAGAGGGACCCACATGGGATCCTGAGCCTGGCCTAGTTCTGTACTCCTGTAGCAATTGTACTACGTGGGGTGGCCACCTTTCTCCTCCAGGGTTCCCCTCACTTGGGCAGGACTGATCAGCTTAAAGGGGCTCAATCTTTGCTGGGCCTCTTTCTTGGCCCCAGGAAACCTCTGGGCAGATTGATGACGGATTTGTACTCACTTAGCTTGGAGAAGGAGCTGGGGCCCAGAGGGGACTGATGGGCAGAGGTCAAAGGTTAAGAGGGGTTAAGCCTTCATCCCTGAAGGTCACTTGTCAGACCTAAGACAAGTATCTCACAGGTACTTTCCTGAAACCTAGAGCAGAGGTGCGCCTGCAGGGAATGGATGGTCCACACCCCAGCTTCTTATTATTAACATCTGGTTCTGGTTTGAGGGCAAGTAACTGCCTCTCAGGGCCTCCATTTCCCCGTCTTTTCAATAACAAGCTTGGATTTGATTGACAACCATCGGCACACAGTTCATGGTTTTGGTCAGTGAGAGCCCTTAAACACAGTTCTGCTCTTGGACAGTGAGAGGAAGTTAGAGTAGATAAAAGAAAGAGAAGTATGGTGGAGACCGCCCAGGATTCTCAGGGTGGTTGGAGCTGTCATCTTTTTGGAGGGGGATCTTGGTGATTGGGGCTGTTTTGTGATGGGGCAATGAGAGGGGTGAGCCCCAAGCTGAACCTTAGCCCTATCTTTTCCTCTTCCAGAGAGGCTGCAGTGTTGTATGCCTTTGATTCAGAGGGCCTGATTCATCAAGCCTGACAGAAACTGGGTGTCTGGTTTGTCCTGAAGACATACTGGAGTTCCCTCCAGTGGGAATGAGTGGGTTGTGCCTTTGACCAATCAGAATTATGGCACCCCAGTCTCTACCAGCTCTGCAGCCCACAAGTGCAGAGCTTACATAGAATGGACACATGAGCACTGTAGGTGGCATGCAAAGCCATGCCAAGGCTGTGCACTTGATAGGCATTATGGGAGCAAGATTTGGTGGAAAAGGAAATTGAAGGGAGATAAATTACTCAGGCTGTCCTTTCCCCTTCTGGAGGCTCTGCATTCCCATGCAAAGGAATGCTCAAACCCCCTCTCTAGGGTGCTTATGTCAAAGCCACTGGCTCCTTAGGACTGCCCTTTCCCATTTTGGTGGGTCAAAGGGGGCGGGGAGTAATTGCCTGAAAGAAAGAACACAAGATGTCAACACTGGGATGACCAAGGATCCAAAGGGACTTGAGAGCACAGTTTTGGAGTTCAGAGAAATGAGGATCAATTTTAGGCTCCACTGTTGGCTGTGAAACTTGGGTAGGTTACTTGACTTTCCTGTGTGCTATCCATCTGCACATTGTAATGAAGCATCAGTGAGGTAACCCCTTGGGAATACTCAGCAGTGTCTGCAAATGACAAGTGCTGGAACAATGACAAGTGCTATACAAATAGCAAGAAGTCAAAAAGATGGGACATGGCATTAGAATGATGTTCAAAGTTGTTAGAAAAGTTGCTGCTACATTCTTCTAGCACCAGGGGATGAGAGTCTGAAGTATAGCAATACCAGTTAATATTTCTGGAATGGTTACTCCAATGCAAATGCCAACTGTTTTTATTTTTTGTGGTATTTGATCCTATCAACAGTCAAGTGGAGAAGGGCTGCTGCCACCCCACTTTTACAAATGAGCCCACCCGGGCTTGGAGATGGGTCTGGGCTTAAGTCAAATCTTGGATTTAGAGCCTGAGGCTCACCTGGTCCTTGAACTTGGGCATAATGCTCCATAGGGGTCAGAAAACTATGACCCTCTTCTGAGAAGGAGAAAGAATTAAATGTGAAAATAGAAGATCTTAAAGGCAGAAGGAGCTGTGGCTCTGGTGGTCTGACAGCAAGCTGCATACCCAGCCAGGACACAGAGAAGACAGTAGGACTTGGCAAAGCCTAGTGTGTGAACCAGAGAAAGTGGATCTAATGGCTGATGGAGCAAACTCCCTGGGGGGCTTTGAGACCAAGTGGGTGGGGGAGGAACCCATGATGTTCCCTCTCATAGCAGTGATGGCTGTGGCAATCAGGGACAGATGGCAGTCTCCTGAGAGGCATATAGGAAGAGAGGAGAAACCTCTCCCTCATTGAAGAAAAGACTGGGAGCAAAGCTCACTGAAAGATAATTCCCTCCTGGGCATTTTATCACTGGCCCTGGCCCCAGGGCTCCCCTAGAATAGCCAGGACAGAGAAGGCCACTTCCAGGACAGAGAAGGCAAATGGGTCAGAGCTGCCCAGTGGTTGCATGCAAGGGCTGGGGGTGGCAGAGCTACCTTTTCCTAGAATGATCTTAGTCCTCCCCCTATCAATGTCCCAGCAGGAAATGAAGTTGAAGTCAGTGCCCCCTCAGGCTTCCTCAGGCCCAGGGACATCCAACTGGCCTTACCCACACCAGAGCTGGGAGTTTCTTTCCTATGTCTCCACTCAGTACCCACAGAGTTTTTCAGGAATCTCTTATTATCATTGTGGGAATACAGAAAGGGGAAGAATTTTTTCTTGCTATTATTCTTGATCATAAGAATATCTGAGGTCTCTGGGTGATGGATTGGGAGCTTTAAGGAAGTGAATTGGTGTGTGCATGTGAGTGTGTGTGTACACATTTGCTTGTGCATGTGGAAACGCTCTATTTGTCTTGAAGAGAGGTTGATAACAGGGAGACAATGGATGACACTTGGCTTGGGTAATGCTGAGCACTGGGTGGTCCTGAGCCTGTAGCTAAAAGCAAAACCAAACCAAACCCTCCAATTAGCTCTGTGGGTTACTGAAGTTATCACTAGTCAGTGACCTGAAGAGTCTCCCCCACTCCTCCTAGAGTTCAGTGGTGGTCTCCTGAGACTTCAGGCATACTCTCTTGGAAGCCCATCTCCTCCTGGCTCCCCAGACCGCTGCAGACTTGCTTCTCTGCATCCTCTCCCTTCCCACTGTCCCATCCTCTCTGAGGCAGAAATTGGGTGGAAAGAAGGACCATCAGTCAGAGATCAGAGGCTCTTTCCCATCAGTCTTAGAAAGGCTGAGCGGCCAGAGAAAATCTCCTGCTTGCTTTTCATCATAGTCTCTGGCTGAACTAAAAGGGGCTAGAGGAAGTGGGGACTGAGGGTCCTGTCAATCTGCCTGAGAGGATGACCCGGGTGGGGGTGACTGCAAGGCAGAGCCAGGGACCCAACAGAGCAATCACAGAATAAAGAGGGACCTGTCATCTTTGGACTCCATGACCCTGAATTCCAGGTGAAGTTTACAAGGAAATCTTTAAGTCTTTAAACTGAACTTCCACCCCTCTGTATCATATTAAAGATATAGCTGTATATATATGTGTGTGTGTATGTGTATATAGATATAGATAGATATTCTGTACATATAGGGTAGTTTTACACTTGGCTAATGGACAAGACACTTATTTATTATATTACAGACATTTATTTAAATGTAATTAATTTGCATTTTGCTCGGATTTTTGTTTTTAAAGTTAGTATTTTTTTTTCAAGTCTCAAACATTTCCTTATGCACGGGCTTTGTGCTGTTTTGTGGGGTTGTGGCTGTGGGTGGGGATTGGGTGGGAGACCGCCTGTCCCACTCTGCCAACCTCGGTAGCCCTTCGGGAGGTGCCAGATTGTGTGGGCGGCGACGCCTGGGGATGGTGGGATGGGGCTCCCACCCGGTTGAGGGCAGCAGCGCCTTCTCGGCTGCAAGGGAAGCTCGGCTGGAGATGCCCCCTCCCCTCCCCCAGGTCGGGAAGGAGGCCGCCGGGGGCTCTCCAATTGGAGAGCCTTTCATGTCTTTGTTTTTGCTGTGATTAACCCGTCCAAGCGCGCTCAGAGCATGGTTCCAGGCAGCGCGGGGGGGAGGGGAGAGGGGGCAGGACCGGGAAGGGGAGGGAGGGGGACTCTGGGCTTTGTCGCTTTCAGAGGAACTCGGCTGCCATAGCAATGGGGCTTTCTAAGACCTGACTTTGATTTCGATTCCATTAAAGAGACTGTCTGCTCAGTCTCGCGAGTGGAGAGGGCGTTCCGGCTTTCCTAGCCTTGCCCTGCGCCGCTCACACTTGGGGAAGGTAAAACGCTACAGGGCCAGAGGATCGCTGGGCCTGCAGGTGGAGAGAGTTGAAGAACCTGGGACTTAATTTCAGGCGTACACTTGTCCTCCTTGAGTCGCAGAAGATGGGCGTCTCGCCTCGCACGCACGCTCCCCTGGGAGCCTTCCCTCTCCTCGGGCGTGGAGGCGAGAGGTCCAGCCCTTGTCCGGCGGAAGGGAGGCCCGGGCACCTGCCGGTCGTTCCACCTCTGCATGCATTTCACACTTTCTATCCTGTTAGGCTTCCTCACTCCTATGCCGATGCGGACCCCCTCTCCCCCTGTTTTTTTATGTCATGTGAATTTAATCTAGTTAGACGATTTTCTGCTTAAAATTGCATTGTTAACAGCAATTGTTTAAAAGTGGGCCGAGAGCGAGGGCGCTCAATCTTTGAACCGGACGGGTTTTGCATGCCTCTGCTCCGCGCCGGTGGCGCGCGGCACAAAATCGGCCAGCGCGGAGCTGAGCCGGGAGGGGGAGGGAGACACAAAACAATCCTTGGGCTTTCTTGCTACTGAGCTTTCGGGCCGTTTACCCAAGCGCAAACAGATGCAAATGTCTCTGCAAACATCGCACAAAGCCATTCAGACTGAGGCGGCCTCTTCGGGCCTCAATAGCACTTTAAACCTAGTCAAATTGCCCCCAAGTAGAAGGGTCCGCACGCATTTTTTCACTTTGACTGGAAGGGGGCGGAGAAGGCGAGGGCCTTCGGAAGCCGGGGCTGAGGGCTGCTCTGGTTCAATGGTTTGAGCCATCGCCTCCAGATGCTGTGCGCAAAGACCGGCAGAAGGATATATTGGTTCTGGGGATGCTATACCTCGGGCCTGGAGAGGACAGCGGTGCCGCCCAAGTTGGTGCCACAGGAATGCGTACCCCCACAGACCGTGCAGGTCCTTTCAGACCCACAAAGGCCGGGATAAATCGTGAAACTCACAATAGCATGAAAGGGAGCGCTGGGACCATAGGGGAACAAAGTAGGATCACGCTCCTCCGAGGGAACTAATAAGCTTTTAACTAATATACACAACGGTATCGCCGGTGCGCTCGGGGGCCGCGATGAGAGTAAGCGTGCGACCTCCTGGGCCCGTGGGGGACGCAAACTCTGTCCTCTAGTGTCCCTCGGGGGACAGCCACTGCGTAGGGCCAGCCATCTATCTCCTTCTAACCCCTCCAGTAGAGAAGTTTGGGGACTGCCAGTGTAGTTCTAAGGAGCTCCAAACTCACATGTATACCTCACGATCCCGGAGAGGTCTGCACTACCTGCCCTTTGGAAAACGGTGTCAGGACCGCTAGGCCCCAAGCCCACAGAGGATGAAGCGCCAGTAAAAGACGAGGGCGCACGCGCGAACTCAGTGGCTGCTTTCCCGATGTGGCCCAGTTACAGCCACCTCCAGTTCAGGGGCCCGTCCTTCTTTCAGGCTCAAAGCAAGAAGCTTGTACTTCAGACGCAGTGGGCGATTGAGCAGGAGCAGGCATGAGTGCTGGGAACGAGAATAGTTCTTTCCACCTTCACCCTCTTCCCTAAGCTGTGTGACCTATTTCCAAATCATTCACATTTGGTGAGGCCTCTAGAGGTCCTGCCCCCACCGAATTTAAGGTCTAATAGTCTCTGGGACAGAAATCAAGCTATACTTTAGGTATAGCCTCCAGAGATACAGCGACCCCCCCTTCATACTTAAGCGAAGAGTCCTTTTAATGCAGTTGTTGAGGTTAGGGAAGAAATTATGTCTTCCCCAAGGATGGGGAGTTTGGGTTTCAGGTGCGAGTCCGGAGGCCCTGATCCTGCTGTCTCTCAACTTTACCTTGAGGGCAAGGGCCATTTCCCAGGTTACATCTGAAAGTATTCTCCTTCCAGTGGAAGTGAATGAATTGTGTGGGGGTTCTGGATAGGGAAGTCTTCCAAGCACCCAGCAGTGACAGACTGGGGTGCTGGGGAGAAGACTTCCCTAAATGTTCTCTGCTACCTCCTGCCTCCCTTTCCTACTGTTTCATTGACCAAACATACTTTGTCAGCCTCGGGCTGTTTTTGTGGGGGGCCCGGGGGGGGGGGGGCAGTGTCTAAGCTCCAGACCCAACCGCTCCTGTTAGAACTGGAGTTTTTTTTTTTTGTTTTTGTTTTGTTTTTTGTTTTTTTGTTTTTTTTTTTGTTTGTTGTTTGTTTTTGTTATTGATGCTGTTGTTGTTTTGTTTTGTTTTTTAATACCGGGAGTTGAATCCAGGGGCGCTTAACCACTGAGCCACATCTCTAGTCCCTTTTATTTATTTTAAGACAGGGTCTCTCTAAGTTGCTGATGCAGGCCACGAACTTTGTGACCTTCCTGCATGGGCTTCCAGATTACAGGCGTGCACCACCATGCCCAGTCAGAGCAGGGGTTTTGAGTGTATCCACGGCGCTTTCCCCCACCTCTAATGTCCAATGAGGTGGTATTGTAATAATTCCTATCTTTCAGATAAGCACATCCAGTTTGCTGTCGCTTACCAAGATTACTGGCAGACCAAGATTCTAATCTTGGCAATTGACTCCAGATCCCAGGCTCTCTTATGAGTTTGTTACAAACGCAACTTATTTCTTCTCTAACTTCTCACCCACACGCAGTACTGGAGACTCTTTCTCCCGGCTGCGGGGACGCAGCCTGCCTCCCAAGAGGCGCTTCGCCTCGGGCAGGTGCAGGGCCCAGCGGGCGCGTGGGGCGGGGAGGGGGCGTTATCTCCTGACCGATGGCGGCCGCACATCTGTTTATCTCTGAAGCGCGCTGGATTGGATTTCTCGATGTTTATCTCCCTGGGAGGAGCAGTGCGCTGGGGTTGTGGAGAGCGCAGCTGCGAGCCTAGCAGTGATTGACAGGTCGGGAGCAGGGCCTCCCGCCCCTCCTCCTTCTGGGTGGGGGCCGCTTGACTGCCCACCACCAACCCAGATCTTACAGCGCTGCAGGTGAGAGTTCAGGCGGCCAGGTGCCTCTGGGTTCCTTGGTCGCCAGCACACAGACCTCCCCCTCATTACAGACCACTTAGCTGGGCCATAGAGACCACAATGTTAGCTAACAATGTTAGATAACAGAGGTGAGGTAGGGTGGCAGAGGGGAAGTAGCCAGTGAAAAGATGGATGAACTCCTAAGGAGTCCATTTCCTAATCTGTCACGGAAGCAGCCTAGGGGAACCAAGGGAAAGCCCTCGGGGGATGGGGATATAGTTTAGTTGGTAGAGTGCTTACCTTGCATGCACAAGGCACTGAGTTCTGATCCCCAGCACTGCCAAAAAAAAAAAAAAAAAAAGGAAAAGTCCTTAGTGTCTGTGAGGCCATAAGTAGGGCCACTTCAGGAGGCTGTGAAGGTCACTGAATTTCAGGCCTGATGATCTTCTGATCAGAAATCAAAGCCCCAGGGACCCCTCAACTTTTCCTTCACCTGGTGTGGTTATGTAATTGATGATCCTGTGTTCCTGGTCCTGGAGTGGAGTCAGTAGGAAAGCACTTAAATATGAAGCAGGAGTAGGACTACTGACCTTTTGAGGAGGCAAGCTGAACTGCTGTTAAAAGGCATCTAGGACTAAGACCTTTGGATTCTGATCTTTTTCATGTCACCCCCCGGCCTTGGTGCCTGAATGGTCTGCTTTATCACCTGAATGTCAGTACATGTTGCTGACTTTAATTCTTCTTGCCACAACTGCTGTGGGACAGGCTGTGACATGTTTCTCTAAAGTTTTCTTCTACCAGGCATGCTGAAACATGCCTGTAAGTAATCCTTGTAATTCAGAAGGCTGAGGCAGGAGAATTGCAAGTTCGAGGCCAGCCTGGGCCGCTTATTAAGATCCTCAGAAGCTTAGTGAGAACTTGTCTCAAAATAAAAAATAAAAAAAGGACTGGGGATATAACTCAGTGATAAACCTTGGGTTTAACCCCTAGTACCAAATATTAATAACAACAACAACACTTTTTTTAATGTTTTTTTTTAATAAATTGCCTGTTATTTATTTTAGTTTTCGGCCGACACAACATCTCTGTTTGTATGTGGTGCTGAGGATGGAACCCAGGCCGCATGCATGCCAGGCGAGCGCGCTACTGCTTGAGCCACATCCCCAGCCCCAACAACAACACTTTTATCTTTGCCCTCACTTCATCCACCACCTAGCTCCCCATTTTCACTTTCCAACCTACTTCAGAGAGGGATTATTGGATGCCCTTTGTGGTCTTGGTTTTGGTCTTGCCACAGCCAAGACCTAGCCTTTGCAGTGATGGTCTGGGGTCTGGAATGACAGGAGACAGGTTGCTGGATAATGCACACTACTATGTCACTTGCTAAGTTCTCAAAGTCTACAGAAAGAGCATTGACTGGTCTTATGTAACAAGTTGGTCTGGTGATATGAATAGCCCTTTCTCAGTGATGAGGTATACAGGCACCTGGATTTTATTTCACCCAGACTACATGTAACTAGCAATAATCCCCAAGTAAGTTAAAGGAGTTGTTTTGATGAGTGAATGGTCCCCAGTGGCCTCACATGGGACAAACGTCCACCTTCCCTGAAAGAATGTGCACTGGTTTTGGACTGAAGGACCAACAGGTTATTCCAGAGTGCCAAGATGAGCAGACTCCCCCAAAGTGGAGATAGGACTGGTGAGGGAGCCCTAGATGATTTAAATGTCTCTGCACTGAAATGAATGTCTAATGGCTGTGGAATGGTCCACAAATGCTATCAAGATCTACAAATACTGCTCAAGCGAATCAGAGCATGGCTCTTGGGAATCTTTATCCAATTCCATGGAGGACTACCAGCAACAAAACCAGGCTTCATACAACAGGAGATGAGATCATCCAAGGGCATGGAATATCCAAGGCTCTGCTGACTGTGTATTAATCTTTTCCATAAACTGCCTGAGACTTGGGTTTGGTTCTCACCAGCTGGGTCTTCTGCTGGGAGGTCCAAAGAGCAGGAAAGTCATCAGCCCCTTGTTTCTTGCAGGTAGTCGAGGTTAGGGCTATTATAAAGCAAAGCCTGTTTTAAGAAGTGGCTTGTTTTGGTTGATTCAGGTTGCAGAATATGGACTCTACTTTCCTTTTGTGAGTTAAGAGTGGCTCCTGCCAACAGATTCCATTAGCAGCAGCATCCATTAAGACCTAGGCTTGGAATGCCTCATCTACCCAACAACCTGGACAGGTAGAACTTAATCCACTATTTCTGAAACAATTATTTTTCTTTTTTCAGAGATGGGGTCTCTCTCTGTTGTTCAGGCTGGCTTCAAGATCAAGTGATCCTCCTGCCTTAGCCTCCCAAATAGCAAAACTTCATGTCTCTGAAGAGACCCTTATGGCTTTTCACCAAGAAAGAGCTTAGAAGTTTAGAACCAAATCTGGAGCATCTTGAGGTGCAGTCAGGAATGGGAGGAATTTAACCACCCAGATCTGTTGACCAGTGAGCAAGGGGAGGTCCCTCAAGCCTTGTTTGGGAAATATACTCTCACTGAAGAGAAGAGAGCTGGCTGGAAAGAGGGGGTTTGGGAAGAAATAAAGAGTGGACATAGAGCCTTCTCTGTCTTTTGGAGCCTCGGGGATATTTGCTTTTAGAAAGAGAGGCATGGAAATTATTCTGAGCACAATTATCAGCCCTGCCTGAGAGTTACATGTGCTATGTGTAAAGCCTCCCTGGGCCAGGTCCTGGATGCCCCCAGTGGAAGCTCCCTCACTCTAGGTGTTGGTTCAGCTCTTCACATGGTGCTAGGTTAGCTCCCTCACTTCAGCCACAGCACTGATCTGGCTGTGGCTGCTTTCTGTCCTCTATCCTATTGTAACAGTCCCCCCGTTAGACCACATCCTTTCAGTTGGAACCAGAAGACAAAGGTTGGCCCTCAAGGAGAGGCTTCCCTTTCTAAATATTTACCCTGCTCCCTGATTAAGCTTTAAAGCTCCCTTTGTGTGGGTGCACAAGTCATTGACCACTGTGCTTGACATGGCCAGTGGTTCAGGCTCTATGCCTGAAGGAGGCAGGCATAGGGCAGACTCTCTGTCCTGCAGAGACCCAGGACGCCTATCACAGACCTGCAGGTGGCAGCAAGCTATTTTCTTGGTTGACCTGAGATGTCAAGGAATTTTTTAAGAGGCTGCTTTGACACTTTTACATGGTCACATGATATTGACAATTGAGATGAAAGTTTTATGAATGTTTTAGGAACCTGTACTGGGACAGTTAATAAATCAAAGAATTTGCTTTCATATCTTAGACACATTTTAGTGAATATGCAATGCATATTGGGCCTTGTCTTTCCTTTCAGGGACCTTAAAACCCAGCATCAGTCTGACACATAGTAGGTGCTTAGGAATGAAGAGCAGAACCACAGAACAACCACAGGAATGAGGAATTGGGTAGAGATGGGACTCCTTGCCTTTTCTAGCGAGTTTCAGTTTTACTGTGTGGTGCTCTGACATTGTGTTCTAGCCAGATTGTAGCTTTTTGTACCATAGAAGATATTTTCTAGAAAACTATGTAAACTAGGTTGTTGGACATTGGAAACTTGGGCTTGTCCTAGACTCCTAGAAACAGGACAAGGATGTGGACATGTTCATCTGAATGGTTGAAAAAACTGTAAACATTTATTATCTGTTCCTTTGGGTCAGAAGTTTGGGAATGGCTTTGTGATTGGTCCTGAGAGATTTCTCATGAGGTTATAGCCATGATGTCACCTGAGGCTACAGATTGGAGGGATGCCTTCCAAGATGGCTCGTGCACATGGTTGGCTAATTAGTGCTGGCTGTTGGTGAGGGCCTCAGTGCTTCACTGTTTCACTTTGTGGACCTCTTCCTTGGGCTGCTTGAGTGTCCTTAAGACATGGCAGTTGGCTGCCCCCAAAGTAAGTGTTCTTACGAGGGCAAGGAAAAACCTGCAATGTCCCCTGACCTAGCCTTGGAAGTCATGCTGTGCCAATTCTGCAGGATTCCATTGGCCAGTCTTATGCAGTGTAGGAAACCACCATACAGTCCATGAATACCAAGAGGCAAGGGTAACTGGGGCCATCTTGGAGGCAAGCTCCCGCCCTTTCTCATTTAATCATATGTGTTTTCTTATTTATTATGTGTATTGCTTACTGTCTTTCTTTATCTACTAAGTCTTTGAGGGCAGGGATCTTCACCTTTTTAAAATTTCTCCAGTGCCCAGAATAGTGCCCAACATAGAAAATCACTCAGTAGATATTTATTAGATTGCATTAATTTAAATTGAATCATTGGCCCAGATCCTGAAGGGGGTGGGATAATTGGTAATCAGTGCTTCTGACTTGTGTTTATAAATCAAAGAATTTGCTTCTACTAGCTGTTTCTTATGCCCAGTGCTTACTATGTTACCCATCACACTTTTAAAAAAGTAAAGACCAGATGTATATGAAGGTATTTAGTAGGAAACAGTTTAGTAATAGAATTCCATTTCTCTACTTCCCAGGAAACAAAAATAAAGGAAAGAATCTTAATTTTCTATGCTTTAGTTTTCTCATCTGAAAAAATGGAATATTTGCTGGCATACAGGGTTTTTTTTTTTTTTTTAAGGATTGCATGAGAGAATGAATGTAAAGTACATCTCATTCAGTAAGTACTCAAAAAACATGTTCTATCTCTTGATCTTGGGGATGACTGGATCCTAAAATTGGCTATAGGGAAGGTGGGAAAATTTTTGGAGCATTTAGAACCACCTGGGCAATGTGTCTGGGTAGGAGCCTATGCTAGAACTATGCCATCTGCCCCAGGCTGCACTTCCTGTTCAGTCATCTGGAAGCAATATGTCCCACCCAGGAGCCTTTCTGGGCAGGTTGAGGTAGTTGTGGCTCCATTTGCACCTTCAGCCAGGCCTCACCTGAGCCTCCTAGATGCTGGTCCTGGGCTTGCAGAGGTGGTGGAAGTATAGTCTCTGGTTTCAGGCACTCTTATTTTTTAGGCAGAGACAGTAGATCAGACAATTCTGACTCAGAATTGTCAGTCCAGTGGGACTGGCTTCCTGGAGCCTGGAGAAATAGCAGTTCAGAGCTAGTGTTATAAAGAAGGTGATCAAGGCTGAGCTTTGAGGATGGAGTAAGAGGTGGGAGTACAAAGTATACAAGGCAGGGAACGGGTATGTCTGGGCAGAGGGAAGAGCCCGGGCAATAGCCTGAAGTTACAAAAGCATGAAAAGGAAGAGCATCGGGGGAGCAGCATAGGGAGGTCATAAAGAAGGTGGGGCTGGAGAGACAAAAGATTCTGGAATATCAGGTAGGATTTTTATTTTATAGCTCTGGAATGGTTGAAATAAAGACCTGTGTTTTAGCACTTACTGGTGACCTTTAGAAGGAGACCAGAATAGGTGAGACCTGAGTGAGGTAGGAAGATGAGAGAGAACACTGTTGCAGGGACCCTGAAGCCCGGGGTAGAACTCACAGATTGCAGGGTTGCTCTGGTCATGACCGGTCTTATCTGAAGGACAGTCTGAGGTCCCTTCCCCAGTGGTCAGCCTGTTACTCCAGCAGGAGGCCCGTGGGAACACTTCTGTGCAATAGCAGAAAAGCCAGAGCTTTTGGATTTGGTTCACTTTGCACTTGCTATCTTCCCCTGGAAGGAGACTTCAGAATGCCACTCTTCTTTCCTCCTGTCTCCTATTTGAAATGATATTGAAACCTTTCCAATCACCCTTTACTTACTCCCACCTTTATTTTATTTCAGGCTCAGTGTACACTTGGGATAAAGATGGTGATTGCCTGATTCACTTCTCCTGCAGAACAGAAGCTGGGACCACAAATCTTTGCTTCCTCTCCAACCCGTAATACAGGGGCTAGACCTTTTAGCAAGGCCAAGTTTAGTAGATGATATTGGAAAATGGATTCATGCACTATTTTCAAACCCACAAAGAAGATACACACACACACTTACATATTTGTGTACACATATGGGCATGTGTCCCCGACTCCCCGCCCCAGAGAAATATCTTGCCAAATCCAACCAATCCTGGGTTCATAGCTAGGGAAGCGAAAGATGAGCCCTGTTCTTTTCATTTTGAGCCAAATGACTCAGATCTCAACTAAAGGGAGGAACATCTGTCATACCCAGCCTGGGGACTTTGAGACAGGTCTCTGGGGCCCGACTGTGAGTGTCTTGGACCCACTCACTCCCTTTGAAGGGTGGTAGGGAATTCTGCAGCTGCCCATACAGGGGGAGGGTCCCTGGTCTCCTGTACCTCTTTTCCTGCTTTCCTGGCCCCTTGGCTGGCTCTGGACTCTGTCTGTTGGGATCCTCATCTTCCACCCTGTGTGTGAGATGGTAGTGAGGGGAGAAGTGTCAGGTTTTTGTGGTGGAGAAAATCTGGCAGTCCTAAATTTATTCTTGAATCAACCATCTGCTGAGTGTTTTCCAGGATGATGATACATTTTTTTGAGGAGACGGGGGAGATAGGAGGGTGAAAAAGTGGAGATTCCTTCTTAATGTTGGTCCTGCTGTTCTTGGAGTCATCAGAAAAGGGAACTGGCATCGTGGTGAGTGGCTGGGATCTGGCTTGGCCACTTTCTTGCCTTACCCTTGGTCTCTGTCCTTTTAAAATGAGGACAAACGTATGTATTCAGTTTACCTGACACCCCAACACATCATTGCATACAAAGCAGGAGGTTTTATAAACTGTGAAGTGAAGTGCCCCTGCCATTTGTTGATGATGGTGGTGTAGGACCTGAAGAACCAGCATCAGACTGGGAGCAGGTACCCTGCTGTCCTGAGGCTTCCACTGGAGAGGTCACCACAGCTTTTCCTCACAAGCATTGGTGGCAGGGGAGCTAGGATGCAGCTTTGGAAGCTGACCTTTGGTTATCAATTAATTAAAACACACTGATTGCTAAAGGGCGGGGGGGGGGGGAGGGAAGGAAGGAAGCCAGCACCTGCTGCAGTGGGGTGGGCATGTTCCCCGCCCCCAACCCCAGCATCCTGGCCTAAGGGTCTGACAAATGTCTTTTCTCATAGGAAAAAGGGGGAGGGGGAACATGGCTTCAAGCTGGGCCCCAGAAGGAAGCACAAAGTCGAATCAGATGGCCCAGCCTTGTCATTGCAATGCTTTTGTAAAAACTTCAGATCCTGGAAGAAAAGAAGCAAATCCCTGCCCACACAGACACCAAGGGTAGCCAGCCATTCTGGCTTTCCCAGAACTGAGGGGATTCCTGGGAGGTAGGACTTTCAGTCTTGGAACAAGGACAGTCCCAGGCAAACTAGGGTGGTACATCACTCTACTCCCCTTACCCTACTCCCAGGGTAATTGTCTCCATGCAGCGGATTCCTTTTTATTGGCTTGCTCAGCTGGTCCCTTTATTTACTGCAGGAGAAGCAACCTCACTCCCACTCTTCTCTACCCCAGGTGAGGGAACTTGACCTCATCTCAGATTTCTGTACTACCAGCACTGTGGTTGGTATCAAGGAATGGGCAGTGGATGGATCAAACACGTTGATTGACTTAAGGTGATCTTACATAGGTCATGGTGGGATGTGTTGAAAGATATAATGCCCATTAAAGATAGAACCATGTGACAACAGTGAACTCAAAGATGTTCATGCTGCTCTATCTGAAAAGAAATCTAAAACTTGAGATAAAGAGGGTACTGTTTACCTATTTTGATGAAGCAGTCTCTGATAATATGCAGTATTTGAGAGTTAACAAGCTGGAGGTTAGCGAATGTGACCTGGGGGTATGTATTATGTGGAAAAGCCTTAGACTTTACAAATGGATCCTCATGCATCTCCTGGTTTTGCTACTTATTTGCTGTGTTACATCAAGCAGGTATTTCACTGCCCCGGCCTCAGTTTTCTTATCTGTAAAATGGATAACTTACTACAGGAAGGAATTTTTTTAAGTAATTAAATATCCTACCATCTCAACACAACAAAATAGGTATAGGAAATTTGCTTTCTTTATGTATGTGTTTTCAACCTTCTTTTCTTGGCATGTTTTGTAATACTTGCATTGTGCGGTAGAACACATGTAACGTATACGTAAGTGATGACACAAAATGAGCACTCAGAAACTGAAGATCACCCAACTTAAGATCCAAAACATTTACAGGAAGTGCTGCCAAAAACAGATTACCATGCACTGTGTGGCTTAAAACAATGTAGCTGCCAGGCGCGGTGGTGCATGCCTGTAATCCCAGTGGCTTGGGAGGCTAAGACAGGAGGATTGCAAGTTCAAAGTCAGCCTCAGCAGTTTAGCAAGGTCCTATGCAACTCAGTGAGACCCTGCTCTAAATATAAATTTTTAAAAAGAGGCTGGGGATGTGGCTCAGTGGTTTAGTGCCCCTGGGTTCAATCCCTAATGCCAAAACAAACAACAAAAACAAACAAACAAACAAAAAACCCCAACAAAAACAAACAACAACAAATAAAAACAATGGAACTTTCATCTCTCAGACAGTTCTCCGGCATCATCCTCAGGGCAGGGAGGCTCTAGGGGAGAATCCTTCCTTGTCTCTTCCATTTTCTGGTGATTCCTAGGTTTCTTTGCCTGTGGTAGCAGAACTCCAATGTTTGCCTCAGTTTTCACATGGCCTCTTTCCTGTGTCTGTGTCTCAAATCCCCCTCTCCTTTCTCTTTTAAAGATATTGGATTTAGGTCTTACCCTAAATCCAGGATAATCCCAGCCCAAGATCCTTATTTATATCTGCAAAGACCCTATTTTCCAACAAGGTCACATTCACAGTGCTGGGCTTTAGGACTTGGACATATTTTTTTGAGGGGTACTATTTGACCCACTATAATCACCATGACTGGGGGGTCTTCTCACAGGCCCCTCTTTATCTTCTCCCTCTACTCTGCTTTTTTTCATTCAAAATTACATTTCTAAGTCTGTCCATGATGATGTCTATAGCTGTAGTTGATTCATGCTTAGTGCTCCATTGAGTCCTGGAATTCCCAATGTGTCTATGTATTTTGAAAATGAACATTCCTTGGTTCCACTTTGGGGCATTATAAACAATGCCTCTTTTAATAGCTAGGCAAAAAGAAAAGGTGCTCAAGTATAAAAGTTTCTCTAGAATACATGACTAGGAGTTCAATAGATGAGCCCAACAAGGTAATGGGTAAATAGCATTTTACAAGATAAAGTCAAATTGTTTTTAAAAATGATGACACCAATTATTCCCACCCCGTACAAGATGTTCTCCATTCTCAAAGTAATTTTTTAGTCCAAGAAATGTAAACATTTGAGAATTGGTCTTCTGTGCGGTGATGACTATTAGGTGATAGGATCTCATCTTCCCTTGTGATTTTTCTCAATAGCAGATTATTTCTGGTGGGCTTCTGCCCCTCAGAGAGAAAGCCCTTCAGTCTGCAGCCTCACCTGCTTCTGGCTGCATAGTCTCTGCCTGCTCTACAAATCCATCTTAATGGGTCATTAGAGGTGCCTAGAAACTGTAATTATGGTATAGCATTTCACGGGCTTACAATTGAAGGCTGTGTTTTCTAGACCCCCAAATCAAGTCTATTGTGGAGCGATGTACCTAGGAAAGCTTGCATATGATGTAGTCAACAATGAGTATACAAAGTTGCTTACCTTTAACACAGAGAACCAGTTACTCTGAGGCAAGCAACGTAGATATTCCCAATCTCTGGCTGAAATAATATATATCAAAACGAGCAGATTGGAAAACAAGTCAATGTCCCAATGGGAGTCGATATGTGTTGATATATTCTGGGGCATTTCTCTGTGCGGTGGGGGAGGCATTATATATCCAAGTTATATCATAGAGTCATCACTACAGATGAGGGAATATGAACATAGCCAATGAATCTCAGGACTGATTGGGAGGCTGAGCCCATGCAGGAAACATGATCATCTCCTGCTATCAGTTGTAGGCCTTAGAGAGAGCCATATCTTATTTTGAAAGCCCGGCCAATTGTCTTAGGTTGCCTTCCCCCAAAGCAAAAGCTTGATGGGGAATTTTTGAGCAGGTGATTTACTGAATGAGTGTTTCTAGCTAAAACTGGGACAGGGGCAAGGAAACAAGGATGTACCAGGCAAAAGCTAGGCAACAATAAAAAGTCCAGCCTCTGCCTAATCCCATGGGATGCTTTGGAGTGTGAAGAGTCTCTGGCCTTTGTCCTGCTTTATACTCTCAGTGATTGGCCATGGGCTGCAGGATGTCTCAAGGGAAGGGAGTAACCACTCATTCTTTCCTTGGCTCCCATCAGCTGATGGGACAGCAGCTAATGACATTATTATTTGGGCTGGGGAATAGTGAGTGGTGAGAATAAGGATTTTTATTGTGTGAATTCTCCTGTTCTCTATCTAAAACTCCAGCTCTACCCTTGATACCAGTTTCATTCAGGTAGGAACCAGAAATCTAGAAATAGAGAATCAAGGCCAATGTACTTCATTCTCCCCTCCTCTCAGAGGCTGTCATCTGGTGATGTGTTGCAGGCAGGATGGGAACTCCCAGTTGTCTCATACCTTATTAGACTGCCTTGCCTCCAGAACCCCCACATCTCTTTCTTTTTCTAGCGCCAGGAAGAGCCCTGAAATAACTCTCTTTGTAGATTACACGGAAGAGCTAAGCAGGCAGGACCTCCCTTTGGCTTGGTGGTGGTGGGGTTTTTGGGGTTGTGACACAATGTTGAAATTCTTTTGCATTGAGGGAGACAGAAACCATTTGAAGGATGTCAGCATAGGGAGAAGGGGGCCCAGGAAGCAGCATGAGATTCTACTTGAATAGGCAGGGACTGGAGCTGTTGTCATTTAATTGTAAATTATCTTTGGACCCACTGACTGACAAGTGAGTTGGGAAAGAAAATAAATAAGCACAACACCAAGGTTAGAACCAGAAGGAATCTGCTAGCTCACCCTCCTCTCACACACTCCTTTATTCCTCTAACTCAGCCTTCGGACCAAAGAGCCTGGAAGAGCAGGTGGGCAGAGACCATGGTGAATCCTGGAGGAGGTGACATCAAAACATGGAGATGAGTTGGGGTGAGGATTCAGCAAGGAAAGCGTTCGGTCGCTGTAGCTCCTGTTCTGAGGAAGGCATCCCTTTCCAAGAGGGTCCCAGATAGAGCAGGGGACAGTGGGTTAGTTGTATTTCCTTCCTATCTGGGCAGGAGTTTTCAGCACTGTTCCTGGATTTGTTTATAACACCTATTACAACCATTTGTTTCATCCAAGAGATTGGAGCTCAGGTCCTTTGTGCATGGACCATATGCACACCCTTTCCTATCTGTTGCCAAGGTCAAACTAGCAGCCATTAGCTGGTGTACACTTGTTTGTAGAGAACTTACCCTGCATCTTCATATAATGAAATTTTCAATTCTCCCTCTGGGACACTCCCTGGTGCAAACCAGAGCAATTGAATTGAGAGTGATGAAGTCACTGTCACTCAATGGCTGTGCTGATGCCTGCAAGAGTCTGAGATGTACCCAAGCAAATGCTGCCCACCTTCCAACCCAGTGGGCTTCCCAGGACACAGAGTTCTGACATGCCAAGACTGTTGGACACTTCTGCATCAGGTGCTGGAGCAGCCCTGTTCTGGGAGGGTAGAATAGTCCACACCCTGGGAATGTTGTGTCCACAGGAGAGCAGGGAGTTTAGGAAGGAAGGACGCTAGACTTCATCTTTAAGGCTTCAAACTTAGGAGGCACCCGAGACCATAGATTCTCCAGGTAGGAAACCCTATAGAACATCTGCTGAGGACAAATTGCCATGCTAGGTGAACCTGAAAGACCTCTTTCCATGAGAGGGCTGTGAGAACCACAGGAGAGGCTGTTGAGGAAAGAGCTTGGAACTTCCTAAATCCTTAGGTGAGGGCAAGGCTGTGGTACTGGCTTCTGCTGGGCACCACAGGTGGTATGTGAGCCCGGGGCTGGTGCCAGCAGCTTGGCCTGATCACGGCATGTGTTTTATTCCTACCCTTAGTGCTGGTCTGGTACTGGCTGCTTTCAGTGAGATGACTGGGAAAGGCTTCATGGTGGAGATGAGCCTTAGGGACAGAGGCAAAAAAAGATATATGAAAGGAACTGGCCAGAGGACCAGAGGTGCGGTGACAAGAAGAAGAGATGGCAAAGAGAAGGAGGGAGGACCAGTCTGGAAGTCCTCTTCCTTCTGCATGTGGACCTTCACATACAGGCCCAGGAGGAGGAAGGACGGAGGCCTAAGCTCTTATGAGATGGGATCTCACCTTCTTCCTTGCCCTTCTTTTCAGGAAACCTGCTGCTTCCTAGTCCTCACTCTCTATGGGTACAACCAGCCATAGTTTTATGTACCTGCACATCCCCTCTCTGCCTTCGCACCTGAGTGTCGGGCTTAGGCCACCTTCTCCCTGCTCTCAGGCCCCTAGCCAACCCCATGAAAAAATGAGCATGAGATCTTTGTAAGAAAAGCATATAAATAGACCCCAAGAGGTCTATGTCAAAATAGATCACGGACTAAATGTAAAGGTTAAAATTGTAACATTTTCAGAACAAAACTGGGAGAAAATGCTTTGCAATCTGGGGGGTAGGCAAATACATCCTTGGGAGGAATCAAAATACTTGAATGAGAAAAGAAGAAATAAAAATGATTGGGACCTCATAAAAACTAAATAGCATCTGCTTTCCAAAATGAGAGAGAAAATGAAAAGGAGAGCCACGGAATGGAAGGTGATGGCTATGATGTACACACCTGACAGAGGGCCCGCGTCTGGAACATGAGGAACATTTACAGCTCATCTGAAGAAGAAAAACAGTCAGATTAAAAAATGGGGGAAGGAAAGATAAGTGTCAGGAATTAACTCTGATTTATATTAAAAATGAAACAGGTTTTGTCTCAGGAACATCTTACACTAATGGTGATTTTATCCTCTTCTGTCGTCTTCTCAGAGTGGCTCTTGGGGATAACTAATATCCACAGATGATGCATTAATCTGATTGTATGTTAAATCTAAAATAATATTTTGTGGTAAAATAACAACATAAAGAATGACAAAACTTGAATTATCATTTTACAAAAGAATATCTATATGAATGGCCAATAATCATATGGAAAGATACTCTACGTAATTATCACTGGGGATGGACAAATTAAAACCATCATGAGACCCTCAAAGGAATAATACTAAAAGAATGAAAATTTCAAGTCTGGACAAGTATTTGGAGAAATTGCAGCCCTCGTGTATGACTGGCAGGATGGTACAACTGCTTTGGGAAACAATCTGGCAATTTCTTTAAAGTTAAACATGCACTTATTATATGGTTCAGTAGTTCCACACCTAGGTATTTTCCAAAGAGAAATGACTATATATGTCCACTCAAAGACTAATAGACAAGTGTTCATAGCAGTGTTCTTCATGGCAGCCCCAAACCAGAAACAGCCCAAGGACCCACCAACAGATGATAGATGCATCATGGTGCATTTGAAAAATGGAATACAAGTTGGCAAATAGTGTGATTCACTGATGGGTCTATTGATCTGTCTGTCCACCTATCATGTCTGGATCTTAGAAAGATTATGCTGAGGAACGGAAACACAAGATAGTACATGTTACATGATTCAATTTATGTGAAATTTCTACAACTGATAAAACTGAAGTAAATAGAAAGTAAATTAGTGGGTGTGTGGAGCCAGGAATGAATAGAATTGAGTGGAAGGGGGACATGAGGGAATTTTCTGGGGCAATAGAAAGGCTCCATACCTCAACAGGTATGGTGGTTAAACAGGTATATTCATCTGTCAATACCCAACAAATTTCATTTAAAACATGTGCATTTTATTACCTGTAAATCATGCCTCTGATAAGTTGTTTTGATGACAGAGAAATGTGGTTACTTTTAGGCAATGGAATTGAAGCTAATTTTTATTTTGCTCTTTATGCTTCTTTGTATTTCTAAATATTGTGCAGTAATCTCACCACTATTTTTTTAAAGGAAAAAAAAAACTACTGTCATTGTAAAACGTTCTCTTCATTTTTAAGTCTCAGCTTGGATACCCCTTCCTTTGAAAAAAAATGAGAGTGGCTCATTGGAATGAATGGATCCTCTCTGTTCTGACTGCGCACTGTTCTTAGTGCCTCTGGTGTGCTGTTTGCATTCTGCCTTGGGTCCAGGCTATATCCCCTGTGTAGGTGGTTCCTTACCCTATGGGTGCCCAGGAGTAGAAGGGTTGGGCAGAGCACAGAGTTCCAAACATGATCGGCAACTATTCATGGTTTGCCAAATTAAATTGAGATTTTTCAGACTATTTTGGAGGAAGTTTCTTTCATTGTTCTAGGGTTATATGTGTGTGTGTGTGTGTGCGCGCGCGCATTCATAGTAAAGCAAAGCAGGGCCTAGTGCACTAGAGAGCTGGGCTTCATGTCCATGCTTGAATGTGGCCATTTATTCTCCACATAATTTCTGGTGAGCCCCTTGAACTTTCTGAGCCTCAGTATCCTCTCTGCAAAGAGAAGGTAACCAAATCTTCCTGCTCATTGTGCATCCTGAGCAGCACGGTGCTCGGCACATGGTAAGCGCTCACTTAGCACAGGCCACCATTGTAATTATCATCATTATGGCAAATAATGGTAGTATAAATTGAGAGTACTCTCCAGGTGAGAAAGCACTTACTAAGAAATACACAGGTAAATGGAGTAAAGGTTTTCTTCTCCATAAAAGAATTCCCATCTGATTAGAGGGTTAGGTAACATCAGTCTTTAAAAGTCAATCAAAAATTAATTTTTTCCACATAAATGGTTTTTGAGAAAGCCAAAACCATTTCCCACAGAAGCAGACGTCCTGAAATGAGTTTGGATTTTGCTGGCTCTGCTCTTCATTCAGGTATCAGGTGGCAGCAGGGCTCAGCCTGGAGGAGGCCGGCTTTCTCTCAGTGTTTGCTGGAGCCGGGCTGACATAGAGGTTGTCAGATCTCTAAAGAACAATCGACTTTCTAAGCAGAGCCCCTTCTCCAAGCCTTGCGGTGCAGCGTTACATTTGTAAATGCCAGCGCACTGCTAAGCACGTCCCTGTGAATAGAAGTGTTTTGATGTTTTGTTTTTGGTCAGAGATTGAAGTCCAGTGTCTTGGGACCCAGTGACTTCGGCTGACCTTCCTGCTACATGGACAGGGCTAAATTTCAACCCCTGGAGGCTTCTGCACACAAAACCTCATGCCTCACAAGGGCAGGTGCAAGGAAACCCGGTGGAAATCTGAAATCTTCACTGCTTCAGAGAGCCGAGCTCGCTTCTGTCAGAGGAATTAGGTTTCACAAGCCCTTTTTTATGTAGAAAGCGTATCATTAGGGGAATCTGGACAGGGCAACTTATTAAAACTGCTGCCAGTAGCAAAGAGAAAGCCATGATGCCTAAAGACACTCAAGGGCGAATGGGGTCGTCTTGATTTTTTAAATAATTCTTATACCTTCGCTAGTGAATCTGTCAGCCAGAGAGACTGACTTCTAGAGGAAGATGACTCTGATAAATACAACAATATATAAATAGGCCTATTCTGGAAAACATGTGTTTTCTCAAAACTTGCATTCCAGTTTTGAAATCAGGAGAGACCTTTCTTTTCAACTGTTTTAACTAAATAATATTTTACAATAATATTTTATAAAAGCTATAATTCCACTCTTTCATCTGGACTGCTGTCCACATTTCTGACTCTTCCAATCTTGGGTTTTTTTTTTTTTTTTTTTTTTGTGTGTGTGTGTGTGTGTGAATAGCTAGTTCTTACATCATTTTGGTCAATGTATATTGATCAAAATATATTTTTGCAATATATTTCCTTCTAGAAATTTACTCAAGCTTTATGAAATTACAAGACTTCTTCTTCTTCTTTTTTTTTTTTTTTTTGGTACTGGGTATTGAGCCTAGCGGTGCTGTGCTACATCCATAGTCCCCACGGTCCCTTTTATTTTTTATCTTGAGGCAGTGTCTTGCTGTTGCTGATGCTGGCCTCGAACTTGTGATCTTCCTGCTTCAGCCTCCCCAATAGCTAGGATTACAGGCTTGGGCTACCACATCTGGAGGGAATTATATAGTCTTACTGATCATTCTTAGTAGGTCTTACTTTTTTCATGACACTATGCTGCTCTTATCTACTGAGTTACTCCTCTGGGTTTGAATACTAGAAGTTGTGTTTGTTGGGGAAAAGGGGTTGTTTGCATTTTTGTTCGTTAGTTTCTCTTTTCTTTTAAAAATATTTCCTTTAGCTACATTCAAAAAGGTGGTTGTGGGAGGCTCTGATATTTGCAAATCTCCCCAGTTTTGTGCTCCTGCCTTGTGTCCTTCCTTTAATAGCTCCAGGCTCAGTGCACACCTTCAAGGGCTTCCTCTGAGGTCTGGTAGTCCTCTATTGTGTTGTTGGCCTCATGTAGCCCATAATCATAGGAGATCCTTACTTTTATTCTTCGATCTCCAGGAAGGTTTTTGTTGTTGTTGTTGTTTTTCTGTAAAAGCCCATGTCAACTGAACTGTCACAGAAACTCTACCTTAAAAAGTCCAAATTCCATGATAGGTGCAATTTTGTTAAATACCCATTCTCTAGGTAGTCATGCTACTTGCTTCACACATGTCAGCATTAGATAGAAGCATCTCACGGTGCAGGATGGAATTCCTTCTGCAGAGTAACAAGCCTTCATACTGTCACTGAGGGGTTCTGAATGAAAGTGTTCAATTGTGCCCACTGTCATTTTGACAGGAAATATCCTAAATTAGTGCATCAGAAGTGTTCCCTAATCTGACCCCTGACTCTCTGTGGTCATCTCCACCACTTCCCCCTGCTTCGCTGGGCTCTATCCACATCAGCTTCCTTGCTGTCCCTCAAACATAGTAGCCCCATTCTGACTCCTTGAGTTCTTGTCCCCTCACCTTAGCAATATTTATTCTCATTATTCTGGGGTAAGCTCAGAAGTCCTCTCTTCTGAGAGACCTCTCTTAACTACCACTTCTAAAGGGATTCCTACTCACTCTTTAACACATTTTCTTCTTTAAATCTTGGCAAGTTTTTTTTTTTTTTTTTTCTGTTTGATATTTCCTTTACCTATGTAGTTTAACTGAGGGGGAAATGAAGTTAACAATCAAGCATAGTGGCTTGTTTGCTTGTATGCTTGTTAACAAGCAAGCATAGTGGCTTGTTTGCTGACTGTCTCTTCCATCAGTTAAAAGGCCCCATCTTACTGTCCCAAATCCTAGAACAGAGCTAGGAACACAGTAGGCACTCAATAGATACTTGTCGAATAGGTGAATGACTCCTTTGCTCAGTAAGCATTTACAAAGTGCTCCTTAGAACTGGGTGTGGTGGTGCATGCCTTTAATCCCAGTGACTCAGAAGGCTAAGACAGGAGGATTGCAAGTTCAAGGCCAGCCTTAACAAGTAAGCAAGACCTTGCCTCAAGATTTAAAAAACTAACTAAATAAAAAGGGCTAGGGATGTAGATCAATGGTAGAGCACCTCTGGTTCAATCCCCTGAACCCCTACATACATACATACATACATACATACATACACCAAAGTGCTTCTTAAGTACAGATTGAGTTGGAAATCTGGAATCAGACACACAGAGGTTCTCAATAAATGATAGCATGATATGGCTGTCTCACAGATCATTGATCAGCCCAGCAAGACCAGACCAACTCCCTTGGATATTTCCTTGTACTACTTCTCTGCAAGTGAAACCTAAGCTCCCCAAGAGACACTGAGGATGTTTAGGACACCAGTGCTCTGTGCACAGGGAGTGCTCATTGCATGAATTTGTTCATTTAATCAATAGTCTCATGGTACTATTGAGAACTCAGAGTCTGAGATTTTATCCTACTTAAAAGGTCACAGGGTAGCCTGATAGAAGATAAGAGACCCCCGGTCAAAGAGAAAACATAGTTTATCACTCATAATAATAGTAGCAACCAGAGCGTTAGCATCTTGTAATGGTTTCCCAAGTCCTGATTTCCATAGAGGAACATAAAGCAGGCCAGATAACACTTGCATACTGAGTAAGTTACAGAGAAGGGACACTGAGCTCAGGGAACCTGATTCTTTTAAACTGGACAGTCTATCTGACCTTTACTCTAGAGGGAGAAACCATCTCTATTTTCTAAAAATGTTTGATACACAAATACCTTTGAAAAGAGTCTAGAATGAAGAACAGTCAGTGTAACTATAAGATTTGTATAAATACTCGAGACCTATATGGATTTCATAATGAGAAGTTTAGTAGGCTTTCAAATTTGTTGAATAAATGGATGGATATATGAATACTAGATGTTGCATGCAGTACAGTTCAAATAAGTTGTGGTTTCTGTCATTAGGAGCTCACATATTCTTGCTGGGAAATGACTTGGTAGGGTAATATGGTCGTTAAGTACTTCTTTCCTGGGCTTAGATGCCTGGATTTAAATTTTGCCCCATTACTTATTAGCTTTGCAGCCGTTAGCCTTGGCTTCTTCATCCCAAAAATGGAGACAAGAGGGTTATTGTGATTATATATACCAGTGTAATTTAAAGTACTTGGCTTGGTGCATAATCCCTAGTAAGTAGTCAAATAAGTGTTAATTACTAGGTTGAACTATATGAATTGACATTTTTTAGTTCAAATATTAGCAATTAATAGGGTTCAAACTGATCATCACTATTCTTAATCTTTTGCTTGGTTACAAATTGTGATGTAGGAATGACTGTGTGGAGGTGTGCTCTGAGTCAGGTGAGACCAACCTGAAGAGGCAAGAAAGTATCTGAGAAAAAGAAATGGACTTGGAGCCAGATGCAGCTCTGAGCCCCACCTATCCTCTCATTAACCCTGTGACCTTGGGTGAGCCACTTAACCTCTGAGCCCCTTGCCTCATCTGTGCTACAGATACAATAATCCCTTCTACTTCACTGGGCACTGTGAAGCTAATGTCAAATGATGGACGTGAAATTGCTTTGTAAACTGGAAGGCACTGTACTTATGTACTACTACCTGGTATGAAAATTCTTGAAGGCAGCGAGAATTTGAGTCTGGGTTTGAATCGGATCATCACTAGGTATAATTTAATATCCATTGTAAGTTCTCTAATCACCATTTTTACATTTGAAGTATAGCGTCAGCCCCTAAACTCAAATTACTGCATTAGAATCAAGTTACACCACTCAGGTTTGTATCTAAGACCTCCAGCCTTCAGCACTATGGGGACCATCTGGTGACCAAAGAAAGATCATCTCATTACAAAGGGTAATTGGCTTGCAACTAAATCAGTCAATAGCTAACATTTATCAAGTTCTTTCAATGATCCTGGTCTAGTTTTAGCTCTTTATAATGAATTGCTTCTCATTGAAAACTTGAAAAATCCTATGACAGGGTGGACACAGTCGTTATCCTATTATCCTCCATTTTACAGATGAGGAAACTGAGGGGGGAATGAAGTTAACAATCAGGAAATGGCAGAGTTGGATGGGTGAGTTACACTTCCAGGGTACCTTCAATAAAAGCAATTACCCATTATTCAATAAAAGAGTTACCCATCCTCAGTTTGCCTGGTAAAGGGGAGGCCCAAGAGCCCTCTCTCTAAGCATTCTAGATGTTCAAACTACTGCCATTGTATTTGCTGATGGAAGTCCTGGTCTGTCCACAGACAAGCAGAGAAAACCAAGTTTCATGAAGGACTCACAGGCTGTCAGAATGGCTCCACTCCTCCATCTGCAATGTGCTACCTTCCCAGAAAGTGAAAATTTTTAGCTCTTACCTTCTGTCTTTAGTAGGCATCCTCTGTATATTTTGAGTCTGTCCTTTTCTCCAAAAGATCTGGCTGTAGCTCTTCCTAGGAATAGAGAATTGGCCTAGGGACTGGGATTGTGGCTCAGTAGTAGAGTACCTAGCATGCATGAGGCACTGGGCCGATCCTCAGCACCACATAAATGTAAAATAAAGATATTGTGTCCACCTAAAACTAAAACTAACTAACTAAATAAATATTTTTTTAAAAAAGAAAAAGAATTGGCCTAGAGTTAGCTAATAGCATGCACTTAGAAAATCCCAGGTTTGGCTTCTCTAATGAAGAGACACTATAATACTGTGGCTTAAAGAACAAAGTTTTTCATTCATGCAATAGCCTAAGAGGAGCTTTCCAGGCTGCCAGGTGGCTTTGCTCCATGTAGTCATTCAGGGATGCAGGTTCCTTCCAAATTGCTCCACCATTCCTAGGGAAGTACTTCTCACACTCCAAGAAGTGAAGAACTCAATTTTTATATTCAATCTACTGCAGATCAAAACTTGTTATAAAACATTATAAAAATGAACTCATGAAAAAATAAAGGGAAAGAAGACACAAACATACAAAACACAAGCTTCAAGTATTTTAATATTAGGTACAACAGACACGTTGCTGAAATTGTTTGTTATAAATGTTTCTAAATTCACGTTCTGAATTTCTCTCCTTATCTCTTTGCAGATTGGTGCTGGAAAACTCTTTAAGTAGCATTGGTCTGGGCTTTGCCATCAGCATAGCTAGGCTACCATCATGTCCAGGTGACAGTCAGGAAAGGAGAACAGTGTGGGAAGAGGCCCCATCCTACCCCATGATCATTTTAAAAAATATTTAAAGTCAGGTTTAGAATTATATTTTACTGTGGTATAATTTACATAAAATAGAAATCACCCTTTAAAGATATAGTTGTGTGTCAACAAATTGTGTGACAACCATCACAATCAAGATATGGAAGGGTTGAGGATATGGCTCAGTGGCAGAGCACTTGCCTAGCACATATGAGGCACTGGGTTGGATCCTTAGCACCATATAAAAATAAATAAATAAATGAAGGTATTATATGAGAGAGAGAGAGAGAGAGCGCATTTCCATCACTTCCCCCAAATTCTCTCATAGTCCACTGTAACTAATCTTCTCACACTCTTGTCCCTGGAAATCACTAGTCTGATCTCTGTCCCAATAGTTTTGTGACTTCTAAATGGCATAGAACCACCCAGTATTTAACTTTTTCAGTCTTTTTGTTTTCCTTTCTCCCAGCATAATCCTTATGAGGTTTATTAATGTTCTTGCATTCATCAATTAATTCATTTTAACTGGACATAAACAATTTCTTTATCCATTCTATTGAATAATGAATGGAGATGTGTGTATTTCACAGGAGAGTATGAATAAAGCTAATATAAACATTTGCAGAGAGGTATTCGTGTGAACATGTATTTTCTCTTTCTTTTATAATGTATCCTCACACTCAATTTTAAAACAAAACAATTTTAATACTAGGTGTATGTCACATGCCCTTGTTACAAATTGCTTTTCTTGACAAATTATGAAGTAGGAGGTGTGGTTAAGGTAACATTACTGAATGGTGCTGGTAAATACTACATAATTTTGTCAGGTTGCAAATTTCGTTTTCAACTTTGTGACTGCTGCCATGCAATTAGTTAGCAACAATAACAACATCATTAGGGTTGTTCTATTTGTAAACCATGATTTACTAGCAACCAAGTTTCCTGATTTAACCCCTTAGCAGCAAGATCCAAGTTCCCTCATTTGCACATTAGCACCTAAGGGTCAAGGGGTTAAATAACCAGCACTTGATACTGCACTTCTAATGGTAGCATGTGGCACAAATGAAAGCAAAGCTGCTGCTATTTTTCACTACAAAATCAATGAACTGGCAATCTTTTTCAAGTCGTTTCCAAAAAAGTACATCTCCAACTAAGGCTTCCCCAAACTGGCATGATATAGTGACTTTTGCTATCATGTAGTTTTATTTTTATCTTTGGTAACTTTCCAAACTTTGTCAAATCATCTCTGGGAGATGGGTTCATAGCATCTATTCCACAAACATTTATTCACACCAAAAGTTTCTTTTGCTAATTCAAGCTCTGGCTTTCCTTGTAATTTCTTTAGCCATAATTGTTCTGGTGTTAACTCTTTAAGTTCTTCATGTTCTAACCTCTTTTTAATTTCTGTTTGCCTTTTCTTCTGTTGTTGTTCTTCCTTTAAAAAAAAGAAAGAACGAAAAAAGAAAGAAAGAAAGAAAGAAGAAAAGAAATAGCAGAAGAGGTTTGGTTTTTTTTTCCCCCTAAAATTTTAATGTCTGGTTTTGACTTCTGCTGCCCCCCCATCACCCCTCCCTTTTTTTTTTTTTTTTTCAATCATCATGGTGATCCCAGTTATCCTAACTTCTTCCTCCTGGTCCTAGCCCTCCCGGGGGTCCCTGCTGGCTGTGTTTTCGTCCCCTGCCCCAACTTCCACACTGGGTCTTCCACGGAGAACCTGCCTGCGTCCCGGGAAACAGTGTCCGGCGGTCGCAGCCAGCTCCAGCAGGGCGTGGGCCGGTGCGCCCTGGCCCCAGGGAAGCTAACGCTGTGGTGACCCGCAAGTCCCTGGGGTCGCTGTAGGCGGCTCAGGACCCGCTGGGAACGAGGCCGAGGCCCCGCCCCCTCTCTGAACAAATTTCTCTTCGGTCTACACCTGGCAGTGGGATTTCAGCGCCCTGAGGTAAATATGTATTTAGCTTCGGAAGAAACTGCCACACTGGTCCACAGTGGTTGGATCGTTTTGTACTCCCAGCAATGGAGGAGCGAGTTGCTCTGAATCCCAGGTAGCACTTGGTATGGTCAGGTGTGTCGATGTTAGTCCTTCTGATGGTGGAGTCACGGTATCTCCTTGTGTTAACTTGCATTCTCTCGAGGTCTAATTGTACTGAGAATCCGTTCACGAGTTCCTTTGCCAAGCAACCTTACCTCATTTTTGGTGTAGGACCCTGATTTCCCCCCCCCCCCCAGATTTTAAGTTGAATTTTTTGTTTCTGTATTATTGAGTTGTGAGAGTTTTTTATCTATTCTGGGTGCCAGTCCTTCATTGTGTTTTCTTGTTGTTACTAGTATTACCTTCAGTGCCGCACGAGATTCCAGTTCCTTGAGCAGTGGGCTGTCATTACCAGGTGCTTTCACTGGACACAGAGTGGGGATGCTGGGGACCTTTCTCTGTTCCCCTCAGCCTTGGTGCCTCAGAGGGCGTCTCTGAACTCTCCTTTCTCTCCATTCCTCCCTTGTTATCCCATGCTAACCTCGTAAACAGGGTCCAGCCTCAGGCTTTGACAGGCACTCTGCAGTTTGGATTTGTGACTGGGTATTTGTTGCCCCTCACTCCCTGACAGCCAAACTGTGTATCTGTGGTTGTGCTTGGGAAGGAGTTTCCTTCCCAAGGAAGGTAGTACCCTATTTTGTGTTGACATAGGATCCGGGCCCTCAGCCCAGTAATAGGATGTTTGCTTTTCCTCCTCCAGTAGTGTTTGTCCTCAGGTCGAGACAATTTCCTACCATTCTATCAAAAGATGATGAGTTTTGTTTCTATTTCTCTCCAGAAGCAATAGATATTTACCTCTTTCTTTCTTTCTTTCTACCCCTTTCTTCCCCCCCCCCCCTCTCTTTCTTTCTTGGATTGAACCCAGGGCCGAGTGCATGCAAAGCAAGCACTCTACCAATTGAACTATATCCCAGCCCCATTTGCCTGTATTCTAGGGAAGACAATCACACCCCTTTCTCAGTGGCTTAATGCTTATAAAGGTGTCTAGGAAAGTGAGTGGGGCTTGAACCTATTCCTAAGCTTCTGAATACCTTTCCTTCTAAGGGATCTCCTTCACTCTCCTGCCCTGGCCTGATCTTACTTATGAGAGACCTATGGATAAGAAATTGCAAGGAGGTGTGAATTTCCCTATCCAAGTTGACATCCTATTCTCCACATGGCTTTTAAGATTTTATTAAAATTTTAACCAATTTATTTCTTCCTACCTACATCAAACACATACCCCACCCCCACCTTGTGCTTTACATGGGGTAAAACAATAGAAGTGTGCCATCTCAGAAAGGCTTTCCCCTCTTTGTAATTTAATTATCTTCTGATCTTGGCCATCTGATTGGCTCAAAAAAATTCTGATTTTGAAAATTGTATGGGTTTCCTCCATTTTTTGTAGAAGGGGTGATGGCATTTCCACTCAGAGCCAGTGAGAAGAGGCCAGTCACTTGGTCATGCCTACCTGCCAAGGATACTGAGAATGTCGTTTTTTCATGTGCCCAGGAAGAAGGTATCTTAGTAAATAACCAGCTCTAAGCAAATGAAATCTAAAATAATATTGAGCTCAGAGCAATTGAAAATCACTGTGAACCAATGAGATTTACCGGTCCCATTGGTGGTGTTAGCCTTGTTGAGATGGTTAAAAAATCTGAAGGAAGAGAGATCTAGGACTGTCTCTTCATATATATTCCATGAACATTTGAGAGAAAGAGAGAGAGAGATGCTGGAGGAGGCACCAAAGTCTATGCACAACTGAACTCCAACTTCGTTGGGGTCACCTGGGAAATTGGGCCTTGTGGTAGGCACAGTGTCTTTAAAGCCCAGAGGGTCTAAATTATGATTGTGTGTATTAATCTGCTTTGTGATTTTCTAAAGAATACCAAAGACTGGGATTCACTAGATATTTTGAAGAAAGACTTCCTGGATGATCCTAATATATAGTGGTTTTGAGTACCTCTGGGTTGGTCTGTGGCTAAAACAGAAGCAAGATGATAAGTTCTGTTGGGCACCTTCCTGGGCTGATCCTTGAACTTTTATCCCACCCCATCCATATCCCAGGACCATTGGCCTGCAGTCTTTTGGTCTTCTTTCTTCAGGAAAAATGGTTAGGAGCCTGTGAAAGATTGAACAAAGTCACCTTATCCCTCTGTAGCCTGCATTATCCTTGCACTTCAGCGACTCCAGTCAACTTGTGCACTGCACCTCAGGTGAAGGATGGTTTCTGGGCTCTGGGATGTGAGTCCTGAGCTTGAGACACCTGAAATCCCTGTGTTTTCACAGTTTACAATGATCAGGAAGGACCCCAGGGCAGTAACTAAGTCTGTCTGGGATGCCTGAGGAGCCTTCACAGCTTCAGTTAAAGGATGAGTGAGTGAGTGAGGGGTTCAGGTCACCAGAGAGGAGAGAAGTGGGAAGAAAGGCACAGATCCATGAAAAATTCTACTGGGTTCTTGTGGCCCAAGCTTAGCTGACATGGAGGGATTGGGCAGGCATATGAGATAAAGTCATCTAATTTAGTTCTAAGAAGAGCTGGGTGAAGTTTTTTGATGCAGAGTGTGTTTATCAGATTTCTTTGAGGAGAAGGCTATGAACAGATTCAATGTATAGCCTTTTTGTGTTTTTTTAGGTTCTCCCACAAGGGACCCTGAGATGAGGATTTAAGCAGGTGGTTCTAATTTGGCAACTCAAGCTGAAGGGGTAGATACTTCCTTGGTCATGCTATCCTCAAGCAGAAGATTCTGGAGAAACAGAGGTAGAGAAAGAGACAAACCATAGAAATACAATGAAAGCCTCTAATTTGATGTGGCCTGGATCATGCATACTCACATTCCATGGGCCAAAGTCGGTGTCCTGCCCAAGCCTACATTAGTCAATTTTTTCATTACTATAAAGAAATACCAAAGGCTGATGGTTTTGTAAAGAAAATAGGTTTATTTTGGCTCAGGGTTCTTGAGCAAAGGTTGAGGGCTTACATCTAGTGATGGCTTCTTGCTGGCAGAGTCTCAAGGCAGCAGAGGACACTGCATATTAGCCAGCTTTCCATCACTGGATCAAAATACCTGAGAAAAACAACTTAGGAGGAAAAGTTTATTTGGGCTCTTGGTTTCAGAGGTTTCCTTCCATGGCCAGCTGGTTCCAAGGCAGTAACATCATGGCAGAGCAAAGCTGCTCACCTCATGGCAGCCACAAAGCAGAGAAAGAGCAAGGGGCTGGTGACATGTCCAGTCACCTACTTCCTCCAACTGGACCCCACCCTCTACTGTTTCCCCCACCACCCAATGCCATCAGCTTTGACTCCTTCAGTAGATGAATGCATGATGAGGTCAGAGCCCTCGTGATCCAATTACTTCACCAAAGGCACACCTCTGAACAATGCTGAATTGGGGACCAAGCCTTCCACACATGAGCCTCTGGGGGACATTCCTGATCCAAACCAAAACACAAGACAAGAGACAAAGAGTACACTGGTGTGCATTCTGATCTCTTTCCCTCTATGAATTCAGTGGGATTCAATCACGAGGATGCCACTCTGATGACCTCATCTAACCCTAATCATCTCACACGGGCCTTGCCGCTAAACATAGTTGAATTGAATTTCCGTCTCCTTAATATTTCACAATGGGGATTAAGTTTCAATATTCCTTGAACCCTTGGGGGTACACACTCAAACCATACCCAAACCATGGCAAGGCCAAAGGCAATAGAACTAGAGGGACCACCAACCTACAGGCAAGACCATGGCAAAAGTGGGAACAATAGGGCTGGGGATGTGGCTCAAGTGGTAGCGCGCTCACCTGGCATGTGTGCGGCCCGGGTTCGATCCTCAGCACCACATACAAACAAAGATGTTGTGTCCGCTGAAAAACTAAAAAAAAATAAATAAATACTTAAAAAATTCTCTCTCTATTAAAAAAAAACAATAGTTTTTAAAAAAATTTTTTTAAAAAGTGGGAACAATAGTAGAATGAACCATGCTCACGTGCTGGGTGCGTGGTGTATGTTCAGGTTGTCAGGTGAGTTTAACCTGACAGATCTATCAGCATATTAGCAGTTCTTTGGACAGAGTGAAGATCAAATGTGAATGAATAGACCAGTGATATCCTCTCATCCCCATCTTTCGCTTGCATCTCATTGACTTGAGACCACCTTGGCATAATATAGGTGCACATTGTCCCTTACCCTCAGATTAGAAGACGATATATCTCTCAACAACATAGGGGTTTCACCTGAGCAAGAGAGTGACTTCAGAAGACAAGCAGTTCTGACAACTCATCCCTGCCAGAAAACACAGATAAGCTCAACCACCTGAAACCCCAGTGTCCAGTTTAGGCATCCTGCTTCCAGGATCGCTTGGCACCTGGCCATCAGCCCAGCAAGCAGCAGGTTAGCTCACTGTCTGAGCAGAGCCTTTGTCCTGAGCAATCTCCAGGAAGACAGCTTCTAAAGTGAGATGTATCTTGAGTATATTATTGGTTTATGGCCTTTGAAGACAATGTTAAATGTGCCCCAAACATATAAGCTAAAATCTTCCCCATTAGATTCTTTGATGTTAAACTTTGGGGTCTTGATTCTCTGCTTGGCTGAGGTTGGAACAACCCCAGAAATATTTCCTCAAGGAAGCCTGGCCTCAATAAGAAAGTTGGGGAACTTTCTAGGCAAATGTACACTGGCAAAGGGACTGGTTTTTCATAAGAGAATGCTACCAGCTCTTAGATCTGCTGCTTCTGCAAACTAATGTGCCTAGTCTTTGCAGAGAAATCATCCTCAAAGCCTCTAGAGAGTGAGTGTCCACTGTCCCAGTTGGGATAGAAGAGGAAGGAGCCCTTTGCTTTGTTCAGTCAAAGGCCTCATCTGGCAGGTGTGGCCCTATTTCTAGCTTATTCCCCGAGCCTCAAAAGCTTAGCTTGTGGCCCATAAGGCTATCTACTTAGCGGCACTCTATTAGTATTCCTTGAGAGACAACCTAAGAAGCAGCAGGAACACTAGGGCCAGATTACCTGGGTTCAAACACCAACTTCGCAATTTACTGGATGGTCATAGGTAAGTTACTTGACTGTACCTCACTTTCCTCATCTGGAAAATGCAGATAATGACATTATTATGAATTATGAGAATTAAATATGTGTGATGTGTCTATCACAGTGCACAGAACACAGATTAAATGCTATATAACTATTATCTAGGATGGCGATGGGGATGACAATGATGGTGATGTTGCTGAGGGTTGTGCCCATGACCTTACTAGCCTCTTTTCCCACCCCTAGTATGAATTTTCTCTGAGGCATTTGTCTTAGGCCCCAGCCCAGACAAAATCATGGTTCTCTGGATATCAATCTGTTTTTATCTTATGGATGTTGCCACTCAAATTTCTATCTTTGTTCTGGGTGCAGTGATGAATGCCTGTAATCCCAGCAACTCAGGAGGCTGACAGGAGGATCACAAGTTTGAGGTCAGCCTTAGCAACTTAGAGAGGTTCTCAACAACTTAGTGAGATCCTGTCTCAAAAAAAAAAAAAAAAAAAAAGGACTGAACATGTAGCTCAGTGATAAAGCACCCCTGGGTTTAAGTCCCCAGTGCCAAAAAAAAAAAAAAAGAAGAAGAAGAAGAAAAGAAAAAAGTTTTTGTTTTGAGTGCTAAAGTGAGCAGTTTGAAGCCAAATCTTTAGTATTTGGAAAGGGATTTTGGGATTTCGGTGTCCTGACTGAAATCCTTAAAGTCATCCTCAATTTCTTTCAAGTCATGATCAACACAAATCCTGGGTTTTTTGCCTTCAAAATGTATTCTGGTGCTTACCAGTTCTCACCATTTCTATAACTATCTCTTCTTCTACAGAACTAATGTGCAGATGCTTATGTGGGTCTCTGATTCTTCCTCAAAAGTACCATCCACATAACAACCAATATGGCCTTTAAACATAGAGAGGTCAATTAATTTCTCTCCTCTGTTCTTAACCCTCCAGTCAGCTAAAGAAAAATGCCTAAATCCTTATACTAGTTTACAAGACTCACCACCATTCATAGACCCCTTCTTGTTCTCTCTCTCTCTTTCCTCACCCCTCTCTGGCCCTCTGCTCCAGTCAGGTTAGCCTTCTTGCTGTTCCTCTAATATGCTGTATGTAGCTAGGACTTTTCCCTTGCTTTGCCAGCCCCCTGGAATACTTCCCCCCAAATATCGACATGGCTTATTCCCTTCCTGTATTGGTCAGCTTCATGTTACTATGACACAATGCCTGACCCAGGCTATTTAGGAAATAACAAGAGATTTATTTTGCTTCTGGAGAGTCAAGGCCAAGATTCAGTGACTCCATTGACTTAGGCCTCTGATAAGGGTGACACATCATGGAAGGACCACCTTTAAGGCTTTACCTTCTAAAAAGTCCACAGTCCTTCTTGATAGCATCACCCTGGGGACCAAGCCTCTAACATGGGCCTCTGGAACACTACCTATATTCAAACCATAGCTCTCCCTCTCTTCATTCAGACCTATACCCAAATGCCACCTCATTAAAGAACCTCCCTATTTTTTTTCAAACAGAAATGTTCCCTCCCACCCTGATATTCTATATTCCCCTTGTTTCACTTTATTTTTTCCTCCCCAGCACTTTCCATGATCTTTCAGAAGTTTATTTTGTCTTTGCCCACTAGATTGTAAGCTCCTTTCAGTCAAGGACTTTGCTTGTTTTGGTCACTCCAGTGCCTGGAAAAGTGCTCAGTCAGCACACAGCAGGAGTTTGATAAAGAGTCATTAAATCAATGAGATAATGAGAAAAATCTTTTTTTTAATATTTATTTTTTAGGTGTAGATGGACACAACACAATGCCTTTATTTTTATATGGTGTTGAGGATTGAACCTGGGTCCCACTTGTGCTAGGCTAGCACTCTACCGCTGAGCCACAAACCCAGCCAGCAAAATCTTAATTTTACTATTTCATTCTAATCTTTTATTTCTTGATTGCCCAATAACTTGGAAGCAGTGTATAAAAATATAGTGGACTAGGGAGAACTATGGTTTGAAGCCCCTGTTCTTGCCTAGCATGCATGTGGCCGTGGGTTCAATCCCCAGCACCACAAATTTATATATGGCACACCAGTTTAAAAAAAAACAACAAAACAAAACAAATGAAGAGGTCAAGGGAGAAAAAAAATAAACCTTCTTAAGTGCTTTCATATTCCTCAATGGAAGGTGATGTTGATGACAGTAAAACATGGCTGTCAGTGGGATGTTCTATGCTCTATAACCGATTAGAATAATTTAGTAACCCCCACCCTGCCTTCACAGATGCCAGTGGATGAATGAGATTTTGCTGTAGGAAAAGAGAGGCCTCTGAGCTGGGGATAAGCATTTTAAATCACCCTCCTTCTTTTTTCCTATTTTAGAGCTCCCAGGGCTGCACATAAATACTTGCTTCCTTGGAAGAATAGCATTAACTGGCACTGGTAGAGATGCTTCCCAGCCAATGATGTTAGAGACTTTTCTTCATGGAAAGGTACTCTGGGTCCTGCACCTTGGAGTTGTGAGGCTGTTGTGACCAAACTGGGAAGACAGTGTTCTATTCTTCAGTCTTGATGGTAATGATACTTCCTGTTTTCAGTGCTGATTGTGTGCAGGTGTATAAGACAAAGCTCATATTCCAGATCATAGCTGGTGCTTTCTCCAGAGATTCTGGACAATGATAACACATGGTTGTTCTCTTCCCTTGTCCCAGTCACATGCACCTACATCATGGTTGAGGAGTCTCATTGGGACCCTGCCCTTCTTAAAGGCCTGGCCTAGGTACCCCAGAAGGTTGGAAGGAGTCACTCCTAAGCATCCTGTGGAAGGGAGAGCAGAACATCTGATGCAGACCACTTGTTTCTTTTGCTCTAAGAGATGCAAAGCTAATAGAGAAATACAATTCTAAGACAACAGAGCAGGCCCTGGGTTGGGTCATTTTAGAGATATAGCTTTTTCCTTAGAGTTTTTATTTTATTTTTATTTATTTTTTTAATATTATTTATTTTTAGTTTTCCGGCAGACACAACATCTTTGTTTGTATGTGGTGCTGAGGATCGAACCTGGGCCGCACGCATGCCAGGCGATGTGCTACCACTTGAGCCACATCCCCAGCCCCTTCCTTAGAGTTTTTAGCAGAAGTGATTCTGTTCTCAGCTCTGATAACTTCTGAAGCTTTCCTTGGAGGACTCCGTCTCTACTCTGGGAGCAATTAGAAGGCATCCAATATTCCAAAACCTTCTTTAATGTAGCTTTTTTTATCTGATGGAGGGCATCTTGCCCATGGTTGGGCTTAGTGGTGCCTGATGAGGATCCAGCATATGAATCTGTGGATGCAAGTCACCAAGACAACATCTGAAGAGTGAAAACACTCCCACAAGGGGAACACCCTGTTAGTGGCCTTGTTCTGGCCCTCTGCGTGTATTCACCTTCTCACTGTCTCTAACACTACAAAATACTATTTTTCCTGAGCCTAGTGGAGGAAAAAGTCAAGTGTTAACATGGGATAACCTGCTGAGTTGGGGAAACACACAGCTATAGTATTGCAGGACCTACCTCTTGAAATCACCCCCATTCTGAAATTTAAAACAAAAGTTGCTACTGGCCAGTACTGTTAGTTGTCAGACAACAGATAAACACATGGCAGCCAGAAAAATCCCCACAGAGTTTGGGCGGCTGATTTCTCTGGCAGCAAATGAAAGCTTTAGCAATTGCCCCTGAGGACTGGCTGAGCATTGGAGCCCCTCTCTCTGTGGGCGCCCCTTCCCCCACATTCTGGGCTGTAGTGGGTGTAAATGTGTGCACCGTGGGGTGCAGGCACCCTCGTTCATAATTTTAGGCAGCTGCACACCCGACTCAGGGACACCATACCAGCATAATTCATCCCACACCTCACAGCCAGGGTGACTCCAGCCTCAATAGACAACAATTTGAAGGCATTGTTTACAAATCAATTTCCCCCTCTAAATAGGCTGTTACAAGAGTGGACCCTTCTGCTTGCCCAGCCTAGGCCCACCTGTCACTGGGACTTCCTAACCAGTGGTCACACTGTATTGATCTTTTTAATCCCCTCTCTTTGAAACACGGAGCCAGCTGATGTGGAGTTCCTCAAAAGAAAGACTCTCCCGCAGCCCCTACCTCTACAGGTAGCTGCGTATCCAGGCTAATTCCCACTAAAAAGTCTTAATTGGCTTATGGGGCGCCTGAAAGATCTCCCTTGTGTTTACATCGTGAAAGGAAATGATAGATCCCAAACACCTTAGTCTGTCTTTATCTGGTTCTTGGTGAAAAATCAGGTGCATTTATTTTTTAATTGTTTTTGACACAGTAGTGGAGGGTTTGGAGGTCGGTGGGGGATAGTGTTTCACTTTAGTGGTTGAGCCACCAGCAGAAGGGAAGAAAAGCCCCAAAGACACTAACATTATGCAAGAAACTTGGTGACTTATTTTTCACTCAGTTTTTATTTACACGAAGCATCTGCAGTACAAAAATGTAAACTTCAATAGCTCATAATAATAGAATAAACTCTTTATGTACAAAAATACATTTTCATATGAATGAAGCATCTTGAATAAATTAAAGTACCCTCCAGCCCCGTGCCTGAATAGCTACGCAAGCGTTGGGGTTCTTCCTAGAGCGAGCCTGCAGTGGTGGGGGTCGGGATCCATAATGCATGAAGCCCACTCCTTGTGTCTCCTTTTTAAGCCTTTTCATTGTATTGTCAGCCGGCTCAAACCGAATTTTCATGCTCGTTTTTCTTCATTAGAGTTCTACAAATTGTAAAATTGACTTTTCACCTCGTCTTCAGGGGCTCATCTGTCTCTTTTCCAAATCACACTGAAGTGGTGGCTGGGGTCAGTTCTGAGCCAGCCACAAAGGAGGTTTTGTGGAGTTCAGAAAGTGCAAAAGGAAAGGCCTTCTGGGGGCGGGCAGGAGGGGCCCAGGGCTGAGAGCTGGAGAAACAGACTAAGGGGCAGCCATGGCAAGGGTGCAGCGACCTAACAAGCGGCTCAGGTATTCCCTACCCTTCTAAAGCTCCCGCTTCCTCCCTCTGCCTGGAGTGGGGGGCTCCCGAAGCCGCAGCTGAGTCCTCGTGTATTGCCCATTAGCTTGGGGAGAAGACAGTAACGGGGTCTAAAAAGAGCCTAGTGGTAAGGAATGAAACACGGCGTCGTGTGGAGCAAGTCTTTGGGCAGGCCAGGGAAGGAGAAAAGGGGATCGCCGGGGCCATATGCGAAATCTTCGGAGGCCGCGGGGCTACTGGGGTCAGAGAGTGGTGAGGTGGCGGCGGCGCACGGGGAGGCCGCGGTACCGGAGCCCCAGGACTCGGCATCGCTGGCTGGGCTCGGGGGTCCGGGCAGGCAGGGGGCACACTGAGGAGGTAGGAGGCGCTCCCGGGCAGCGCCCCCGGGCAGTCCTTGATCGGCCAGGCGCAGTGTCTCGGCCAGAGCCCAGATGTAGTTGTAGGCGAAGCGCAGCGTCTCGATCTTTGTGAGCTTGGTGTCATCGGGGAAGGAAGGCAGCACACTACGCAGCGCGTCCAGCGCGGCGTTCAAATTGTGCATGCGGTTGCGCTCGCGATCATTGGCCTTGACGCGCCGGCTCCTTCGTAGCGAATGTAGCAGCGCCTCGGAGCGCACTCGCCCACGGCCCCTGCGCCGCCGCCGCTCCTGCTCCTCGTCCTGCGCCCCTGGAACATCTGACCCCCCAGAGATCCCAGGTGCGCCCCTGCGGGCCGGCGCGGGCGGCCCCGAGGTGGAGACAGGCAATTGGAGCCTGACACAGTCCTCCTCGTCGGTGAGGAAGCCGGACAGGTCGCTGCTGCTGTTGTTGCTGGCGCAGTCGAGGTCGGAGAGGCAGGTCTCCAGCGGGGCTGGCATCTTTGCGCTGTGCAGGACTGACAGATGGACAGAAGGACGTTTAGAGGACAGGAGCCCGGGCTGAGGGCAGGGCCGCTGGGGGGCACTTACGTTTCGAACGGCCCGGGCTTACTTTGTGCCCGCTGCGGGCGCGAGGGCCAGGAAGGGCGCAAGGGCGCAAAGGAAACTTGGCTTTGCCTTCTCGCCTCGCCTGCAGGAGCCACGCGCCGGGCTGGTCTCCCGAGTGATGTCGCCGGCGATCAGATCAGCTCGTGTGAGCACCGAGTGTGGCACACGACTGGCCTCAGGACCCCTTAAGTACCCGGCGCAACAATGGGCGCCCCCCTCCCTTGCCACCTCCGCCCCTGAGGCAGCCCCGGTGAATGGAGCGAGGCGGCAGGTCAGCCCCGTGCGGCGCCAGGGTATTTGCATAATTTATGCTCGCGGGAGGCCGCCCCTCCCCCCTCCTGGAGCGTGCCCGTAATTACCGCCGGCCAATCGGTGGCCTTGCCTGGCCCCGGAGCCAGCTCCTGCTAAACAGGCCCGGGCGTCTCCAGGCAGTGAAACCCGGGCGGGGGCGGCGGGCGATTAGCGGCGGAGGCACGCTCCTCCAGGGGCGGGCCGGCGCCCCTCGCTGGGGTGGGATGGGGAGGCGGGGCGCGGGCAGAAAAGTGTGAGCTGCTCTATGAGCTGTGGAAACCTGGAGCCCGCTGGGAGTCTGGGTTCCGTTCTCACTCCGGCTGCTGAGTGGCCGCCTTGGCTCTGGGCTAGTGATTTCACCTCTGAGTGAAATTCCTCGTCTGTAAAATGGGACAGAGGTCTACCTGTGGAAGATGATGATCGTGGGTCATTTGGCAGGGAGTTTTTGTAACAGAGTCCTAATTGCGATATGCAATTGGGAACCAGTGAAAAACCCATGTCCAAATAGATTGCAGATTGGCCAGGTGACAGTCCTGGAGCCCGGAGTGGAAATAGGCGATCCTGCTTCTTCCAGGTTAATAAAGAAACAGGGGAAGGAATCTATTGGCCTTCATCTAGTAGGTGGGAGGGGGAGAGGAGTGAGGAACCCAAGCCGGGCTGGAGTGAATCTTGACCTCACCAATCTTTTCTCCCTATACTCTCAACTGCCAAACACTCATAAAGTAGCAAGGGTGCTAATCGCCTCCTCTAAAGTACCCCTGAGAACTTGCTTCCCCTATCTCCAGATAATTCCTTTGCGTACAGGCTGTGTGGTGAATCCCACTGCCAGCCAAGGGGAAACTTCTTCCCTGGACCATAGAAAGCAGGACTACAAACAAATAATGGAATTCCTCTCCCTAAGTCTCTTCTACCTTTGGGGTTATAAACTCACCTTTCCAGCAGAAAGTTTTCACTTTTGCAGATCAGGAGTCACTTTAGCTACTGGAGAGCAAGAGTCTCAGACACACCCCAGCTTTTACTGGGCAGGAAATAGTTAATAAGGGACAACCCTGGATTATAGGGCAGGGGTATTAAAAAGCAAAATGAGCAAAAAGTTCCAGCCCCCTCCCCATGATATCTGAGTGGTGGCCTCAGGCCTGATGCCTGGCCTGCTGCCCTCAGAGGGGACTCTGCTTGGAGCATCAGTCCCTTTGTGGAGAGATGCTCTCTGGAGGTAGTGTATCCCTCTGCAGACTAGGGACTAGCACTTGCCTTCTGGTTCAGGGGATTCTGCTGAACCCTCCCCTTTCCCCTGCCACACCCCACTTGTGCACTGCCTTCCCCCATCAGCTGGCAGAAAGCTGGGAAACATATATAAAGATTTGAGGTTTGTTAGAAGTAAACAGAAAGTGGCTTCCACTAGCTTATGCGTGAGAAGGCAACTGTTGGACAGATGCTGGGGCACCTCAGGAGACCCAGTACTCACTCTCTCTGTCCTTTTTCTCTCCCTGGGTTAGCTTCCACTTGGCCCCTTTACTCTCCCACTTGCTTGACCTTCTGATACTCCTGGGCCCTGTATTTTTTTTTTATTTTTATTCATGTTGCCATTAAAAAAAATACCACAAAGTGGGTGGCTTAAAAGTTTATTCTCTCACAGTTGAGGAGACCAGAAGTCTGAAATTAAGCAGTCAGCAGTGTTGGCCTCTTTTTGGAGACTCAGGGAAAAATCTGTTCCATATCTCTTTCCTAGCTGCTGGTGACTCCTGGCAATTGTTGCTTCATTGGTTTGTAACTCCAGTTTCTGTTTTCAGTGTTTGCATGGCTTTCCCCTTTGTGTCTCACGTTTTTGGCTGTTTCTTAAGGAGTCTTATTGGATTTAGGGCCCAGCCTAATCCAGAATGATTTGCAAGGACCCATATTCCAAATAAGGTCACATTCTAAGGTTTTGGGTAGACATGTCTTTTGGTGGACCACTGTTCAATCCACTGTAAACCCCCTTTCCAGATTTCTGGAGTACAGAATTGGTTTGGCCTGGGTCACTGGGATAGACATTTGTCAGTTTTTTTGGCTATCTTTTGAAGAGCCTTTCTTCTGAAGAGAAAAAGCTTGTTTCTTCATCAGTGTGTTAACACCAGAGAGGTCTTCTCAGAGAAGAAAGAAAAACCACTTCTCTGTTGCCTCTGGAGCCATAAGTCAGATCTCTAGGACTGCTTAGAACAGGTGTGCGCCTTCTGGTCCCAGAGTCAGTTAAAAGGGCATCTGGCAGAGAGGACAAGTGAGAGCTAAAATTCAACCTGTTTGCCACCCACCATCCCATGTGTCCTGAAGTGGGCTACACCTGTCCCCAAAGGGCACATTGCAAATGTACACAAAGGCCTCTTTTGAGCTAGTAGTGGATCTGTGCTTTATTTTGTCATTGCCTGAAACTTAGTGACCTGACTAGGCAGGGATCTTAGCCTTGCCCTGCCTGCCCCTGGCTCCTGGTGGGGCATGTAACAGTTCCTTCCTGGATGGCAGTGCTTTGATAAGTGCATAGCGGGCCCCTTCTGTAAGAGATGCACTGAGGGTGGAGCTGGACCTGAGACTGGCAGATGAGAATGAGGGGGACAGCTTTAAGCCAGGCCCTCTAGGTGGATATGTGTCCTTGCTGAGGGAGATGAAAGTTTCTTCTGCCCCCTAAATTCTTCTAAACTCATGAGCACATCTATGCAAACTCCCACATAGGATGTAATATGGTCATGTAATAAATCTAACTACAGTAGGCACCAAGGTGACAAGTGTTGCACCAGGTGTTCTACTTCCTACCTTGTGAGATATCCAGCTGCTGATCTGCTGGGGAGCAGGAACAGGTAGGTGGGGCAGAAATCCAGAGGACTAAGAATAAGCCAGAGTTTCTCACACTATGTTCAAATGGAGTGGTAGTGATGGTGGTGGAGGGCGTGTGTGTGTGTGTGTGTGTGTGTGTGTGTGAGAGAGAGAGAGAGAGAGAGAGAGAGAGAGAGAGAGACACCAGGAGGATCTCCTCCCAGACTCCCTGAATCAGAATCTCTGGAGATCTGACCTACATGCTGAAGTCACTATTGACTGATGTTTACAACCAGTGTATTCATATGGGAGTACATGTCACTTTTAGTTTTCCTATCCTGTACTTGCCTAAGTCCTTGAGGCAGGTCGGACACATTTATGTGACAGCTTGGAAATGCTCCCAGTGATTCCTATGGCTTTGCCTCTTGGTCTACAATTAGGGGAGGGAAGGAAGGGAAGGACCCCTGAAAGGTGCCCTAGGGCCAGAAGGTACACACTTTTTCTGTGCAGCCCCAAGTCCTAGAGCTCTGACTCAAGGCTCCATGGGACAACTGGGAGGTATTTTTGCTTCCTTATTGAGAAGCTCTCTCCTCCTCCCCCCCTTCTTTCTTTTTCCCTCTCCTCTTCCTCCTCTTTTTTTTCCCCTTCTTCTTCTGCCCTGATGAGAATTGATCCCCATGCATACTAGGCAGGTACTATACCACTGAGCCAAACTCCCAGCCCTCCTAACCATTCTAAAGTAACAGATGGGGAGGAGTGGGTCAAGACTTCCAGGGTCTATTGAGATTCTTGGTATATTATTATTTTTTATTTCTTAATGAAAAATGGCCAGAATAGGGGGAAAGTAGTACTAACTTATCAACATTTATATATGACAGATTAATGTGGTCAACACATGAAAATACAATGCAGCCTATGCTGTTCACGAACAACTTCAGGATTTTAAAATGGCATCAAAGTTACAGTGCCTAGAGGGAGAGCCAGGGGTAGATCCAGATTTAGATTTGTGTTGAACATCTTCCTCAACCCTGTCTGTGTCTTGGTGACCATGTGTGATGATGACTTCATGGGAATCAGAGTCCAGAGACTTTGAGTCCTTTTGTGAATGTAAGACTGAGCCCAATGACCTCCTTGCTATCCCCCTTCAGTTATCAGGAACACGTAAACCTAAGGTTGAGCAAATGATCTTTCAGAGATGCTGTAAGGGGAACTAAGATGAGAGGTTAGTGTGCTGAAAATACAGGGACGACAATCTGAATGTGTTAGGCGAAGGGGAAGACCATGACATTTCATTCCCTCCTAAATTGTTTTAGTTGAGATTGATCATTCTTTGTCTGCTCTGATTGAAATATTAATTTCAAGAAAGCCAAAAGTAGATCTGAGTTTTATGGTGTTACAAGGTAAGTAAAAAAGATGACAATACCCATGAACTCTCTGCTGCAATTAATGATACATAAATGGTGCTGGCACCTTATTTCACCACTCAAGGCATTGGGCACACTGAGTGCATAAGGCCATCCAGCAATGGTAATGTCCACAAGGACATTCTTGATGGGGAATTTTGCACAAAGTGGAGTGGTAGAGAGAGCCATCCTTCCTAACCATCAATCCTTATTTTTGTTCTAGGGCTACCTGGGGGGAGGGGTGGCATTGGTTTTGTGGGTGGCATTTTAGAAAGAAAGAGTTGTAATCTTTTTAGGGAAAGGGAAAGAAAAGGTGCAGTTACTCAAGAGGAAGGGATGAAGGCTGATGTTGGACATGGAGACTCTCTTGCTCCTTTCAGGGCATTAACTACATGGCAGATATGCAGTTGCGTTTCCACATAAGAGCAGCAGGGTGGGGTTGGAAAGGGGAAACAATTCCCTATTTTCTTTACTGATGACCCATGACAGTTGTGGAAGGGGGGGTAAAAGGGAGGGGAGAAACGAGGCAGGAGGGGGGGAACAGAGGGGTCTTTCAGTGACAGAGCAAGGAAAATGGCAAATTATCCATGGTTTCCAGAAATCCGTGGAGGCCCCCTCGGCCCCTGCCCTGCTAAATACAGTGCCGTCTGTATGCATTTCCCACCTCAGAGTTGTCTGCTTGAATATTCCCTGCATTGTGCATGGACGTGTTTGGTTGTGTACAATCTGCCTACATGTGAGATGAATCTTGGGCTTCAGTGGGGGCCCTGGTGCAAATCTTCTTTATTCTAGTAAGTGTAAGAAATGCCAAATGACACTGTGTAACTCTGCAGCCAAATAAATTCTTTTCTGCAAGAAGTTTTCAAATTTGAATTGGGGTTCTCAGGCTTGCAGTGGTGTGGGGGAACAATATGTGCTTGGGCTGGCCCTAAGTTTGAAGCCTGTTTGCATTTGGGGCTAGCCTTGGGGGAAACAATGTCCTTTTTGTGCCCAAAGGAGAGTCGGGAAGGCAAAGGGGGTGTGCATGCTTGTGCAGGGAGGGTCCACAAGGGTGCAGGTCCTGAACTGAAGAGGAAGGGAGCAGGCAGAGGTGTTCACCCCACTCCTCCTCATTATCAACTGATGTGAAAAGGAGTCTTCACATCAGTTGATAATGTTACAGATAATCCCAGAACTGCCTGCAAAGCCTCCAAGTTTTGTTTTCCCATTGAGTTCTTGAAATTAAATCTTTTGGGCTCAGATAGGCCATCACCACCACCTACAAATCCATAACCCTGCTGTTGTTGTTACTAGGTTTTAGCTCCCCAAATTCAGGCTGCATGAGCCATGGGAAGTTGCTAAAGCCAACTTATTTTTGAATTCTTGAGAACATCTTCAGTAGAGAAAAAAAACCCACTTCTCCCACACCAAACCCCATGCTTGTGGGTCAAGTGTGGGAACACTGTCTGAGATAGTTTTCTTCTGTGTACACAAACAAAGTCACAGTGAAATTTATCCTAATGGAATTCAACTATTGCTTTATGGAAAGAATTCAGAAATAAACTCAGAAATAGCTCAAGTGTTTTTTTTTCTTTTGCTTTTTTCTATCTTAACGCTTGGCTACATAAATTCACGTTGAGTTCGAACACAAATGCATTTTGTTTGTAGTAATTAAAATGTTTTAATGAGACAACCATAAAATCCACCATTAATTATTTTATTTCAAACACTTCTGCCTTCTTTTGAACCAGGTCTATTTAGAAATAGTTTAGAGAGTAGCCTGCAGTTTTATTCTTTCCTCCGCATTATACACAGGAGTGGAGAAGTCATTTATAAATAATTACACAATGTTTTGGGTCTTTGGGCTTGTATAATATATCAAAGCGATTAGTACACTTATTGTTCCATTGTAAATGCTTTTTTTCTCCTTTCAGTTTCACTTGCCTTGTCTTCTAGCTAAACCTTTTTCTGGAAATCTTTTGTCTTCTTCATTCTTTTTGCTTGTTACAGTCCAGGAGCATTCTTCTTATTCAAACACTCGCAGCAGGGGCAAAGAAAGCGACTTCGCCGCATCTTAAGTTTTACCATAACTTTCTGGCATTTTCTTTTCTTCCAGTTTTCCCAGACTACCTAGGGGCAATGAAGAATTATAACATACATGAATTATTGGTACTCCCCTCGAGTTAAGGGGGAGGAAAGTGCCTCATTTTCTATGCCCCCAAAGGACCAAACGAGCGGGCGGCCGCTAAACAATGTATTTATCACTTTGCATCTCTTTGGGACGCCCGCCGCGCCCCAACCCTCGCCGCCGCCGGGTTTTTTACTCTGGCCCCCGGAGAGCCGCCGTTTTTCCATTTCTTTTATGGAACCACAAATAAAGACCTGGACTGGAGGAAGGGGGTCTCCCCCAAGCCTTGTGCCACCGGCACTCGCACCGCGGCGCTTCCCACGGCTGGAGCCTCGGCGAGTCCCGCAGGGCGACGCGGGGGCTCGTGGGGCTGGCCGCGTGGGTGCCCTGACCTCGCTCGGGGTCAGGGGAGAGCAGGGACACTGGTACAGACCGGTTCCCGGGCACCCAGAGGGCCAGCTCACAGCCGGAGCCGCGTGAGGGGATTAGGACCGCACGAGAGGCAACTGCACCGAGGCCTCCAGCCACGTGAGGACAGAGATGGCTTCAAAAGTCCCCAACATGCTAATCCTTGTTATCCGGCAGGACGACCGCGATCGCGCAGAGCTCCCCCGCCCCGCCCGGCCTCCTCCTCGCTGCCTGCGGGTTGGGGGTGCTCCCAGCTCCCTTGGCCCCTGGCTTGGGTTTGAGACCAGGGATGACAATCTGTCCCACCCTGCCCCCATTGCTGGGACCCCGCGGGGGGGGGGGCTGTGTGTGTGCAAAGTGCAGTAGGTTCTTGGAGACTACTGTGCCCGCAAAAAAGCGTGGGGAAATTTGTTACACTTAGAACTAAAACTTTAGACACTCACCTCATAGGGTTATTAGGATGGTGCACCAGGATGAATTCTGGGGGAGATGGCGGGGGTGTAGGCATTGGTATTAAAAGAGGGTGTTCAATGAGAAAACAATAATGATGGGTGAAAGCAAAGGGCGAGTGAAGAAAACTCACGGGAGAGGTGCAGCTATCCTGCCTGGGCGGTTTTGGAGGCTGGCAGGGCATTCTGTCCCCTGCCCCCTCCCTCCGGGCCCCGCCCCCAGGCCGGGGACCCGTCGCAATCTGTCAGGACGCGTCCGTTTCCATATGAAGGGCCGCGCCGGGCGCCCGGGGAGCGCTGAATGGCCGCTCCGGGTCGGGCGGGCGCACACGCCCCGCGGCCCAGGCTGGATTTGGCCGCATTTGCATAGCAGGTGCTGATGCTTGTCCATTCTTACTTAAAGAAGTTTTAATATGGGATAAATTACTAGGAATTAGGAGCTGGCGTGGGCGGGAATAAAGGAACCGTGTCGTCTGTCTTCTTACCGCCGCCTGGCGTGAAAGGGGAGAAACATGAAGTGAGATTCGACTTGAACAGTGCCCTCACGAAGCTACAGCCCCCTACCCCAAAGGAGCAAAGAGAAAACAGGAGGGAACTTTCATCAATTTGATTTTAGAATCAGTTCTGCATGGGGTAAAGCAATAATTCTAGGGATGGTAATACGATTAGCGAAAGAAGATCTTTGAGTCAGAAAGTCTGGCCGAGTTTAAAATGTTAATCCCGGCCCTAATCCTCCCGGTTGGCGAATAGAAGTGCTGCACCACTGGAGAGAGTGTTTCTTCTTAAAGAAACATCAGGGGAGGCCCGCATGGCCCATTTCTGGATCATAAGGGATTCTTTCCCTCAGGTACCCTCGGATCTTAGGCTTTGTAGTCTGTAGACCACAGGACAGCGAGGGCCTCCTCAGTGTAAGGACAGCCTAAGAATCCTCCTCCCTAGGGGAATCAGGCTCAGTGGCTGCCCGGGCTTGGAACTGGCCTCTGGGTTCATTCCATATGCTAGGAATCTTGAAAAAGCTTAAAGCAAAGTGCACTTTCAAAGAGATGGGATTTGAAGAGATAGCAATTGGGGTTTTCTGGCCTGCCCCCACAATCCCATAATTATTCTCAAAAGGACAACCTGGTTTTCAGGTTTTAGGGTCTTGGGGGACTGGAGAAGGAGAATGATTGCCTCAGACTTCAGCCTGCACATGCCAGTTGAGATCTGGCCTGCTTATTAGCCTCTTGGGAGAAATGATTAGGGTCTCTAAATACTTGGGGGCCTGGGTGAGGAAAAGGTAAGCCTGAGTATGCTCCCCACCAAGGTTCTCCACACCAAGATGTGGCCAAACTGAGGGTAGGAAGGCTGCCTGTTCTAGTCAAAATGCTTAAGCTATTTTCTTTGCCCTCTGGCTAAGGAATCTAATTCCTTCTTTCCCAGGTCCACACACTGGTTTTTAGGACAGTCCCCTCTGATCTCTGGTTGTTTCTTTCTTCTGGCTTCATTTTGGCCCACTCGGAGGGAGGCAGGATGGCACCTGGGATCATGGGGTAGGCCTCTCTGGCTTGCCCCTTGTGCAATCAGCGAAATCAGTGTGAGGTGCTCAAACGGACCATATGGTTTGGAGCAAGAGCCTTGGAGCCCACAAACAATGGGGAAGTGAGAGGCCCAGGTCAGTGGCGGAGTTTGTGCGGCTGCAAACCTCCCTTTCAGCCTAATGAAGCTGTTGTCTGGGGGTAATGATGCAAATGCCTGGCGCTTTCTCGCCGTGATAGTCTAGAACGTGATTTGTCATACAATCTGAATCTTTGGGAGGACTTTAGACAGAACCTCCCCCAAAGATGGAGATGAGCCATATGTGCACTTTGCATCTGAAGTGGAGGTGGGGGCAGCGGGAGGGGAGACCCCGCCCACACTGACTTCCCCAGGACAGCATTCTGGCGGGATCCTGGCAGCAGCGAGGACAAAGTCCCTGATGAGTGGAGTGCTGCCTGACCCTGGGGGATTCCTGAGTGGGTGCAGTGCCGGCATCTAATCATAAGTGGTGGTGTGTGCTGGGGAAAAATGTAAGGGATCTGGATATGCTGAGTAGTATCGTCATTGCTCCTGTCTTATGATGAAGGGGCCATTATGAATGCTCATTGAACAATGCTTAGATTTCACTTCCCAGAGCAGCCCAGCTCATTGGAGTCAGGTGGACAGACATTCAGTGGTATTTCTGAAGTGGAAGCAGTAAAAGAGAAGCAGGGACAGGTGACAGGCAAGGGACAGGAGAGAGGAGAAACCACGAAGCAAAGTGGGGAAGCAAGGAAAATGGGAAAATCCTCCTGCATGTTTGAAGGGGAAGGAAGCCTGGTGGTTGCTCCCTGCAGGAAGAAAGACAGCTCCCTATTGAAGTTCCAGCTCCATAGTGGTCTGTCTGAAATCTGGGGACAGAAATACATTACTCATCATTAACCTAAGCAAACTGGACCATCATGGAATGAAATGGTCTGATAACTACCCCCCCCCCCATGCAATAGAGAAGCTCTAATTGCTTAATATGATCTGAAAAAGAGTAGCAATGATGGTGAGTGGTGGAGAGAAAGTGTCTGTGGACTGTAGTCTTTTCCCAAAGGGACCAGAGAAGCAAAGATGACATGTCTATATCTGCCCATCCACCAGGCCTTTGTCTTCTAACTCCTCTTCCTTAGCACCTGGCACAGTGCCTGGCCTGCATAGTTGATGCTCAAAGGATGTTTGTGGCTTTGTGCATGGTCACTGGTATTCATGCCTGCATGGGGGCTCCCAGGCATGCTCATGCACAGCATTTCTGCATCTTTAGGGAAGAAGGGATGGGGAGTTAGCTTGCACCACTTCTCTGGGATTACTCTACCCACTGTAACCTGAGCATTGTGGCCCACAGGTTGGCACTGTAGCCTTAGGTTCTCTCCTGGGAGCTTAGTCCCTGGCTGCAAGAAGACTTGCTAGGTGGGTGTTTATTCACTCACTCTGTGGTGGTGTAACTTTAGGACCTAAAAAAGGGGCAGAAATGGAGAAGGGGTAGGAAATGGATAAGGAGAGGTCCCTAATTACTACCGCCCACCCCCCCCCCCACCAGCTGTCAGGGTTGGGCAAAGACCCATCAAAGCTCTGGTCATGCCTTTCCCTCCTTGGATCACTCCTCAGGTCAAAGGTAACTTGTCACCAAGCTCTGCCAAAGCCCTGGCACATGATGTTCTTTCAGCTCCCGCAGACACCCCCAGCCTCCTCTGTGGGTGCTGAGGGATAGAGGAGGGGAGAGTTGCCCTGGTGATAACACCAGCTCTCAAAGCCCAAGCCAGGAGCTGCTTACCGCAACACCTGTGTGTCCTGGGGTGGGAGCTGGGAGGTGCCTCTCTATTGCAGCTTCAGCTCTGGGTCTGGAGCTGGGTGAGAGTGGGGGTTCTGGGAACCTAATGGGACCAGATTTTCTGCTAATTCAAGGTCTATGCAAAATAATAAAAATGGGAATCCTTCTAAAACATACCAATCTTGGGTTTTTTTTTTTTTTTTTGCTTTAATATATATATGTTCCAGATACCTATTTGCATAAATCCTGGAAGGCTCAGGGCCAAATCCTTGGTAACAGTCCTTCTTTACTTGACTGCTCCATCACCACCACCACCAACAACAACAACAGCAGCAACATTTGTATTGATAGAAATATTATTTGTGAATTTTTTCTTTTTCTTTTTTGGTGAGGGTGCTATGTCTTCAATATGCCCACTTTTCCTAAATGCACACTGTGAAGTGTGTATTTGTGTCTGCCTTTTAGATACCAGGAAACTGAGGCTCAAGGTTAAGTCACATATCCAGGACTCAGGGCCCCATAGGCAGTACAGCCAGTATGGAACCCAGGGCTATCTGGCTTCTGTGCCCATGATCTCCACCACACATCAGCCCTCTTCTGCCCCTTTCTCTCCTAACGTGAACAGCCACTCTGTGGCCGTCTCCAGTTCGGTACAGGGGCTGATGTGTGTGTGTGTGTGTGTGTGTGTGTGTGTGTGAAGACCACAGCCCTAGTCTTCAGGGGATGGCAGTTCCCTCAGCTCTGGAGGCAGTGAAGCTCTGTGGGGAAGGACTCTAACTGTGGGCATACATGGGGATACGGTTGAGTTGGAGCTGCTCTCCATTCTTGCTTTCTTGGTGAGAAATGAGAAGTCTGGGTCTCCTCTGTCACTTTGAGAAAATCTTTCCGTTTTAGAGCCTCGTCTTCTGTATCTCAAAAAGGGATGATGGAGGGGCTGGGGATATAGCTCAGTGATAGAGTGTCTGCCTAGCATGTGTGAGGCTCTGAGTTCAATCCCCAGTAATGGAAAAAAAAAGATGGGGGTAAGAGGTAGGAGCTACAGAGGAATATAAGGTATCCCTCAGGGGCTTGGAGACTAGCCAGCGTGCTCCAGACCCATGAATATTACACCATCCTCCCTAGAGGTCATGGATTGTACACCTGATATTGAACTCCTCTCCAATATGGTCTTCATAAGCACACAGTGAGCAGAGGTTATTGGGGGGAACGGGGCAGAAAGCTGAAGCCAGTGGCATCTCTGAGTGGTGGAGTTCTATATTCTGCTTGGCATGAAGTTCATGGTACTAGAGTTTTGAGGCTCTCCTGGGCTCCTTGTCCCCATGTCCTTGCTGAACTCAACATGACCTCAGCACCAAGAGACCCAGGATACTTATGCTCATTGGTTTAGTAGTGTTCATTCATTCATTCATTCATTCATCCATCCACCCATTCATTATCCATTCATTCAATTTATTCATTCTTTGCCAGGCTGTTGAGTCAGCTTATCCAGGGTAAAAGATTACTGAATTTCCTTACCTAAATCCCTTCAAAGTTTTCCCATCGCACTTAGAATCAGATGCCCCTGATTTTAACTGTTCTTGACAAGGGTCTGCATCATCTGACCTCTGCCAACCCAGAGATGAGGGTCCCTCAGCCTTATCATCATTTCTTATAACTTTGGCCTCTGTGTTTCCCCAGCTGGTCTCCATTTGTGCCCTTGATACTCCTCAGGGGCTTTGCGCTTGCTGTTTCTCCTGCCTGGAGCCCCCTCCCTGTGCTGGCTCTTCACCTCCAGGACTTGGAGCCATCCAGGCCAAAGCCACCCTACCTGGGCCCTGAGCCACTCTTCATGACATCACTCTGTCTCTGCCTGCAAATCATTTGAGTGGTTTACGTGTTTGTTCACCTGTCCCTGTCTGCCTGTCTGACTAAACTTAAAGTGCACATGGTGGCAGTACCTTGTCCAGCTTATTAACCTCTGTCTTCCCAGTGTCTAGAAGGTTTGCCACATAAGAGGGGCTTAGTATGTTTTATAGTTGAACACATGCATAATATGAATGCATCTTACATGGTAAAGAAGGTGCCCTCCTGTTACACATGTCCCTATCTTGCCAGCTCCAGGAACATCCTATCTGAAGATGTGAATGTAGGGTGTATGAATGATTCAGTTCTACAAGTGTGAAGTGTGTGCTTCTGAGTGGGCTGTGCAAGGTGGTCTCTACCTGGGCATGGATATATTTTCTTTTCTTTCCTGTTTTTTTAAAATATGTTTTTTAGTTGTAGATGGACCTATACCTTTATTTTTAAAATTTATTTTTATGTGGTGCTGAGGATTGAACCCAGTGCCTCACATGTGCTAGGCAAGCACTCTACCACTGAGCTACAACCCCAGCCCCCTGGACACTTTTTCTGACTTGGTGGACAGAGCATCAATGCCTGCCTTCACAGCAGGATTTTGTGTCTAGGGTGAACCTAGGGAGCCCTCTGAATGACATCATTTGTTCTAGGAGGGGACCTCTGCACCTGCCAGAGCCGGGATATCTCTTTTCTTTATAAAAGAGAGCTGTGCCAACATGCCTGTCCACACTGTGAATGGATGTGGGCAGAGTTTCTAGTCCAAAATGGAATGTTCCCAAGAGCTGGAAAGAGGAGGAACTCCTTAGTGCAGAGCCTGGACTGGAGCTGAGCACACCAGGGTAGCAGTCGTTAGCAGAGAAGGATCTGGGCTGGCTTTAAAGAAAGCCATTTGGGGGATGGGGCTGGGGCTCAGTGGCAGAGTGCTTGTCTTGAATGTGTGAGGCACTGGGTTCAATCCTCAGCAGCACATAAAAATAAATAAACAAAATAAAGACATTGTGTCCATGTACAGCTAAAAAAAAAAAAGGACACCATTTGGAAGTTTGCACTCCTTCATTCCCAGGCATTCCCTGTTTGGGTATGAGACGTCTACCCTCTGGCCAGACCCTTAGTGATACTCTGGGTTGCTCCTCACTTCTTCCCCTAAGTCCTGGCTCTGCCCAGTGAGCACTGGAATGGGGTCAGCTGAGGGGCTGGTGGTGGGAGAGGACCCACTCCTGCCCTTCCAGAGCTCACAGTCTGCAGGGGAACCAGGCACACAAAGCCCAGAAGCAGGATAGGGACCCAGTTCTGCTTAGAGGCCCCCATTTCCTCCCCCAGCCAGTTATTTATGGTTGGTGGAGTGCCTCCCATTTCTGGGGCCACTATGCCATGATGCTGGGAAATTGGAGGACAGACAGACCCCAGTAACAAAAATAAATAAATACTACAGGTTCCAGCAGGTGGTCGTGTGTTTTAAGTAGGGTGCTATTGTGGAGAAATCCAGGAGGAAACCCACTTCTGCTGAGGGAGCAGGGAAGAACTCTGAGGGGATGATGTTGAAGGTGAGATTTGAAGAATGAGAAGGAGCCAGCCATGAGGAGACCTAGAGGGAGAGGATTCCAGGAAAGGTCCTAGAGAGTACAGACTCTAGAGCAGGATTGAGCTTTCCATGTGTTCCAAACTGCAGAAGACCAGTACACATTAGCAAAACCTTCAGGAGCGAGGTTCAGACCACTTTGGATACACATGTTAACCATATAACTTGAATAGGAGCAAATATGTCCTGAGTCTGTCCCCTGGTCCTAGCACTGTGCTAATGTTGCTCATGACATCTAGTTTAATCCCCATGTGGACTCCCTGAAGTGTGCACTATATATTCCTTATGAGGCAGAGAGGGCAAAGGAAGCTCTGACAGATAAAGTCAGTAGCCAAAGTTTACCCAGCAGTTCAGAGATGGAATCAGGATATGAACAGGTCTGACTCAAGAGGCCAAGCTCATCACCACCAGGCAATTCTGGCTCCCCAATATACATAGAAACAGTACAAATGGCCACACATCTGAGCAGAGATGTGAGAAACCAGAGAAAGTTGTAGTTGTGGCGTTGGGCTGTTGGGAGGGTCGTGTAGACAATTATGCAGATGAAGAGTCATCTTTAACGGTACATTCAGACCTCAGGAGTTATTATTCTTCGGTGAGCAGGAATTCCTGTTGAGCTGGTCCTCTGAGCTGTCTAGAGGTGGGAAGCAATGCCACCTGTTGGTTTAAACAGGTATGACTATATCACAGCTCGAGAGAAGACACTGGTGCAGCACCTACTGTTCTCTACCAGATGTGCAAGGTAGTGTAGAGCAGTGGGCTGAGCGGTTGAGGGAGAGCAGGGACACTCTGCCTGGCAGGTTGGAGGGGGCTGCATACTTCCATCTTCTTTTATGAGTGCCTGAGGATCTCAAAAAATAAAGGGTGAGTGTGGAAGAAGTGAGGGGATCTTGAGAAACTAGGAGAGGCTCTATAAAGAGCCAAACCTGAGCAAGCAAAGACGCAGAGAAGCAAAGCAGCATGTTTTAGTCAGCCTTTTCACTGCTCTGACTGAAAGACCTGACCAGAACAATTGTAGTGGAGGAAAAGTTTATTTGGGGGCCCATGGTTTCATAGCTTTCAGTCCATAGCTGGCTCCATTTCTGGGGCATCATGGTGAAAGAGTAAGGAGAGGGAAGCAGCTCATATGATGGTCAGAAAGCAGAGAGCATCTACTTACCAGATATAAAATATATATCCCAAAGGCACACCCCCAAGACTCACCTCCTCCAGCCACACCTTACCCTCCTTAGTTCTCACTCAGTTAATCCCATCAGGGGATTTATTCACCAATTGGGTTAAGGCTTTCATAACCCAATTATTTCTCCTCTAAACGTTCTTGCATTGTCTCACATATGAGCTTTTGGGGGACACTTCACATTCAAACCATGACCATATTTTTGCAAAATGATGAACATGCAAACTATTTGCTATAGTAGTATTTGAAATACAGAAGGTGGAAATGACCCATGTGTCCATCGATAGGGGAGTGGTAGAATAAAATGTGGAACATCCATGTGCAGGAACATGGTGAGTGGTATTCAAACATGATGAGTAAGCTCTTCTGGCACTGATAGGGAGAAGTCTCCAGGATGTCTTAAGACAGCAACCAAACCAACAGCAAATACCAAAGCATAAAGCAATGTGTATAGTAATGCCATGTTTTATGTGTAAAGGAGAAAGGATATAAAGTAAGCATTTGCCTTTGCTTATCTAAGCATTGGGAAACTGGTATATGCACAAGAAACTGGTTCAGGGTTGTTGCTTGAGTGAATGAGAGCTGGGGGACAGGGACGGGAGAGGAATCATTTATCTCACAATATATCTTATGTTTTTTAATTCTGATTTTTAAATTAAGTGTATGTATGCCATATTTAAGTTAGTGGTTTTAAGAAAAACAAACAAGAAAGAAGACAGAATGCAGACCCCACTGTAGCTTGGCAATGACTTTTCTTCCTGTGCTTTTGCTTCTCTGGGTCTTCAGGAGCCAAGAAACCATGAAAGGCCATGTGTGGCCCAGCGTTCTAGAATCTGACAGCTGGAAGAGACCTTTTGTAGTGAGATTACCTGCTGAATGGAAAACCTTATAACCCTGGGCCAAGGTGCAGTAAGGTAACATCTCTCAAAAGATTGCTGTTAGAATTTGTCCATCCCAATTTTCTGATTCCTCAACTCTGAGATACACAATGGATTTGCATTCATAAGCTTTTTGTACTTTATTGTAGCCAATTATGATTTCAGGTAGCTATTCTTTGAGTTGGTCTCAATATTTATAGAATAACTATAAGGGTTTGGGTGCTGGGCTGAGCCCTGGGAATGTTCCAGAGAGCCTTAGCCCCAGGCTCTGCCCTTGGTATGGGGGAGAAGGAGCAAAGACCAATCTGATGAAGAAATGGGATAGTGACCAGCACCTGGTGGAGGGGGCAGGGAGCACGTGGGAAGGAGGGCGTGGAGGACTGGAACAGGTGGACAAGACCGTTTTCCAAGGGCATCCCACAGGGGGACTTCTAGCAGTTGGCACACAGCTATGGGACCTATGGGACCTGGGCTAGCCTTCCCAGGGGTGGCTCTTCCTCACTAGGCACAACACTGAGAGGGAATGAGGGAGGAGGCAGGGAGTTTGTAGGTGAACTTGTGGGTGAAGTCTGATTTGGAGTGTTTCTAAGCTCTGAGTTCACTTTTGGGAATCATTGGCCACCTCCAGGGTGCTGGTTGAACAGCCACCAGGTGGAGCTCGGTGGCCACCTCCCAGGGTCATCTGTTCACTCTGGGAACTTTTCTCTAGACTGGGAAGGCTGGGAGGGGAGCACAAAACACTTGGAAAGAAAAACTCTCAGAGGGAGAGTTCCCTTGATGGGTTATGGAATCTCTACCTTGAAGGAAATCCCTCCGCAGGACACCCAGCTAGCCCCCTCCTGCCCTGACAAATTAGCAGCAGCGTCCTTCCTTTATGGATCCCGGAACTGGAGCCTGGAGTGGGTGCCCAGTTTTCAGAGCCAACTTGGTGGTGGAGCCAGCTGCAGTTTCTACCTTATGTTATGGCAACTCTGGTGATTTTCCATGGGTCCCTGCATTCTCTAATAGTGCAGCCTCCTTCTTTGGCAAATGGTCCTCCCCCAAATCATATGTTATGGTTTAGATGTGAGGTGTCTCCTAAAAGCTCATGTGTGAGACAATGTGAGATGTTTAGAGGAGAAATGATTGAGTTATGAGAGAATTAATCCCTGATGGTATTAACTGAGTGGTGACTGAAAGCAGGTAGGGTGTGGCTGCAGGAGGTGGGTCATTGGGAGTGTGTCTTTGGGGTATATATTTTGTGTCTGGCAAGTGGAGGCCTCTCTCTCTCTGCTTTCTGGATCATCATGTGAGCCACTTCCCTCTGCCACACTCCCTGACATAGTGTTCTGCCTTACCTTGAGTTCCCAGGAATAGAGCCAATTGTCTATGGATTGAAGACTTCTGAAACCATGGAGACTTCTGAAACCACGAACCCCCAAATAAATGTTTCCTCCTGTAGAGTTGTTCTAGTCAGGTCTCTTAGTTACAACAGTTAAAAAAAAAACTGACTAAAACCTCATATAACTTGGCAGCCAGTTACTGTCCCACAAATGGAAAGCTGTGTACTTAGCAGGTACACTAAACTAGTGAAGAGAAAAGTCACCTCTCACTTATTTTTAAAAAGATGATATATGCACAGGAATAAAAATTAGGCAACACGAAAGGAAGTGTAAGGAAGAAACAGTCTCCCACCGCTGACTCCGTTGCCTAGAGGTAACCATGCTACCGGTTACTTAGGGGAGTCTTCCAGACATAGATAGGCTTCAATGTGTACAGAAAGCATAGTGCTGTGCTTTTCAACAATTGGCAACTGGCTCCAGTGGACCTCTGGATCTGGTACTATTCACCCTCACTTCTCTGCACAGTGCCCTGGAAGTGATGGGGATAGACTTTGTTGGGGATCCCTTGCACTCTTCTTACATGGTTTGGGTCAATGGTGAGCACCTGCTGGTGCTGGCAAGGTGGGAAGAGGCGAGTCCTCCCCTCTGCTGGATCATCTTTGCAAGGCTCCGTCTTGCTTGGTGACCATGCCCTGCCCTTGTTCCTTCAGGGCTTGTTGGTAACAGCTCTCTGATGTTGCTAAGCCCAGAGGACTGCACTATCCTACTTAATTTTCCTTAACTTTGTCTATATTTTGATAACTCTCCTAGTCATATGCTAGTAAATGTTTAATAACTGGCTGTCTGGGAGAGCAACAACTCCCCTGAGGAATAACATGTCCCAATTTTTATAGTGTAGATTTTCTCACCGTGGCTGATGTAAAGCTACCAACAATTTAATAACTGACTCACAAAATGTCATTGAAATATAACAATTGGCTTTCAGGGGCTGATAGAGCTGGCCCCAGAATATCTCTGGCTTTCCTTTTTTGGGTTTTCTGTGATTGTCCCACTGGACGTGCCATCTGTGTTCCCTGCCAGGATTCTAACAGAAACCTTGACTGTGTGCTTTGAGCATCCACCCCATCTCAATAGTCAGGTCTATCTCACATTTTTAGTGACTGAATAATTTCCCACTGGATAAATGTACCCCGTGGTTAATTTGTTTAATTACTCCCTTATGAATGGGTATTCAAGTGTTGACAGTCTTCTGTTATTACAACTTTATAATGAATGTCTTTATTCACATGCCATGTTAAATATGTGCATATATATTGATAAGATAAATTACTAGAGGCAGAATTTCTGGATCAAGGAGCTGTGCATTTAAAACTTTCAATGAAGAGTTGTTAGATTCCCTCCTTAGAGATTGTACCAATTTGCAACAAATTGTGAGTGTAAATACCTCTTTCCTCTATCTTCCTCTATACTTTGTAGAAGTTTACTATTTAACACAACCAGGGTTAAAGCAGAACCTGGCTGGTGGGAGAATTGGCCATCCTTGAAGGGGACACCATGATTAGTCTTGTGGGAAGGGTGAACTTATCTGTGGCTTCTTTCTACCTCCAGAGGCTGATGGGAAAAGTCAGGCTAGATGCAGATTAAGAAAATCTTCAAGATTTTTGAGTCAATGGTCTTTAGTTTTACAATATCTGGAAAAGTTACTAATTTTGAAATAATGCTTTCCATGATACGAAATGAATGAAGCCAGGGGAATTCTGGGTTTTCAAGATAGTGACCCGAGAAGCTTGGGGCTAGGAGAGGCCAAGGGAATGAAGACCTCAGTTGACTGATCTGGCCTCCTCATTGAAGAATAATTCCAGAATCTCCATTATGGTAATGTTAGACTAATGTCCTTGTATGTGTCTGTTCATCCACAGAAGAGAACTTTCATTTCTCTGGGGAAGATAATGATTGGAATTGGGCTGCTTCCCCTCCACTCCCCCAGTACTGGGGATTGAACACAGGGGTGCTCCACTACTGAGCCATACCCCCAGTACTTTAAAAAATATGTGCATATTTTTTATTTTGAGAGAATCTAAGTTGCCCAGGCTGGCCTCAAACTTGTATCCTCCTGCTTCAGCCTCAATATCTGAGATTGCAGGCATATGCCATTGTGCCTGACTTGATCCATTTTTTTAAAGCCAAAATTTTATTTTTAAAAAGCAATTATTCAATTTGATTTTAAAATATTCGATATGTCCACACAGGCTTCTGAGCTGCAGGGAAGTCATGCCCTGAGGAGGGCAGCTGCACTGGCCCATTGTGCAGATGGGGACACACAGAGACTGCATATTACCTTCTTGGGGATAGAGATGATGAAGTGGGGTGAGACAGGAAAAAAAAAACCCAACAACTTAGAGGTCAAATTTTTTATTAATAGACTTTATTTTTTAGAATAGTTTAACCTTTATAGGAAAAGTGAGCAGCAGCAAATAGTACAGAATCCCCCTATCTCCACCAACACAGATTTCCCCATTTCTAACATCTTACACTTTAGCATGGTGCATTTATTCCAGTTAATAAGCCAATTCTGATGCAATATTATTAACTAAGCTCCATAGTCACTTCCATTCCTTAGTTCTTTTTATTTATTTATTTTAATTTATTTATTAGTTTTAATCAGTTACACGCCACAGTAGAAAGCTCTTTGATTCATTGTACACAAATGAAGCCGAATTTTTCACTTCTCTGGTTGTGCATGAAGTAGAGTCACATCATTCATGCAAACATACATGTACCTTGGGTAATGATGTCCATCTCATTCCACCGTCTTTCCTACCCCTTTGCCCTCTCCCCGCTCCCCTTTGTTCCATTCAAATTTCCTCCACTCATTCCATGGCCTGCACCCCCATATGGATTAGCATCCACTTATCAGGGAAAACATTTGGCCCCTGGTTTTTTGAGATTGGCTTATTTTGCTTAAAGACTCCTAAAGTTCAAGAAATGAAATCAAGAATCAATAAATGGGTTGGATTCAAACTAAAAAGCTTCTTCTTGGCAAAAGAAACAATCAATGAGTTGAAGAGAGAGAGCCTATATTTTGGGAGCAAATTTTTGCCACACTCATGTCAGATAGAGCACTAGTCTCCAGGATATATAAAAAACTCAAAAAACTTAACACCAAAAAAAGCAAACAACCCTTGGTTCTTACTAATTACTTTTTCTGTCCCGGGATCCCACATAGGCAGCCACATAGCATTCAGTCACCATGTCTTGTAAGCCCCTCTTGGCTGTAACAGTTTCTCAGGCTTTCCCTGTTTTTAATGACTTTGAAGTTTTGAGGAGCACTGGTCAGGTAGTTTTCAGGTTGCTAGACATGGGCATTGTTCACAATAACATATTCTGTCAAATTGTCTTACAAAATGGCTGGACCAAGGGTAACTTTGGATGGGGCTTTGTGTGCCTGGTTGACCGGAATCATAAAGGGAGCACCTGCAGCACCATTGTGTCTAGTTCAGAGGACATATTTGGGAAGAGCCCTTTGGGATGGGTCAGCTGGAAGCCTCTGGAAGAGGAGGAGCAGCATTTTCCAGGGTGCAGAGAGGGACAGCAGTGTGGGCTGTGGGGACAATCCTGCAGCTTTGGCTCAACTCCTGGCTCTGCCCCCTGCTAGGCTAGCTGCATGATTCCCTTAGCACCTCATCAACAGCATAGGGAGGAGGAGCTGGGGGATATGATGAAATAGTGTGTCACAGGCCTCAGGCAGGCCCAGAATATTCTAGCTGCTCTAGAAATGATAGTTTTGGTGATGATGATGACAGCAATGAAGACAATGGTGATTGGCTTAGAGAAGAACCCTGGGCTCCAAGAAAGTAAGAGATCTTTGCCTTTAGAAGCTGTTAACTCTTCATTGAGCTGGAAACAGGGAGGGTATCTGGAGAACCCCTGTACCTAAGCCTGCTTTTGGCTTTGTTTTGGGATAACTATGCTCTTTTAGGATAGGAACCTAACTTCATTATGTTTTCTTCAAAACACCACCTGGCACTTTAGTTTTGAGGAATGCTGTTGAGATTTGTTTGCAAACTGCAATGCATTAATTGCTTTGCTTTGTCTTGCACTTGAATTTGGCAAATAATATATATGTGGATGCAGGTAGGTAGGTGGGTGTGTGTATTTCTGGGTGTATTGAACTTTTTTGAAAATCCAGGTTTTGAGGTTCTAAAATCCAAGCTGATTCTACTAGAAGGAAAATGGAAACTGCTCGACTTCTCATGAAAATCTTCCACCAGCAGTTCCTGAACTTGCAGGAGCAATGTTGTGATGTGGAGGAGAAAAAGGATCCAACGTTTCTTCCGGGGATTAAGAGTGAGCCTGAAATTGCCAGGACTTGGGAGAAAAAGGCTGTTGTTGAGTTCCCCTTTGAATGTCCCAGCCTCTTTCTCTTGCAGCGCTCAGTGTTGAGATGCAGCGTCCTTATTGCCTAGGAACCCAACAAAGACAGGCTTGGTGGCTGCTTTGAGGTTTCAGTTCCACGTAGAATTTTAACTGTGAAAAGGCACAAAGATTGGTTTCTTCTGAGTCCTTAACTGAATACCACAAAGGGGGACAATTAGTGAGGCACTGGGGGGACTGTTGCCCACCAGCTTTGCTGCTGATGTTCAGAAGCTCAGGCCTTCAGAAGTTGAGTGGGGTGCACCACCCAGACCCCTCGGTCCCTATGTTCAGAAATCCAGAACACACTCAAACCTTTAAGACTGGAGAGTGCTGGGCTCCGGAGAGGATGCCTGCTGTGGCCAAGGGAGAATGGATCTTTATTTGGTTTGTAGCCTGGTGTGCGGCTTATTTACTAAGCTGTAAAATGGGATAGAAATGCCTGGATCGAAGGCCCATTATTAGGTGAGATAAGACAATCGTGGATGGTGTTCCAGTCCTTTTTCTGTTACTATAATGAAATATCTAAGGCTGAGTAATGTATAAGGAAAGAGGTTTATTTGGCTTACAGTTCTGGAGGTCCAAGAGCTTGACAGTAGCATCTACTTGGCTCTGTTGAAGTCCTTGTGGTGGATGTCATCACAGTGGTGGAAGTGTGCAGGGGTGTGTGCAATGAGCACATGGGGTTGGTGGAAGTGGCACCTGCCTGTAATGCCAGTGACTCAGGAGGTTGAGGAAGAAGGATTGCAAGTTTGAGACCAGACTCAGCAACTTTGCAAGACTCTGTCTCAAAATTTAAAAATAATTAAATAAAAAGAAGAGGGGATGTAGCTCAGTGGTAGAGCATACCTGGGTTCAATACCAAAAAGAAAAAAAAAATAGGAATGACCACATGGCAAGATAGGAAGATAGGAAGCCAGAAACCAGGGAGGGGCCAATCTTGCATTTTTTAAAACAACACATTCTCATGGGAACTAAAGAGGGTCTCATAGGAACTACATTAATCCTTCCTCTAAGTGGTGTCCACAGTGGCCTAATTGCCTTCCACTGGCTCATTTTTTTTTTTTTTTTATGAGATTGGTACCAGGAATTCAACCCCAGATCTCAGTGCTTGACCACTGAACCACCACATCCCTAGCCCTTTTTACTTTTTATTTTGAGACAGGGTCTCACTAAGTTGGTCAGAGCCTTGCTAAGTTGCTGAGGCTGGTCTCAAACTTGCAATCCTTCTGCCTCAGCCTCCTGAATTGCTGGGCTTGCAGGTGTGCACCACCATGTCCAGCTAGACTCATCTTTTAAAGGTTCTACCACTTCTCAACATTGCTACATAGAGAACCAAATTTCCAGCACATGAATCTTTGGTGGAAAACCACATCTTAACCATAGCAGAAAGTATTGGCATTGAATTTGAGGCAATAATTTATATAATATTGTGGTTCTCCCATTCCACCCTAACCCTAATCGATAGCACAGATGTCTTTCTTTCAAAGCCTCCCAGAGCATTTCATCTTCCTGTCTTCTGCTTTGGTAGGTCTCCATGGTTTCACTTGTTCATCTACTTGTTACACATGTGGGTCAGGGGCTGTGCCCCAACCTCGAGCAACCTCTCAATCTTCCATAGAAATGCAAAGGAATTGTGACATCTCCCGCAAGGGATCATTGTGAAGGTGAGAACAGACAATGGAGAGCAAGCAGCTAGCACAGGCCTGGCCCCCTGGTCGATGCTGATACAGGATCCTTCCTCCACCTCTGCCTGGAATGTGAGCTGGACATTGGAGTGGACAGAGCAGCTCCTACAAGGCCATCTGCTGCCTACACACATAACCCAGAGACCCTTTCGGTGCCTCATTTGATTCATGGAGTGCAGCAGAATGGGTTCAAGTTCTTTCTCTGCCACTTTTAGATTCTTACAGATTCTTCTAAATCTTATCTTACTTACTCATAAAAGTTTTTTTTTTTTTAAATAAAATACCTAGTAGGTACATGGTTCCAGGATTAAAGCATGTAAAATCACCCTTAAAAAAACCAAACCACCTCAGTAAATGACTGTGGGTGGTCAATAAATGTTTGAATAAACATTTCTTGTCTCACATGAATAGTAAGACTAGCTAAATATATTTAATAAAATTGGTGCAACATAGTATACTCAATCACAACCTTTTATTTTTACCTGTGGTAAATAATGCTGTAGTGTTCACCTCTAAGTAGGTATCAATTTCTCCTACCTTGACTCTTTCCTTGAGAGACTCCTAGAAATGAGATCATTGGCTTAAAGGGTTTATTCAGCAGTTACTGAAAATATTTCCACATTGTTATCCAGGCTTCAAAGGGACACTTAACAGGACTAAACACCCAGAAAGGATTCTGTTGTGCTCAGAATTCACTTCTTTTTTCCTTTTTAAAATGAGATCTTTTATTCATGTTAGCTTTTTGGTTTTTGTATGGTTTGTTTTTATTGAGGCATCCTAGTTATAAATAATAGTTGGTTCATTCTGACATAATCATGTATACATGGAGTATAACCGACTCCATTTCAGTCCCCAGTGACCCCTGCTCTCGCTGTCTTCCTCTGTCCCACTATTCCTCTTCTACTCTGCTGATCTTCCTTTCACTCATTTACTTACTTATTTTTAATTTGCTCTTTATAGATCTACATAAGGGTGAAATTCACTTTCCTGTACCTCCTCCCTCCCTATCAGTCTTCTTTGATTCCACTGACCTTCCTTGTATCTTTATTATATCTGGCACCCTCTTTCTTTGCTCTAGCTTCTGCACATTGGAGAAAACATTCGATCTTTGATTTTCTGAGTCTGGTTTATTTCACTTAGCATGATGTTCTCCAGTTCCATCCATTTATTGGCAAATGCCATAATTTCATTCTTCTTGAGAGCTGAGTATGTTTGCTTTGGTGGTACTGGGGATTGAACCCAGGGCTGCTACCATTGAGTTAAATCTCCAATCCTTTTTTATTTTTGCTTTTGAGGCAGAGTCTCACTAAATTGCTGAGGTCTCACTAACTTGCTATCCTCCTATGTCAGCCTTCTGAGTGACTGGGATTACAGGTGTGTGTCACCATGCCTGACCTTTTATTATAATCTATATGTTAGAATATAATTTATTTTAATCTCTTAGGTTGAAAACCATGGCTTTAAACCTTATTCACCTTATGTAATTATTTCAATTTTGAATTCAATAGAGATGTTATTCACAGTTTTAAAAGCTTTATTACAGTAAATATAAGAACATTGCAACTGGATTTTATTCTTTTTTTCTGTTTCTTACCTTTTTTCTTTTTTGCAGTGCTGGAGATTGAACCCACGTCCTCATGCATGTCAGGCAAGTACTCTAAGGCTGAGCAACATCCCCAGCTGTTCCCATCCCCCCTTTGAGACAAGGTCTCACTATGTTGCCTGGGTTGGACTCCAACTCCTGGGCTCAAGCAATTGTCCTGCCTCAGCCTCTGGAGTAGCTGGGATGACAGGTGTGTGCCCATGCTCTATTGATTGCAAGTGTCAGAGAGCTGACAATAACTAACTAGGCAAATGCAGAACAGGCTAGCTGCTGTTAATTGGGAAGGACTGGTCTAAGTTTGGCAAGGCTAGATCCAGGGGCTAATTCATATGGTTTTACTCCTGCTACTTTATTTCTCAGCTGTGATTTCTTCTGTGTGTTGGCTCTGATCTCAGGCAGATTTTCTGAGGATCCTCAGAAGACCTCTGGTGCCCTGAGTCCAAATTCTTATGCTTGTCACTACAGTTTTGACCTGGACTATCCCCCAAAGGCTCATGTCTTAAAGGCTGGGTCTCCAGCTTGACACTAATGGAATGTGGCAGAACCTTTAAGAGTGGGGCCTAATGGGAGCATGGCATGTGCCCTTGAAGGGGATTGTGGAACATTGATCTCTTCTCTCTCTTTTGCATACCTGTTCATGGAGTGAACAGGCTTTTTCTGTCATGTGCTCCTGCCATTATGTACTATGCTGCCACAGGCCCAAAGCAATTAGTGCAATAACTCATGGGCTGAAACTTCTAAAATTGTAAGCCAAAATAAATTCATCCTCCTTATAAGTTGATTATCCCAGATATGTTGTTATAGTAATAGAAATCTGACTAATACACTTGTGAATCCAAGAGAAGAGAGGCCTCTTTTATTGAGTTTCTTTTTTTTAATTTTTAAAAATTATTATTTTTTTTATTGGTTGTTCAAAACATTACAAAGCTCTTGACATATCATATTTCATACATTTGATTCAAGTGGGTTAAGTGAATCTTGTGATGTTCCTGATTGGCTTTCTTGGGTCATGTGTCAGGGTCTGAGCCAATCAATGTTCCAGGGGGAGAATCCTGGGCTCTGATTGGCTGTGGTGAATCATCTATGCCCTTTCCCAACTTATGGCTTCAGAAGGTATTTGGAATGATAACTACAATCGTCTCCGGCTTTACAAGATGACAGATTTTGTGTGTGTGTGTGTGTGTGTGTGTGTGTGTGTGTGTGTGTGTAGTGTGAGTGATTTCCAAATGAAAGAGCAGGATGCTGGGGTTCTGTAACTGAGGAAGAGGTACCTTACTCAGCCTCTCTGGACCTTAATATACTGTCTTGTGAAATGGAGAGAAGAGCAGTGCCAGTGGCCCAGGTGCTGGTGAAAATTACATAAAACAATGTACTTGTCACTGTGACTGTACAGAGTAGGTTTCAATAAATGTTAGCTTGGAGGACAGTTAAAATAGTGGTCTTATTAGGATTAATTAAAACAGAACTACAAAGACACTTTACCTGACATTGTAGCATGGTTGCCTTGTAGTTTTGAAATAGGGGGAGTATTACCAAGTGGCATTTCAAATATCCTTGTAAAACCATTTGACAGTCTCTCATTCTCCTGTGCACTGTGCCTGAGACCAGGCAAGAGCTTCTTCTTGTCTTTTTAATTTCTATCTTCCCCTAGTCTTTGGATCCTTCCTAGTCTCCATTTGATGACTTTAAAAAAAATTCGCTGCAATTATCAGCAGCGAATCTATTAACCAGCCCCAAAATTGTGGGGAAAAAAATGGAATAGTGCATTCTGGGACTTGATCACCCCTTCTTGGATGTGTATGCCCAATCAGATGGCAGCAGGAATGGGCTAAGTCCATCCCTTGAGTGCCAGAGGAGATGAGCTGTCACTACACTTCCCACCTTCAAGAGAAGTGTGTTAGCCTTGGAGGTGATTAAATCGCCATGAATTTAATGCAGTTGTCCTGCCTCAGCCTCTGGCGTAGCTGGGATGACAGCCCAGGAGACTCAGATGCTCTCACAATGCAGCAAGACCTAAGATCTAAAATGATCTTTCTTCCCTTCACGTTTTAACATCTCTGAAATCCAAGTATGATTTCTAATAAATATGTATATTTCAGGTGGAGGATTGCCAGCCCTTCCTAATCCTACCCTTGCCACCATCACATATTAAATTGATGCTACTTCTTATTGTCAATCGTGTCAAAAATTGAGAAATACAGAAATGTACACGTGGTGACTTAGGGACTGTGCTAAGGATTTATGTGCCTGATTGGGCTTAGTCCTTCCAACTACGCCGTCATATAGGTCCTGATATTATCCTATTTTAACTATTAGAGAAACTGATTTTCAGCCAGAAGTGTTACTTGATCAAAGTTGTCTGGCTTGCTTTATGATCAACGGAGATGAGAAAGGAGAAGAAGCCCACTTGCTCCTCCTCAGGATGCCTCAGGCTGCCCAGAAGCATGCAAGTTATGAAGTAACCACAAGATGGCGCTTTTGATCTTTTCCCTTAATGTGAGCTCTGAGCCCTGGCTACTGTCCCTTGTCTTTTAACCCACAGAGAGATGTTTAGTGGAGCTGCTGCTTGTTGGTGTTCAGAAGAATTAAGCCCTTTCATCTTTTAGGAAATGAAATGAGCCATACTGGGGACTGGATACCACGAGAGGAATGTGTATGTGGGCAGAACTGGATTCAATACCCAGATGGTAGTTAAAAAAATCAGTGGTGGTGTTTGGTCATTGTATACTAAGCCTCTTTTCCTCAGCCAGTTCCTCAGGATGAAAGTTCTAGGAGTTTGCTAAAAAATCTATTACATTGAAAAGAGTGGGCCAGGAATTTGGGTCCCTTCAAAAGCATTTTTGAACTCTTAAGCCAGAGGCTTCCTGAACTTTCTCCCACCATGCAACACTGCCCTCCCCCTCTGCCCCCTTGCTGAGGCCAGCTGTGGGTGTGACTGGGGGCACACTGGCAGAGTCCACCAACTGGGAAGAGAGATGAACCTGGGTAAAGGAGGGATGCAGGACCAACTTCCAGGGTCAGCTTTCCCATGGTTTGGGTGAGTGAATATTGCAATCTTAGGGCTGGCATGTCCTGAGGGTTAGGGATACAGAATCTTCTGGTCATGTGAGGATGAAAGTCTATCCTGATATTCCACATGTTAGAATAAATGCTCTAAAAGAAGATTCTGAACATTACAGCTGAGGTCCAAGAAGCATCTGTCAACACCCTAGCCTAATGTGACCTCTTTCCTTTCTCCCTCCTCTACTAGTCACAGAATACCTACTCTGTGCCAGGCATTCACCCAGGGCTGAGTATTTAGAGACAAAACCAATTCACTATTGTTAGGGATCCCACAGCCTAGTTGGAGAGACAGATGTATCTAGAAAAATTCCATTCAATGAGGCAATGCTGAGGTGTGGTGAAATAGGGAGGCTCAGACTGACCTGGTAAAATCCTGGCATGGCTGTTTGGTGACCGAATCTCCATCAGGTGCAGTTTTGTTGTTTGTAAAACAAGGATGGTAGTACAGATGCTGTATTAGTTTGTTTTGCGGTGCTGTAACAGAATACCTGATGCTAGGTAATGTATAAATAAAATAGGTTTATTTAGTTCACAGTACTAGAGATTCAAGGGCATGATGCCAGCATCTTCCCTGATCTGGTTTACCATCTATTATGATGGATGATATTGCAAGGCTGGGAGTGAGTGTGGAAGACATCACAAGACAAGACAGGAAGCAAGAGAGAAAGTGATCTGAGACAGCCAGACTTACGTTATGATAACCTTTTCTCATGAGGATTAATCCACTCCTCAAGACAAACATTAATCCCTTCTGAGGGCAGTGCTTCATGAACTAACCACTTTCCACTATGGCTCTGCTTTTTAAAGGCTCCACCACATCAACTCTATGACAGTGGGGATCAAGCCTCCAGCACATGAACTTTTGTGGAGACACAAACCATAGCAGAGATCAATGCTTGTTTCATAGAGCTGGTGCGAATAGGGAGTGAGATGGAGGAAGGCCCTTTGCACAGGGAAATGCACCATCTCATTGATTTCCTTATCCTCTCTGGGATTTGCAAACATTGCAATACTCTAAAGCAGAATTAACACACTGGGCAATAGAAAGTGAAATCCAAATACTCCCCAAAGATCAGAGCAAAGAGGAAGAAATTAGCAAGACTAAATTTAATCAGGGTAAATGTAAAGTGGTAGGCTTAGATTGGAAGATTCAACTGCCCGGACAAAGCTGGGAGTGGGGGGTGGAGGCACAAAACTCCGTTCTTATATGACAAGACCTTGAGAACCAGTTAAATGCCTCCTTGACGATGTGATCAGGTGGCTGAGAAATTAGCACAGACTTAGGTGGGGTTAATAAAAGTACTGCCTCTGGGACAGGAGGTGAGCTACCACCACGTGGAAGGTGCTGTGGGGCGGGTGAACTGGATGGCAAAGGGCCCAGGAGCCATTGCCTTGAGTGGCTGAGATGTGCTATGTGTGGCCCTTGTCTTGAACACCCCAGGCTGGTCCCTGAGAAATCTCCTACCTCTGGGTGGCTCCAGGGAGGGCACGGGAAGCATCTTTGAGCATCCTGGTTTAAGGAAGCGGTTGAACACCTTTTAGCACTTGTGCTGAGCTCAGGGCACGGGCTGCTTCATGGGTTGTGCCACTCCTGCTCGTGCAGCTCCCAGGCAGCCTCAGGCGGGTCTAAGGAACCATGAGGACGATTTCAGGGCAGTCCACAATTTTCTGTGTCTTCCCCCCCACCCCCAAGGAAAAGGACTATAGCACTCATCAGCCCTTCATGGGAGCCAGAGTTCAAAAGCAGTTAAAAAGAGCCACAGCTTCAAAGAAATTTTTCTATAGACTACAAGGTGGGACTAGATTCTAAGATATCTCCCCACCCCCTAGGTTTAAGATTCTTTGACCCTTGAACACGCTTTTGCAGGTAGCATGGATTTATTATTAGCTCTCACTGATGACGGATGCTACATGAAGTGCTACATATCCTGCCTGAATTATCTCATTTTAGGGTCTCAAAACATTCTTTGAGATTAAACCCTGTTATTATCCCTGTTGAACAGGTGAGGAAACCGAGGCATGAGAGTTTGTGCCAGGTCACAGTGGGTTTCAGCTTCTTTTCTTGGTAGATACGTGCCTCAGACTCGTCTTTTATATGCCTAAAACATGCAATATTAGTTCAGATAGGTCAGCCCAGCACATAGAACTATACGTTCCCTTGGAAGTTTTAGAGGCAAGATAATCACCATCATCATCTATCATTTACTGACTGCTTATTTTCTGTGTTGAGACATTTATCTCATCTAATACTCAATTTAAAGTTGGGACTTGGAAAAATTAAATAACTTGTGCATTGTTGTGGGGCTTTAAAAAGGTTGTGTGGGAGCAAGATGGCTCTGCTTATACCTGGGCTGGGACATTGGACTGGGGGTCTGTGCCCCTTCTCTGTATTTACCTCATGAAGGGCTATTTGAATAGGGTTCTGGGAAAGTGCAGAAAGCCTTTTATGTCCAGGATGGAATGGGCAATCAGGTCAGCCAGAGCAGCATCTGGACATATCCTGTAGTCTTGGGAATAGGGTGCCAGCCCAGGGCTAACCAGTGGAGGGAACAATGAGTTTGAAGGGCTCAGGTGCCAATCCAGAGCAGCCCTGGCTCCAGGTGGCTTCCTGAGGTGTACCAGCGAGACCCCCTTGGTCTGTATCTTTGGTCTCTTCCCTCTCTCCTGCGGTGGCTCCTTCCAAGATCAGAGGAAGGAGCAGGTCAGCAGCTTTGTTGTGGACAACCATCCAGACTCAACCAAAGCCCTCAGTCCTGAGGAGAGAGCTGTGCCTTTGGGTCTCCATGGGCTGCATGGAGCCCTCCCCAGCCTCCCTGAGTCTGAATAGGATGTCAAGGGCCCATATCCCATTTCACTGCCCTGAATCAGCTAATCCCCTACTAAAAGCTTACGCCAACCCAGTTGCCAAGGAAAGGGTCTTGGAAGTGCAGCTGCTTGGCTGACTTTTGTTCTCCTGAAACCAGAACCCGATACTTTAATTGTCTGGGGAATCTCATGTGGACAGGCACATGGAGAGAGGGACAGCATTTTTGATTTGGGCCTTCACTCAGCAGATGGGTCTCCAGAGTGCCAAGTGCCTCGCAGTGAACAATACACGGGCATCAGAGCCAATCTTTGTCTAGCAGGAAAGGCAGGCCAGCGTGGAACAGGGAAGGCCAGGGGATTGCCTGAGAAGCTTCTGTAGGGTCCTTTAGGGTAAAGAGGAATCATTACTTCCAAAGGGCCCAGATTCCTTTGGGAGCAGGTTGTCTGTGAAAAGAAGTTGACTCATCATTTCTTGAACCAACACACTATGTATGTCCCTGCTGGGCTCATAGGAGTGTGACACTGTGTTTCAACCATACTGGGACACTTTTAAGATTAGAAGAAAACACTCCTTATAATTGCATGGGGACAACTAACAATAACCCGGACTGTCCCAGGTAAACCAGGACATATGATCACTCTACACTAGGAGTGTCCAAAGATTTAACATGGCCTAAGGCCACTTGGCTGCTGAGTGACCTTGGACAAGTGACTTAGCTTCTCTAAGCCTGAAGTTGGAAGATTTCATCTGCAAAATGGAAAATATTGGAGTTTGATGAGAAAGTTGTGGTCGTTGCTATTGTTCTGATTAAACTTTGCTACCCCTGCAAAGTTATGGAGTGAGAAGCTATCAGAAAATGGAAGGATGTTTCTGCTCTCATAATTTTCTTGGTTTGTAATATTTTTGTGGCTGAAGTCAGTATGAATACTCATACTGACTCCAGTCTGAGTTTGCAAGGAATTATTTCAGGAGGAAAGAAGTTTTTCCAATGTAGAAGTGATTTGTGTGCGAGGGCTGCCTTTGAGGAAGCAATGGTTGCCGGAAAGCCCATGGCTTCCCCTTCCCAGGGCTCTGGGAATGGCTTTTAATAGTAGGTGAGGTGCCCGTTGTGTCTAATTAGACACGCCTACCGTTCATCCCCAAATACCACTCTGTCCTCTCTGTGAGATGGAGCTGATTATTTTAAATCTGGCTTTGAATTAATTTTGAAACCAATATTGACTTGCTCCTCACTGAAGTGTAAAGTGGAACCTGATGACATTGTGGTCATTTTTCTGCTTCTGTTTACTTGGTATTGGGAGGGGACCTCCTGGCTGCTTCTTTTACTCCAGGAGAATTTGTATCTGTCAAATAGGGCCCATCCAGCACTTTCATGGTTCTAGGCTCACGTTGCTGAGCCTAGAGAGAAACCCCAGAGAAGCACCTGGGTTCCACCTTTCAAAGATAAACTAAATCTGACTATTGCTGGTTGTCTGGGTGGCCCGTGAGAACTGGATGATTCATCTCCATTCAATCAACAAGGGATAAGCCTAGAGCTAGGCCCTGGTGGCCAGAGCTTGCCATCACAATGGATTTCCATGGGCTGCGGTAGACAGGAACAATAATGCATCCTTTAGAACAAAATCCGCTTAAAATCCTGTCTCTACCACCTTCCAGCTGGGTGAATGTGGGTGATGTGTTCACCTCAAGGAGCCTCAGTTTCCTCATCTGTGAACTGCTGTGGTTGTTACAGGATTCAATGAGTTGAGGCACACACCGCCTCAGCACAGGGACTGGCTCACAATAAGCAGGAATTTCATCAGTCACTATTCGCATGTGGTCTCAGGGACCACAGAGAGGCCTGGGCTGAGGCAAAGGCTCTTTGCTGCCCCCTGGTGGTAAGGCACAGAGCCGTCTCCCACAGGGGTCTCAGGGAGATACAGCCTTAAAAATAAGAAACTTGCTTTGGGTTTTATTGCTTCCCTGATGACCTCCAAGAATACCCATGCAACTTTTTGGAAATGGGTGAAGAAGAAAACCCCTAAGAGCTCCAAAAGCAGCATGATGTCTTCCTCGTATGTGTGTGTTGGGGGCGGGGAGGGTGAGTATGAAAGGCTTTGGTAGACTTCCTCCTGGACAGGGAAATTGGGGATGGGGACTCCTTTGCTGGCTGACTCCCTGGAGGTGGAGACCAGGGAGAGGGAGGGAGCTGTGATGTTCCCTGTGGGCATGGCTGCTGTTCCTGGGCTGCCCCTGAATTTCCCCAGTGTTCTCAATTTTTCTGACCTTGGAGCTGTCTGTCTTTGGTGGCCTGGCTCATCACTCATCCTTGGCCCAGGGCACTGTCAGCAGGGGTGTAAGCAGCCCATGTTGTGTTACTTAATAACAACTTGCAATTTTCCATGAGCCCCCTAAGAGGTTTTGTCAGGGGTCTTCCACCTCTGAGCATTGGAGAAGTGCCCCTTTGGGGGTGCCCTCAGGGTCTGCTGTGTGTCCCTCTAGTACAGTGCTAAGGTCAGGCAATTTCTACCTTCCTTGTAGACTGTGGGTTTCTGGGGGACCCCCCACCTCCCTTCGGTACATAGTACATAGTAAATATTTGATAAGTACACAGTGGCTAGGCCACGAAATGATTGAATTCTGCTCTTGAAGACAAGGAACCACACCTGGCCAAATCTCTTTTCTCCCAGGGTGCTCAGCAGGGGGCTCAGTGAATGAATAAAGACAGCATGTTCTCAGAGGGTTCTTTAAGACCCTAATATTAATTAATGAATCAACTGTATTTGAGTATAGTAGTCCTCCCTTATCTGTAGTTTCGCTTTTGGTTTGAGGTACCCAAGGTAGAATGTGGTTAAAAATAGTAAACGGAAAATATTTAAGTGGGAAATTCCAGAAATAAATGATTCCTAGATTTTAAATTGTAGGCCATTCTGAGTAGTATGATGAGATCTTTCAGCGTCTCCCTCTGTATGCCTGGGACATGAACCACACCTTTGTCCAGCATATCAGCACTGTAATCACTACCTGTCCATTAGTCAGTGGCCTTCTGTGTCACTGTCATGGTATCACGGTGCTTGTGGTTACATAACCCTTATTTTGCTTAATAATGGCCCCAAAGCACATGATTAGTGATGCTGGCAATTTGTATACGTATGCCAATGAGAAGCCATAGAGTGCTTCCTTTAAGTGAAAAAGTGAAAGTGTTAGATTTAATAAGGAAAGAAAAAAACGGTGTACTGATACTGTGCCTAATTTACAACTTTATCATAGGTATGTAATTATAGGAAAAAAGAGGCTACGGAGGCTTTGGTACTAGCCATGGCTCAGACATCCATTGGGGGGTCTTGGAACATATCCCCCACAGATAAGGGGGGTGCCACTGTACCTCCTAAGTGCCATAATATGTTCTGGGAGTTTCTTTCAAGGAAACATAAGCATCTGGCTTCTAAGAACATGACTTTGTAACATTTAAATTGACACAATAATTGTACATATTCATGTGGTGCAGTGTGATATTTTAATACGTGTATACAAGGTGCAAGGATTAAATCAAAGTAATTAGCATATCTATTACCTCAAACATTTATTATTTCTTTGTGTTGGAAACGTCTTCTAGCTGTTTGAAATGTACAAAAAAATGATTGTTAACCAGAGATTGATAATGTTTGAAAAGAGGGCCTTGCATCTTTTCTTTTGTATTAGGCTCTGGAAATTATGCAGTCAGTCCTGAGGTGAGGTCGAGGTTGGGGGGATCTGGGGAGGGTTCAGCCAGATGGGATGGGGCTGGAGCTCGAGGAGGTGACTGTCCTGATGTCAAGCAGCAACAAGTACCCACTCAGGACATGCTTTGGGAGGTCAGAGGTGGATGGCTTTGGATCCCTGTGTGAGTCTGCCTGTGAGGAAGTGGCGGCTCCCCGCTGGGGCTGCCCATGGGTCTGGTCTGCCCCGTGGTGGAAGAGTGTGCTCCTCTTACCCAGGGGAGCCCGTGACAGCCACAGCCGCAGAGCCCACTGGGAAAGGCCTTGCTTTACTGCACTAGATTTACTCTCCCTTCTGGAATGTGCTGGTGGACATCTCACAGGACTCTGGAAAACCCAGAGGAGAGAAATGACTCTGTGACTATCAGACTAGGGGTTCTGCTCTGAGCCGAGCACGGTTCTGGCACCGGTGGGTCTTGGTCTGGTGTTTGATGAAGTGCTGGTGCTCGGGGCCTCTTCTCGGTACTCTGTTGGAGGAAAGGGTGCAGGACCTCTGGAGAAGCATAGCCCCTCTTTGATCCTTAGGTACACAGATATTTGGCAGGAAAGGAGACACTTCAAAATCACTGCTCCTGTTCTTTGACAGATGGACCTTGAATTCTAGCCTTTCCTCTACTTACCTAAACTAATGGCTTAGCTTGTCCGGGCACCTGCCATACAGTGCTATTGTGAGGGCGAGGTGCCCAGGAAGTGGCTGTCAAGAGATGCCATTACCATTATTGATGACAGTCTGGGGCTTGGGAGGTCAGCAAAGGGAGGGACCATTTGGGCCTGCATGATGGGGGAGGGTGGGCTGGCACTAGATCCACAGGCAGAAAAGGGCAGTGCCCATGGAGGGTGGAGAAGAGCTTGTGGCCTGTTTAGAGTGCGCCTAGGGTGAGCAGGAGAGTGGCATGAGCCTAGACACTCAGAATAGTGTGGTGGCGTGGAGCAGCCTGTGCCCTGTGCCATCTTGCCTGCAAATGAAGGGGCCTTTGCAGGGGGAGGTGGCAGAGTTCTTTCCACAGCCTGCCTCCTCCATGAGGCCCTGTTGGAGCTTTGGGAAGAGGGCCTGGTCTCTTCTGTCCCCTGCCCTGGTTTGTGCCATCCTGCTGGTCACTCCTATCCTGTTCTGTCTGTTGGTCTCCGACTTCTCCATCTGGTCTACCTTCTTTTAAGGGAAGATGGAATTGGCCCAGGAAGCTCACAGTCTCCAGCCCAGTATGGCCTCAGCCCACCTGCTCCTTCCTTCCCTACAGAAAGGCTGCTATCCCAGCCACTGGAGACAGTGTTGGCTGGTAAGAAACCTCTGTGAACTCAGGCAGGTTTCTTAACCTCTCTGGTCCTCAGTTTCCTCAGGAATACATATGTTGTAACTTGGAGTTTTGGGGAGGAAATAAGAATTGATAAGAAGGACTGGAGATACTACTCTGCTGGGTACATGCTAGGACAGAGCATTTGCTGTGTAAGTCTGAGCAGAGCCGGCATATCAGGAAGCCATCTTCAGAGACGAAGGGGATGTGGGGGACTGCCTCCTGCCTCCTGGTCTAGAGACCTGTCCCTTTGTGCAATCCTGCTAGTGTGGGGGACAGAGGGGACCATTTCAGGGCCTAGCTGACATAGGATGAATGAAACACAGGGCTGCGGGCAGTTTGCGCAAAATGCAAAGTGGCCCGGTCCTGTGACTATTAAAATAGCTCCATTTGCCAGGTGCTGCCATGCCCCTGGCATGCCTCTCTCCTCAGGCCTCGGGGATACCTGAGCATGTGCCCTATTGTCATGGCCACTTACAGAAGCAGAAACAGAGCCTTAGCATCTCTCAGTTGTTCCCCCCCCACCCCTCAACAGCCTGGTTCCGGAGCCCCACGTCCCCTCAGCCGGGCATTTCTGCCCCTCCCTGAGCCCCACTGGAGTTTTGGGGCTCCAGATCCCAGGGCATCTTGCCTGGTCCCACCTGCCCATTCCCAATCATCCTGCTGCCCCTGTGGGAAGCACTGCCCTTGGGACCTGGCTTCCTATTTTCAGTGGAACTGACAGCCCCACACATTCCACAGAGGCAGCAGCATCGACAGGTATTTGGGAAACACCAGTTCTCTTTGCCTATACATCTGTCCCTGTTTATTTAGGAAATGGTAAGCATTTTATTGACATCCAAGATTAATTAAATAGGGAAAAAAAGTCAGAGTCTAGGATTTTGGTACATTTCAAATATACTTTATTACTTTTCTTTTCATCTTAGAAAGAATATGAAACCTGCATGCAATGCTAATGGTTTCTGACATTTACATGGCATATAACACACCAGTACCTCTACCAAAGGAGTGCGGGGTACTCTGCAGAGCGTATGTACAAAGGAAAGGGCGTCTGGTCATCTTAGCTTCCAAAAGATTACTGCACTGTCTACCATTGCGTGGGGGAGTCACAGGGATATTGCTTTTCTATTGCATGTCCCCTCAGGGTGAGGGAAAGAAAGACGCTCAGGTGGCTTCCCCTTGATCAACTGAATCCATGTCTCTGGCTGTGGGCTGTGAATGTAATTGTGTATTTTAAAGTTTTCTCCTAAGGGTTTCACTAACATGTTTCTGAAACCTTATATATCGAAGCAGCGAACCTTTCAGAAACCCTCAGGTGGGAGCTAAGACCCAACCCCTTCTTTAAAGACCATTGGCCTTGCCACCTTGGGATCTTGGACACAAATGTTTCCCAGAGTGTGGAAAAATGAACCTGGGCAGGGGGGGAATGAGGCATGATGCTCTGGCCACCAAACGGATCTAAGCACAGATGCAGAGAGACCTGTTCCTACTTGCCTGGTGACAGGGGCCACTGCAGAGTCACGGAGGCTGTGACCGGCTGCAAGCCCAGGAGAGCTGTGGCAGCTGTGCCGAGGCGCCAGGCCCTCTGGGCGGAAGCTTCCCCAGCTAGAACCGGAGCAGATCTGCAATGAAATGTCTCACCGAGCTCAGTGTTCCTCCCGGGCGCTTATAAAGCTCAGATGTGTGGTGACGCATGGACGAATACAAAAAAGCATTTTTTAAAAAGGAAAGGCATGAGTTTCCCCCTTTTTTCGGTAAAAAGCTGCCTGTGTTGAAATCTGGCGTGGAGGAGAGTTGGGTCTCACATCTGGAAGCCTTTTGCACACAGCTATAAAATGTAAAAACTGACCCTTGGTAAAAAGTGCTTCGTAACAATATATAATTTGTGTCTTATGCCTGTGAGAAAGAGAGGATTTTTTTCTTAATTTTTTTATTTTAATCTGTAAAGTCCTTTGCTGAAGTCTCCCAACGGGTCTGGAAGTGTTTCTACCCAAGATCCGTCACCCTATTCTTCGTAGACCCTGGGAAGAGAAAACGCAGGTGTAAGAGGCTGGGGACCAGGTGGTGGCAGCTCCCAGCCTCCCCCAGGCCTATGGGTTGAGGAGCAGGAGGGACGCCTTGGAGAATGTGATTGTGGGGACACAGAAGCTCACACAAGTCTGGCTTTGGCCTTTCTGATCAGCCTCCACCTCTGCAGGCTTTCTATCCTTAGAACCCTATGGAGTGAATCCCTTTGCATATGGGAACACTGCAGGATAGGTAAGATGTGCCCTGTGACCACGGATGGTTCTCCCAATATGGCAGGCTGCAATCCAGTCCTCAATCCAGTCCTCATCTGTACAAAGCCTCTACTCTGGGAAGATGGCATCGGGGAGGGACATGCTCTCCCCAGACTTGGGTTTGTCCTCTTGAAATGTGCCCATTCTAGAGGCTGCTTGCTGAAGACTGAGGAGGGGTAGGCAGGGCTGAGGCTGTGACAGAGGGGCCTGTGCCTCGTGGTTACCTCCTCTGGCTGGCCTTGCCTCACCTCTGCCAGTTTCAGGCCCATGTGTATTCATGAGCCACCTCTCCCCTCACCTCCCAAGCCGGCTGCCTTGAGGTATTCCTTCTAGTTCTGATTCATGGCTACCCCAGGGCTGCACTTCACACTCAGACAACCCATTGCTCCCTCTGTCTTGCTCCTGATTTCTGAGTAAAGTCACCTAATCATGCTTTGAGTAAAAGGCTTGGTGCAGCTGCTTTCCAGGGCAGCCGGAAGCTCTGGTCTTAGAGGCGCTCAGCTCCCTCGCCTGGCTGCACAGCCCGGCCCTGCCCTGTACCCTCTTCCTTCACCCCGGTTCAGCATTTTATTTCTCTGTGAGAGGACTTTAAAGAGTTCCTTTATCTCCATTCTCCACCTTGTAAGACGTTTTGCAACCCTTTGCAGTGGAGAGAGGACACAGCATGCCCCCTCCTCTCCCAGAACATCTCGTCACTCTGAGATAGATGAAGGAACTAATGGTGTAATGAAGTGGCGGAGGGCCTGGTGACGGACGGGCTTTCATAGCTTTCGATGCAGTTTGCAGAAGAAGCTGGGCTGCCTTTAGGCCCACGGGGCCTCCTCCTCTTTAAAGCCACAGCCCAGGTGGAGCCGGCAGAAATAGGGTTACCACATAATTTGAGTGTCTCCCAGCATCCTGAGCAAGATGTTCTCAGCCCCCTCCTACCATGGGGCCTGGGGTTAGCTTCACTCCATTTTCACACAGGGCCTTGGAGGGTAACAGACAGTGGACAGGGAAGGCCCTGTTTTTGCCATGTGAGTCGCTTGCCCTGACCAGAAAGAAACCTTCATTCCTATCAGAAATATAGAAAACATTCTTGTCCCCTCATCATTTTCTATTTCAAGCAACTGCAGATGTGGCAGTTTGGGAGGAAGCAAAAAAGGCTCAGGTGCAGGGTTTGGGCCTGAGTGTCAGCTGTGAGAGCTGGTCACGGGGCTGAGCCTGGGGACCAGAGCCAAGCCAGGTGATGGGAAGGGTGGGGCAGGCACCACTGAGGCTGCCAGTCTCCATGGGGGCCTGGCTTCTTGTCCTGCCCTTGCCCTGTGCTCCCAGGCAGGTCCCACCTCCTCCCCACCTAGTTTTGGTTTCTTCTTCTGCAGGATGAGGTGTTGCACCTGCTCATGGGGAAGTCACCTGAGAGCTTGTGTACTCCCTGGCCATGCTAGGCAGGTTAAAGCACAAGTAGGCCCTGCGTGCTTGAGGAGTGGCCTGCTCCAGGACAGCATCACCTTCACGTGGTATGGGGAGCTGGGAGGTGGCCTTCCCTTCCAAGGTCAGACCTAGGACCACAGGATCAGGGCCAGAAAGCCACCTTCTGAGTATGGGAAATAGAGCCCAGGGAGCCCAGGGCACTGGTCAATCTCATCACTGCTGCCCCATTGGGCATGAGTGACTGTGATTTCAAAGGGTCAGACCCAACGTGCCTCTTAGCACTTGCATGTGAACGGTTTTCTCAGGTGTCTGGGCAGCATGGGGACCTTGGAGAGAGCACATTATTGGCAGGGAGTTATCCTCATCATCTCATGGGTGTACCCCCCATTTTATGGTTAATAAATATGATTATTTAAGTGGTCATATTTTGCCACACAAGATCTACAGAGGATAGCCATGCCAGGTGCTCACCCAGCTATTTGACAGCTTATGAGACTTAAATAAAAAGAGCAATTAAGACTATAATATGAAAGTCAGGAGGAGACAGACTTAATTCACAAATGGATCAACCTGTGGTGCTTCCAGCCTACTTTGTTAAGTGATGAGTTTCTCAGTCCTGGGGGTATGTAAGCAGTGTCTGTTCACCTGCTTGCTATGGATATTGTGGTGGGTCTTCACACATTGGACGGGCTAGCTGACCTGGTGTGGGGACCCCCTTCCATCCTGAGAGCCACAGGAGGGGAAGGTGGGCAGGAGGGGAAGGGGGGTGTACCTGCGCTTCTCGTTCCAGGCGTTGTACCACTTGATGAAGCGCTTGGTGCTCTGCAGCTTGGGGTGCAGGCAGTGCTCCTGGCCCCGGTACCTGGACACGCTCTTGGTGGTGATGCTGCAATGGAACAGGATGGGGTAGAGGGTTGAGGCATCTTAATAATGGTCCCTGAAGTGGCCTGTGGGTGGCCCTGGTCTGTCTGAATCAGGGCACTGAGTGACTTGGCTTCCACTCTTCCTCAAGGCAACCCACCCACATGTTCATTTCCTGGCAGGCTCCTTGGAAGGTTTTGGTATCCTCTCATCTCTGAGTCCTCTTTAGGGTCTGGCCCTGTATGGACTGAGTGGCACCTGGAATAGTGTCCTCATCCCCAGTGCACCTCCAGAAGTGGGTTTTTTGCAGATCTCTCTTGGGGAACAAAGGTCAGGGACCAAACTGTGTTAATGCCAGCAAGGTGAGCGTGCCAAGACCTTTGTTCTTGGACTTGAGGAGCCCTATGGTGGGGCTAAGTCGTGCCCTGATGATCCTGTCATCTCTGTCTAAAGCTTCAGTCTCAGCTCCTCCTGCTGCAGATTGTCCCAGGACTAGGCATTTGCCCACCCTGAAGCCAAATCTTATTGAAGCCCATTTAGACACTTGAGTGTTAAGTCCCAGTTATCTCGTTTCACGCAGAAAAACAAGACCTGGCTTCTCCACAGCCTGAAGCCCTCAGATCTCTATCAGCCTAGGTTCCAACACCTGGCAGAGTCCTCGCTGTGCAGTGGAGAAGCAGGGTGTCTTTGTACAGGGTGCAGGGACCTGAGTTGGAGTCCCACGTTTGGCTATAGGATCTTAACCTCTCTGAACCCGTTTACCCATCTGTAAACTGAATCTGAAAATAGAACCTACTTCATAGAGTTATTAGGATGACGAAAGGATATAACCTATACAATGTGCACAGTGGCTGGTAGGTGCCCAGCTAATAGTTATTGGCAAATTAGTCATGGGAGATGAGACGGAAAAGGAGAAAGACAAGCCTCAGTGTGGGATGTATGAGCTGCAGCCTGGCGAGGGAGGAGAGCCTGCTGGCTGCCCAGGGCTGTGCCCCTCTCTGCCAGGGCTGGCCAGAGGGATGGCAGGAGCCAGGAGGAAGCTTCTGGTTGGGGGGGGGAGCATGGTGTTCAATAATGAGAGTCCACCTGGGACACTTGCAAAGTGCAAGGTGAGAGGTAAAGATGCCACTTCCTTCCTGAGGAGCCAAAGAAGGGTGGTTGGAAGTGAGAGTGAAAAGAGTAAGAGGAGAGGGAGGGAGCTCAGCTAGATCCCATGGGTTACCAAAGTCAAGTGTCAAGGGCCAAGTTCTAGAAGGGTTTTCATGAATGTGGTTTCCAAATAGTGGGAAGAGAGAATGGGATCTTGCCACCAGAATGGAAGCAGAATGTTTTGAGGGCCCCAACCCAGGCCTAGGGATGAGTCTTTGGTCCTGCCTTTCCTGGAACCCTTGGTGAAACATGTGGTACCCTGAGCATGGGGCCAGGCTTCAGAGTGAAATCTAGGTGTTTCCCTCCCCCTGGTACCTAGTCATCCTGCAGGAATTTAACATGTGCATTTTCTCCATGCTGACAAAGCTGCTTTTGTACTCTGAGTGAAGGGACATGGCAAAGCCTGATAAAATCCCCTTCTCAGTTAGGTCAGTGTGCAAGCTGAGCATTCCAAATCCTGAAGGTTGGAAAAAACAGGAAAGGACACTCAGCACCCCCACCATGGTGCAGAAATGCCGCATCATAACACTGAGGTTATGAACATTGGTTGTGGAGTACAGAAAGGAGAATTCGTGATCCCAGCAACTAGCAGAAATTCTGGGTCCCACATCCCTCTCCTCAGCAGTTATGGAATGTTGAAGGTTTCGGTGAGAGCTCAGTGGAAATATGACACAAATTGACCTTTTTAGAATCTGGACTCTTCTGGATCCTTCTGAGTACAAGGGCTCCCACTTGCAAAGTAGACTGCTCTGCCCCCACCCCCAGCCTCAGCAGAGATTTCTGGGTGACTTGGGGTGAGCTGGAAAACTTCCTTTTGTTTAGCCTTTGCAACTGAAAATCTGCCTTGGCAAAAGAGAGCTGGCCCCTGTCTGATCTAGAAAGTCTTAAGGATCTGGGAGGGGAGAGGTGCCTCTAGCCCTCTGAGTGCTCTGGATGATTTAAGAGAGGATGACTGGGTACTGATCTCATGAGGTCACTGCAGGTTTTCACAAGGCTACCTGAAGCCACCTCATATACTCCCTTGATTGTAGTTTCTCTCTGTATCTGAAGAAGTTTAGCCAGGAAAGAGCAAGCCTATCTGGTGAGGATTCTGTCCTTTCCAGATGTCACTGAGATCCATACCCTGTTTTCATTCCCTGCGAGTTCTCAGATACAACTTGCAATGCCACCTGACATGTTCAACTCTGGAGCTGGAAGTGGCTTGAGGCTTGTGACTCCTCCCCAGCTCTTTTGTCTCCTTGGTCCCCACCTGAAAGGATTTCCGGGCAGCTTTACTGGACTTGGTCTGCAAGATGAGGGCCAGGGATGAGGGTGTTAATTTTTGTTGGGGTCATCTCAGGCCAGTGGTTTTCTAAATTCCCCTACCCTTGGCCAGACTGTAGCCCAGGTGGTGGGGGTTGTGGGGTGTGGGTGTGCCCTGCCTTCACATACACTGTGTGAAGGCCTCTGGGCCAGCAGGGCCAGCCGGTGCAAGTGGAAAGCACTTGCCCAGACTGAGAATAAAGTGTGTCCTGTTTCTGGGGGAGGGGAAGAGGGACCAATGGTCCATGGCAAATATTTGGGAGCTGTTTTGCCAAGGGCTCCCTTCCTGGCCAAGAGGGTATTGATGGGAAAGCAGTGGTGCTGGCCTCAAGTGGTTAATTGGGAAGCGGAGGAGCACAAAACTCGGTGTTCTCTTGCTCTGCCCCAGTTTTAAACATTGCCGGCATCCCCACCAAGCAGGGCTTCGGGCTTGTGGCACATTAACCCCAGCTGAGCACTTTTCACCCAACTTCTCAGGCTCAGGGACCTGCAAGAAGTCCAGCTGCTGCGGAAAGGGCTGAGGTGTTCTCACAATGAAATCCCTACAAGCTGCAAACTCGCCATCTCAGTGGACAGTCCTCAGATTGGAGACTCTGAGAGGAAAGTTAGGACTTAATACTGGCGTTATTCCTTTCCCCAGAGGCAGGAAGGCAAGACCGCATGCTGAACAGTTTGGGTGTGAGCCGGTTTTGAGTGACTTCAACCTAAGTGATCTAAGTTGGCATTCAGGAGCCCTTTAACCCTTGATGGCCCTAGTACCCTCCCTGGTAGCCACAATAGCAAACTGCGAGGCTTTTCGTTTGAATACTAGCAAGAGTGGACTTGCAGACACTTTCTGGAGCACAGGACAGTGACCCCCTTTCAGGACTGTCTCAGCAGCGTACTAAGGACTTGTTGGGCGATTACAAAGCCTTAGCCAAGGCATTGATAAAGGCAGAGGGATATGTTTGTTAGCCTGACCCAGCCCCAGGCTATGCCCTGGCACTGGCAGACTCGCTCTTGGAGTGGAATTAGAACTCACATAACCATCTTCTCCTCGCAGTGCGGGTACTTTGGCTTCATTTCCAGCTTCTTTACGTCGCTGTAGCGGATCTTGGGCCCTTTCCGGGAGCATTTGCATTTGGACCCTGCGGGAGAGAGCGCAGGAGAGGGGGCTGCTTAGTTGAACCAGGGATATCGTACCCCACGATTGCCCTCGGTGCCCATCCAGATCCTCAGGATCTCAGGTGCCTAGTAGTTGGTGTTTAGGTTCCCCAGGACGGGACAGACAAGGGGACTTTCCAACACTCACCGTCCACGCGCGCAACGCAGAGCGCCAGGAGCAGCAGGAGCAGCGCGGCGGTCAGGAGCCTCATGCTGGCCGGAGGGGCGCGGGAGCAGGGACGCGGGGACGGCGCCGGCCGGTTGAAGTGGCGGCCTGGGGAGGCCGCCCGGCTCGGCTCTCTCGCCTCAGAGCACTCCTCCCGGCTTGGCTTGCTCCAGCTGCGCCCGTCAGTGGGTGCCCGGGCAGTCTGTCGCTGCGCTTTGCGCTCAGCTCTGGGATCTCTCCACAGCCTCCCTCCGCCCGCCCTGGCCTCTTTTAAATCCGCTCCTGCCCTCGCAGTGAGCGAGCTCATTAATATGCAGAACCACTCGGTGACTCACTGAGATTTCTCAATGTGGTGGGGGGAGGAGACCTTCCCAGCCCGCCCGCCGCCCGCCCAGGGATAGATCTCAATCTTAGCTGCGCACACTTGGAACCACGCGCGCACATGCACACTCACAGTCTCACATCCGCTACCGCACAACACGCTCTCCTTCACACACTTGCACACTCAAACCACAGTCTGCACGCATTTCCTAGTGCTGCTGCTGCTCTGCCTTGGGGAAGCCAAACCGTGGAGAGGTTGAGAAAGGGTGCTGCTTTTCTGATTCACGGTGGATCCCTCTGGCCAGACAGGCCCACTGTGCTGAGCCACCAGGAGACCAAGGCCCAGGGCACAGATCCTTGGGGAAAAGCTGAAAGGGTTTCAGGAAAGATGCCAAATGTGAGTGCCAGCAGGACTGACCCCTAGGGTGTGGGCAGTCCCTGTTGGGCCAGCAGCTCTGGTGGCCAGAGCACAAGGCCAGTTCTGGATAGGAATTTGTCCACTGGTTGTACAGCAGCAAAGCCATTGCCTGTGATCATTGAACTGACTCAAAGAGAGTGTGATTTGGGGGAGTTTGGGACACTCCTAAAGGAAGGCTTCCTAGGTAAGTATATGGTCTGGTGGCTCTCTGGGCCCAGGAGGGAACCAGTGGGGCTTCTCAGTGTTACACTATTCTCCAAAGCCAGGCAGAGACCCAGTAGTGAGCCCTGACAATGATGACCATCTGGATGAAGTCCCTCCTATGTTCCAGACTTTGCGTGGGACTGTGTAATAGCATGAGACCAGCCATGGTAGCTGAAATTACTGTCCCCTACTACCAGCAGAAGTGGTATCTTTGGTATCACTCAAAGGCTTCTTTTCATCATCTATAAAGAATAGGTTAAGCACAGTACCTGTTAGAGTGGCTGTGAGAAGCACATATGTATGTCACATATAAGAAGTGGTTAATGGGATGCCTGACATGGTGCCAGGAAATACTGGCATCATTTGTGTGTGTGTGTGTGTGTGTGTGTATACAAACATATACATATAATTATACATACATAATTTGAGTCTTACGATTCTTCCAAATTGATACTTAAATTTCTTTATTTGGCAGATACAAAAAGAGGATTAGAGGAAAGAAAAATCTTGTTCAAGGTCATAGAACCAGGAAAGAGGGGACTAGACCAGGAGGGGACTAGACCAGTAGCTACAGAACTGGGGCTCACTCTGTTGCCTTTGGGCCTGTTGTCCCTTCAGTTGGTGGCTTCCCTGAGAGCCCCAGACACAGGGGGAGGAGCATCAGGCCGGTGGGGTGCTGGGCTGGGCTCCCAAGGCAGAGCTTGCCCAGTGCTGTTCTGTCAGTCTGGCAGCTCTCTGGGGGCATCAGTGCCCAGAAAGGCTTCTGGGGTAGGAAGGGGGCCATTGGCTAAGGGGGGTAGTGTGAAGTGTCTCTTCCCCCAGGAGAAGCTGAATCCTGAAAAGCAAGAAGAGCCCATAGAGCCTGTGCCTGTCCCTAAAACCAGGATGGTAGCTGAATAGTTACATTCAGCAGAATATGAGTACAAAGGAGTGACTTTGGAATTTATATTAATTTTTAAAATTTGAAATTATTTTTTCTTAACACAATGCTGCCCATGTTTGTAACAGAAAAAAAAAACAAACAAACATTAAAAGCACAAGCACTTCCACCCACTCATAGATCTATACCAAGATGCTGCTGGTGGAGGTGTCTTGCAAACCCTTCTCTCTTGGCTTTGCCAGCATGTGCACAGACAGGATCAAGCTACACATACTGTTTAATAACCTGTTTGTTATCTCTACCATATATCATAGACATTGTTCCATGTAGCTAGTATTGCTTCTACTATCTCTCTTTTAAAATTTTATTTAATTTTATTTTTTAATTTGTTCTAATTAGTTATATATGACAGTAAAATACACTTTGATACATCATATATAGATGGAGTATAATTTCTTAATCTTCTGGTTGTACATGATGTAGAATCCCTCAGGTCATATAGTTGTATATGTACATAGGGTAATAATGTCTGATTCCTTCTACTATCCTTCCTAGCCCCATGCCCACTCCCCTTCCCTCACTTCCCTCTCCCTAATCTAAAGTAACCCTATTGTTCCCCAGCCCCTCCTCTTATGGTGAATTAGCATCCGCATATCAGAGAAAACATTTGGCCTTTGGTTTTTTGGGATTGGCTTATTTTGCTTAGCATGATATTCTTCAGCTCCATCCATTTCCTGGCAAATGCCACAATTTCATTCTTCTTTAAGGCTGAGTAATATTCATATGTGTGTGTGTGTATATATATATATATATATGGATAAAGAAAATGTGAGATATATATATATATATACACACACACACACATATGTATATGGATATATATATGTACACATATATATATATGTGTGTATATATACATTTAAACCCATTCTGTTTATATATATACATACACACACATATATATATGTGTACATATATATATCCATATATATGTGTGTGTATATATATATCTCTCTCACACATTTTCTTTATCCATTCATCTGTTAAAGGGCACCTAGGATGTTTCCATAGTTTAGCTCTGAATGGCAACACTTGAAGTCATGTGGTACAATGGTTAAGAGGTTGGCATCAGGACTCAGACCACTTGGGTGTGAATCCTAGCTACCGATTGTGAGACTTGGAGCAAATGACTTTTTTTTGGTCTTGATTTTCTCATCTGTGAGATAGGGATGTGAGATAGACTTCCAACACAGGGGGAATTGAATGAGATAATGCTTGTCAAGCTTTTAATGTGATCTCCAGCACAGAGTTAAGTGTTCAGTAAGTGTTGACTGTTGTTGTTGTTGTTATTATTATTCTGCATATAGACTACTCTACTGAACAGGTATACAATTAACTGAATACTGCCTGCTGGACATTTGGATTATTTTCAACTGTACACTCTTGTAAGAAGTGCTATGTAACAAATATTCTTGTAGCTCAGTGTTTCAATAATATGTTGATTAGGGCTGGGGTTTTGACTCAGTGGTAGTGCAGTTGCCTAGCATGTGTGAGGCACTGGGTTTGATTCTCAGCACCACAGACAAATAAATAAAATAAAGGTCCATCAACAACTAAAAAAAATATGTTGATTAATTAAGTGGTTTTTAACAGCATCAGGCCTGGATTATGGGAACTGAGTTTTTTTTTTTTTTTTTTCCTTCTTCCTTAGTCTATCCATGTTGATCTTTGGTTTGTAAAATACAGTCACTGTGTCTTGGCAAACAGCTACCCGCTGTTCGTGTGCTTCAGGGGATCAGGAAAGGATGAGATTCACTGCTGCCAGAAGGTCTGTGAGTGATGCTGCCCAACTGGACAAAGGAGGAGACTTGACCCCTGACCTGACTTCAGGGTGCAGACTCTACTGAGCCCAGCTTGGGTGAGGTTAAGTAGGTGTGGGGGCAGGTGAGGTGGGAATGGGGGGGGCAGTTCTTTGCACAGTAGCACCACTTGCTATGAGGAGGTTCCCTGAAGGACAACCCACGTGGCCTGCCTCCCAGAGGGGCAGCTGGCTGTGTGTGTGCATTGCAGGTGCCTAGGGATAGAGCCATGCAAGGTTTTATGGGAGGGATAGACACAGGTGTGGGGGCACAAAGGGGTGGAAATAGAAATAGGACCCATTCAATGAGGAAATGGAACCTTGGCTGAGCCCCTTGAGATTTGCTTACCCATTCTGTTTACACTCATTGAACACCTGCTCTGTGCCAGGCTCTGTGCAGGTGCCAGGGCCTTCAGGTGAGCAGGTTTGTGCCTGTCTTCAGGGGAAGATGGCATCAACCAACAAACACAGGGATAAATATGCAAGTCCTGCAGATGTAGGTGTGATGGGGGAGGCTGGTGCTGTGAAGCCTACCAGGGGATCTGGCCAGGAACAGGTGGAGATGGTTCCCTGAAGGAAGTGACTAGTGGGTTGACTATGGAGGATGAGGAGGAGGTCACCAGGTGATCATGGGAGGGAAGCCACTCCTGTCCTTTACAGTCCCTGCTGCTTACACTCTGGGGCTTCACTGCTCCAAGCCCTTCCCTGGCCCCTGATCTCACACAGAGTCAAGGCAAGTCCCCAGCAGTGCCACCCCCTCGTGGCCAGCATCTTCCATCTTCCATGCAGGCTGTGCTTGGCTACACCATCATGTCTCATCCCTCAGACAAGCAAACTCTTCCTCTGTCGGGATCTTTGTGCTCCCGGTCCCTCTGCATGAAGCGCTCTTCCCCAGAAGTCGCCAGGCAGCCCTCCTCATCCAGCCTCAGCACCCGTATTTGCCTTTCAGACTCAAGGGCTCTAACTGCTCCCCCTGGCAGCCACTCTCCATGCCTTGGTCTATGTCAGTTTATATAGCTCCATCTCGGTTTGTATTGCTTTCCCATTTATTTTGGGGTGTATTTGGGGACATCTTTGGGTCTGCTGGATCTGTATCTGTCTCCGCATCCCCAGTGCCTATAATCATGTGTGGCACACAGCAATGGCTCCTTCTGCATCTGTTGGGTAAATAAAAGCATATTTCAGGCAAAATCTCAGGAGTAGGAGAGAATGGTGCTGAACCCAGGCAGTGCAAATGGCAAGGTCATGTGTGAGAATGTGTGTGTGTGCACGCACGTGTGGAAAAGGGGAAGAGGTGGCTGCTGGCTCTGACTCCAAGGCTGGAGGGAGCCCCCCGCCCCCGACTCTCCAGCACTCTGCCTGGAGGCCTGCGTGCCTTTTTCTGGGCATCACCCCGTCCTGTGGCACCGCAGGCAGTTGGGTGCCTCCTCTCCTCTACACACAGTCCTGAATGCTGGCCCCCTCCCCAGGACCTTGCTTTGAGGCAGAGGGGCACAAGGAGTCATGGTTCCAAGGACTACTCCTGGTTTTGTTCTTTACCCTGGGAATTAGGGACCCTGAGAAACTTAAGTTCAGAAGAATGATGTGGGGCCACCAGGTGGTGTTGGATTAGGCTCAGTTCAACCCTGTGGCCGTGGAGGGCCCTTCTACACAGATGGGCAATGGGAAGCACTGCTAGAGTCTGCCAAATATGGAAAAATGCTGGCAGCCAATAAGGCAGACCCATGAATAGCATTCATTCAGCCATTTATTCTTTCAATAACACTGTCTTGCAAACAGGCAGCTTTACTATATCAACAACACAAGCAAAAATGTTTTCAAAGAAGACCTGAACATGTAAGTGAGCAATGGCCATCAAAGGACAATTCAGGGGAAAAAATTCTAAAAAAAATTAACCAATTCATAAAAGAATGTGCATTCTCCTTGGCAATCAAAGAAAAGCATTTTAATGCTTTTTGGTTTTGGTCCTCTCCAATAAAGAACTGTTTAAGTGGGAATATTCAAAGCTGATAGTGGTTAAGTGAGGAAGGACCACTTAAGAATTTCAATTGGTACAAGATTTTGGGAAATTGCACATATAACCTGTATCCAGAGTCATGAAACTCTATGTAAAGATATTCCTTGTTAAAAACAACTTGTGCAACTGTGGTGGATTAAATGGACCATGAAAGAGTTAAATGCAATATTCTGTTGGGATGGAAACTCCTGATTGCAGCGACCTTGGAATGGCCAGCACTCAACCAGATGCAGTAAGTAGAACAAACACAGGGCTGTATAAACCAGCGATTACAAGTATGTCAAACAGGAACCTTCTGCATAAAGGCTGGTGAAGAAAGGGACATAGACATCAGGTGAGTAGTGGAACACTGGACATCATTGCAGTTTCCCTCCGTGCTTTCCAAATCATGAGAACGTTCTTATAATAGAAACCCAGAAGTGTTCAATTCAGTGAGGCCTTGGGCATCCTTCATCTCCACTTAGCAGATCCTGGTGATGGGTGACAGGCATGTGAGCCCTGAAGCTGGCACTGCAAGAGAGGCAGATAGAGTCCTTGATGGTTTGAGTGAGCCCCATGCTGAGGACCCAGATCCTGTCCTCAGCGCTGTCCCCCTTTGCAGAGTCTTGGATGGCTGCACCCTGTGTCCCCCTCCTTCATTCGGCCTCACTCTGCCTCCTGCTTCCTGCTTCTCCCTGCAGCTCTGCTTCATGGTCACAGCATGAAGGCCCTGCTGAGATTGTCACCTGACTTCTGGGTGCATAGCACTGCCCCTTGCTGGTGGGCGCTAAACCCACTTTCCACTCTGCCTCTAGCCACACCTTCTATTCTTCAGTTTCTTGAAAGGACAAGCTGCTTCTCAAATTCAAGACTTTGCTGGCTGGCCATACTGCTGGGAAGGGCCTTCTGTTCCCCATGGCCAGGCTGGTTGCTCCTGTTTACCTTCCTGAATCTGCAAAGATGTCATTTTACAGGGATGTCTCCCTCACCATGTGCATCTCCTCTCTCCTTGGGTCCCCTCCCCTCCCCGTCCCAGGCTGAGAGGCTGTTGCTTTCTGGGCCATCCTGGCTCCTTTCTCTCCTTGGTGCCTCTCTGACCCCGCAAAGGCTCATGCACACCCTTCAAGTCCATGAGCTCCTAAGGGCAGAGGGTTTGCTCTGTGTGTTTCTTCTTAACTCCAGTGCCCCAGCACGAGCTCTGGGCCTGGCATACAGTAGGTGACCAATGAAGGAATGAATGGATGAATGAAGAGTGAATTAACGCAGATCTCACTTTACCGCTGTCTGGTAAGGTGAGTGACACTGCCTGGTTTAGAATACTATTCTACTTCGCCGCATCTGTGTTTCCTCATCCTTGTTTTATTTTAGGAATATTGAATCTCCCAGACTCTGCCCCTCTTCTATGGGTTTGCTTGGCTACTTCTTTTTGCCTTGTATGAATGAAATGCTTAGATGGCATTTACTCTGCACCAAGGACAACGCTAAATGCTATCCAAATATTAACTTATTTAATTCTCATAACAATTACATGAAGTAGGTTAACCCCATTTTAAAGGTGGGGACACAGGCATGGAGAAGGTAAGTACCTTGTCCCAGGTAACTAGCAAGTGCCAGGGCTAGATTTGAATCTGAGCAGTCTGGCTCTGGAGTCCTGCTCTGCCCTGCTGTGTGTCCCTCCCAAGAAGGAGGATGGGGACTCTCTTCATTGCTCAGCCTCACCCCAGCTTTTTTCTCCCTGTGCCGCTGCTATCAGGTTCTCAGCTCCTGCCTTTGCAAGGCATCCCAAAGCTCCCATCCAGCTCAGGCTGCCAGAGTTACCAAATTACAGGATGCCCAGGCAATATTTGGGGCCTCACTAAAAGTGAATCACTGCTTATCTGGAATTCAAATTGAATTGGGTCCCCTGTGTTGTAACTGGCAACCCTATGTCTAGTACCAGAGGGTGGCAACATGGTTTGTGACTACTCCTCCTTCAAGGGGTAGTCTGAGGATGGTTCTGCAGTGATCTCAGACACATGAATACCTGGGGACTGGCATGGGCAGGGGTGGGCAGAGGAAGGATTGTGTGTTATCAGGGCAAAGTGGGCATTCATGCTGCCATGGAGAAGGGAGACTGGACAAACAGGTATAGAGAGGACATTCTAGGACATTCCCACCCTGAACAAGGGGGCTCAGCCTTCCGTAGCCTTCTCAGAGCACTATGAATACAGAATAGGAATCATGGAAGTAGGCGGGGTATGAGGCTGAAGATGTGATTAGGGACAAATTATGTGGGGCACTGAAAAGCTCAGGCTTTGCCCTGGATTATAAGGATCCATTGGAGAATTTGAGGCCGGAGTGTTTTAAGATAGCATTTGCCTTGTGGGAAGATCTCTGGCTGTTGGGTGAAGGGGGAATGGCATTGAGGGGCTGGGAGGCAAGAGAAACCTTAGTGGAGGAAGGTCCTTGCTAAAAGGTTAAGGAATAAACACTTAGTCTCCTTATTCTTGGATTTCTTGCCCTTCTCTCAAATAAACACAATGTGGAGCTGGACATTTTGTTGTTAAGAGGGAGGTTTGGTGATGTTACCATTTTCATGTTTACCAAAATTTCTGCCAGTAGGGTCTCTGGCCACCATGATCAGGAGCAAATGCAGGAGAAAGGAAGTGACTGACTTTGGGGTGAGTGATGGTGACAATTTTTTTTTTTTTGAAATCACTGTCTCAGGCAGCTCAGGAAAGAGAACTGGGGTCAAAGGTATAGCTCAGAGGATTTAGCTGCCAGGCGAATGCTAGCCTTAGTTAATCTTGTCTGAAGAAAACTTCTCAAGCAACTGGCTGAGATGTGTTGCAATTTTCTGTCTTAGCAACTAGTCATTGCTTCTGAACATGACCAGGTTCTTAACGGTGAACGATTTAAGGCCATAAAAGAATTGTCATAAACAGCTCCCCGGAGCCAAGAGTGCGGCCCAGATTTTAAGCACATAATGGAATCATATCAAAAGCAAAGGCGGGGCAGCAGGAACCATAAATCCTTGAAGTGCAAAATCTGTCCATTGTGAAACTTGTGCTGAAGGGAAACCAGATGTGAATGCTGGAGACGGCAAGGGCAGAGGGAGAGACGCTGGGAAAGGGCCCCTGTGCAGAGGTAGATGCCTCCTGCTGCGCGTTGGCCCACACGAGTCCCAAGAATCCTGGCTCAGGCTGTGGAAATCGGGGCAGATTGTCTCCTGCCTGCCGTGGCTGCGAGGCCCTGTGTCACGGGATGGGCAGAGGCCAAGGAGTGCTTTTGCTGCTTCTTCAGTTGCACTAAGAATTCATAAGCCTTTCCTATATTTTTTGTCCTTGCAAACCCCACATTTGGATCAAGTCTTTAAAAATATATTTGAGTTATCACAAAGAGTAAGTTTTTCCTGTACAGAAAAAAAAAAAGTAATGAACACATGTGGAAATCCATTTGGAAGGGGGTAAAAGGTCTGCTTGTCCAAGTTGCCCTCCTTGGCCGGTGGTGGGGAATGTACACATTTAGAGGCACAAAATCCTCTAATAACACCATGCTGAGCACTGCAGAGTGGGAGGGCCACATCACCAGGGCCTCTAGGGCCATGGGCTAGCAGTGTGCTGCATGCCACAGTGGAGAGGGATCCAAGGCCTGCAGGCTAGGAAGAATGCACGGGTTCTGGGATTTTAGAAGGTGGCCATGGGGTGATCTCACCCAGGAAGGCTCAGGAGAGCTTTTCTGAGGCAGATAGTTTGTGACAGATCTTGAAGGCTGAGTGATAACCACACAGGCAGAGGAGGGTGAGTGAAGGGGACCCACGGGGACAGAGCAGGGGAGGTGAGAGTTAGATTGGGTTCTGAGTCAGGCAGAAACTGGATGATGGGAAGGCAGGGTGTGAGCAGGGAGGGGTGGGCAACCCGAGGGTCTTGGCAAGATTCTCCAGTGCTGGTGCCAGAGGCTTGTAGTTAATTGTCCTGGAAAATTGAATTTTGTGCCTAGGTCTGCTTGAGGCCATTTCAACTCCCATTTTATAAACAAACAAACAAAGAGAGAAATAAACAAGGTGCCAAATAAGCAAAAAACCAAACAAACCTCACCATTCTGAAAACAGTGTAGCAGCCCTGAAGAAAGGGCACCATGGAATCTTCCATCCTTCCAAGAAGCAGCCCAGGCTGCTCCCGGGAGCAGGAGTGTTCACATCATTATAGCCAAACTGCACAATCTTGTGTGCTCATCTTTCTTTTGTACATGTTATTACACAAACACTCCCACCCCCATCTCCTCTCCACTTTAAATACCTGGGGAGGCTTAGAAGGGCCCAGGGTTGAAATATAGACTTTCGGAAATGTGCACAAATCCCAGGTTAGTGTTTTGAAATTTGGGTTGTGCAAGGAGTTTCTCTAGTGCATATCTGCGGTGGTTTGGGACACCCTTGAGGACTTACTCCCAATTTCACTTGATCATATGTCCCCTTCATGCCATGACACCTGAGCTGCCACATGCTCTGCTTAGTCCCGGGCAGGTGGCTGGGCTGACACCAGGCATTGGGCTCAGCCCTTTTGGGGGCCCAGGGGGATTTTCTAAATGTCAGTTTGCTGAAGGGTCCGAGCACTGGAGTATTGGCATAGCAAAGCTTGGTTTCTAGAACTCTGACTGTCGCCCCCTCCCCGTCCATGTGCAGAGCATTGCTGCAGTGAGGTGGTGGGCTTGCAGAAGGAGAGGGGCGAAGTGAGGGAGGAGAGGCTTTTCCACCCCATCCCTCTCTGCCCGTGGGCCCTGGGCTGTGTCTGGGCCTGTAAAACTGCTTGGAGCCCCAAGAATGCACCACATTCCCCTTGCAAAATTGCCCTTTAATTTGTGGATATTTTTTCTTTTAAATGAAGGCACCTGGTTCCCTTAAGCTCTGAACTCTCAGAAGGCTAAGGACTGAACGAGAGGAGAACAGAGATGTGCTGGGGGACTGTAAAGCTTGAGCATTTCCAGGGCTGCTGCTGGCTCACCCCCACCCCAACACCTGCGCTGGGGGCTGCACTGCTCCCCTGGAGGGGGCGGGGAGGCTTTATAGGAAAGACAATAATAGCCTGGCTGTGCAGGACACAGATAGGGACACTTCTGGGCCTTTGCCCTGGGCAGCCAGGGAGGGCATCATCCAGCCTAGGCGAGTCCAGTTGCTCTCTCTCTCACACAGTCTGGAGATGGAGGAGAGCCAGGAGGGGCCAGGATGGGCACCTCTGTCGGATCCTAGGTGCAGAAGCTGGCAGGTAAATGTTCTGGCCCTGTCTTTTAAGAAGGCAGTTCTGGGGTACCCTGGCAAAATGGGGCCCTCATTGCCTTCACCTGAGACTGTGACAACTGCCTCTTTCTAATCTCTCCCTGATCTCCACTTTTTTAGTTTTGGTACTCAGGTTTGGACCCAGGGGTACTTTACCACAGTTACATCCCCAGTCTTTTTTATTTAATTTATTTTGAGACAGGGTCTCACTAAGTTGCTTAGTGCCTCACTGAATTGCTGAAGCTGGCCTCAGACCAGCATTACCTCCTGACTCAGCCTCCTGAGTTGCTGGTATTGTAGGTCTGTGCCACTGTGCCTGCCTCCTCCTTTTTGACTACATCAGGTTCTCAAGATCCTCATTCCTGAGGGCAAAGCCAGGGCTTCTTGACCTTGAGAGACCCAGGGTTAAGCACATGGCAGGCCCTCAGGGGATGATGATGACCTCCAGGGACCTTCTTGCTTTATTCCCAGGGAGGTTTTCCCACAGCTGGCTCTCCCTGCTATGACCTGGAGAGCCAACCTCAGGCACAACCCATGTGTTCTACCTCAGGTCAGAACTCAGTGGCTTATTTAGTATTTCTAACCTCTGGCAGTTTCCATTAGAATAGGAAATCGAAAAGGGGCTTTGGATCTGGGGAAGTCCTTCATTGAATGAGGCAGCCACGGGAGTTCCCATGACCAGATGCAAAGTTCCCAGGCTCCTACAGGAGCACTTGGTGGGCAGCATTTGAAGGCTGACTGTTAAGCAGTGGCCAATTTCTGCCGGAACCTGACATCCAGGTTTTGAGGAGTAGTCCCCGCTCCATCTCTTTATTTTTTAAATTTTAATATTTACTTTTTAGTTCTCAGCGGACACAACATCTTTGTTTGTATGTGGTGCTGAGGATCGAACCCGGGCCGCTCGCATGCCAGGCGAACGCGCTACAGCTTGAGCCATATCCCCAGCCCCGTGATCATAGTTTTAGTTATAGTAATGAGCCAACTCAACACTGGACGAATGTCCTGGAAATGGGATGGAAGTTAAAGGGGACACTGGTGGTTTCTTTTTTTCTTCTTCTTTCTTTTAAGTCAGAGCTGGAAGCAATATTGGAGTCAAGACTTTATGATATCTGGGACTAACCCCCTGGCTCCAGGTTGGACCCCTGAAATTCTCTCTGGCCACAGGGACTGCGTCATCTCCTTGAGCTGGCACAGTCTCTGGTGCACAGCAGGGGATCACTGAATAAGCTCAGAGAAAATGCAGTCTCCTGGAGGTTCACTCTAGGGGAGGAACACAAGGCTCAGCCAAGAGTCCAAGAGAGATTCTTGTCCACTGTGATTTGGGTGGTAGAGGAGTCAAAGGGACTGCCACAGTGGTTTTAATCCTGGTGTCTGGGGATCAGAGTTTAAAAAGCAACTTCATACTTTGGTTCTTGCTGGGATAGATATCTGTTTAGTTGCAGAATTGCTCTTTATTTAAATTTCCTTTAGGAGAAGTGGCTTCAGTTTGGGATACTTGGATTGAGCCTGTGGTTTGGTGAAACTGGACACATCCAGTTCACCAAGTCACATTGCAATCCAGAGTGCAGCAAGAGATGGCAAGATGCTTTGTAAAATCTGGGGCTCTGGAGCCAGACAACACTCAGTTCAAATCCTACAGTCTCACAGTCTAGCTCTGTGACTTTGGGAAGGTCACTTAACCTCTTTGACTTCGTTTCCTGATCTATAAAATGCAGGCAGTTCAGTACCCTGGTGGGAGGACTGAAGATTGTATGAGATCGTGTCGAGGGTCTTATCCCCATGCCTGGCACATGGAGGGACCTGGACTGTGGGAGGGAGTCATGGTTGAACTATACCCAATTGCTCTTGCCTGGGCTGGTGGCCAAGGGGAGGAGCAAAAGGCACAGAAGCCAGCAGCAAGGTTGGCCTGATTGCTGGGGGGTCAGGAAAAGAGGGCAAAGGGATACAAAGTCTTTCCAGGCCTCACTTATGTCTTGGTGGCAACACTGCTTGGAGAGTGCCCACATACCTTATATGGACAGCTATTTATAGGGGTGAGCACATTGGCACATGGTCTCTGGTAAGCCTTTGCCCCTCTGTTAGGCAGGAGGCCCCGGGGGTTATTACACACATTTCACAGATAAGGAAACTGAGATGCAGAACGGGGAAAGGTATTGGGACCAGAACCTTGCTCTCCCAATTTCCAGTCCAGAGCACCAGGCCTCAGCCTAATGAGTCTGAGTTCCTTAGGCCACACATCCAAACAGTCCCTGGTGGAGGCAGGTAGATCTGTCATCCTTAGGCAGTATCATTCTGATAAATCCCCTTGCTCTCTTCTACAGCTCCACCCCCATGCATCTCCCATCCTAGGCTGTATTTGTAGACAATATAGATAGGAATGTGGTATTGCAAAAAGTCCCCTGGGCATTGTCATTCCCAATGCATGCTGCTGGAGTTGTGTGACATGATGGCTCTGCTCAACTCCATGGGCTCCTGAACATCAGAGATGCTGAGGCTCTCATGCTGAATGGAAAGCCTATCAATGAATGGACAGGCCACTAGCTGAGGACACAGAACTACCAATGGGCAGGTGCCAATCACCAGGGATGCAGAGCTACCAATGGACAGACATCACTGGCCAGAGACATTAAGTCTCCCATACAGGGAGAGCCCTCTTGGTAGATTAGGAAAGCTGTCGTGAACCCCATTTTGAAAACTTCAGGGTTTTGCTGTGTGACCTGGTGTTCACTTTTGTGGGACTGTTGTGTGGTGGCAGCAGAAGACAGGTAGGAAAAGCAGGTGATTTGAATTGAGATGAACTTACACAGAAATCCTGGTTCTGTCTCTTCTTGGGTAGATGACCTTTCTGAGTCTCTGTTTCCTCATTTGTAAATTGTGCATTAATTATAACTGCCTCATAGTGATATTGTACAGATTCCATGAAGAAATACTTATAAAGTGCATGACAGTGACTGGCATGTAGTCCATGCTGTATGGGTGCTAACTTACATTACCATCACTCATTCATTCGTTCAACATGAATGACATCTCTTTGCACAGGAATAGTATAGGATTCTGGCAGGCACAATCAACAAGCACAGTGACTAAGTGATCACTTAGCCAATGGTCCTTTTGAGCATCTGTCCCTTTCACTCTGGTCCCCTTAGAACATCATCAGGTGCTAGATACTGTTTCTGGGCAGCCCTACCCATCACTTAACCAATCCCTCACCCCATGCCTCACCTCCCCCAGACCTGCTTTGCTTAGGAGACTAGATGTGTTCATTGAAGGCTGGAGCTGGAAAGCAAGCCTGCACAACCCTTGAATTATTGTTTATAGCCAATACTTACCCAATTCTATTTTTGCATGTAGAGATATTTCATATAAAAATTTTAAAAGGTTCTGTGAACATTCTGTGTATTTGATTTCCATGATTGGAGCCCTGAGGGTATTTGTGGGGAATATTTTATGTAAAAGAGACAAGTGATAACTGTTTATACTCAACTGGTTACCATAGAGATGAAATTCCACCAGATCAAAGTATGAAGGTAATTAACTCCCTGCAAATTACAGTTGTTGAACTTCTGCACAAAGGCACATGACTTTACTCATGGGCTAATGCAGCCAAGGAAAAATCTCTGGGGGAAAGGAAGCAGATTAGCAAGGATTTAACAACAAAACCAGGTCCCTCTGCCCATCTAGAGGAAAGGCCTCTGGGGGGCCTTGGTTTGACCTTAGGGTTTAGCCTCTGCAGTCTCAGAGTCACAGTGCTTTGAATGTTTTCTCTTTCCTGATCCATTGGGACAGGACCTATGGTGGTGGGCACTGAAATGACAAGACTTGCCCTGCTGTCTGTGGAACTGAGGAGAGAGTGGCCACCAACCCTTGCTTGCCCATGTTCTCTGTTCACCACCTCCCCATGCCATTCTTTAATACCAACGGGGCAATTTTCTCACCCTGTATAAATTGCTAACCACTCAGAGCCTTATGCCTCTACTGTAACTAGACTGACCCTTTCCAAGTGTCCCTCCTCATAACTATCAGCCTGTCATTTCGGAATCCCAGCAGGACCTCTCTTCCTCCTCTCTGTCTAGTGGCCACTGGGCGTATTCAAAGATTTTAGCCTCTCAAAGCCCACAAGAGAGGCTTTCAGAGGCACCCCATCCCTTTATTTTTGCTGTACAGGGTTCTGAACCCAGAGCCTCACACATGCTAGGCCAGCGCTCGACCACTGAGCTATACTCCCAGCCCTTTTTTCTTTTGAGACTGGATTATACTATGTTGCTGAGTCTGGCCTTGAACTTGTGACCTTCCTGCCTCAGCCTTCTGAGTCACTGGGGTTTATGGGCCAGTGCCAGAAGCTATTCCTCTTCAGTGTGCTGCTGTGTAGTGAAGTGATTGGGGTGCACTTGGCAATGGACTGAAATCTAGCTGTGCCATTTGCTAGCTGGGTGACCTTGGGTGAGTTGAGTAGTATTTCTATGACTCAGTCTGTGTTTGAAAAAAGAGCTAATAGTAGATCTGCGTGAGGAGATGATGTGTGCAAGAGCCAGAGCACAGTGCCTAGTTCTCTGGGCCAGGACTGCTATTACCCCAGTGCAAATGGGGAATCTGGAACATATGGAGGGTAAGTGACTTGCCCAGGGTCATAATTAACCTTATAAGGTTGTTCTGAGGATTAAAGGAGTTAGGCGTTAGGTAATATAGCTTTGACAGGAGGAGAAAGGGCACCAGGTTATTGGGAGGCTGGGAAGTAGAGCAACAGGAGAGTTTGGTTTTACTTTTATTTTTTACTTTTTGGTACTGGGGATTGAACTCAGGGGCACTTAACCACTGAGCCACATCCACAGCCCTTTTTAATATTTTATTTAGAGACAGGGTCTCACTGAGTTGCTAGGGCCTCGCTAAGTGGCTAAGACTGCTTTGAACTGGTGATCCTCCTGTCTTAACCTCCCAAGCTACTGGGATTACAGGTGTGTGCCACAGCACCCGGCTTTTTTTTTTTTTTTTTTTTGATATGTGAGCAAAACCTGAATGTTTAAGGAAAGGAGGCAGAGGAAGGATGGAGAATTGGAGGAGTTGCAACTAACTTCCTCTTTCCTTCCAGAAGATATTTCTTGATGCCATCTTTGGCCTAACCCTGTACAAGCAGCTGAAATTCAGGGGGAGCAGCCTCAGGCCTGGCCTCCAGCACTCCCAGGTTTGCTTAGGATGGAACATTCTCTTTGGGAACCTTGTAGAATTTTAGAAACTTTGGGGGAAGTCAGTGCATAGCAATGGCCTTGGAAAGAGGAGTCTATTCCTGTCTGTCCCTGTCAGAACATACCTCAAGGGGGAAAAAAATCCATTTTTATTCCTACATACTCCTCTCTCCCTTGGCCAAGCCCCTGGGGACTCAACATGTCACTCATTCCTGTGCTGTGTTTGAGTTGTCAAGGAGACCTCTGCCAGCTTCATCACTGTGTCTTTGGGTGTGGTTTTGATTGATTAAAAGTAGGTTAAAGTAATAAGGGAGAAGAGGCACTTCCAGGGCCTTCTTGGCTCTGATCTGAGTTGGTGGTGATTAGGACATTCCACATGGAGCAGCTTGGGGCATAAATGAGTAATAAGGTCTCCTTCTTGGGGTGGGCAGGTTTCATCCCCGCTTTCTCTGTGCCTCTGGTTCAATCCTCAAGGCTGCAGGTTTGTGGATTTGAGGATCTGCAGGGCAGGGGTGGTGGTGTGGATGGGCTCCTCCAGACAGAATGGCTGGGCTATGAAGCACACCTTTCCTCTTCTCCTTCCCGGTCTGGTACTTGCAGTTGAGTTCCTGTGCCATCTTCTGACCAACCTGGTAGTGCTCCTACTTTTTCAGCCCCCATTTCTATACTTTTCCTTCCTCCCGCCTGGATACTTTTCCCTGCAGGGACTACATCTGTTTTTCACTCCTGTACCCCCAGCACCAAGACAGTGTCTGCCACGTTGTCGATACTCACGTGTTTGTCGAAGGACGGACTGTCTGACTGAGTGGATGAGTCAACACTGAATTTTCCCTGGCTTCGAAGAGTTGGTCACATAGGTGGAAAATTAAAAAGTTAACTACAGAAGACACTGGAGAGTTGCAGAGTTGACCAATGTGGGGAAGGAGTGACCCAGGAAAATTCTGACCCTGAGTTACCTTACCCATGGGGAAAGTAAGTCATTGAATGATTCTGATGCCAAGGTATTCCTCTGTGTCAGTGATCTCTGCATGCTGTCCTTGCAGAGCCCTGGTGGAGACCATGTAAGGACACTGCATAGTGTTTTATGTACAAAATGCTGAGGGATGGCTTTTCCTGGAATTACTTCTTGCTGTTGTTCCAGAGGAATGTGGCTTATCCTCACATGCCCACCTTTGTGACATCTCCCAACTTCTTTCTCCAGAAATCTCCCTGGGAACCTATCAGGGAAATGCTCTTATATCCTTGGTCATGAAGAATTTGCTTTTACTTCATCTCTCTTCATAAGATACAGTGCATCTCTTCCTGCTTTCTATTTTTATTTTTTATTTTGATGGACCTTTATTTCATTCATTTATCTGTATGCGGTGCTGAGAATTGAACCCAGTGCCTCCTGCATACTCCTTCCCCTCTCTTTTTTTTTTTTTTCTGTTTTGTACAAGAGAATGAACCCAGGGGTGCTTAACCACTGATGCTGAGACTGGCTTTGGACTTGTAATCCTCCTGCCTTAGCCTCCCCATCTTGACTGGAACCCAGGAGTTGTGCAGATTTGAAAAAAACTTCCCTCACAATTTTAGCATGCTCACACGTCTTTCCAGAGGGTCCCACCCTGTTGCTACCCTGGCCATCCCTGCTGGACAGCAGGGATGGAGAGCTGCCCAGCTGGACTTCTTGCTCCCACTCTCTACTCTCTCCAACCTATTCTTCCCCCACAACTGCCTGAGTAAAGACCTAGGGGAGCCAGAAGAACTCCTTTCTTGAATTTCAGGGGATGCCATGGGAGACCAGAGGATCTGAGTTTGTATCCAGCACTTGCTTAATGACCCTTTGTAGTCACTTAATGTTTCTGGGCTTTGCTGTCTTCATTTTACAAAGCACAGTTAGCAATGTCTACCCCATAGATCTGTTGTGAGAAGTTACCTCAATGTCAACCCCCTTGCACAGTGCCTTCCACTTAGTGGGGGCTCAAGGAGGCAAACATGTGGTGGGCCTGCCCTCTTTCCAGCGCAGGATTGGCACTGACCCATAAACTTCCCATTTCTTCATTATTTGTAAACAGTATTACCAAGTCAAGGTCAAACAATGGGATGATTTGTGTTTCCACCCCTACGTCCCAATATGTGCTGCTAAGGGAGTTGGGAAGATTCAGTGGAGTTGGACATTTCCCACCAATGTGTTCACCAATTCACTTTCCCTAAACCATTACAAAGGAAAAAATCTGGACTTTCCATATCAAGTCCAAGGGATTTTACCATGGGTAAGTGGGTTTCTACAGCTGTGAGGATGGAATCTGCTTGAGGAGGTTTTCTTTCTACCCTTGTCACCACAGATGGGCTTGTGCACAATCTCTACTCCTGGAGCTTTTGAGTTATGACATTTGGGATTCTATTTAGTTTCTAGATAGAATACTTTTTTCTCTTGTTGAAAAATACTGTTCAGCGAGGCCTTATACATCAAACCTTTCCATGCAGTTTTCTGAGTAAAGAGCCACAATCTGTCCAGATGGATATGCATGTCTGTCTGTTGGTCAGTCACACTCACTCAGACACCACTCACTGTCTGTCTAGGCAGCCTGGCAGCCAGGAGGCCCTTGCTGATGACAGTGAACCAAATGCTCAGTGGGGACCTGTGAGAACCTGCGGGAACCTGCAGGCACATCAGTTTTCTTGGTGGAGTCTCCACTGGCCAAGTAATAAGGCCCCAAAGAAAGTGAAAAATGTCACCCCAGTGCTCCTGCCCAGGTCTGCATCCTGGCTTAGGACTAATCATCCGGAAGTTCCTTTTTGCCTGTCATGGCCATGGGTATAGTGGGCCCCCTCTTCTCAGAGACTCTTGAGGAAGTGCTGGAGGAATTCCACACACAGTTCCAGAGTCCTGCAACCTCCCGCCTCCCAGCTGCTGCAGAGTTGTTTTCTGAAGGTGCTTTTAGGAGGTTGAAGGTGAATGACTTCTGGCAGATGATTAGCCTAATTAAGCTTGATGCCTCCTGCAATTACCACATAGGCTTTGAGGAGTGTCCCATTCCTCTCTTTCTGCCCAAGGGCTGAGTGGAAATCCTGATGAGGCAGGACAGCCTCCTAACAGGCCTGGCCCTGTCTTTGGTCACATCACTCAGATGGCTCCTCCCTGTGTCCCCCGGGGGGCATGCCTGCCCAGAGCCTGGGGAGCTGACCTTCCTTCCAAAGCTGGCAGGCTTGGGTGGTGACAACCAGCTTCCTGAATGCCTCATTTAGGACCCAAAGAAGGGGTGTCAGAAATGGGTGTCAGCCTTAGGGCAGGACACAGTTCCTCAAACTTGCTTACTGAAAAGAGAAAATAATTGTCTTAAAAATAAGATACTCATGGTTCTAGAGGCCCTCACAGTGCCTACACTGTTCTGTGACACTCCAGCACCCAGTGGGGGAGCAGGGAGGTGGAGGGTTTCGTCATGGACTCAGGCTGGGTTGGTGTAAGCATGGGGGACAGCAGAGAAGATGGTCAGGAGCAAAGAAACAACACCCAATAGTCATGACTTACTGAGTCCTTGCTAGATGCTAAATTCTTTGACTAAAACTATCTCATTTAATCCTCACAGGAAGCCCCTGTGGGAGTTCACACCTTATCTGCACCTTTTACAGATAAGGAAATGGAGGTTCTGAGAGGTTAAGAAACTCACCCAGTTCCCACAGGCCTAGTCATCTATCTCAGCCTATCTGACTGTAGAATCTGTCCTTTCCATCCTAATGGGACAGGCTCTTGTGGATATTCAACTAAGCAAACAAATAAATGATAAATGAAAACAAGCAAGCATAAAAAAGCAGTCTGTACTTTCCTGGGCAGCTTGGGCCAGGTGCTTGCTGTGCACCCTGGATCTCCTTAGCCCTCCTAGACATACCCTCAGGTAGTGCCCCGTGTTAGCACTGAAAGGGAAACTTAGCTAACTCAGCCTCACCCCTGGAGAGTAAACAAAGTCATCAGTCTCCACACTGAGGCCCGGAGATGAAGGGCAGAACAGCCTGCAGCGACAGCGCCTTGCTCTTACCACAGGTGTTTCTTAGGCAGCATTTCCCCCAGCTTACTATGAATAGCAGGTCCCAGTGGGTCCCACGCCCTCCTTAGGGTCAACAGTTTAGGTAACTGATACTTGGGAAGGAAATTTTTCCTACAGTTGATCCATGACTTGGGGAGTTAGAGGACTTGGCTAAAAGGGACTTTGAGGTCTTTAAGGTCACATTTCCCAGATCACAGGGGACCAGGCTGGACTATTATGAAGTCATAAACAGTCATGTTCTTCAGTCCACAGAAGGAGGCATCAGTGTGGTGGTGGAGGGCCTGCCTTTGGAGTCAGCTGAGGGCAGGGTAGGAGAGAATTTCATCTTGCTGCCTGCCTGCTCTGAGATCCCTCAGTGTCCCCTGCTGTCATGGGATAATAATGCTCACCTCATAGGCCTGCCAGAAGGAGTAAGTGCTTGTGAGCACTTACAACAGTGTCTGGAACAGAATAAGTGCTATGTGGGTGTTCGTGAAATAAAAACATTGAATGTCTTTGAAAAATGCTTTTAAGTAATTTTAGGTGAGAACTGTGGGATGCAAAATTATATACCTTATGCTTCTAATTTTATTTGTATATATGCATTTGTATAAATGTGAATAATAATTATCTCTATGTTCTAAAAATGTGGATGGTTTTGATTTCTTTATAGCATTTTGAAATTTCTCTATTTGCTTCCATGAGCATGAATTACTTTATAATTTTAAAAATCATATTTAAAAATGCAAAACAAAGACATCTCCTGGATGCCAGGCTCCATTTCCATTCCCGATCAGTTCTAAGTGATAAATATTATACTCCTTTGAGAGGCTGGGGATTCTTGTTTGGAGATGCTCAAAGATATTATATCTCTGAGTGCGAGGATATGGCAGACAGGGTTTGGGTCATGCCTGTTTGGTGACCTTGTCCATCAACAGCATGACTAGGGAGAAAGTCTGAGCATGGCCTGCCCTTTCTGGGGTCTCTTCTGTCCTGGATGGCCTTCATTTCCTGAAGAAATGCTGTGGGTAGTCAATACTCTTGATTGATCTTACTTGGAGCACTTGCTTTCCAGAAATATGAGCATACAACATTTTCTTCATTACTGCTGCTTGACATTCTTGTTAGGAGTTTGCTCATTCTAAAATGTACACCTGTAATCCCAGCAATTTGGGAGGCTGAGGCAGGAGGACAGCCAAATTTGAAGCCAGTCTCAGCAACTTAGTGAGACTCTAAGCAACCTAGTGAGTCCCTGTTTCAAAATAAAAATAAAAAAGTAGGAAGATGTAGCTCAGTGGTAAAGTGCCCCTGGGTTCAATCCCCAGTACAAAACAAAACACACACACACACACACCTTTGAAAGTGCTAGTGAGCTTGAATTTTGTCCTAAGTTTGGGGCCATTGTGAGGTCTCTGGCTGGGTGAGACAACTTCTGATTTTATCACAGTTCTAGAGATAAACAGAGAAATATCTGCATCACAGAAAATTAAAATTTGGGGGAGATGAGCTTGAGAGGGTGTTGTCAAAGAAGTTTGCTGGTTGAAGTTAGCATTGCATATTTTACTCTATTGCTCTCAGATTTATGATTCAATTTAAGACATGGCTATTGAGTGCCTAAAATGGGCTGAGTTCTCTCCTAAACAATGCCATTGCAGAGAATGGTGAGAACAAATCTCAGCCCTAGAAGAGAGAAAAAAATCTGCCCTTTTAGCAAGGGTGGACTGGTTTAAAAATCTCTAGGCTGGATTTGCATTGACATGCAACCAAGTCAGGCCTGGGCTTGCTCTGGACAGAGACCCAGATATTTGTGCTGGCTCTTACTCCACCAGTCCCTATTTCTTTCCATATAAAAAGCCCATGTTTTCAGAGAGGTGGGCAGACTCACACATCTATCTTCACAAGGCAGGGGAATGTGTTAATTTGGTTCTACTCACAGTTAATTAGAGACTCCCCAAAATGATCAGTGTTGGCTAGAATCTGACTATAGTTTCCAACTTTTAATTTTTTTTTTTAGGTACTGGGGATTGAACCCAGGGGCACTTAACCACTGAGCCACATCCCCAGACATTTTCTTATATTTTATCTAGAGACAGGGTCTTACTGAGTTGCTTAGGGTCTTGCTGAATTGCTGAGGCTGGGTTTGAACTCACAATCCTCCTGCCTCAGCCTCCTGAGCTACTGGAATTACAGACCCTGCGCCTGCCCCAACTATTAATTTTAAATAATGAGACACATTTATCTGCAGAAAATCATATCAGATTTTATTTTATTTAAAAAAATATTTGTTCCTTAGTTATACATGACAGTAGAATATATTTCAACATATCACATACACGTGGAGTGTAAATTTCCATTCTTGTGGTTGTCCATAAAGTGGAGTTTCACTGGTTGTGTATTCACATATGAACACAGGGAAGTTATGTCCTATTCATTCTACTGTCTTTCCTATTCCCCCATATCAGGTTTTAAATTCTCTAAATAGAGAGACAACTCCACTGCATGTCTACAGAACATTTCAAGGTCACAATGTAGCCATCTGTGCTCTGTGGCAGGTTTCTATCCTCACCATGGCCCCAAGAGCTAGCATCATTGTCAAGTTTGTTTAATATGTAAGAAATCCAGGCTCAAAGAAGGTAAATGGCTTGGCTGAGGGTCCTTGTCTAATGAACTGCAGACCCTGAACCAGAATCAGTTCTTTGGCCTCCTAAACACTCAGGACCCATTGTCTTTCCTGGTCCATAGAGCATGCTTCCTTCTGGGGCCAGAGATATTTGCTGGGTGTGTTCTCATCAAGAGTCCAACAAGGGAGTTACTTGGAAAAATAGCATCACTATGTCAGGTTTGTTTTTGTGGCCTCTGAACAAACCTTTCCAACCATAAAGGAGAGCTTTTCCAGGCCTGGAGAAGCTGCCTTGAATGTGTATTTGGTTTTCTTTTATAGTTCAGAAGAACAATAAAACGGATGAAATTACCACTACAGCTTGTGAGAGAGTAAATTAGAATTCCTTGCTGGTGAAGCCCACAATTCTCTTCTGTCACCCATGTCCTCCCCCTCTTCACCATGTGTCCTGCTATGACCACTCCGGGGCTCTTCTTACTCTCAGGAGCTCTTACCCAGAGAATATGCCCCGGGACCTCAAAGTGTCAGTGGAGCCGGCTTGCTTCCTCCTCCTTATGCCCTAGGCTGCCTTCCAGAAGGTGCTGCTTCTCAGAAACTTGGGTTTCTGTATTTATCATATTCACTGGTTTGAGGTGGAATGTTCTCCAACCCTTCTCATCCCCCTATTTCTTGCACCATTGCCCTTGGATTATTAATGGGGGGAAAACAGTAGACATCAGAGGTCAAGCTTAACTGTGACCTACTTATCAGGCTCTACATAGATCTGTAAATATAGCTGATCCCATTGTTATGGTTTGGATCTTAAATGTCCCCCAAGGGCCCATATGCTAAAGCCCTGGTTGTCAACCTGAAGTGCTATTGGTAGGCTGTGGAACCTTTGCAGGGGGCGGGGCACCTAATAGAAGGAAGTTAGGTCACTAAAAATGTGCCCTTAAAGGTGGATCTTGGGTCCCCAGCCTCTTCCTCTTTCTCTCTCTGCTTCCCAGATGCCATGAAGGGAGCAGCTTTGTCCTACCTTGTATTTGTTCCCTGCCATGATGTTCTGCTTTGACACAGGCCCAAAGGGACCATGGATTGAAACTATGTTCCAAAAGAAACTATGCCTCCTTTTAGCTTGACTGTGCCAGGTATTTCCTCAGTGACAGAACGCTGTTTAACATACCCTGTCAAAGAAGAACAGCTTGTTCCAGAGTATGCATGTATCTACACATGCACCTGCCCATTCACCCTTCATCCACCTGCCTATGGAATCTGAGCACATGTGTGTGCAAGGCACTGTCTTAAGAGGTAGGGTATAACACGGATGAAGACAGTGATTCTTAACCTCCAAGAAGAGAGACATCCCCCCTCCCCAAACCACACGCTGGAATGAGACATGCTATGGTCAGAGAAGTATAGAGTACATATTCTATCCATGATCACCTTGGATGAGGAGTGTGCATGCATCTCTGAGTATATTTATTTTCCTGCTTTTAGATGGAATAAGTTAACCACTGGCAATTGTATTAGGTAAAGAGAGAGCCATTTCTTTAGCTGAATATTTCTTTCTAAATATGACTGGTTTGTTCCTAGGAAATTCGTCTTGGAGACTTCAAAAGGGGTCTGGTTTTACTTTCATAGTTATGTAAATCTGCATGACAGGAGGAAGGAGGCAGGGTTGGTTTGCTTGCAGTACTGAAGTCAGGAGATGAGATTTGAGTTCTAGTTCCATCTCTGCCACTAACTTCTCTGAGATCTTGGGTAAGTGTTCTTATCATGCACGCCCTGTCTCATCATGGCACAGTGGGAATTATACTTGTTTTTGCAGCTCACAAGAGTATCATACGGATGTGAAAGTGTTTGGGAATTTTTATATAAATAAATGCAAGGCAGTGGAAGATGTGCAGTTGAGTGAGTCTTTGGACAAATGCTCTACTAAGCTTGGAGATCTGTTCCGGGGCTCTTATGCCCAGCATAACAGTTGCCTTAGGGTGACATATGCCCACTTTGCCTGGGGCAGTCCAGATTCATGGCTGAAATCCTGGGTGTAAGTATCAAGATTTCTCCTTCCATTCTCCATGAACGACTGTCTTGATTTGGCGTAGGGCCATTTTGTATTAGGCTCACTAAATAATGGTGGCCAGAGTGAGATGGGGCTCAGCCATAGAGATTAGTGCTTGAGTGTGTGTAGCTCAAGTCAGAGGTGAGTGACTCCTGTTTAGGGCCCTTTTCTCACATGAGGGAGAACTCTGCTGTTGGCCTGGAATATCTCCAAGTGGGCCAACTAATGAGGTGGTTTCCAGAAAGCTGGATCCATTGGGAAGGGATAGGATTCACATGGGCCCACACCCTTTCTCCCCTTTCCAGCCTTGGTTGTGCTGTTTTTTTCAGGGCACGTGCTGGAGCATGCAGGGCGGTAGTGCCTGGAGGTGCTGTCACAGGCTGGGATTGCTCCATAGCAGCCAGCACTGACTGATGGAAGTGGGAGGGCCAGGTGGGAAGAGGAAAGTGCCTTCTTCCATCCTTGCCCTCTTCTCCTCAGGCTATCCAAGCCAGCAAGAGGAAAATATGGGATTCCTTGTGCCCAAGACTCAGGGGAGCATAGAGAATAGTTTGTACCCAATGAGAGACTTGCTACTTTCTAGGGTAACCTGGGACACACTCTCAGATCTTAATTGGAGAAAGGAGTGTGGCCCTTTTTCTGTAGATTTTTGTCAAGTGGGGATCCTATTTGAACATAATTGGCATTTTGGAAGATGAGATTAAATCAACACAAATTGGCATTTCCTGGAAGTGGTGGAAGGAGCATGGGTCTTGGAGTGACACCGTCTGAGTTGAAACTTGTCTTCACCACTGATCCACTGTGTGACCTTGGGGGAGTTGTGCTTCCTCCCAAACCTATTTTTCTATCTGTAAATTGGGGTTAAATCTTACCCCAGTGATCTCATACCTCACCTGTCCCTCACTAGGAAAGATAGGGAGCTATGGAAAGTCATAACATGACTTTATTTATTACTCACTGAGAATACACTGAACACCTGTCATATGTGGTAGCATATGGTAGGTGCCAGGAATACAGCTGTGACAGAGACAATCCATGGTTTTGGCACTCAAGGAACTACTGTTTCAAGAGAAGAGACTGGTGGTGAATGGGTAAATAAATGGGGAAATGAAATGCTGAATATCATGTCATATGGTATGAAGAAAACATTCTCTGAGATAGAGAAGAGGGTCCCTGGAGGAAGACTCATTTCTGAGGGTGATCTCTGTTGAGTCATGAGCATGAGGAGAGAGTGGTATAGAACTGCAGAGCCATGTTCCCAGCAGAGGGACCCAGAGTGAGCCCTGTTACCTTCTCTGGTACGTGGCTTACGAATCTTCCTTACAAGGATCATGGGAAGTGGTGCGAGCTCATTCCGTTAAGAATTATGTACATCTCTAAGATAGATAGTTAAATGGAAAAAGCAAGGTGCAGAACACTGTATAATTTATAATCATCTATATAGCAAAGGGGATAGTGTATATTCATATAAGCAAATATCTCTAGTAGGATACTCCAGAAATCAATGGTCATGTTGAGAAGCCTGAGACACTGCTATATAGGAGAGATTCACTTTTAACTGCATATCTATTTTTACTGCTTATTTTTTTTAAAAACATGTGCATGTGGTTTTTTTTTTTACAATGAAAAAATTGGTTTTAAAAGTTAGTTATAAATGTGCACTTATTTAAAGTAAATGTTTATAGGCCATTTGGTAACAAAATTGGGAGATGGATATGTGGAGTCTTCCAGGTGCCAGGAAAACAAGCCCAGTCTGGAGCTGAGGACTGCTGGGGCCAGCTGCATCATGGAGAACCCACAAAGGGGGAGTGTGGTGACCCCCGCATCCACATCCACATGCACAGCCATGTTTTCATGGCTTTTCCTCTCACTGCACATGGAGGAGGTGCCCCTTTCCCATTTCTGACTTTCCTTCCTAACTGACTGACTATTTATTTGGGCTTGAAAATCCAAGCCCCAACCCTCACACTTATGCTGCTGCTGCTGCTGACTATGATGATGATGAATGTTTGATATAATCTGTCTTGCAGGATTTTGTACCCCTCAAGTTCCTGGCACAGAGTTTCATGCCTCATGTAGTACAGGTACTTCAGCAAGTATGGAATATATATAACCAGGCAGCTTCACTTATGCTGAGAGGCTATTTCCTCTTTCCCTTCCATACCATTTCCAGGGTGAGGCATTGATAACAATGGCTTACATTGTTATATTGAGATGAAAATTTTCAATAAACTTATAGAAAGGCTATTGAATGATTGTAAAATGTGTTGGAATTAATTTGATTTTCTGTTTTACTGAGCCATTTACCCCTTTGTTGTATTAAAATTCTTAAAGCATGCCTATGTTTACTTTGCTGCCTAATACTTCAGATACTTGGAATCCTCTCCTCTCCAGCTCAGAGCTGACAACCACTGAATAAGAGGAATTTATTGAACAGTCCACATGGTCCAAGGTGTATTATGTAACAGTACTTTCACTCTCCCTCTTATGAAATTGTTTTCAGAGAGCTTATTTTCATATATAACTTTAATAAATATAGTATACTTAATAAACATAGTTTTGTAATTTGTATGTCTACACAAAATTGGAAGAGTAAACAGGGATAAGTTAAGGTAGGTACCCTGACACCAGCAAGAAATGACAGCCTAATAGCACGGAAAAGTAGCATAATAAGCAGAGAGCCAATTTCAAGAAACAGTTTTGGGGGACAAATTAATATGAGGCAGAAACGTTTCATGTTTTGAAGTAGACATTACAGTAATAAACATTCAGTCAATGATTCTGAATATTCATTATAAATCATGTTCTAAATCTTCTGTTAAAGGGGACAGAAGCAAAACATTTTAGTTTTTATCAGAAATAGTTAAAAATTTAAAATGGTGTTGAACAAAGACTATTTTCATAACATATAAAGAATATTTCATAACCATCAGCCAACATTGTATAAAACAGGAAAACAGTAGAGATATTCCCATTTAAATCAGCAATATCACAATAATCTCTCCCCTCCACCATCTCTACTTAAAATCATTCTGTGCAAAAAAGGCATGGAATCAGAAATAAAAGGCATGGCTATTGAAAAGAAAATCCCAAACTACCATTATTTTAAAGTTGTATAATTACCTTCCAAGAAAACTTAAGAGCATCAACAGAAATATTATTAACATTAATATGAGAGTTCAATAAGTTGGTCAGATACCATAAATGCTTTATCTTTCATGTATGTCAATAATAGCCACCTGGGAAAGTATTTAATATAAAAGATCTCATGTCCATTGTCTAACATATAAAATATCTAGGAACAAAATGAATGATAAATAGAATGGATACTTCTAAAAACTAAAAAAGCATTTCCAAAAGTCATCAAAGGTGATTTGAATCAGTGGGAAAGTATACCATGTTCATGAATCAGAAGACGATGTGTTTTGAAGTACACGAGACAGTGGCTGCATGTGAGGTAAAAGGAGAAATGTTGTAGTTAAATTATGCAGATCCAAGTGCCAACTTTTACTACTTACTGAGTGTGCAATCTGGTTCTCAATTTTCCCATTTTTGAGGATAATAACATCTACCACACAGAGTTATTTATGACTTAATATATGTAATGGGCTCAGAGCAGGGCTTGCCACATAGTAATGATTTGATGGATAAAAGTTATTATTTTGTACTAATTTCTCTAAATTAATTTTTCCATTTATGGGAATACCAAGAAAAATTCTAAAAGGATTACTGGGAGACACTTGATAAAGATTATCTGTTGATTAACAGGTTGGCAAGAATGGTCAAAAATTTTTGATAATTAAGAGTTGCAGGGAGATTTCTATGCAAAGATATTTATGTATTTTCTGAGATCTTATTAATTGTAAAATGATGGTTTTGACACAAGAATTGAAAGACAGATCCACAGATGAGAATAAAGTTTAAGGATAGATCCAGGTAGATACAAGAATACCAGGTAGTTTGTAATTCAGCAGTTCACAGCAATTAGGAAGAAAGAGTTATTCAATAAATATACTGGGGTAATTCATCCATTAAAAATATTGGGATCTTACTTTATATCAGTGTTTATTGAAGCACATCCAAAGACATCAGACTTCCTTGGAGCACGTCTTCAAGTGCAGATTCTCAAGCTCCACATCAGCGGGTAGGGGGTTGGGTACCTAGTTCCAGTTAAGGTGTGGGAACTCCTTCCATACACCACACATCCAAATACATTCCAGGTGAATGGAAGGGATAAATGTCAAAATTACTGCCCTAAAGCTAGAAGACAACATGAAGGAATGCTTATATGATCTTTCATATTTTTTATAGTTCAATAAGAAAGATACGGATGAACAATAAAGAAGATCAAAGTACGTGAAACCAAACCACAAAAAAAGAAATAAAAAGGCCAAAAGCATATGGAATAATGCCAAACTTCAGTAACATTCAAGAAATGCACATTAAAACAATATATCATTTTTCGTATTTCGTGAGGGAAAGTACTTTAAATATTAGAGGATCCAGTGATGCTGAGACTGCAGTGAAATGGCCTCTTCGATATCCAGGTGATGAACGGTCACAGGGAGCCAATGCCCTGAAATGCCTTCTATCGAGAGCTTGAAAAATATCCATGCAGAGGGACCAGGCCATTCAACGTCCATGAATTTATCCCGAGGAAGAGCCAGAGGTTCACATATTGACTTATTTGTGCTGGTGTTTGTTGTAGCATTATTTTAATAGAAAAAAATTGGAAGCAGCTGGAATGTCCAACAATATGGTCATGGTTAACTAAATCATGGCCCATTCATATGATGAATGCTCTGTGGTCATTAGAAATCATGTTTTTGAAGAACCCTGTCATTAAATGATATGGGAAAATGCTCACAAGGTACTAGTGAAAACACTAGATATAAGTTATATATAGCTTGGTATCTTTTTTCATTAAAAATAATCAGAGACATAGAAAAAAGATGGAGAGAAGGAAGGACTATATATATATATATATATATATATATATATATATATATATATATATATATAATCTCCACATGTTAATAGAGCTTTATGTCGGTGGATGGATTTGAGCAATTTTTATGAACTTTATACTTTCTAGGTTTTTCCAATTTGGTTCATGCACTACATTTGTCATGAGAAAAATGTTAGGGAAAAGATAATAAAACAGAGGAGACTAGGCAAAAGATTTTGACTTGAATTTTATTAAAAAATGGTAATAGTTAAAAGCACTGTAGTCCTGGATTTAACAAGAAGATCAGGTGAAGTGCAGACACATTGGAATCAGTGGAGGAGCATGGAGCATGAGGAGAGACAGGCAAGTGGTAATCAGAGTTGGGGGCTGCTCACAGGGCAGAGGCCAAAGCCCCTTCTGAGACCTGTATCTCAAGGTACCTGAGATATCGTATTAACTGCCTGTCAATGTGCTGCTTCTGCAAAGGGGGTATGGTGTGTGGACAATCCTTCTTGATTATGCTGCTTTGAAAGGAGAAGACCTTTAGTGTCAAGAGTTTGCTTTTGGGAAGCGCTGAGGTGGCTGCTATAATTCTTTGGCTGAGCTTTCTCTCCTTACTCCCAGTCTCAGCACCCAGCCTCCTGCCAGGGTCTTGCCTGCTTGCTAGCCCAGATCAGCTGGTGGGGAATTCTAAAGTCAGGTGCTCCCCATTGACCCAGTGCTCACAGCCTTGGACAGCCACCCCAAAAGTGTTAGTGTCTGCCCAAAGATACCAGCATGGCTGGGGAAGGTTGGGCTTAGGTTTGGAAAATCATCCCAAGGCTCAGGGATGTTGAAGCCTTATAGATTGGGTGTGGACTATGCCTCCTGCAGTTGGACCACGAAGGAGCCATATGACCTTGGGCTTGTCCTTTCCCTTCAGCCGTCTGAGCCTCAGGACCCATTTCTACAAACAAGTTCTCCTCTGGTAATTCGTACCTTGAGGAGCCAGTTGACTTAAGTGCCTGAAGTTCTTGGAAGGGTCTGTAAAAGGGCTTCCTATGCTGATTCCTATGATGATTCCTGCTCTCATCTGCAGGAACATTGTGAGGATGGCGAGAAGGTGGGTGGGAGCCTGGGGTGGGTGTGGTTATTCCCTGAAATGAACACAAAGCCTGGCTTTGACTTTCTACCCTCTGCCTTCCAGCATTTGCAAATTCTGCTCAGTAAACTGCTTGGCTGGCCCCTGAGGAATTGCTGGGCAGGATTAATAAGTCATTTTGAGAGCTCAGGAGGCAGGCACTGTGTCCACTGTGCTGATCCCTGATCAATGTTGACATTTGGTTCCCAGTGTCAGGAAGTGGGCAAAGCAAACTGGGACTGTCCTCAAGTGGGACATGCATGACCTGGGGGGAGAGAGTTTAAGTTATATATAGACTTTTGGAGTTGTCCACAGTTTTCCTTTAGATTGGTAGACATTGGGAAACACACAATGCATTGAATGAATAAGACTAAGTTTTAAATAGAAGAGAGTTATCTAAATGTTAATATGAAGAAAAATAAAAACTGAGCAATAGCACACTGGTGAATAGCAGTGTGTAGCAATGACCGCTTGGAAAATGCATTTCTGGGGAACTAGAATTCTAACCAGCCTCAGAATGCGAATATGCCTTCCTGACTTGTCCATTTTAATGGGGTTTCTTAAGTAAGTAGTGGCAAGGAGGGGGATTCTTTAAAGTAGTCCATACCTAGAGGAGGCTTTATCAGAATGTTTCACCTCTGTGCTTGTTTGACACTTATTTGAACATGTAGATAATTGGAAAAGACAGTATGTGTTTGGGGTTGGTGTGGCTTGGCACTTTCTTATATGTATCAGGTGACAGGGAGAATTTCTGTATGTGGCCAACAGATCAGGTTTGAATAGAACTGTCCATCCAAATCAGGTGGTGAGGGACTGCTAACGCCATCAAGCAGTATGGCGTGTCTCCCTGAGCTGTGGAGTATAATCACATCTAGACCTGGCCTGGTGGAATCACACTGATCCTTGTTCCTGGGGGGCTCCACATCCATGGGGAAAGATAAGCCATGAGCTCAAAGGTCCTTGCTGTCTTTTATTTAACAAGGGCTGTACCAGCCATGGAGATTAGAGGAAAGAAGAATTGCCTCAATTTGGGCAAGGGCAGGTGAGGGTGAGTCCAGGAAAGGGCTTGTAGAAGTGATGGTTGACCTGGTGGTTCTTGATGATAAGGGGTTCCCAGGTGGAGAAGAGCCTTAGAGAAGGACAAAGGGCAAGGGCGAAGACATTGAGCTGCACAGCAGGAGACCCCAAAGTGTGTCCTGGAGACCAAGGGACCCTGAGAGCCAAATGAGGGGTGTGTAGTATGAACAGCAGGAGATGAGGTCGGCAGGACTGTTGGAACTGGGCCAAGGAGGACACGATTCCCCACTGAAAGATGAACTTCTAGGTGTTTCTAGGGCTCTGACTGATTAGGGTCCTTCCCATCCACTCTCCATCACTGCTTTCCTGGAGCCTCAGTGGGACATGGGATCCTCTAGGCAGAATGGGAGGCTCTCTGAGGGACAGGCATAGAGTGTAGAGTCCTACCATGGACCCCCACCCCTGCAATCTCCACTGGGGATTTGTTCTTGGGCTTAAAGTTTAGTTCCTTGTTGATGTTATCTGATCCCAGGATATCTGAGGCAGGCTTTATGGGATGTGGTGGTTTAGGGCATGTTGAAGGCTCTTTTTGACGCCCTCAGGTAAAACAGGGAAGAAAGTTGTGGACAAGGAAGGCAGAAATGTGGGGAAAAAAGATGGCTGGAGTCACATTCTAGTGAGGGGCAGGAGTGGGCCAACTCCAGGAATGCATCCAGGTCAGAGCCCCATCACCCTGATCACGAGGAGGCTGGTTATTTCCAGACTCCAAGATGCCTTCTACTATGAGCCGAGCTACCACTGCTGGCCTTTGAGTTTCTAACTGCCCCATCATCTGTGGTTAGACACCCCTTCGGCTCTCCAAAGGCTGATGGCACACCTTAAAACCAAGGCTGAACCTCGATGCAGAAAACCTCCAGACACTGTGTGTGTGGTGGGGTGCAGGCTAACTTGGGGTGGTAAGGATGAGACTTCATCCTGGGCAGGGACTGAGCTGGCAATCCTACCTGCCCTCTCCAGTCCCTTCTTATTTCTCTGATGAAAGTTTAGGCAAGGTGGGTGGCGATGAGTTTATTTAACATGTCAAATTCCTGAGGCAGATGCTAAAGTTATAAACAAAGCTTTTAAATACCCAGCTGTTTCTCTGCAAAGTGAGTTTTCTTCCATGTCATCCTCCAAATATTCACAAGCACATGAGCTCTGCTTAAATATCAGATGGTGGTTCCAAGCACTACTTGTCTCCAGATTTTGATGTTTCTGGTGAACAGTAGCTTTTTTATGTTAGAACATTGAAACTTTGAGCCAAACCCTTGGCATATCAAGCGGGAGAAAGAAAAGGAGCTGTTTTAAGGACATCTTTGGGGAAATGTCCAGAGTTCCAGCTGTGTGTGTGTGTGTATGTGTATGTGTGTGTGGGTGGGGGGGTGTTGTGTGTCTGTAGAGCAGGCTTCCCAATTCTACCCTCTCATGGACCAAGCCACCCTGGTGCCTTCTTCAGAGTGAATTAGAGGGCAGTGCCTGACCACATGACCCTGAACGTTAACTTTATGGGAGCACTGGAATGTATGGGGTGGGTGAAGGAGCTGGGCACTTCCGAATTCTCTAGGGCCTTTGGCAAACTTGGGTGATTTCCTTTTGCTGTGCTGCCCTCAATCCCAGGCTGACCAGATGAGACATGCCCTGCCAGGGACTGATCATCCCAGGTCCAGCCAGGTACCCTCCCTGGCCTGGCTGGTTGTCTTCTTGGAATAGACTCACAGAAGCAATCCTACTCCTGGTCTGGCTTGGCCAGGGGGTGGGAGGAATACAGGGATCAAGGAGACCATTTGTGAGCAAAGGAGAGCCCAGGACCAAAGCAGAGGGCAGAGGGCAGAGATGCATGTGATGAAAGAACTGAAGAAAGTCTGGGTCCTTAGACTGCTGCTCTCTTCCCTTCATCCTCTGCTGTCTGCCTCCTAGTGTGGCTGATTGCTCAACCCTGCTCCCTTCTGGCCTCTGGCTATGCCAGGGAGAGGCACAATAGGTAACTGAAGGGTGGAAGGAAGGACAGAAGGAAAGAAGAAAGGGAGGGAGGGAGGAAAGAGAAGAAGAAGGGAGGAAGGGATTTTCGCTCCTCTCTGTTTAAGGATGGTGTTTATCTTACTGGCTGCATCTTCTCTGTAGTTCCAATTTCATGGATAGCTTCTCTGTGCCCAGGTTCCAGACAGGTGGCCCTGGCGCTAGGATTCTAGTGAAGCTATCTCTTTCCTTGCACCCTCCAGCCCCAGCTGGGGCAGTTCTGGCGAGCACTGAGCCCTGGGTTTCCTGTTTGGCCTTTCTGCTCACTGAGTACCTCAGTACACCGTTCCCTGTATTAAACCCTTCCTCTAGCGTACTTCAGACTTTCTTGGCTGGATTATGGCTGATACAGGGACTCTCCTTTCCTCCTCCTCCTCCTCCTCCTCCTCCTCCTTCTTCCTTTGTCCTTCCATTTCCACTTTAATGAGAAGCTACCATCTGCAAAAGAGAGCTGGCTGTGCTATGGGCTGAGTGGTGGCTCACCCAGTCCTATCAGCACCAAATCATGCACACATGGGAGAGATGAGATTGGGGGAGATGAGATTGAAATAGATTGAATTTGGGAGCCATTGTCTCTTTGAATTGAGAACACATTTTTACTGCTGAGAGAAGGAAGCTGAAGGTCTGGGAAACATGTCTCCCCTCACCCCCACCTCAGTCTCCAAAGAACATGGTAGTGGAGACGGGAGATTGCCCACTCAGGCCTAATACAAAATAACTGAATTTGCATATGTGTATTTCCTGCCTTCTGTCACTTTCCTCCTTTAAAAGTTCTACTAATTTTCAGGGATTTTGGAAATGGAACTTTTGAAACATTAAGTTTCTTTCATCTTCTTTCAAAAGATAGTTTGGGGGGCTGGGGATGTGGCTCAAGCTGTAGCGTGCTTGCCTGGCATGCGCGGGGCGCTGGGTTCAATCCTCAGCACCACATAAAAATAAAATAAAGATGTTGTCCACCTAAAACTAAAAATAAATAAATAAATATATAAAAATAAAAAATTCTCTCTCTCTCTCTCTTAAAAAAAAAAAAAGCTAGTTTGGAATAAAATCCATTTTCCTACCAATTTGATTGTGAATATTTCTGGAGCAGAGAGCATTATGACCTATCCTCTCCTCCTGGAAAGTATGAGAGCTGCCTGGTAACAAGATTATTGTCATCATTGTCACACCTGTCACTGTGGGACCTGAAGAGTTCTTCTTTTATCCACCTCCCCCCTCCTCTAACACTGAGTACATATTCTCAGAAAGAAGGCTTGTGGAGGACCTCAGTACACAGTTCCTTGTATTAAACCCTTCTTCTAGCATACTTCAGATACTAGAGAGTGGAGAGTGGAAACTGGGACCGGAGATGAGGGAGACAGGCCCTGCTGTCCAGGGACTGCCGCACACCAGAGCCTGCACACAGGGACGGTGATGGGGGGCACCATGCAAAGAGCCTCAGACCAGGTTGGGGGATGGGAAGCCATTGGCACAGGCAATCAGGGAGGGCTTTCTAGAGAAGGCAGCATTTGGCTGGGCTTTGAGAATGGCTAGGATTTGGAGAGGTGGTTGTAGGGTTATTATTCCTGAAAGATATTCAGAGCCTCTGAATATTATTAGAGTTATTAGTCTTGTAATAATTGCCAAATCCCCAATTGCCCAAGGCTTAGTAAAGCATCCCCAAAGCCTTTCTCTGGCAGTACTATGGCTTTAGAAGGGGATCAATCTATATTCCCCAAGGAGCCTGGGGACAATCCCTAAAGGATGTTAGTCAAATGCAGAATATCTAGAAGATCCCTCTTTGGGGCTGGGCCGTCCTTTGATAAACCCTACTTGGGACTGAGGCTACTTTCTATATATCTGCTTGGGGAGAGGGACATCCTGGGAGATCATCCCAGTGGGTCTGGACTAGTTCAAGACAGCCTGGGGTTAGGAACCATGGGAGGTAAAGTTGGGCAGATTTCCATCTGTCAGTGGGTGACAGTCCCTTTAGCAGTCTTTCATGGGGCTAGAAGTACTGAAAGAGGTGATCCATCTCCAAGGATGGACACCCCTTCACTGTTCCAGGAGGATGGCAGGAAAGAGGCTGGTGGGTGTGGGACGAACAACAGGGGACCAGCTCTCCATCTTTTCGTTCCCACCGTTCTCTCTCCCTCCCGCTTTGGAGGATGTCCGAGGTGTCGTTACCAAGATGGAGGGCGGGACTTGAAATATATCATGGATTTAATAATGGAGATTTGTGGGATTTCATCTTGCGTGCCTCAGCCCCTGGAGGCCACCCCATGTCCAGATGAGCGTATGTGTGAAGACAAGGATATATGTTCACAAAACTGGGGCCAGGAAGCTGCAGCTGGTGCAAGGTTAATTTCCAAAATTAGGCTGCACTCTCTTTTTATAAAGCCCCCAACAATTAGAACAAATTTTAAACTGTGTGACTGTTTAAGAAGGATAGATTTCATTATATTTCCTATTCTGCCTTGGGCTACATGGATCATTTCACAGAAATTTAAGATTGGAATGGACTTGAAGGGGCATCCCGTGCCAGAACCTCTATCATTATAGCCTTTAAAAAGCAGCCCAGCTTAAAGAAAGAAAAGAAAACCTCCTGGATTTGGACATACAGCCAAACACCTGGGCTGGAATCTGAATGCAGAGAACAGGCATGGAATGCCAAGAATGTAGCACCTGTGGACAAGCAATTGCCCCCGAGGCCAGCTTGGGCTCTGAAGACAGGACTCTACAGTGCCCCCTTCGCTGTCGGCCTCTGAGGGGTGGTCAGGTTCAGAGGGGTCAGGGTTATTGTCAGTCTGTTGTTGTGGGAAGATTTTGAGCTACGCAGTCACATAGACCTGACTTCTAATCCCAAGAGATACTGGGGATGTGTGGTGGGGAGAGGCGGAAAAAGTAAGAGAGGGAAGAAAAGAAATCCAGTTAAGGGTATACTATCCAACTCCAGGCAACTGAGGTTGCATCAGACCTGAGGACTCTGGGAAACAGGAAAGAAAGTCATCCCTGGGCTTAGGGTTATCAAGAGTGAGGGAGCTGGGTATTGATCCTTCAACTCCCCAACCATCACAGTGGGGGCTGCTCCCAGTGGTAGGGGTTTGGGTTCCCCAGCACTTTTGCCTTGCTTTGCACATGGACTGAGCAGGTTCCACTGGTCAGAGAACACTCTAGAGCAAAAATGTTCAGAGATTGCTACTGGAAGCCATAGGGTTGATGTGAGAAAGGTAAGTCAAGGCGGGAATGGGCAAGTCACCAATAGAAACTGCTACAGGGACCAAGACCACAGAGATTCATGATCTGATCAATTTACCCACATGATCCTTCTGAGAACCCAGTGGACGATCCTCTCCACCTCCATTAGCCTGGACTTGGGAAAGGATTATATTTATGCTGAGGAATGAATGACTCTGTAGGATGTGGCAGGTTGTTGAGATAGACCATAGGCACCCTTCTGCAGAATCATCTTTCTGCTCATATGGTGCAGGTGCTCATATGGACTGCTGGAGTCTCTTGTGCCCAGCCAGTTCCCTCAGACTCATGGGCTTGGCTGGCTTCCTCCTGACTCTACCATAGTCCCAGGAGGCCTCTTTGAATGGCTTCCTCTGGTGCTCTTTCTAATTAAAAACCTCTTCTTCAGCTTTGATAATTAAGTACCTAGTCCCCTGAGGAAATCTAGGACAAAACTAGTCATGGCTGTCCATCATGTCCTAACGGGCATGATGAAACCAAGTCATCCCTGGGCTGGCCCTTGACTTGAGCATCCAGGGCCAAGGTCCTCAGATGATGGAATTTTAGAAGTTAAACATTTCTCTTTTCGGGTTGAAGGTGGAAGGTAAGAGGCAAGGAAGGGACCACTATTAGTCTGGCACCATTTTAATCGTACATCCCACATCTAGCCACCATGTTCCCTGCTGGACCTGGCCTGGAGATAGCAATACCACTTCTTTGCAGTTGCACAGTCTACCCACAAAGGACAGGGCAGGATGGAAGACAAGGAATGTGCAAAGGCTGTGTGCCCTCTCTTCCCGTATTGACCCTGAACTTTCTGCATGAAGCCTCCAGTCAGAGGCCTGCGCATTTTTCTTTTGCAAAAAATGGACAGCTTTCTGATTGGCTACACTGAGTTCGGGGTTCCCTAGGTAGCTTTCAGGGCACTGTTTGTTTAGGAGAGCATAAAATCTGAGTGGGGAAATGGGCTACAAGTGGAGCCTCCTCAACTTAAACATCGATTGGGTCCTCATTCCTCATGGTGGGGTCTCCTTCAAGGGAAGGATGAGTTTCCTGAGAAGGGAGCTAGGAGTGCTCAGGTTACACTCTGACTTTCGTTTCCAAGATGTGGAGGTGCAGCCATGGCTTGTGCTTTTGCATTGTTTGCAACCTTTGATCTCCACACAGCTCCCATCTGTTTGGCAACCCAAGAATTGCTCTGTGCAACTGGCACTATACTGATTCTCATTTTAGAACCATTTTAGCATTTCAGGCCTACTGAATGCTCTGGGAGGCCAAATTCAAAGCTGAAAGCTCCAGGGTGACCCAGCAAATGCCTAATTTTCCAGAACTAATCTGTCCTGCTCGACTTGTCCCCTTTCCTCTCCCGGGATCAGCATAACTGTCAAAATCATTCTCATGTTGTGCAAAATGACAACTATAATCCCATATGAATGGAATGGGGCTATTCTAGAGAGAAGAGTCTGTTTTGAGGATGATTCACTTAAAACATTGTTCTGTGAAGGTGCTTTCAGTTTATCTCTATATGAAGGGTAGTCCTGTGATTTTAGAAGTTTCTCAATCCGATCATTAGTGTGGATTTAAAAGGCATAGCTTCCTGTGGGGTATTTTTGCTCTTTAAGACACTGGCAAAAGAATTCCTTTGAAGTCAAACCCCAGAGGAGGAGGAGGAAGTCTTCATGACAAGTCATCCCTGCTGTGATTTAGAGACCTCCTGCCTATAGACAGGGCCTACTTATGTGTCTGCAGCTCCCCCTTCTACGACTCCTGGACCCTTGAGGGTTGGGAGTAAAGAGGTGTGTAAGACTAAACACAGGGTAACATCTCTCACACAGATCATCCTCTTCAGCATTCTCTGGAGGCCTGGTGCATGGTGACATCATTAGATATCAGGGTGGCCAGGTCACACGGGCTTGGTCTGCCATACAGCAACGGGAGGCTTTTTCCTGAGGGACATGGGAACCACTAAAAGACTTCACAAAGGAAAAGTGGTAAGAAGTGTGGTATCTCAGAAGGATGTCTCAGGCTTCTTTTTGGAGGATGAATTACAGAAGAGAACCTGCAGGCACTGAGATGATTGAGAGGCAGGGAGTCCCCCCCCAGGTGAGAAGTCTAGAGAAGCTTGCACTAGAGAAGAGGTGGATAGGACGTAGAAGAGACGCACATTCATTTGACCTCTAGGAGGTAAACTTCAGAGAGCTCGGGGATCAATGGTAAGGTGCAGAAGAAGGAAAAGTTGAGTTTCTGATTTGAAAGCCGAAGAGACCTACAAGGTCAAAGTTGACTTTGGCCTCTCTCATTCTTTCCTAACTGAACACAGGGGTCTCCAAACCACCAGGATGGGAACATTGTGAAAGAGAGAGAAAAGATCTTGAGCAGAAGAATGAGACAAAAATTCAAACCCATATTTTGAACTCCTTTTTATCATCATTTCCCAGATAACGTTATTATACTAATTTGAAAGAGAGCGATCCTATTCATTTTCTATTTGTGGTTGCCAGCCCCGTGAATACTTAATGGTTTTGGATTACAAAGCTTCCAGCCAAGGCTCTCACGCAGTCAATAGGATTGGAGGGTGAGGCGAGGCCAGCATGGAGGTATTGATAGGCTGTGTACCTCCTCATGTGTCTCCTGCTTCAATAGCATCTATTTTGAGCCAAGTTCTTTCTGAAGTTCTGGCAGGGTGAGAAAAATGAGCATTCTTTTTGCTCCCAGGGCTGGCTGTCGGAGTTCAAGAAATGATCTGTTGTGACAAATGGCAATGGCTTCAGGTTATGTGGGAGGACTGCGGGCTTCAGATGGGTGATTATCTCTGCGGTTTAATGGTGATTGCAGAGAGGTGGGGCTGACCTGAGCAATGGGAAGATGACAGGTTGTGGATGGAGATTATTTTTACAGGTTTCTTGTAAGAAAGTGGGTTGCGCATTGTGAACACAGACATCCACCCAGGAGAAAGATGCCCAGGCTGGAAGAACTTTGAACTTGAGGCGTTAGTGAAGCTCATCACAGGTATTGCCATGGGCTGAATGGTGACTTCCTCCAAATGCGAATGTTGGAGCCCTAACTTCCCCCCACTCCATAGTGTGATCACATTTAGAGATGGGTCTCTTAGGAGGTAACTGAAGTTAAAGGATGTCCTATAAGTGGGGTCCTAATTCAATAGGATTGGTGGCCTTACAAAAAGAGGAAGATTAGTTCTGTCTCTCTGTCTCTCTCTTCTTCTCCCTCCGCGGGCATACACTGAAGAAAGACCATGTGAGCACACAGCGAGAAGCGGCTATCTCAAAGCCAGGTAGAGCCCTCTCCAGAACCATGCTGGCTTTCCTATCTTGAACTTCCAACATCCGTCACTGTGAGAAAATAAATATCTTGTTTAGCCACCTTGTCTGAGGTGTCATGGTCATGGCTGCCTAAGCTAAGTAAGACAGACACAGAGATGGGAGGGTGATCTAATATCGGTATTTTATCTGAACAAACAAGTCAGCTCTCATGGTGCCAAGTATGAAATCCACACTAAATACTAATTCCTCTGGATTTAGATTTTTTAATCGAATGAAGTGAGAGAGTGATAGCTTCCTCTTCTTTCTACAATGAAGTAACAAATATCTTGTTTGCTCAGATTTAGAATCTGTATAAACACGAAGAGCTCCAAAAGGAATTTAATTTTTATTCTTTTTGTGGTGCTGGGGATTGAAACCAGGGCCTCGAGCATGCTAGGCAAATGCTCTGCCACTGAGCTCCATCCCAGAACTTAATATGTAACTTAAACCCTAAATTGGCCAACGCCTGGCATATTTCCCATGCAACTTCTGACTTCTCTCATTAACAGAGGGAAAACACACATTCAGAGTTTGAGCTGTTTTCTGACACCAAGTTAGAACAGGGGAAGTTCAAGGGCTTTCTGCTGCTTCCATTGCTATTCTGTCTTTTCCCAGTCCAGTCTGCTCTCCAAGAACAAGACAAAAGGCAGGCCAGTTCCATCCTCACCTGGATGATGGGGGCACTGTTGGTGCTTGGCTTCATTATTAGGGTTGTGGCTGCCACCTCTGTTAAACTTTGGGGAGATGATGTGGGCATGAAGTCCATTCTGCAAGCCAGTGCACCGTACCAAAGACAAAGAACAGGAAGCTCTTCCAAAATCATTCAGGAGATGCAGGGCACAATCTCTTCTAGAGATGAGCTGTGATCCAGCAGATGGAGGTCCTGGCCAGTGACCAACCATCATGGGACCATGGGACCCCCCTACAACATGTCTAGCTCAGAGACCTTCAACCAGACACCAGGGAACAACTTTAGAGAATGCGTGGGTCATGCTGTCCAGAAGCTCATGATTTCCTGAAGAAACATGGTGAGCCCAAGTAGAGGGTTGTCTTTAGCTGATTAGCACTGGGAGAACTCTGCAAAAGGAAGGGAATAGGCAGGGGTCAGTAGTGCCCTGGGTTGATGACATATTTGACCCCTGGGTTTGGGAAGACCTTATGGAGGAGACAGGATTTTGGAACCTCCAAGGGAAATGAAGCAGAGAGGCAGGACTCCAGTGGTTGTCTCATTTGTTTGCTTACTCAGCAAATGCTTTTTGAGCATCTTCTGCATGCCAGGCCTGGGCTATGCAACATGGAAGGCAGGAAGCAAGTAGCCAGAGCTCCAGGGGAGCATCATTTCTCTAGGCCTGTTGGGGCTCTGAAGACGAAGAAAACTGAAGCCAGATGAATTCCTTGTTCGTGGGAGGAAGCTGAGCATCCCCCAGGCAGTGAGTGCCCCTATTGTTGCAGCTTTATTTTGTGACAACTGCTAATTGCCTCCGTCTGGGTCCCCTCTGACTCCAGTACCCATCCTTCCCTCCCAGGGGCCTCATGTGCTTCTGCTCCACATGGGAACAGGATCCCTGGAGCTGGCCTTGGAAGGCTTCCTCTGTCTGCAGGAAAGTTCTGGTGGCTGGGACCCCACCATCCAACTTCTTCTGGTGCACAAGCATTTGGAATCCAGGGCTGCTCCACATCTGGGAGTTTGTGAGAGGCTCTCATGCCACAGATCAGGAAATAATTCCAAGATGTCTGCCAACTCGGGGCCCTGAGCAGAATTGGCCTGATTTATTGAGCTGGGGCATAGTGGTAATGAGAGTGTTGGTGCTGGGGAGTCAGACCTCTAAAGTCCATAAAAGGGTTTCAGTGGGGAAGGTAACCAAGTTTAGGAACTTGGTGGTGATGCCAACCACAGTAATCCCCTGCTTGGAATCTCTCTCTCTCCAGGTAGAATAAGACATGTCTTAAAATATTGGTGCTGGAGGGACCTTTAAGGCTATGTTGTCAAGTCATGTTTCAGTACAGGATCTCACATACAGATTTTCTTAATACTGTCTATTTAACCTTTAATCGGTGGTGTGCTGGCAAACGTTTAACAATTGGCTATCCAGAGAAAATGTACAAATCCTGTTTGTACTTTGCCAGTTTCTGTGACTGACTTCAAACTACCAACATGACATCCCTGAATGCAGTTGGGAAGAGACATTCACAGCCAGCTTTCCTGAGAAAGTATGAGCCAGATTCTGAATACTCTATAAGAGTATTCTTCTAGACACAGGAGACTCATAACTTTTTTTTTGTGGCTCATTCTACCTATCCCTGCTTCTGTCTTGGGCCTGTCAGATTTCATTATCCGTTGAAGAACCAAATAAATCCATCCCTAAGCAAATGTTAGAAAATTATATCAAACCAGAATCTGTCATTTTCTCATATCCTCTACCACACCCACTCTCTCTCACTTGTAGTTTCTATTTCTATAGATATTTAAGGAACCAGGAGGGACTTTGGAATTAGAGGTAAATGATTCTGGTTAAAACAAAACAAAACAAAACAAAAAAGTAGTTTTGTTGACTGATCTTAGATAGTGATCCTCTATTGACCCCCAGATTGTCCATTTCTAGGTCATTTCATACCAGTGCATTATAGTCAGTTTTTTTTTTTTTTTTTTTTTGCTGTTGTGACTAAAAGATCCAACCAGAAAAGAGAAGGAAAAGTTTATTTGAGAATTCATGATTTCAGAGGTCTTAGTCCATAGAAGACCAGCTGCATTCCTGGTTGCTTGAGGTGAGGCAGAACATCATGGTGGAAGAGTGTGGCAGAGGGAAGCAGCTCACATGGTGATCAGAAAGTAGAGAGTCTCCACTTTCCAGGTACAAAATATATACCCCATAGTCATGTCCCCAGTGAACCACTACCTTCAGCCTTACCCCACTTGTCTCCAGTTACCACTCACTTAATCTCATCAGGGATTAATTCACTAATTAGGTTAATTAGGTCATTTCTCCTCCAAACCTCCTTGCATTGTCTCACATGTGAACTTTTGGGAGACACCACATCTAAACCATAAAAATAGTAAAGCATCTACTTTGTGCAGCTCCAGTGCTGGGCATGGGGGTAAATAATGACTCGAATGCAGTCTTAACTCGTCGGAGGCCTACTGCTTAGTGAGGAGAGAGACAAATCAGTATGTTCTCTCAAGGGCTGTTCTGTGACAGTGGGACAGAAAATGCACTCTAGGGTACCAGTTCTTCCTGAGAGATCAAAGAAGACATGAAATTTTAAGCCTTAATAGCAGTCAACTCTAAATTGTTGCAATGTTTGTAGTTTGTGGTCTGTGGGGTCTGTGCTATGGAAATGGACCAATTGGCATGGCTGACTTCTTAGAGCAAGGAGTTTGTTTCCCATGAAGCTCTGGGCAGCTTCTGTCACACACATGCCAGCAGGAATTCTGCCCATGTACCAATGACAGACTGAGGGTTCTACAGCACCATTGTTAATCTGATCAACAGCTCAGCATGTGGAATGGAACAAGCCCACAGTTCTTGTACTAGAAACATCCTCTGTGGCAATTGCCCACACAGTGGCCAGAGTTTCAGATGTTGGATTCTGGTGTCAATTTTCAATGTCCATTATCCCTGAGGCTGAGAGATTCCACATTCCCACACCAAGAAACACCTGGGCTGTTATCAGTCAAGCCAGCCACATTGTACAGCTTTGTGAAGTGTTACACTTTCCACGGGAATCCAGAAGAATATCCCAAGTTCTACACTGTCTTGGGATAGAGGGATAGAGACTAATAGAGAGGGAGAGGGAGGGTCTATTAGGAGTAAAGGGAAAAGAATAAAAGACTTCCTTAAAAGGCCAGTTTCTGTGAATAGTTATGGTATCCATTTGTGTTGACTGGCATTTGTTTAATGATCATTTTGAGTTGAGCTGATTCCATCTGTGATCTTCAGAGGTATACTGTCTCATCTGTGTGGTCAACACAAATAACTAACAGGTAAACTTTCTATCACATGCTGGTTCTGAAAATGGTAAAATCACCACCAAGCCAAGACAGAGAAACCATGTTCCCCTGCTAGAGTTGAACTAGGGGAGGAAAACTATGGAATGTGGCAGATGCTGCAGGATCCCAGGCTTTCCAGATTAACTAATCATCCCCCCCCCCCCCCCCGCCCCTTGCCCGTACTTTCTGGAATGATCAACCAGGGTTTACCAAGCACACAAGGACACGCAGAGGATTCCTAACTTCAAGGACCTCAGGTCTCCAAAACCAGTCAGGGAAAACTGGATGAGAAATTGTTCAGGGGATCATTTATTCGTGGCCCTTAACTTGTAAGCTTTTTCATACTTAAGATCAAGGTGAGGAGTACATCAATTCTATTTAATCCAGTCAAAATCTTTTTTGGCAAATGCATCTTTCCATTGGGAAAGAAATGGAAGTGTGTTGACAACTCTGGTATGCAGCAAAGCAAAGAAGCTGCCTTTCAAAAGCAACAGAAACCTCCCCTGGTTACAGTGGGATTGGAGGTCAAAACCCCTGTGCTTAGTTAAGGTGGCATCCGAAGTTTTCTGTTGAGGAATGTTCAACCAGCGCCAAACCAAGCTCATGGGGCCTCAGAGAACAGCATGGAGTCACCACCTTGAAGGAACTGCCATCTCTGAAACCTGTCAGGAAAAATTAGAGTTGGAGATGCTCTACGGAGTAGGTAGATCACACCGACAAGGACTGTATGGGATGTCTGGATTGTATTTGTTGTTGTAACTAAGCACCTTGATTCCTGATGCCAGGAGTGTTTAAGTCTAGACCATGATTTAGGTCACTCTATTTCTTCAGTTTTTGTATGGATCTTTTCCTTATTTTTTTTCCATTTTAAAATCTATGAAATTAATGATGTTGCACAGCTGCTGTTGGCCATGGAGCAATCCTGACATAGTTGTCATCATGTATGCATGTGAAAACATCGTCTTAGCTGTTTGTATTGTCACATCAATTATGAAGTTATGTGCATTTTGATGCTATACATGATAAGTTTAATTGACATTTATAATGTTTTAAAAATAGTGCACTATGCTTTGGCATTGAAACAACAAAAGGGCTGGGGATGTGGCTCAAGCGGTAGCACGCTCGCCTGGCATGCGTGCGGCCCGGGTTCAATCCTCAGCACCACATATAAACAAAGATGTTGTGTCCGCCGAAAACTAAAAAATAAATATATAAAAAAAAGAAACAACAAAAAAGAACAGAGGCATATAAAACGAATATTAGTGAAGCAAATACATTCCATGGGATAAATGACCAAAATCCCATAGTTTCTTGCAAAACAACCACAGACATTGTAAAAATGCTGCTAAAAACATTAATGGGCAAACAGATCACATGGGAATCCTGTTAAAATTAATTGGTGGTGCTAAGGGGCAGCCTGAGATTCATCCTTAACCAATGCTGCAGGTTCCAGCAGCACTTGGAGTAACCAGGTTTTATAAGACCTAATAAAATAAGTCAGCTGCAAGTAGATGAACCTGTACTCATTTTGTTGCTGAGTCTTGTGCAACATATTTTGTATCACTTACTATTAATGGCAACAGAAATGTCATATTTCCAGTAATAGGATGAAAGAAATTTCAGAACAATAATGGTGTGATGGATTTTGTGTGTCCTACATGGCTATTGATATCATGTCATAGTTTAATTGAGGTACCCAAATGATGATGTCTTACAATCAAATGTCCTGAAATTTAATAAAATATCACAATCTATATACATCATTATTGTTGTTTAAAGCATGGAGCACCTTGTGTCCTATCTATGTAGGGATTAAGTAGACTTTTCCTCTGCATTTGTTAAGAAAGCCAAGGATAAGGTATCATGTTAGAGAGAGAGAGAGAGAGAGAGAGGGAGAGAACACACAGTCTTAAACCTAAATGATTCTAATTGCTTTCAAGTTTCTGCTCTTACCCTCTTCTCAATCTACATTTTTCTTTTAGCAAAAAAAGATGAGATGCCCCAAATTTTAAACTGGATTGGCAGAGAATCAAAGATATTAAGTCACATCAATCTCTTAGCCAAGCTGTCTGATCAAACAACCAGCTAGAAAAGAGAAAATGTGGGGCTCAAAAAATAAGGTTCGTATACCAACAGGTATGAAAAATCCATTCAATATGCTCCTTCAGGCAAAAGTTATTTGGCAAAGACAGAGCTTTTAGCTATAAACTCTATTCATATAATCATCCTAACATCATCAGAAGTTGCTTTTCTGTATCAAGGACTACAGCACAGTCAGGGAGATGCCAGGCAATGAAAGCTTCCAGTCTCTCAGCTCTTGTATGTTGTTCAAAGGCCTTGATAATCCATGAACATGCATCACTAGCTGCTTGTTACTGCTTGTTAAATAAAATATATCAAACCAAAATTGACAGATGAGGCCGAAATCAGAGTTTGAGGATGCTGTGGGATAGAGGATGAGAGAGAAGGAAACTGTTCAGGAATTTAAATGGGAGTCCTGATGGATCCTTGGCCGGGGGTTAGGGTGTTTCACACAGGGGGAGATTCCACACAGCCTGCCAGAGTGGCTGCTCTGCACCTGAGAGCTGAATGGGAATGTCAGAGATCTCAAAGAGGAGATGGTCAAGCCAGGGTGGAAATAACACAGTAAGTATCTCAAACGTGCAGTTAATGTTCTGGAAATATCTCATCTTAGAAATAAGGTCCAAACCCTAGAGCAAGGGCTACTTCTTGAAACCAAGGAAAATACAAAATTAGCTCAGCCCTAACAAAGAATAAAACCAAACTCAACAGGACTAAGAAGACCCACTCATGATTTAAATATCTCCTGAAACAAACAGCCATATCCTTTTAAGGATGACAGCATTTTTTAGATTCCCATAAGGTATCAGAAATATAATCAAAAAAAATTTCTGGATATGCCAAGAAGCCGTAAAATGAGATAGCTAGTCAAGAAAAAAAATAAAGATTATAAGATGATCCAGGTATTGTAATTAGTGAGCAAAGTTGTAAAAACTGCTGCTATAAATATGTTCAAGAACTGAAAGGAAAAGATAGACATAGCAAGAAAACGGATGAAAACTATAAAAATGAACCAAATGGAAATATTAATGTGAAAAGCACAAATTTTTAATTAAAAAATTCCTTGGATTATTAACATCAGATGGAATTGGTGAACTGAAGAGAAAGGATCAGTGAACTGGAAGAGAAAGCAATGGATTTTTTTTTTTTTTTTTTTTTTTTTTTGTACTAGGGATTGAACCTAGAGTTGCTGGGGACTACATCCCCAGATCCTTAAACATTCTTTTTTTAAGGTTTAACACAGGGTCTTATTATTTGCCCAGGCTTGCCTTGAACTTGTGTCCTCTTGCCTCAGCCACCAGAGTAGCTGGAATTATAGGCTTATGCCACTATACCAAGTGGAATTGTTTTAATATGAAGAAGAGAGAAGAAAGGAATAAAAAAAATTAAACAGAGACTCACCTGCATGTGGATAACAGCAAACAGTCTAACATATGGGTAATTGGAGGCCTAGAAGGAAGAGTAAATGAAACAGAAAACTACGTTAAGAAATAAGGAACCTAATAACCTGGGTGTGGTGACACAAATCTTCGATCCGAATGGCACAGGAGACTGAGACAGGGGATTGCAAGTTCAAGGCCAGTCTCAGTAACCAGAAAGGCCCTAAACAACTTAATGAGACCATTTCAAAATAAAAAATTAAAAAAAGAGCTGGGATGTGGTTCAGTGGTTAAGTGCTCCTGGGTTGAATTCCCAGTACCAAAAACAAATCAAAAGAAAACCTAACAAACTTCAATCTGGTACTAAAATCTGATCAAAAAAGTGATAAAACAAGGAAACTTGAAGAATAATATCACTCTGAAAACAAACAGAAAAAAATTCATAACAAAATTTAAAAATTTTGAATCCAGAAATAGATAAAATATTATACATTATGACCAATTGGTATTTATCTGAGGAATGTAAGCTTGGTTTATCACTAAAATATTAATAATCATAACACACTATATTGCAAAAATAAAGAAGAAAACCATATGATAATTTCAACAAACACAGGAAAAGCATTTGATAAAAATTCAACAGCTATTCATAGTAAAAATTCCTCAAACTAGGAATAGAAGGAAACCATTTTAACTTGATAAAGGGCATTTATTAAAAAGCTATAGCTAATCATACTTAATAATAAAGACTGAATAACTTTCCTCTAAAATCAGTAACAAAGCAAGAACTTCCATTCTTATCACTTCTAATCAATACTGTATTAGGGATCCTAGCCAGTGAGATAAAGCAGGAAAAAGAAATCAAAGGCACATAAATTGGAAATATTTATATATTTATTTATAAAAATAGAACTATTTTTATTCAGAGCAACATGATCTTGTCTATAGAAAATTCTAAAGAACATATAGTAACAAGTATTAGAATTCATATAAGAATCTACAAATATTGCAGGTCAGTATCTAAAACTGATAGATGAGAAGCTTGGTGGAGGATATGTCAAGTTTTAGATATCAAATTGGCAGTTATATTTAAAATTTAGGGCTTAAGGGAGAGAACTGCCATGGAGATACAAATGTAAAAATAGATTTTAGGAGATATTTAAAACCTTCAGATGGATAAAATCTCCTGAGGAATAAGGACAGGGAGGAGGGGAAGAGATCCAAGCAATGAGAGTAATTTCATACAGAGACTTTTTTTAGTTTTATGCAGTTGATTCTTCCTGAGTCCTGATGGTCCTATCTTTGGTGTAGATTCAGTACAAAGTAATTATTTTCTCCAAGGGACTGTTGTTGGACAACAATGATAGGGTCCTTTGTCTCCACAATAGTGTCTCATTAATTCTGACTACTTGCTGTTAGTGATGACCTCTTCAGGTAGCAATAGGGCACTCAGAGACTTGTGCCCAGAGAGAACTGTTCCTTTCTGGACTGGGAAAGGGGTCAGCTGAGCCATGAAAATAGAAATCTTCCTTCTGTTGATTTCCCAACAGGAGGCATTTTTGTGATCACTCTGGGGCTGTTTCTTTTTCTTTCTTTCTTTCTTTTTTTTTATGCTTTGGTATCTCATCTAGTCTTCATGTGATGACCCTGTGGCTTTGGATCTCTGTGGAGACAGAAACACTTCAATTCATCACCATCATCGCTGTGCCACCAGTTTCAAGGTTTCAGGGTTCTCATGTTGAGGTCTGGCTTCTGTTCCACCCCCAGACGGGGAAGATGAAAACTCGGAGCATTTCACATGACCTCAGGCTATTGACGACTACTGTAAAATATGGAGCCAGATGGATTTACATTTTTTTTCCTGAAGACAAAACATAACTTGTCTCTGCTAAGATCTTATCTATTTAATGAGCAAAAGCAGTATAATTAAAGCCTTCCTCCAATGCTGTGGACGTGCCAAACCTACTGGAAACTTTGCTTGGTTTTCATAAATCAAATTGGTCTGGACCTTCACGTACTCAAGGGCCAGTTCTGACATCTATTAATAGAGGCTGTCACAGTGTGGTGGTTTTTTATTCCCCCCTCATGGGGAAATTCCCTTTGTTTAGAGGGAAGGATCTTGGTGCTGTTGATTATGGCCAGATGGCTGTTCTCAAGGCAAAGTCCGAGCATGGGATGAAAGGTGTTTCTCTCCAGTGGGAGGTGTGAGAGGTAGCAGGGTCTGGGAGTAAGCCCTTTGGCATGAGGAATCCTCCTGATCTGAAGGAAGCTGGCAGGGCCCTGTGTGTGGCAGCCCCTGGCCAGTGAGTAGGCCCCAATCACTTAGTGGCTTTCTTGACTCTTGGCTCTAAGAGGTCTTCACCACATTTTCCCCAAAGAGCCTGTTGGAATTAGATATATTTGCAATTTGCATTCTAAACAAGCTGTTTGGAATCAATATGCTGGCTACATTGTTTTCTTGGCTCTTATTCATTGGTTAATAATGTGTTATTTTTTTGGAAATTGCTTTTTCTCTGTTGGCTTGGAAGAGGAATCCAAGGGAAATGTTGTGTTGGATTCTGTGCTAATCTTTCAAAATAACACATGTGCATGAGTGGTTTGGTCAAACAAGGCTACAAACTCACAGTCATCCACAGTGAGTAGAAGGAGACAAAAAGATCAGGATCAGTTAGCGGATCCTGATTTCAAATATGGCTTCTGATGGGCAATTGCTCAGGTGTACAAAGAAAAGGGCAAGGGGCTCAGTGGGGTATCCACAGCCCTGAGCTCATCACTAAGGTCTCTGAAAAGGAAGCAGCAGACTATCCCATACGCAGGCTCTGAGGGAGGGGAGGAGCCCCTGGGAGACAGGGGACGGCACAGCAAGTCCTGAACCCATGGCACACAGGTGGAGAGGCGGACACAGAACAGTCTGAACAGTTTGGAGTGCGCTGAGTGGACTCAGCCCAGTGAGTATGTTAGCTCCCCTGTCACTATCACTGAGACTGCGGCACACACTCGCTGGACACCATGTATCATGAAGTAGGTTCTTTTTACAGCCACAGCTGCTCAATTATGTTTCTGAGTTGTTTCCTGATGGGAGGTGGGGAAAAGCTGAGAACAGCTGCAGTCTCAGTGAGAATGAGCCCAGGTCTTTGTGCATTTGTGGCCCTGCCTACTCTGGGCCTAAACATGGAGGGTCCGTGAAGAGGACAAAACGGAGTTTCTAGGCTCTTCCATGGTGCACCTCAGCATATCGCTCAGCTGCTCTTTGAGGAAGAGTCTTTGGGCCAAGGGTAGGACAAGTGCTGATGTTTTCTTGCTGTGAGACTGGGGCGACCCTTCCAGGTTGGGGTAGGGCCGAGGTGGCCCCCATTACCAAAAAGAAGGCTGCTGCCCAGTCTAACCTGTCTCCTGGGCCTTGCTCTCCTGCAGTGCTGGTGAAGGGGTGGCATGACCTCTGCTTTTGCTCAGCACTATCCAGAGAGGTCAGAATAGTCACTGTCTCATCTCCAAAGGGTCACTCGCCTAGGGAACGGTCCAATCCTCTTCAGCCAACACTTACGGAGCACTGGGACATGCTAGGAACATTGGTCTTTCTCTGGGGATGATACAGTTCTTGGCTTTGGGAGCTTCCAGGCTTGAGGGCCAACAACCCCATTAACACTTGCAAGTTCATAGAGCAGCAACCCATGTTTACTGGACAATCTGTGGCAGACACTTTCACCTGCATGGTCATATTTAATCCCTAACACCTGACACTATGATTATCATCCCATTTTATAGATAAGGAGACTAAGGCTAGGAAATGAAAGAGTCAGGGGGGATTGAACAGCAGAACCCTCACTGTTTGCTAGAGCCAGAAGGCTGATCTTAGAGAAAAGGGATATTCTAGTCTAATTTTTATGAGAAGCAATTGGTGTTATACCCAACTGTGCTCCGGCCAGCCAAGGTGTTATTCAGATCAAGAGATTAAGGAAGACTCCTCTGAGATAATTCATGAAATAGATTTTGGAAGACAGATGGGATTTCAACAAGCTGCAGATGGGGAGAGAAAAGCCCCGGTGGGAGGACCAGCCTTAGCGTGGTATTGCAGCACCAGAACTGAACGGGACACGTTCAGGCTAAGAAGTCTGCTGTGGGAACCTGGGCTCTGTGACAGAAGGTGGTGCAAGATGACATGGGACAAATAAGAATCTGGAGTCTGATTTTGTGAAGCAGATCATGAGAGCACTGAGGATTGGGGACACTGATGTGTCGGATCTGTTGCAGATGTGATGGGTGGAGACATCTGACAAACCCCAGGTGCTCAGGTCGCTAGTCTCCCTCAGGCAGGGCTACCTGATAATATTTGTGGAAACAAAGTGCATTTGTTCTGTGTGTCTGCATCACTGCCACCATCCTGGCGGCTTTACTCTCATTATCTCTAGTGCTTCCCACAGCCCTGCACAGCAGATTGGGAAACTAAAGCTCAGAGAGGTTAGGTCACCTCCCCAAGGCTACCCAGCCAATGAATGATGGAACTAGGAGTCCAATCTTAGGTCTGGGTGATTCCCGAGCCATGCTCTTTGTGCAACTCTGGGGGCATTTTATATGGAGTTAGAAATGAAGCAAAGACCATTTTTTTTCTTATCCTCCCTCCTGGGAGGCCACTTTCCCAGATGAGAGTAGATGATGAGGCTTCTAGTAGGGCCTTTGTGCCATCACGTGACCTCGGGGCTGGGATCCCAGCCAGGGGCAGCACAGCCCAACGTGTGGTCTCTAAGGGAGAACTCTGGGGCAGGGGAACTGCTTTCCTGTCCCCTCTCCATCTGTCCTGATTCTAAAGCAGACAGACAGAGGCTCTGCGAGGCATCCTCAGCCCTTGTCAGGTGCATGCCAGTTTGGAATGGATCCAACTCTCAGCCAATTAAAGGGTGAGCAGGAGCATGGCTGCAATTCCGCACACTAGGACTTGCGGCAGTTTCTCTTTGGTTGTTTGCATCTTTCGCGCTGTGTTGGGGTTTACAGATGTGAAGCCACAGCTGGTTTTCCCCTTTCTGTGAGGGCCTTTGATAGCCAGTCAATGGAGGTTTCCATTGTTATTTTTCACAAGTCTAATAGCTGTTGGCAACCACTTTGTGTTATTTTGTTCACATAATTATTCACTGAGCATGAAATACCCCCGAGTGGCCGTCAGCATCTCAGCTGCAGCCTTGCTCGCTGGGGTCACCACTAGCAAGTGGTTAAAACCTCAAGGACAAGTAGGGGTTTTTTTTTGTTTTTCCTAATGAGGTTGATCCAGGAATCAGGAGCAAACCTGGACACATGCGTCAAGTTCTGGTTCAGCCTGAGCCGTGGTGACACAAGTTCTGCTTGGTCTGATCATAACTCCCCTTAGTGAAAAGTTTTGGGGGAAGACAGGCTGGCCCAGCCTCTCTTACTCATCCAAAAGACTAAGACAGGCCAGAGGCCATTGAACCACACAATGGAAAACTCCCCCTTCCCGTCATGGGCAGGTCTGTTCTTCACCAGCTCATATCTGGCCATGTAGCTGCCAGGAATTCCTAGTTCCAACATCTAGTTGAGCAGACACTAAAAAGAGAAGCCTCAAAAACTACAACCTGCTCTTCTGTCTGTGTGAACAAGCAGGCTGGTGGGGAGAGAATAGAACTTCTGCCGAGTGCAGTGGCATATACCTGTAACCCTACCGGCTTGGGAGGTTGAGGCAGGAGGATCATGAGTTCAAAGCCAGCCTCAGCAACTTAATGAGGCCCTAAGCAACTCAGCGGGACCCTGTCTCTAAATAAAATACAAACAAGGGCTGGGGATGTGGCGCAGTGGTTAAGTGCCCCTAGGTTCAGTCCTTGGTACCAAAAAAAAAAAAAAAAAAAAAGAAACAAAAATTTCTGCTTCTTCCTTCCTTCCTCCCAGAACTGAAACCTGATTCCCAGCAGCGAGGCTCAGGGCCCAGGCAGGGCCCAGGGCGTGCACAATGCATGCCCCTTTGTGTTATTTCCTTCACGGGCGGTCTGTTCTTCACCAGCACCAGGCACCATGAAGGACACAGGGCCTGTTGCAGGTTTTCTTTGTGTGTGTGAAAAAGAGCACTAGGAAGTGTTTTGAGTCTTGAAAAAACAAACTTGTAAATGGAAAGAAAAAGGAATTCTCCCTTTGTACCTTCTGAGGACTACATTTCAAGTCCTCTGAGGAGGGAATAGGGAGAAACTTAATCTCCCCTAGAAGGACTTGCATGCTGCAGGGATGGGTGGTGGCAGCATTCTCACTGAGGCCCCTGCACGTGGAAGAGGAGCTCTTTCAGGTGGCCTTGGCCCTGGAGAAAGTTCAGAACTCCTGACCTGTGTTTCAGAGGACTTACGGCAAGTCACCCATTTTACTTGGCCTGGGATTTCCATTCAGCGGGTTGATCCAGTTGTCCCTCTAGCTTGTTTTGGGGGATACCTGGTCTCTGCTTCTCCAAGTACTGGTGACCTCTGAGCTGCTACCTGTTGCCTGAGTCGACTCAGGATGCTTGCACCTCTGGCCTGTGGAATAGAGGTTATAATTGCAGTCCCCATACAGTTTTGGGGAGGATTAATGGCATTTCCCATGTAAGTCCTTAGTGTAGCAACTGACACACAGTGACTGCATAATCGGTGGTTACTTTTTTGGACATAAATGTTCTACTGTGGAGTAATTTTAGATCTACAGAGCACTTGCAAGGAGAGAATGCAGGATTCCCATAGACCCCCTTACCCAGTTCCCCTAATGTTAATTTCTTATGTCACCACCATGCATTGGTCACTACTAAGAAATGTCAGTATCTTGGAGAGACACACACATACTCTGGTGTTTATCGTAGCACTCTTCACGATAGCCAAGACAGAGAAACAACCCAAGTGTCCACAGGTGGTGAATGGATAGAGAAAATGTGGTATATATACACAATGGGAAATTATTCAGCCTTAACAAAGAACAAAATCCCGACATACGCTATATAACACGGATGAACCGGAGGACATTATGCTAAGTGAAATAAGCCAGGCACAGGAAGACAAATACTGCATGACCTCACTTATATTGGGAGTCTATAAAAAGTTGAATTCGTAGAAGCAGAGAATAGAATGCTTGTTGCCAGAAGCTGGGGGATGGGAGGAATGGGGAGATGTTGGTCAAAGGGTATGGAGTTTCAGTTTCTCAGGATGAATCAGTTTTAGAGAGCATGGCAATTATAGCTAATGATATTGTATACTTGAAATTTGCTAGGAGAGTAGATCTTAAATGTTCTCATCACGCACATAGAAAGGGCATGATGTGAGGTGACAGATATGCTGATTAGCTCAATTGTGGTAATCATTTCACAGTGTATCTGTATATCCAATCACATCGTACACCTTAAATGCACACAATTTTACTTGTCAATTATACCTCACTCAAACTGGAAAGGTGTTTCACAACTTATAAAAAGACTAAGAAACCAATTATTAGTACATTATATTAACTAAATTCAAGATTTTAGTTGTATTTTACTAGTTTTCTACTAGTGGCCTTTTTCTGTTCCATGATCCAATCTGGGCCTCCATATTATAGGTAGGTTTGTTTTTATTATTCTTTGGTTGGCCTATAACCCTGAGGTCCTGACAAACATCAGTATCTTCTCTTTTCTCAACCACAGCACAGGCAAGCATGGGCCTGTGGCACAACCAGAGCTTAGGGATGCTATTAGTGATTTTGCTCTAAAACAACTTGTCCTAAATCTTTGTGGTCTGGGGTGACCATGAGAGCCCAAGGTGGCAGTCCTCATGCTTTATCAACCATCAGCCTTCCAACCTTATAGAGGACAGAATCTAGGGCATCTGCAGAGGGAATCTCCTGGGGTTTGGAAAAAGGCGAAAGGCTGTGAAATCTTTGCATTATGCCCAGGGGTAGGAAGGGGTCACTTGGCTTCTGAGATTCCTGAGTCAGCCTTTGGTCCACTCTGCCATCCAGGAGAACATTCCCCATTCCACTGAGACTCTTATGTAGGGGAGGTAGTCCCCAGCACCCCCACCCCCCCATTAAAGCAAACCCTTTTGGAGAGTTTGACATGAAAACCCTAGGCCCTTGCTGTGGCTGGAGAGGGCAGGTGTGTGTCATCCTCTTTTAGGACCTGCTCTCAGGGCTGCCTCTTGGACTAGGTACTTTTACGTGGAGCCAAGCTGCAGTCCAGTGGTTTTGAGGCCTGTGCCTTGGAGTTCTGCAGCAAATGGTCCCCTTACACCAGGTTCCAAGACATTCCCATCAGGCAGCCAGCCTGCCTGGCGCTGTGGCATGGCCGACGCCCAAGAATGTGCACTTAACGCACATTCCTTCGCCAAATCCTAAGCACATTAATATTTTGAAAGCTCAAATTAGTTTTGTTCTTTTAAAAAACTAGAACCACATGCCCACAGAGGCAGTGTGCTGATAGTCTCTGATGTTTTGCCTCTGAAATGGGAATCACAGACCGTGGAAGCAGGAGACCAATGCTCTGGCCCGCGGTGCCCTCCCGGGCCTCTGTCTCTGGCCCTAAAGCGAGGATGCTGGAGCAGAGCATCTTCAAGGCCTACCAGCTCTGAGGTTTATGATCCTTGTGGGATGGAGACTTGAAGTTGACTGGTTTATAGAAAAGTTTATTTGAAATCCACAAGGGCCTATGATTGCTTGTAAATGTTTAAGAAGTGTTTTTTAGTAACTCTAAACACAGGCAAAAATGGCAAGAATGTAAACAGTGCTCAGAAAAGCCCTGTCTGCTGGTGTCTGGATGAGCAACATGGTAAAAACACCAAGAAGGCTGGAAAGACAAGGGCCTGTGCTGGTCTCCCTGGCTGCAGGACTCACCCACGGCTGCCAGGGCTGGGACCAGTGACTGGGCTTATGTGGGCAGTCCTTCATTGTCTCCTCCAGAGAATAAGGCCTGGAAGCCTACCATCCAGACTTCCAGCTTTCCTCCGGAGAGCTCTCCCTGTTACCAGCTTTCCATCCTGTTTTAGCCAAACAACCAAGGGGTGAGGTCTCCAGCTAGCTGTTCTATGGGGAAATGGAGCAGAGGCCACGGGGCAAATTCTGGTCTGTGGCTGGTCCTCACCTTGGGATGTTGGGCAGTCTACTACCCATAGGAGCCATGAGATGTGGGCCTTCAGATTTCTGGAATAAGATTGCTTTAAGATGTTAAGGAGCCCTGTTACTAATAGCACAAACTGGAAAAGATTGGTGTCAATGATCAACCTGGTGTCAGATGGTTGGGGACTCCCACGAGAGGACCATGAGCCTATTGGGCTCATTCATTCCTCCATCAAATGTTGATGGAGTGTCTGCTACACACAAGGTACTGATAGTGCCTGGGGCCTGGTGAGAAGAACATGAACAGATGGACCCCAGATGAGGAAGTGGTGGTGAGAGGTGGACAGGGTGCCCTGGTGAAAATGGATGGAGCCAGTGTGCTGAGCGTAGGGAAGGGAATCCCAAGCTGACCCAGGGGCCTTGTGGGCCCAGGTTCTGAGATGGCGATTTGAACGAGCAGCGGAGTGCAGGCACTGGAGATGCATGTGGAGGGTCGTTCCACTCTGTGTCCTGGGAAGGAGGGGCAGCTTTGTGGTTAGGATGCTTCCGTGGATGCAGGACGCAGAGGACCACGCGTGGAACCATCACAGAGCTGGGAAGGGACAGGCCCTGCCCACTGGCTCAAGCACGACACCCATGCAGCTAAATGCCAGACCCGTGGGTAAGAAGCTGAAATCCATGATTCATTCAAGTCCACTTCCGCCCACTCCCCTGCCAGTCCTCGTCAAAGGCCATTCGCAACTTTAGTTCTTTTTTTTGGTGGTTATTCATATCTTCCCCAAATATGCGTACTTACACTTCCCGTAGTCCCATTGTTTCTGTTGGCTCATAATTGTGTGAGGAAAGAGTGGGCAGGAGTTTCTCAGTTGTCCTTCTCCAGTGACAAAGTGACTCCCTGCCCTCAGAGGTCAGAGAAGGAACTGAAGGAAGAAGAGCTTGACCTGGTCACACAGTGGGTCCTGGATCTATCTTTTAGAAGTGGAGGAGGGGAGGAGGGTGACGAGGATGAGAGGCAGGGGGTACTGCACATCACCCCCCACCCTCCAAACCTCCTGATCTCTGAGCCCCGGCTCCAGGGTCAGGAATTCTGTGAAGCTTCGTCCAGCATCACAGACCTTGCTGAGGCCTGTGTCCTCAGGGCTTTGGAGATCCTATGTCAACTTTTGTTGTGTAAGCCACACACTGCAGACCACGGCCACGCAAAGTGTGATTCACGGTTGACAGCTTTGGTATTGCTTGGATTTGTTAAAAATTCCAATTCTCTGGGCCCTGCCTATTTATTCTGAATCAGAATCTGCATTTAAAGCCATCCTCATGCTCATTACAGTTGCAGAGGCTGTGCCCGCAACCTTAGTCACCTCCCACTCTGGCTACTCTGACTCCTCCAGTGGGGGACTCTACCCTCCTAGATGGAATGGGACCCCCTTAGGTCAGAGACCCAGCAGGCCCCTGCAAGCCAAGCTGGGAAGGATCAGGGCTGTCTAGGTAGGGACTCGGGACATGTTTGATTGGACATATTTTGGAGGAGATGAGGGGCAAGGAGCCCAGAAGAGAAGAGAAGGTATTTATGAGCAGTTTATTCCGGGTCTCAAGAAGCTTGGAGAAAGCTGTGGATCTCCTGGAATGTTCTTTGTCCAAGACAGTTTTCACTTCATGAATCCTGGACAGAGATGTTTATGAAGTCAAGGCCACAACTTGGAGCTATTACAAGGTTGAGAGTGCAGTGCCCGGGGCCCTGCCTCTACATCTTTTCCTTAACCCCAAATGCCATAGATCCTAGAGTGGCTGTTGGCATCTCCATTTCTCTTTCCAAAAGTCTGGTTCACCAAGGACAAAGGCCAGAGAGCCCCCAATCATGAACCAGCATCAAGATGTATGAGGACCAATCCCTGGCCCCAAAAATCTAGTTTCCATCACCAGTACCGCCAAGCCCACTTAGTCACGAGGCTGGAAGGACACCAGAGCTGCGGTGAGAGTGATGGAAACGATGCTCCTTCATGTGGGGTGGAGGGAAGCTTCCAGACACAGGGAGTTCTCAGAAGCCAATCGGGCTCATCAGACGGTGCAGCCTTGGGGAAGGATGTTGCCAGGATAAGGGGTGAACTTGGGGATAAAGTCCAAAGAAGTAATGAAATGGGGCTGAAAGTGGATTTCTTCCAAAGCTACGCAGTTGTTAAGCACGTAGTGTTAGCCTAGCCCTGGCAGAGCACTTGGGAAGGGGAAGAAGGTACTCAGTTCAGTATCAGAGCTACAGGGCCTGCTCGGGAAGGGCGACTTGCTTGGTTGAATGGAACTGAGACCACCCAGCCCCTACTTGTCATTTGAGCTTGTCATCTTACTGGGGAAAGGAGAAAAGTTCATTTTCTGCCTTTCCAGATCCTACTAGGCCTCTCCTGATCAAGAACTTTATTTGCTCGGTTTATTTGTAGAATAATGTACTGTCATTGAAAGAACGATCAAGGCTCGTAGTCGGAGAAAATGCCCATTATTGAGGAACAGCTCTGCATATTTATAGAGCTGGGGGTGGTTTGACAGTTATGACAGTGTAACAGTTTAATGGTTTGACAGTAGGCATGGGGTGCTTTCTGATTGGAGGGTAAGAATCATGTGAGCTAGCAGGGCTCACCACTGGACAGCTCTTCTGGGGAGGGGATGGGGAAGTTAGTCTTTGGAGCAGGGGCAACTCCCAACAGTCATGTGTTGGCACGTTTCTGATCCCATCTCCTAGCACCCCTGATCAATTTCTTGCCAGCCAGCAACACATCCATCCTTATTCACCTGCTTCCTGATAATGGAGGTGGGTTTGTAAATGTTTCTCCTTTGCCAGCCAGCACCCGGAAGCCTCGTTGACAGAGTGTGTTGAGGGAGGCTGGGGAGGGAAGGGGTTTTCTCGCCCTGGTTCCTGGGAGCTTGGTGGACTCCTGTGCGCATGCTTTCTCCAAGGTTCATGTCCTGAGATCATGCAGTTTCTGCTATGCTGAGCTCCTGCAGGGGTTGCCTCACTCCAACAGAAGGGGACTTCTTGGGCTCCTGCAGTGCCCTATGTCTAGAAGCTCCACCCTACCCCCATCTTCTCTGGCAGTTTTCCAGAGGAGCATTGCCAGCCAGGCACCTCCTTGGGAATTCCCTGCCCGGCACTCACTTTGGTGACTTTAAGCAAGTTCTGAGGGATGGTACCTTTCTGTGAATATCATCTCCTGACACTCCAGAGGGCACATTCTCAGCAAATCCCACCAGCAAGGCATCTCTGAGTCCTTTCTGAGATCCAGGGAGCTGTGACTGTGCCCTCTCTGGGGGGCTCTGACTGTGCCCTCTCTGAGTTCTTAATTCCAGCCCTGGGAGGAGAGAAGGGCTCTTCCTTTGTACTGGATCTCAGCCCTAGGGGTAGTGACTGCTACTATAACTGAAAAGTCTTAGATTCTTAAGAGTTTTTCTTTAACTCTCACTAGCCCTTACATCAATCCTTGTAATTCTTTATGTTAGATATTTTGTATTTAAATTACTGTATAGTTTCTATATCTTGATTGGAGCCCATGAGCAGAAGTTTGAGCGGAATGTTTGGTTTTCCACTAGTGTGAGATGACAGGTAGCCAGACACGTGCATGTACATAGTTTTGCAGATATTGCTCATGGTTTGGCTGGATGCTCACAGACTTGGAAGGCACAGATTTGGAAGATCAGTGACAAGGAATTCCAGGCAAGAGGTATATGGATGGATCTCTCCCAGAAGGAGGATTAACTGTGAAGATGTGCTGTGGGAACCCCCGAAGGGCATCATCCACTGTAGACGAAGTTGATAATATGGTGGACAAAATCACATGCTCAGTATCTATGCATCAGCAGCCACCCAGGGCTTGCTCAATGGACCCATGAACAAAGGAGCCAAGATGGCAGAGATGTAGAGGATTAACAGGATGGACTTCTTCCATTATGTTGGCTAATAGTATCTAACCCGTCCACAGCAGAGACCAACATTGAACTCCTGATAGGACCCTATTTCCTACAGCAAGTAGTCAGCCAGCTGGTGACAGGGTGATTACATTGGGCCTTGTCCATCATGAGATGGCAGATATTTGTCATCATTGGGATAGGAGCATATTCTACATACAGGTTTGCCTTCTCTGCCAGCACCACCGACCATGGAGCCACAGGAGGCCTTATCCAGCATCATGGCGTCCTCCAGAGCATTGCCTCTGACCCAGGAGCCCAGGTCTCAGAAGAGAAAATATAGCAATAGACTATTGCCCATGGAACAAACTGGCCTCTCCATGTACCCCATTAACTGGAGTTGGCTTTGTTAAATGAAAAGTGCAGTGACGTACAGAAGACTCCATTGTAGCTCAGTTGGGACACAAAAGAAAGGGTGGTATTTAGAGGACATGGTATGTTTTGAATCGGAGACCATGCCATGATGCCATTTCCCTGTAGCCAGAACACATGAGTCTGGGAACAAGATATACAAACAGGGGTTGCCTTCTTTCTCTATTATGTCTAACAACCCACACAGAGAATCATGGTGTTTAACAGGGGCTACAACTGAGTTTCCACTAAACAGGAAGATAAGACCTGGCCATCTGGGGCTTCTTATACCCCTGAATCAATAGGCAGAACAGGGAGCTGCTCTGCTGGAGGGAGCAGTTGATCCTGACCACCCAGGGGTATGGAGGCAGGGCAGCAAGAAAGACTCAGACCTGGAACTCAGGGAACTCTCAGGGGTCCTTCTTAGGGTGTCTTTGAAGGTTTTAGCCATTCCACTGGATGGGCAAGGGGGACCCAGCCTTCCTGAGTATGGCAAAGTACATGATTGGTATTAAAAGAAGGAAACCACAGATATTGGTGATAACCTCAAGACCAGTCTCAGAAGAGAGGACTGAACCATTTTGCCTATCTCCTGTAGAGGAGAAAGGGTGGGTGATGTTTGAAGAGCCAGAGAGAGGGAAGAAAGCTGTCCATAAAGCTGACTGATCTGAACTCTCCTTGAGCTTCCCTGGGAGATAAAGGAGCTGAAGGCAGTGAGGAAGACGGTAGGCGAGGGGATGGGTGGCCAAAGAAGGAGGGTCTCATTGCCATGGGCTATTTCCTCCGAAGGTCCTGGGATCCAGGACTCAGGTGGTCCCAGAGATTCTGCAACCATAGGTGGCTTCAGGGCAGGTATGTACTCAGCATTCTCAAAGGGAACTTTGTTCTCTCTGGGGCTAGGAGGATTGGTGATCCTGAGCCTTTTGGTTGATAGTGACATGGGCAGGGGCAGAGCTAACCTGGTATGGCCATGTGGAACCTCTGTTTCTTAGGGGCAACAGCAACCAGAGAGCCACAGCCTCCTTAGGAAAACTAGACACAAAATGGGTAGGGCAAGTACCAATGAAGCTGTGTGTCATGATTGATTTTTATATGTCAACTTGGCTATGCTACAGGATCCAGTTATGCTCTCCAACATGAATCCAGCTGTGGTTTACTTACAGCTGGTTAACTTTAAATTAAGAAGATTACCTTTGATCATGTGGGTGGGCCCCATCTAATCAGTCGAAGGCCTGAAGCGTTAAAAAGGTGTCCAAGAGAAAAAGAAATTCTGCCTGTGGTCTGAAGCATCAGCTCTTGCCTGGTTTCCAGTTCTCCCACACAGACTGCAAGAACTCAGCCTGCTCCACTCCTGTGTGTATTCCTAACAGCACCGAGCACAGGGCTTGGCCCGGCCTGGACGCTCAATAAATATTTCCTGTATTGAAACGACATCCATCTGTCGGAGTCGGTGTGAACAGAGCTCTGCCTTGGGGCAGAGGCGGAAGCCAAGGGACCAAGGAGGGCCTTTCCTGTCCTTAGATCCTATGACAGCGAGTGGGAAGCACTCCAGATTCTGAATAGGTTGTTGGGAGACAAATGGGAAAGGAATCGGAGATCTATAAAGGAAAACTGAACGTTTTGGGGGAACATGGGAATCAGTGTGACTTAGGAGGAAGGTTCTGAGACTCTGGCTTTGCTGAGGAGCACTTGCAGCGGGGAAGGACATCGGCCACCGAGAGCCAGTCACTTTCTCCCTCTTCCGGTATATTAACTCATTCTTCCACCAGGACACCCCACGAGATGTGCTAGGTGATCCCCACTTTACAGACAGGAAAAGGGAGGAACAAAGAGGTGAAGTAGCTAGGAAAGGATCTATTTCTTCCCGTGGGGGCTTCTTTTCCAGGCAGTTCCCCTCAGGCTAAGGCAAGTGGCCCTTGTGTCCTTCACATCTAATTCCAGCCCAGAGCTCCTTGGGATTCTATTTTCCTGAGTTTGCCAAGAAAGTCCCGGGGGGCTGAGTGAGTTTTCAGGACCCAAGGTATACTCTGCATCCGCCCTGGTGGTCTTCTGCGTGGGGACAGATTTCTGTGCAAATCTTTTCACTCCGAGCTACAGAGCTGGCTTTGTGGCCACATGTGCAATTCATAAAGTTTGTGTTTTCCACAGGAATCGGTTTTCAGAGCACTTGGCCTGAGCACTACGAGCTTTCAAGAATTTCAGCCGAGAAATGCTGTCCACAGATTGCTCAGCTACACACATCCTCCGCGCGGCTGTGAAGTTTGGCACGGCTGCTCTGTTATTGCTCCGGGATCAGATCTTGGAGTTTTATTTTATTAATATTCTTTTCTGCAGGGATTTGGGGGGGGGGGTGGATCTGGACCAACACTGGCTTCTCCAGGTTCATCATTATTCCCCACGGACATCCTTATTTGGCCTCTTTCTGTCCTTTTTGACCCCGTTTGCCACGTTGACTCAAAACTTCCATATTCTGAGCAGTGCACGGAAATAAGAGCATGACCCTAGGAGACGGAATATGTTTAAGATCACTATAAATTTGTAATCACCATATTAGTTCAAGAACTCCCTTTACTACATTATTATTATTATTATTATTATTTTGTTAAACCAAAATAAGCTTAATTTCAAGGCCAGGGCCTGGTGTGAGATTCCATCTGAGCTCCCGCTGGGAACTCCTACTCTGATACCCTCCCTATGCTCCCGGGAGGGCACTGGTCAGAATACAAGGAAAGGTGTTCTGACCCCAGCCTATACTGCACCCTGGGTGCTCCAGGTCCAAGCCATAGAGGATTTTCTTCTTTTGTGCTGAGTGTGGGCATCAGACTGTCGCTGGGCTCTGCTCCCACCCAGCTGTTTCATTTGGAGGTCTGCTCTCCTCCGGCCATGCTCCCAGGATGTTGGACATGAACATTCCTGAAACCTCTGGGCCACTCTCAACTCTTAGTTCTAGAAACTGTCCCTCTTCATGACAGGCTGTATGTGTCCCCTCCAAAATAGATATGTTAAAATCCTAACCCCCTAGTACTTCAGAATGTGACCTTATTTGGAGAGAGGGTTGTTGTGGTTTAGATGTAAGGTGTCCCCCAAAGCTCACGTGTGTGATAATGCAAGAGAGCTTAGAGGTGAAATGATTGGGTTATGAGAAGAGCCTTAACCTAATCGGTGTATTAATCCACTTGAATGGATTAGTTGGGTGGTGGCTGTAGGTAATTAGGGTGGGGCTGGAGGAGGTAGGTCCCTGGGGGTGTGCCTTTGGGGTATGTATTTTGTCCCTGTTGAGTGGAACTCTCTTTCTCTGCTTCTGATTGCCAAGTCTTGATTGCTTTCTCTGCCACACTCTTCCACCATGATTTCATGTTCAGCCTCATCTCGAGCCCTGAGGAACGCAGTCAGCTGTCTCTGGACAGAGACCTCTGAAACCATGAGCCCCAAATGAGCTTTTCCTCCTCTAAAATAGTTCTTGTCAGGTCTTTTGGTCACAGAGTCCAGAAATCTGATTAAACAAGGGTCATTGCAGATGTAATTTGTTAAATAAAAAGATCCTACTGGGGTAGGGTGGACTCTTAATCCTGGTGTCATTATAAGAAGAGACCCAGAGACACACAGAAGGGCCATGTGATGAGGAAGGCAGAGCTGGGCACAATCCATCAGCAAGCCAAGGAGGCCTGGAGGTGGTCACGTCCAGCAATCCCCCAGAAGCCAGGAAGAGGCCAGGAAGGAGTCCCCTACAGGCTTTGGAGGAACAGAGGCCCCTCAGACACCTCGATTTTGGATTTTCAGAAAATAAGATAGTGGGGAATAAATTCTGTTGTCTTAAGCTGCCCAGTTTGGGGTACTTATCACAGGAACCCTAGGAGCCAAAAACACTCCATGTCAGGTGAGCAGCTTTCCTGTCCCTCGGTTTCAGCTGCATAGCCTCCTCCAGGAGACCCGGCATCACCCCTCCTCAGGGGCACCTGTGACACTGGGTGCCCTGCTTAGAGGATGAGTGTTGCGGAGACAGTACTGACCCCAGCTTCTTCCCCTCTGTTGACCACTCTGCCATTTCTTTCTATTGCTTTTAAGTCTTAAGCAAGCTGCATCATCTAGCAGGTGACCAGGGTCAGAGTCTGGAGCTGATGTCCATCATGTATGATTTTTCCTTTCCGTGTACTCTTTCACAGTAGAGGCCAAGCCGAGACCCGGGTTTGATGAAAGGTATTTCTAGAATGCTGATAGAGCAGGGCTCTCTGCGGGGAATGCAACGCTTGTGAAATTCAAATGTTTGTGAAATGCAAACTGTCGCACATTTCCATGGTACACAGCAGTCATGATAAGGATGAAACCAGCAGCCAGCTCTCTGTTCATGTTAGGGAATTTTTTTCACCTAGCCTTGGGACCTGTGGGTCCTGAGTATGTAGTTCTGCATTTTGGTCTTTCTTGATTTGATATTCTTTCCAAAGTGTCCCCGCTTTGACTTTTCCCCACTTCGATCTCTCAACCGCCCTGGGCATTAGGTTCCATGTCTGGATGCCCCTCCTGGTCTTTAGTAACTTTATCAAAGGCTGTGGTTCCCACACAGGTTCTCGGGAGGGGATGATTTCAGATCAGCGTTAATACACATGGACTTAGCTCTGGCTCCATGTCTGAACTTGCTCTGTGAATTTAGGTGTATATCAAGGAGGACATGGCTGAGAAGAAATGAGGTTCTAGGGCTCTAGCAGGAGAAAGAATTTTTCCAGACTGGCCAATGGACCAGTATAAGTCATGGTCAATAAGCAAGGTTTCAAGCGAGAGAAGCAAGTGTGAGGTTCAGCTCTGAGAGATTCAATCTTAAACCACTAGTCTTCCAACAAATGTTTATTGAGCCGATACTATGTACCAGGAACCATGTGCTGAGGAAATAGTGATGCACAAACCAGATTGAAATCCCTGCCCTCCTGTTTTCATTTAAAAGGTTTATAAGAGCAGAAGCAGGAAGACCAGGCAGGAAGGAAGTCTTATGCTGGAAGGATCACAAACAAATTGGGAAGGAAGTGTGCTGGGTCAGGGTAAGTGACTCAGGTCAGAAGCTGGGCAGAGTGTCTGATATGGTGGCATGCTTTGTTGAGGGTTGGCATTAGACCACTGGGGAGAAGTCGAAGACCCCTGTAAAGATTAGATGATAGATATCACTGGAAACATATTGACCAGTCTTCTGGATGTTTCCAGGGAAGGATGTGGAATAAGAAATGTTCAGCTAAATGTTTTCTTCCCATGTGACCTGAAGGGAAACGGAGACGTGTAAGTGGAAAGGGAGGTGGTGGCAAGAGGAAAGACTGACACTAGCCTCCCAGCTTCCATCCCACACAGACCACGGTCCCCAGGCATGGTGGACCAGGGCCTCTCGCCGGGTGCCCACACTAAAGCCTGACTTTTCAGCTGCCACCCAGAGTGAGAATCGCACCACGGCTTCCTGGGGGCTCCTGCGCTGGGATGTCTGCCGCAGTCCAGGTGCTGGCTTCTGGCAGTGGTCAGAGCCAGGAAGACCAGTTATCGACCAGCAAGCAAAGTGATTGGGTCATGGCTTCCCAAGAGGGCTCTATCCTCATTGTGCAGGGTCCCCTCTGCTCCGCCAGACCTACTGCGGTGCTCACTGTGTGTTTCCAGTCTGGGTTCTTAGGAGCGCCTGCCTCACCTGCCTCTGACACATGCAGGTTTCCACGGTTGACAATCAACAGGAAGAATGCATTAACAGGTGAACCAGCTCCAGGGACCTCCGCTCTTCACTGTAGCATGTTCTGGTCTTTTACAAAATTGCCTAATTCCAATGACCTCAGCCAACCATCAAGTGTGTGATACACAAAACACACACACACGCACGCGCACGCACACACTCATGTAAGAGCTTTGGTGTTCGCTTTGGTCTGTTGGTTGTGTTTTTTGCAAATTGTTAACAGACATCTCCCTACCTGCATTTATCTACAGCCTTCCTAGAATGTTCCATGAAAAGCAGGAGTCTGGTTTGGCTCTTTGCTCTTAAAAGTCAACTCCAGCCAAAAGGATGCTCTTCTCTTCCTCTGCAAGCTGGGGCTGTTTCCCCTCTTTGGGACCTTCATATTTTGTTCTTTTCCATCAACAATAGGAGATTATTTCCATCTAAATGACTCACAGACAGGCTGCGTTCGTGGGAAGTGTGTGTATGTGTGTGTGTGTGTGTGTGTTGAAGCTAGGATTCTGGGATTGAGGAGAATTATGTATGGAAGCACAAATGGTTTTGGTTTTAGTATAGCTGCACTTGGCATTGGAACCCCCACTCATTCCCTGGGACTTCATTCTGCATATTTTCATCAGAATACACTTCTGGCCCATATGCATGAAATTTAACTTTGGCTGATTTAGCAGTGCTCTAAACTTGGAGATTTTAGCTGCAGAGTATACCTTTAAAAAAAATCAGACCTTTTTGGAATTTATGTGCAGTTGTAAGAAATAACACAGCAATATCATCTGCAAACTTTATCTGCTTTCCCTGATAACATCTTGCAAAACCAAAGTCAAATATCACAACCAGGATATTAATGGTACACTCAGGATACGGAGCCGTCTTTTACCACCACAGCTTACTCCCACCAGCTCCATCTCCAGCCCTGGCATCCACTACTCTGTTGTTTACTTCTATAACTTTGAAGGAAATGTGTTCTATCAGGCCAACCTTGGTGAAGTTGACTTTATCCCTCACTAGTGTCCTAAGCCTCTGCCATTTAGATAGATAAAGAAGATACTCTCCATGTTCTTTATACAGTCAATATTGTACTATGCAGACAACTGTGCAGGCGCTAGAGGCAGACTGCCTGGGTATGGATCCCATCTATCAAAATTACTGGCTGTGTGACCTAAAACTAATTGCTCTACCTCTCTGTGCCTCAGTTTTTTGTATATGAAATAGTGATGATATTAAGAGGACTCAGCTGAGGAGGTTAAGGACTAACCAAGTTAATAGAACTAGAGTATCAAGAATAGTGCTTTTCAAGCTTCAACGTCTTGACAGACACCAGGGACTTGTTAAAATGCAGCTTCTGATGGGGTAGGTGGGGCCTGAGATGTCTAATTCCCAACAAGCTCCCAGGCCCAGGTTTCAGCAGAGTGACTGACACAGAGTAAGCTGGGGACCTTCATTGCCCATGTCTTTCAATGCGAACCTGCAGTTATGCTGGACAGAACTCAAGGCAGTGAGCCTGAACTTCAGGGCTCAGACCCTGGGACATCCCTAACCTTGCCGGTCCCAGATTAGTCCCCCAAGAGTAAGGCTGGTGGTGGTACACCTTTAAGGACAGTGCCCTGGTCTCCATTCTCTGTCCTGGGGCTACTTCCTGTGGGAAGAGGTAGGGCCCAGGAGGACCCATCTCTGCACTCCCTGCTCCTCTTCCCCCTCCAGAACAGCAACTGCTGCCCTTTCTCCACTTGGGCAGGCAGGTGTGGGGGCGAGAGCAGCAGCAGCCCCAGACAGGTGAGAAGAGAAAGACCACCTGTTCCCCGGGGGGCTGCGAGAGGCTCGGACTGGCCAAAGGTTGGTCTGCCCTTAGCACACCAGTGACAACGCTGGGAAGGGGAGCCACATCCTGGGGGCGGCCCCACAGGGCCCTCCTGGAATCTCTGCATCCCAGTTTGTTCTGGGTACCAGTCCTGAGCCAGCAGCTTGGGAAGGTGACCAAGCTGGGATTATTTTTCTGTCCAAGATGGTTGGAAGCCTAGGAGGACCACAGCCTTGTTAAAATGCAAACAGCAGGTGGACACGTGACGCTGACCGCTGCCCCCCTCCCCTCCCCTCTCCTCTGGAGGAACGACCACTGTCAACTCATTGGTGTGTGTCTTCTGAGTCTCTGTGCACCCCAACATTCACATGTACCAATAGCGAGGTCATACTGACCACAGGGTTTTGACTTCTTTTCCCTTCGTAATAAATCCTGGGCCCTTTTCTCATATAAACATGGGGGGACGTGCCTAATTCTTAAGAGCTGCACACGATTCTATGGCTATTCCATGGTAGACTTAATCATGCTCCCCTGATTTAGTTTCTCTCTAAATTTTTATCTCTGCAGGCTGCAGTGAGCATCTGCTAAGGCAGATGTCTAGAAGTGGAATCTCTAGAGCAAAGGAAAGTGCATGGTACATTTTGGACAGGTCATGTCCTTTAAAAAGGTCATGCCCTCTGATTGGCTTCTGCTAACAGTGCCTGTGAGTCTAGTTCTCACATCCACTGCTGCTGTTGCCTTTCCCTCTTGTCAGTCTGCTGGGGAAAACAAAATCTTTTTTTTTTTTTTTTTGAGTACTGGAGATTGAACTCAGGGGCACTCCACTAACTGAGCCACATCCCCAGCCCTATTTTGTATTTTATTTAGAGATCTCATTGAGTTGCTTAGCGCCTTGATATTGCTGAGGTTGGCTTTGAACTCAAGATCCTCCTGCCTCAGCTTCTCCAGGCGCTGTGATTATAGGTGTGTGCCACTACGCACCACTGGAAACACATCTTGTGCTTATTTTAAACTGCATTTATCCGATCACTAGAATGGCTGAGCCTCTCTGCTGATGTTTCTTTCTGCTTGCATCTCAGGAAATTGGGTTTGGAGGAGGCCCCTGGCCAGGGTGCACCGTCTGCCCAGCTCAGCTCACCTCTGAGGAGGCACCGGAAAGGCGGAGGAGGTAGGTGGTGTTTATTTGTTGAATGTAAAGCTGCTGCAGAAGCAGCCTCAGCAGCCCCCAGGGAGCCTGCAGCTCATGTTGGAAGAAAGAAGAAAGCTTCCGTGGGACACCAGACTCCCCACTGTTCTGGTAACTGTTCCTCATCATCCTGTGTCTGTAACGGTGCAATTGCAGCCAGGCTGCTGTGTCCAAGCAAGGGGCCCGTGCACAGATCTGCATGGCCCTGAGATGGTGCAATGCAGCCTGTGGGAAGAGTCCTGGGCTTGAGGGGAGAGCAAACCCAAGTTTAAACCGGACTCCCTGGGCAGGGCCTTGGGTGAGCTGTCCCAGGTCTTCCTCAAGCTCCTCACCGACTTCCGGAGTTGGACCTACCTCACCCTCTTCTCGGCTCTCAAATGCCAATTTGACTTTGGTGGCCCTGTTTGTCCACTCCTCTCCCAGCCCTGTGACCTCTCCTCTCCTTCTGCCTTCACAGAGTCCTGATCTGGGTGTCTTCCAAGTCCCTTTACATTTCAGAGGCCTCTGGAGCAGCTGTGCTGTCCCCATTCAGCGGGCTCCCAGGCAGGGTCCTCTCTGCTGGGTTCCAGCCACCCCTCCTTTGCCTTTGGAGCAGGTGCACTTGGCATCCTGGGCCAGGGACAAGCACAGTCCCACATTTGCATGTTTGTCCCTTAAGGCTTCTTCTCCTGTGTGCCATGTCCTAGTATAGATGATGTCACTAGTCACTCAGACTAAAGACCTCCTGCTCTGGGCCCTCCCTCTGTCACTAGGGAACTTTTCCATGACCACAAAACTGACCACTGAATAAAATCCAGGCTCTTTGGGTTTTGCCCTAACTTAACTTCCTGGATTTCCATCTTGAGTTCCTTCCACGTATCCTACCTACAATTACTCGAATGATCGCGTGCTTTCTGTTCTTTGCCTCAAAGGCAGGGGTTTCTCAACCTTGGTATTATTGACATGTTGAGTCACATAATTCTGTGGTGGGGATGGTCCTGTGTGTTGTAAGATGTTTAGCAGAATCCTTGGCCTGCACTCAGGAGCATCTCCCCCTCATCCATTCACAGCAATTAAAACTGTCTCCAGATGTTGCCAAATGTGCCCAATGGGACAAAATCACCCCCTGATGAAAACCACTGCTCTCAAGTCTTATTGCTTCATCGGTATGGAAAACTCTTTCCATATTTCTCCTCCTCTCTTTGTAACACAGGGATACATTTGAAAAAGCCAAATACAGTGAAGTGCATACTATGATGGTTGTGTGTGCAAGTGAAGGAGGACTGGAACCATGTGGAGAAATGAACAGCACCAGGCTGAGTTTCCTTGTGCTGCTCTTATTGGGGATTAAATACGTAACCACTTTTTAAGAACCCCACTGCATTATCTGTCTCTTACCTCCACTGTTATTGCAGGATTCTGGCCCCAGAAATTCTTGGGGGTCCTTCATCTCCTGTGTCTTCATGAAAGAATTTTGTGACAGAAAATAACCTGTCCCATGGACTCTGCTCCTGTCCTTGGACACTTGTCAGGGTGGGTGATGCCCATGCATGAACACCAATGTCCTCCACCATGCACACTGATTCTGGAGGCTCCATGTGACCCTGCATCCCTGAAAGCATTCTTTGGGTTCTCTGCGGAACTGTGGACAGCCCACGGAAGCCTGGGCTGGGCCTCAAAGCCAAGAGCTGGATGCCATGGCAGGCTCATAATTCTCACCACCTCAGCCTTGTTACTTACCCACTATGCTATGCTTGCTGTTCTCCTAGAAGGCTCCTGTGTCTCTGGAGTAGGTAGGGCCTGCTCCGTGGGAATTCAGACATATTTAGGCATGTTTGGAAGGTTTCAATTCCAGATTGGCCCATGCTTACCAATGGGAAATGGGATTATGAATGACTTTTTGATACTGAATTTTTTTAAACATGCCTGTTATTCTTTTTTGAGAAAGTATCGGATCCTTCCCCAAATTCTTTGTCCCAGACTGCTGAGCATCCATTGGCCTGTCCACTTTCAGTATGATGGGATGTAGGCTTTTGCTTTCCTACAAAGTCCTTTAATCTGCTCTCTCGTGGGTCTTTTAAGAGGCCTGATCTGGAGTATGGTATTTGTGTGTTTTTCTTTCTCCCTCAGAGAACAGATTGTTCTAAGCCCTCAGTGGGTTCCATCACTGTTTGGTGAAATGCCAGGTATGTGATTTGATTCCCTGAGTACATGACATTTGTTATGTGCTTGTGAGAAAGAAGAATGGTACAACTTGAAGTCCTTCAGTGAATGCCCAGGACAACAGGATCCTGGAGTCATTCTGTTAGAGTTTTACTGGGACCCTGGCTAATTCGCCTAACTTATCCATCTCACAATGTCCCACCCGTATGGTGGGGAAAATAGTCCCTACACTGGGACCTGGTGGGACTCTCTATTTCAGTGCACTGAGCCACGGAAAAGAAAACTTCTTCACTTATTAGAGGGCTAGTTTCAGTAATCTGCACATTTTAGACCAGGAAATAGTGATGTGTTTTTTTTTCAGTAAAATACCCCAGAGATCTTCTGTTTCGGATAGCTTTCATATGAAGAGTTCACATTCAGGAGGAAGGAGCGAGGACTGAAACCAAATTCCTTTCCCTCCTGGCCTGCATCCCTCAGCTCTTTCAAAGTTTTTTGTAGTCTTGAGAAACTTCTAGAAGTAGAGACCAACTTACAGCTACAGGTAAAAACCAGGGTACTCACTCTGGAAAGGTTTTGGGAAAGATTTGGTTTCTAACAGAAGTCCATGGCTCAGAGAATCAGAGAGAGTTTAGGGATGAGAGGCTTTGTCCTTCAGAGGTCCAGTTGAGAGTTGGGATGGTCCTGAGGTTTGTAGCTGTTACTCATTTGGAAAAGGAAAGGATTCCCACCCCCAGCTCATTTTGGAGAACTGAGGGTATGAGTTGATGACTGTGGTGAAGGGAAGAAGGAGATTAGGAAGTATAGATGAACAATGCCTCACTTTTTTCCAGAATCAGTATGAATCAGGAGTAAGGTTCACCATGAATGGACTTCCCAGAATACAGTATATTAACCCTGTAGGCAGATTTTGGAAAAATATAATTATTTGGGAAGAAAATCTTTCTAATGGTTACACCTTCTCTGCCATCTTAAAAGTAGTACATGGAGCATCATTTTGCCTTTTCCACATTTCCTCTTTGTCTACCCTCACTTGTACCCTGAGCTCAGCCAATTGCCTGTTCCACATCCTGGAACGTACTCCATGCTCTTCCATCTCTGAGCTTTTTGTGCCCCCGGCTCTGTGTCTGCATCCTCTGCATTCTCATCTCTGCATTCTCCTTAGCATCTGGGACAAACATGCATGCATGAGCATGCACATGTGCGTGCGTGCGTGTGCACACAGACACAGACACACACACACACACACACACACACACACGCACGCACACACGAGTGCCAAATAAATATCTCTGAATGAATGACAGGGCCAAAATGCCCCTACCATTGTAAAGTTCTGTCTAGTTGGTAAAGAACTTTCTTTTGTTTTCCAAACGGTAATGCTCCAAGGGCATCCCCAAAAGAGAAAGATGGTCCATTGTTTTACTCACTCTGCAAATGTTTCCCAGACATGGTTCCAACATCAGAGCATAAGGATGAATCAAACCTAGTTCTTCCCCTCAAAAAGCTAATGATCTAAAATGGACAAAATTACAGTGGACACAATTCAATATCACAAGTACTCCATTGGGGTGTATCCCACATGCCAGAGAGCTTAGCAAAGCGGGTGGATTCCCTATGCTTAATGGCCTAAGACAAAGAAATTTTTGAAGTTCTCTGTGATTTCCATATTCTTCTATCTGTTTTCACTGTCACTTTTGATAGACCTGATAGATACATCTGCCTCTTGCTATTTCTCTTTCTCTTCTAAACCTGCCACTTCTCATCTACTGATGTCTAGGAAAATGGATGGTTGAACTTGTGGAATCAACATGCCTACCTTACAGCAATGGATTTCAACCCTGGCTGGCTGCACATTACAGGCACCTGGGAAATTCATTTAATCTCCATCCTTGTGTCCCATGCTCAGAAATTCTGATTTAATTATTCAAGGTGGGTCTTGAACTCCCTAGCTGAAGCTAACATGCAGTTAGGGTTTGTAGGCAATTCTAAATCCATATATTCAGATCAGGCTTGGGGATGACCCTAGTCTCACCTGTGGAATTAAATGCATGGGCTTGGGGACAGCTCTTTCCTAAGCACAAAATCTGTTTTTCAATCTCTGGAGTGATAAGATGTAGCACTGGCCTCTCTACAAGTTGTAGCTGCCAGTGAAAGAGTCCAATGATGGAGCTGCCCAGGGCCAAGAAATGGCCCTGTCCACACTCCAAGAGGTCTTAATGCTTCATGAACAGTCATGAAATGGTGGCTGAGTTCATTCCCAATCAGGTGTTTAAAATCTCAGCTAATAAATATTGGTGCTAACAAGGGGCCAGAGATTTCATCATAATGGACAAATGATCAGAACTCAGGGTCCTATAAACTGAGAAGGTTTAACACATATGATCTGAAAATTGAATATTAGCTATGCATAACACAAAGTTAAGTGTAACCTGACATCCATATAACAGAGCTAGCCAGGCAAAGTTATAAAAGTAATAACACTCTGCCACCTTCTAATTTCTGAAATCTCTCTCAAAAATCAGCCTACTCTGGCTCTGGTTATCTCCAACTGTCAATGACTAGAGTTCATATAACAGCTCCCTGGTGCTATTTAACATTCTCATATCAGTTTATTTCAGTAAATGACAGACAGTTATTGAGCATCTACTATAGGCCTGGCATGGATAAATCCAGACATTGTCTAGAGGCACTCACTGTCTGGAGTGCGGCAGACATGAAGGTATGGAGAGTGAACTCTTAATCCAGGGACAAATCACAGTTGCTCCTCCAGCACATGGACTTGCACAGAGTAGCAAACAAAGACTGAAGTAGAAGGATCTAGAAGTACTTTAGGAGTTCTGTTCCCTGAGTTTGAAACACAGTATTAATAATTAGCACGTCCCCTTTGCTTTCATCCAGGAAGAAGTAATGCAAAGATCAAACAAATTCATTTTTGATGCAATAGGTATATAATGAGCATCAACTCTGGGAAGGGCTTTCTAGAGAAGGCAGAGATGAATATCAATGATGTGTGGTTTTGAAACTGTGACAGATTAGTGAGGGGAGGAAGACAGGAATTTGGGTGAGTTTAATAGGAAAAAATGTCAGTAATAACCATTATGGCAGCTGCCCTTGAGTGAACACTCAGTGTGTGTCTGGTACAGAGATAAGTTCTTGTCACACACATCCCATACCTGGGTGATGGCAGCACACTGTTTTACCTTTGCAAAAGCAGACAGAGGCTGTGTGAGGTCAGCTGATGTGCCCAGGATAACACAACCTATAAGGAACATATTTGATGTACAAATCCAGGCTGGTCTTCTCCATAGCCTGAGCACTCAACCTCTGTCTGACATCCTTGGAAGAGATGAAAAGGACATTTTCTGGGGATTGGAGGTGAGAGAGACACTTTTCTGCTGGATTAGGTTGTCCCATAAGCAGACTCAGACACAGGGTAGACTGTAAGAAGTTTATTGGGAGGTGATCCCAGGAACTGCTGGTCAGGAGTAAGGGGCAGGGCTGAAACAGAGGGAAGGAAGTGAAACCAAGCAAGGGTAAGCAGCCTATGTGGGCAACTGGAAGTGAATTCTACTGACTTCTGTGTGACAACGCAGATCATGGCTCAGAGTTGTTCTAACTAAGAGTGAAGCTGGGAATATTCATCACCCACCAATAGCCGAGGACACTTCCAGGGGCATTAACTCTCAGGAATGCTGCTGACATGCTTGTGTGATGGCCAAGCATGTTCCCGACAGCTAGCAAAATGCCACCCAGCTGGAAGTCTCTGAGCTCTCAATAAACAGCCTCACATGCTAAGGTGGAGGTGAGCACTCTGCTCCAGGTGTGACCGAGTCTGTGGCCCCTGGACAATGAAGCCTCAAGGCCAAGGGATGAAGAGATGGCAGCGCACATCTTGGTCCCCCACCCATGGTGGGAGATACATGCTGTGCTGGAGTTTGGAGACCCACCACGTTAACTCCTTTTCAGGATTCGAGGTCTCTGGGCTCCTCAGTGGCAAGTCTGAGTCTAGCAGAGGCAAACTTATGCATAAAGGGCCATGGGTACTTTGCAAACCTTTTCTGGATGCCTAGAATGACCATTGTCCCAGTAATTCGAGATCACTGACCTGCAAGTTTGTTAGTAGACTGGTGTAGAAGGTTTTGTCCATGAGGGTCTCAGGCCAGACTGGGTGCCAGGGCACAGACATGGATTTGAGCTTCTGCCCTGTCATGTTGTGGCTCTGCATCTTTGGAGAATTGTTTAATTTCCCTGAATTTTAGATTTCTTGTCTGTGAAAAGGGACTATCAACCAGCCAGCCCTTCCAGGTTCCTGACTGGCCAGCCTACTGCATGAGCTCCCCCAGTGCAGATCTAGGATGCTTTCTGGGGAACACAGGGCAAATGACACATTGTGTGAGCTCTCTCTGGAGGAGGAGGGCTGCTGGCTGGAGACTGCCAAGATCTGGGTCCTGGCTCCTGCTGCTCTTTCCTAGGGCTAGACCCAGAGAGCTGGGTAGGAGTTCAGGCTTTGGGACCAGCAGACTGAGACAGAGTTCTGGTTCTACTGCTCCCTGGCTGTACCACCCCAGCCAAACAACCTTTGGAGCCTCAGTTCCCCCTCATACAATGCAACTAAACACACACAATTCTTAGTATTGTTGAGACTTGAATCAGACTGAGCACGCACAGGGCTTTGCACAGCCAGCGGTGCACACCAAGGACCCTTTTCACTTCTGCCTCCTGTTACCGTCACTTTGTCCTGTATGGATCCCACTCAGTGGTGCCAGAAGGGAGCGCTAGGCACTTTGTGAGCTGTTCAGAGGTCTTGACGTCATGGAAGCAGATGCTCTTTGCCTGTCTCAGTCTGTAATTGTCAGGCTTTGTTCTCTTCCACAATTAGACATATCAGGTTCAAAAGAGACATTGTCTCATACTAATGAATAGATTAATAGCCTCCCTCCCCAGATGCAAGTCTTTATCCACCTCTTGAAAACGCTGATGACATCTCAAAGGGGGAGCTGCAGGGAGCCACGCTGAAATCAATAATTCATCCCTGGTGCACCTGAGTCCCACCCCTGGCTGGGAGGTGGGAGCCTGTGGTCATGGACTGGCTTGAGGGTCAGTCAGGGGACAGATGGCAGACGCCCATGGGCTGGCCCCCTAACCAGCTGTGCAGGGAAAGTCAAAACTCTGACTCAACATCAGAGGGTGGAGTGAGGCCTGAAGGAGCTACAGAAAGGAAAAGGAAAGCAGGCCTCTCAAGCTCGGACTCCGGCTTGTAATTTGCAGATGTGTCCAGGCAAGCCTGGGGCTGGCAGCGGAGGCCAGGCCAGGCCAGGCCAGCCCAGGCCTGGAGTTGGGAGGCTGTTGTCACTGGTGAGCTGATGGACACTGTACACTAGCCTCTTCTCACTTTTTTTTCCCCATATTTTTTATTGGTGCATTATAATTATACATAATGATGGGGCTCATGGTCACATAATTGTACATGCTAAAGTCAATAAATTCTTAATGTGTGAATTACATTCCTCCAAATGTAAAGGGCACTCATTCTTTACCCGTGTTGAGTTGCAGTGCAGGGCAGACACAGCCCAGTGACTTGTGTTGGCCCTGTGTCATATTACAGGAGAACAGAACCTTTCATGGCCCACTATCTCTACTTCTTGTTGTTGTTGTTCTTTTTAGGTATACATGACAGTAGAGTGTATTTTGATGTATTATAAATACATAGAGTATAACTTATTCTTTTTTGGGGTGGTAGGTTCTAGGGATTGAACTCAGGGGCACTTGACCATTGAGCCACCTCCCCAGCCCTTTTCTGTATTTTATATAGAGACAGGGTCTCACTGAGTTGCTTAGCACCTCACTTTTGCTGAGGCTGGCTTTGAACTCACAATCTTCCCGCCTCATCCTCCAGAGCCACTAGGAGTATAGGCATGTGCCACCACACCCAGTGACTTATTCCAATCAGGATCCAATTCTTATGGTTGCTGTGATGTGGAGATTCATTATTGTGTATTCATATATGAACATAGGAAAGTTATATCCGATTTATTCCACTATATTTCCAGTTCCTATCCTCCCTCTCTTCCCTTCATTCCCCTTTGTCTAATCTGCTGAGCTTCTATCCACCCTCCACATATCAGAGACAACATTCAACCTTTGGTTTTTTGGGATTGGCTTATTTCACTTAGCTGGTAGTCTCCAGATCCATCCATTTACCAGAAAAAGTCATAAAGTCATTCTTTTTTTATTGATTTTTTTATATATGACAGTGAAATGCATTACAATTCATATTACATATATCCAGCACAATTTTTCATATCTCCAGTTGTATATTGCCACAGTCCAGCTGCAGCAAAATAACCGGGGGGTGACGAACAACTTGTGTAGATTGATACAGCAGGAGTGGAAGCCGTTTATTGTAGGACAGGAGCAGTATTTATACATTCCACACAGCTTATCTTAATTAGCATAAACTAGATACATCAGTCAACCAATAACGAATCTCCACACTTAATGGCTCGCTGGCGTTACTTCACAAACCACTCCCTCTGGCAATATGCCAGGCGCCATCCTGACTTGTTTACAGACTCTAACAGTATATAAAGTATATTTACACCAGTTCATGTCTTAATACATGTACTTTGGATAATGATGTTCATCACATTCCACCTCACTTCTAACCCCCTGCTCCCACCCCTCTGCCCTATCTAGAGTTCGTCTATTCCTCCCATGCTCCCCTCCTTACCGCACTAGGAATCAGCCTCCTTATATCAGAGAAAACATTTAGCATTTGTTTTTTGGGATTGGCTAACTTCTCTTAGCATTATTTTCTCCAACTCCATCCATTTACCTGCAAATGCTATGATTTTATTCTCTTTTATTGCTGAGTAACATTCCATTGTGTATATATGCTACATTTTTTTATCCATTCATCTACTGAAGGGCATCTAGGTTGGTGCTGCACCCTGTTCGTGTTTGATGAGACCTGACACTTTTTTAAAAAAATATTTATTTATTATTTTTAGGTGTAGTTGGACACAATGCTTTTTAACATTTTATTTATCTTTATGTGGTGCTGAGAATCGAACCCAGGGTCTCCTACGTGCTAGGTGAGTGCTCTACCTGACACTTTTTCACATGCTCTGCAAGAGGTCAGCAGCCTACAGAGGGAACAGAACTTACTTACACTAAAGATGTTTCCAAAAAAAATTGAGAAGAATATCAGAGTCTCAACAAACACAACCAGATTTCAAATTTATTTTTCTGCTTTCATAACAGAATTTGACCTATCCTAAAATGAACATTAAAAAAATACTATCCTCTCACTCAGCAGACAGCAGTTTTCTTCCCCCAGAATTAATGTTTTAATTTTAGAGGCAGAGTAAAAGAAAAATACAAGGACCGAAGTATCTAGCATTACAAGAGAAGCCCCTCATCCCTGGTTTGGCCAATTTGTAGAAACTGGCCTTCCCGGAGGGACTGGAAGTCTGAACAAAGCCAACCACTAGCTTCCAAATTGATTTTCAAACCAAAATTGGAACAGTTCTCCAAATGCTCCCAGGATTTGGGGCTATTAATACCGACGAACAATAAGAAGGAAAAAGTGAGTGTGTACGAGGTGATTTATGACCGCAAGGAGGTTGCAAGCTCGGAAACTTGTATGTAACCCAATCACGGACCCCTCTGGAGATGTGCCAGGGAAGAGGTGGAGAATGTAAAGGGAGAGGGTTTCCGAGGGATGTGAAAGCAAATGTAAGGAGGTCAATGTGGGCTTCGGGCCTGAAATGAGCAGCGGACCATGTTGAACTTCTCATAACCACAGCAGGTTTCTGAGCAGCTGTCATCAGCACCCGAGACACCCGGTGAGCCTTTCCTTTTATTTATTTCTTGCCATTATTCCATCGCTGAGCAGGTTAAATGGCAGGAAGAGAGTCTCCCCGCCAGAGTGTGAGACTGTGGCCACTGCTGTTCAAACTCATGGTCTCATCTCAGATGTTGATACCGGAGTGTGAAGGTCACAGCTCCAGCTGTTAACCAGGGAGACCAACCATGGCCAAGCTGGAGAGGAGGATACGGGAAAGTGAGGCTAGGCCGTCGGATCCTGGCCAGGTGTTCCAGGAATGGACACCTGACCTCCCCCTTTTGTTTTCATAGACTTGCAAAAGTTATTTGTTATTAATTTCAGTTTTATTGGAATAGAATTGGTGTATAATAAATCACACATATTTAAAGTATGCATTTTGATGAGTTTTGACATGAGTATATGCCAATGAAACCACAAGTGCAATCAAGGTTATGAATGTAACTCTTGCCCCCAAAGTCTCTTCAGGTCCTTGTAAATCCATTTCTCCCTTTCTGACTATCCCAGGCTAACAATGATCTGGTTTCTGTCACTATAGATTAATTTGCATTTTCTACAATTTTTTTTTTTTTACAAATGGGATCATTCAATATGTGTCTTTGTCAGTCTGGCTTCTTTCAGCATAATTATCTTGACATTCGTCCATGCATTGCATATATCCATATTTATTCCTTTTTGAGTAGTGTTCCATTGCATGATCATACCACAATGTGTTTATTCTTTCACCTGTTGATAGGGATTTGGGTTACTTCCAATTTGGGGTTATTACAAATAAACTGCAACAAACATTCATGGATAAGACTTTGTGTGGAAATGTATTTTCATTTCTCTTTAGGTAAATACGTAAGAATGAAATGACTAAATTGTTTGGTAGGTAAGTGTTTAACTTTCTAGGAAACTGCCAAACCATTGTTCAAAGTGACTGTTCCATATGGTCTTCCTACCTGAGAAATTTTAGTTCATGAGGGCTTTAGTTGCTTCACATACTCATTAACACACAACATGGACACTTCGATTTTAGCCATTCTGGGAGAAGTGATATCTCATTTAACACAATTATTTTGACATTCATCCATGCTTTGCATTCATCTGTGATTTTCATTTGTATAACTGTAATGACTAATATTATCAAACATTTTGTCATGTGCTTGACCTTGGTGCATCTTCTTTGGGGAAATGTCTGCTCAAATCTTTTCAGATTTTTATTTATTTTTGAAAAAAAAAAAAACCCTGGGGATTGAATCCAGGGACACTTAACCACTGAACCACACCTCCAGCCCTATTTATTTTTTGTTTTGAGACAGGGCCTCACTAAATTGCTGAGGCGGGCTTTGAACTTATGATCCTCCTGCCTCAGCTTCTGGAGCCACTGGGATTACTGGCATGTGCCACCAAGCCTGGCTCAAATCTTTTTCTAATTTTAAAGCAGCTGTTTTTTTTTTTTTTTTTTCTTTCTTACTACTGAATTGTTGAGAGTTCTTTATAGGTTCTTTTTACAGGTCGTGTATCAGATGTTTTTCAATTTTTTTTTTCTGAGCTTGTGGCCTTTATTATTTCCATAAGGGTGTCTATTAGTGGATGAGTATCTTAAATTTTGGTGAAGTCCAATTTATTGTTTTTTAAAAAATTGGTTTTTGATTTTGCATCACATTTAAGAAATCCTTCCCAAGTCCAGAGTTCAAAGTTATTTAGATTTTTCTCTCAAGTTTCCTTCTTTCCTGGTTTTAGCTCTTATATTTGGATCTATTGCCTATTTCAAGTTAATTTTTATATGTGGTAGAAATTAAGGGTAAAAATTCTTTTTCTTTTAACAAATCTGATTGTTCTTATGCAATCCATGGAAAGGCTATCTCCCTCCCACTTAATTGCCTTGGCATCTTTTGTAAAAAAAAAAAAAAAAATCTACCAACCACATATGTCTAAATCTATATCTCAACTTTCTTTTAGGTTTTATTTTTCTGTGTACCTATCTTTCTGTAAATAGCACACTGTCTTAATTACTGTAGCCTTATAATATATCTTGAAATCAGGAATCGTAAGTTCTCCAATATTCTTTTTTTTCAAAGTAGTTTTATCTAGTATAGGCCCTCCATACTTCCATTTACCACATTTGACTTGCCAATTTCTACCCCAAAATTCTGTTGAGATTTTGATTGGAGTTAAAGTGAATTTATAGATATATTTGTTATAAAATAATAAAATTATAAGCCATACATTTTTAAAGTATTTAAAAATTTTTTTTTCCATCCATCTCCTCTCTCCTATCCTTTTGGAACTCTATTTAAAAGAATATGAGGCCATTTGAAATTGTCTTGCAGCTTACTAATGCCTTCAAATACTAATTCCTTAGTATTTTCTCTCATTTCATTTTTAATGGTTTCTATTGCTATGTATTCAAGTTCACTAATTTTTCTTTTTAGTGTCTTATTTTCAGTTAATCTTTTTTAAAAAAATATTTTTTAGGCACAATACCTTTCTCTTATTTATTTATTTTTATGTGGTGCTGAGGATCAAACCCAGTGTCTCACACGTGACAGGCAAGCTCTTTACCACTGAGCCACCCCCTTTTTCTGTTAATCTTATCCAAAGTAGTTTCAGTTCAGACTTTGTGTTTTTTTTTATCTCAAAGTTCAGTTCAGGTCCTTTTTGTATCTTTACTTCTCCTTAATATCCTGTGCATTCCTCCACCTTCTGGAACAAAGAGAATAGAGATATAAGCTTCTAAGTGTCTTTGTCTACTAATTCTGTTACCTGTGTCATTTCTGGGTCTGTTTGTTTTGACTGAGTTTTCCCTTGAGCATGTATCAAAGTCTTTGCCTTCTTTGCCGACCTAATAATTTGTTATTGAAGCCAAACATTGCAAAGTTTACATTATTATGTGCAAGAGATTTTTGTCTATGAACTATTCCTGGATGTGTATGATAATTGCTGTTCATTCCTTTCTAGTGAATTATTTCTGGCCTAGGTAGTTTCTTCACCAAATCTGCACATCTCTGCAGCTGACTGTGCTACTCTGTCTTCTCTTCACAGCTTCCTCCTCTGTGGCACTCTGCCCTGTGAATTCTAGGTGCCTTGGCGTTCCCCAATTTTTAACTCAGGGAGACTTCTGGGCTCAGTTTGGATTCTTGCTCTGTGCTATGGCCTGGGAACTTTACTGGCAGTAATCTGGGATGCCAAGTAGGGTTCACATTTGGTTTTCTTTCTCTTATGGATTCTGTATAGTTCAATATAGTTCAATGCTTGAAAACAGCTATTTCATATATTTTGTATAAGGTGGGAGAATAAATCCAATTCCAGTTACTCCAGCATCTCCAGCCTCACTCACAGTGAAGGCAGTTTTTTGATACTTCCCATCCTGGCAAGGGATGAAGCAAGGTAGGTATGAGTATGCATATGTGTGTTTCTGTTTGTTTACATGTGTGATAAATACATACATGTGTGCATACCTATGTGTGAGCATATGTATATGTGTACACTTGCAGATATGTGTGCCTCTCCTTGAAGAACATAAAAAGACTCACTAATCTGTACATCATTTGGGCTGTGTGTGGGACATACTTGCAGGGTGTACACAAATCATATTCCTTTGGTGTTAAAAGAGAGAAGACTGCTGGGAGAAGCTTCCATATATTAATTGTGGGTCTGTTTGTTTTGACTGAGTTTTCCCTTGAGCATGTATCAAAGTCTTTGCCTTCTTTGCAGACCTAATAATTTTTTATTGAATGCCATACATTGCAAATTTTACATTATTATGTGCAAGAGATTTTTGTATATGAAGGTGGGTCCAGTTGAAATGATAATTCAGGTTCCAGAAATGACAAGCTAAATTTCTCTTTCTAAAGATGAATAGCAGATAATAAGTCAATCCAGGTGTGTGTGTGGCAAGGGGTGGGGAAGATAGGGTCAAAATAATACCTGACACTATCACTTTTATTTTAAAAATGTAATCCTATCATGATCTCCTTGGAAGGCACAACAGATTGTTTTTGTTAGCATGATTGTTACCAGTCACCACACAATTCTGCTTCTGAGAAGTCATCTCAGGGCTGAGTGTGAGAAGCAGAAGAGTTACTGGTCACTGAATGGCCACAGCTGTTTCTGAGAGCTGAAGTTCTATTGAGGAAGCCCCTGGAGGGTGACCAGGGAGACTCTCCTCTGCTAACCCTACTTCCATTTGCAGTATCCATTTCAACCCTCCATGGGCCTGGCCCTGCCTCCAGATTCTACACTTTGCTGCCAACAGAACGGAAATGGAGAAAGTACTGTGTGTTTAATCAGTACTGACCAAGGAATGGAGTGGGAGGAGGGCAGGGGGCAAAGGGTCTGGGAATGAGGAGAGATCTAGTAAAAGGAGAAGAGTTGAACCTCATAAAGGCATTTTATGGTGTGGCCAGGATGAGAGTTGTTGGCATCACATGTTTACTGGCCCCTCAGGGTCTGTAGGGGCTGGGAAGTGCATCCACTCCTAGTCTCGCCTTTTGCCAAGTGGCATTCTTGCTGACTGAGCAATTATTTAAAAGTTTACCTCCTGGAACATTTCAGTTCTACACTCACAAATGGGGCAACAAAGAAACTTTGAAAGTGAGGACTTGGCAAATCTTTAAGGAGGCAGTTCTGGTTTGGAGGGATCATCCAGAAGAGCACCTCCCCCAAAATATGTGCTGAAGAGCTGGGTGGTCAGCAATGCCAAGATGGGTGAGGCCAGGCTTCTGATGACTTCCCAGAAGTTGGCCTAAAGGAAGGGTCAGCCCTCTTCTGCTTCTCACACTCATCAGCAGACTGCTTACAGTCAGAGGACAAACACTACCTTGCATTTTCCAGTCCTTTGTAATGGGAACGTGGGTTATCATGAAAGGCTCAAAGTTCTTCCAAGATGTCTGGCCTTTGGAAACAGCCCCACAGAGCACCCAGGCAGGGAAGCCCTGCAAAAGCCATTTCTTATTCACATCCCAACTTGGATCCAGAATATCCCTGTGGGATTTGAAATGGATAAGAAGTAATATCCTCTTTGCATTGTCAGCAGCCAGATGGTGGCCTTGAACTCTGGTTCAGAGCCATGACCTAGGACATGGGCCTGGCAGAGACTTGTGTTGTATGCTGGTGACATCTAACAGCTGGAAGAGACCTGTTAGGTTGTCCTGAACATCTTCCACCTTCACTTCTCAAGGGCATCGTTACTTTCCTTCTTTATTATTTTCCATAGGTAATATGTGCTCGTGACACAAATTTCAAAAGCACAAAAAAAGTAAAACCATGAAGTCTTCTTTCTTCTCCTATTTCCCAGCTACCCTGTTTTCCCCAGATTTAGCCAGTAGTTCATCTTTTTCATGCTCTTCTAGTGGTAATTTTTGTACAAATTTGGCTAGTATGTAAATGGGTAAATTTTTTTTTACGACCCCCCTCCTTTCCCTTCACAGATTGAGTAGCAATTAAGTTCCAGGGACACAGATTCTGAGATGGAGATTTACAGGGTAGGACTTATACTGAAGAGTGCCCCTGCAGTCAGCATCTATAAGAGAAGAGAAGAAAATAGGACTGAGCAAAGAGAGGAATTAAACAATACTGCAATCTCAGTAGAAGCCTCAGTTGGTTCCACAAAGAGCTCAGAATCTGAAGTGGTCCTCCAGAGATGCCCCAGTTTGGGGTAAGGTGAGCAGGCCTTATATTAGCCCTTGGATACAGGTATAATTTTTGAGAAGCTGTTCTCTGGAGTGAACTCAGCTGTCAATCACCAATACTCACAGTACTGAGGGGATCTGGGTCTGCCCGCATAGCATCTACTCAGCAGCATATGATGTACATGATTTTGTACATAGCTTTTTTAAAAAAACATTTTACAGTAGATCTTGAAGATTATTTTTCACCATAGATAAGCTTCCTTATTCCATTTTTAATGGCTACAGTGTTCCATTGTGTGGGCATAGCATAAATTACATATTTCCCGGTGATGGACAAGTAGTTATCTTTTTTTATTTTTGTAGTTACACCCTGTTCTGCAGTATAGAATTATCATTTCATGCATGAACAAATAGTCAAATACAAGTACAAAGGTCAAGGAATATGAGCATTCCTGATTCTGGAAGATATTATCCAGTTCTGTCTGAGGCGCTATCAGTTCACACTCCCAGCAGCAAGGTATGAGACTGTTTTTCCAACCCTTGCCAGGGTTGGAAATTTTTCCAAATCAGGTTGCAAATGGAATCCTGTGGTAGTTTCAGTTTGTACTTCTTTTTTTCATGAGTGAGATTAAGTATCTTGTTGTTATTGTTTAAAGCGATTTGCATCTTAATTTTCTGAAAATGTTTTGTCCAATTTTCTTTTGGTCATTGGCCATTCTGTAGTTGAGGGACAGAAATTCTTCATATAATATTATTAGTCAGCTTTTCATTGATGTGATCAAAATACTTGACAAGAACAACTTAGAGGTGGAAAAGCTTGTTTGGGGATCACAGTTTCGGAGAGTCAGTCCATGGTGAACCCACTCCACTTTGGGCCGGAGGTGGGACAGACATCAAAGTAGAAGGGCGAGGTGGAGGAAAGCTGCTTAGCTCATGGCAGCTTGGGAAGAGAGAGAGAGAGAGAGAGAGAGAGAGAGAGAGAGAGAGAGAGAGAGAGAGAAGAATCAGTGTCAAGATATAATCCCTGAGTGGCTGATTTCCTCCAACCATACCCCATCTTCCTATAGTTACCACTCAGTAGTCCTCTCAGATTACTAACCCATCAAATGGATTAATCCACTGTTGAGGTTACAGCCCTCATTATTGTCTAAAGCCTCACCTCTGAGCCTTTCTGCACTGATACTCATGCTTTCAAAACATGAGATTTGGTGGGGGGACATTTCTAAGCCCAAACATAACAACTATGAAAATGAGACTTTTGTCAAATATATCAACATTCACTCTTAAGAAGAAGAGGAAACTGTCCTGTATTTGAGGACCCTTTAAGGAGTAGTTTCTGTGCCATTTCAAATTCCAGCACATGTACTATGTTCTTCCGTCCATCACCGAGTCCCCACGCTGGGGTTGAAGCCAGTGGCAGTTTTTCTTCCTTTTGTGATATGTGCCTATTTAAGCAGCACGGAAAGTCCTGCAATTTCCCTGGGAATCTTTGACCTGGATCTGGTCTATTGTAACCTGAACTTCTTTGTGGGCTCCTGATTCTTGGTTCATTGGGGTTGGTGCTCTAGTTGTCCATCAGTTTCCGCAGGGGTGGGGGAGGGTTCTACCCAGCAATGGATAGCCCATATGGATGCTTACGTCCCTTATATAAAATTAACCTATGCACATCCTCCCTTATAACTTCAGTCTAGATTACTTATAATAATGGAAACAATGGAAATGCTATGTAAATATCGTTATAAATATTGTTATACTGTATTATTTAAGGAATAATGATGAGAAAAAAAAAACTGTACGTATTCATTACAGAAGCACTTTTTTTCTGAATATTTCTAATCCATGTTTGGTTGAATTTTCAGATGTGGAACCTATGGATCCAGAGCACAGACTGAACAGTGGCTCCTTGACCCCCCACATTTCTGTACATTCTGTGACTAGATTATATGAGGATAGAGTGAGTTGAACTTGGTTGGAGCTTCAGGTGGAGTGTCCTGGGTTATAGGAATGACAGTTTGAACTTGGGTTCAAATGTTCCCATTGCCATTTAACCACCATGTCCCTTTGGACACGCTAGTGAATCTCTCTCTGAGATGTAACCCCTGCTTTGTTTAACAGGGAAAATAACAGGCATCTGCATGGGTTGCTGAGAGAATTGGATGAGATAGTGTTCAAACTACTCAACATGACTCCAGAGGCCCCTCACTGGAGGGTCCCTCTCTGTCCCTCAGCTCCCTGCTCCCTGTCTTGATGCTTGCACTCCAGCCACACCAAACCTCTTTCAGTTTGTTGGATGCCCGTGCTTGGACTAAGGCCCACCATCTTGTAAGTCTCAGAGTGGTCTCCTGCTCAGAGATGCCCCCTAGGACACTCCTGCTCCCTGGAAGCCTTAGTTGCCCCTTCCATGTTCTACCCTGGCATGCTGCAGTACAGCACTTCTCACTCCTGTTGGCATGTCTCCTGCAGGCTGACAGCATCAGAAAGCAGGGCACTAGGCTCTCAGTGAAGATTTGCTGAAGCATAGATAGAAGGTTGAATGAATGGGCTGTTGGATGGAAGAATGAAGGACTGGAAAAATGGAAAGAAGGAAAGGAGCGAGGGAGGGTGGGGAGGGATAAAGGAGCCTAGGGTGTCATTAGACACTCTGGGAAGGGCCTCATGAACTTCTGAAGGTCCTGACTTGCTAATTTCAAAAAAAGAGAAACATTTTTTCAGTAGAAGCCTGATGTGAACAACCTCTTCTCATTAATCCACTAAGAAACCATGGCTGATAGACTTGCTTTACCCACGTTCTCTCTACCTAAGCATGTGAAGCTGTGTGCTTATATGAACCTCAGTGTCCTCACTCTTACCCATTAACTATCTTCTCTCTGATTCCCCCTCCCTCATGGCTTTGCCAGACTCTGATAATCATTCTATACTCTACATCTATGAGATTGGCTTTTTTTTTTTTTTGCTTCTATATAAGTGAAAACATCTAGTGTTTGTCTTTCTATGTTTGATACTTAGCACAATGTTCTCCCATCTCATCTATGATGCTGCAAATGACAGGATTTCATTTTTCTGGCAGAATAACATTCCCTTGTTTTATTCATTTCTTGATCCATTCATCCATTTGGTAGACACTTGGATCGATCCATATATTGGCTGTTGTGAATAGTACTGCAATAAACATAGGAGTGCAGATGTCTCTCTGACATCTGATTTCATTTCCTTTGGATATATACTCAATAGTGGGGTTTGTGGATCATATGGCAGTTCTATTTCTAGTTTTGTGAGGGGCCTCCATACATTTTCCATAATGACTGTGCTAATTTACCTTTCTACTATCAGTGTATGAGAGTTCCTCTTTCTCTGCATCTTCTTAAGTCTTTATAAAGATATATCCCTCTCCCTACTTAACAGCCCCATAGAAACAGTCACACTTTCATGAAGGCTTAGGGTTATCATTATAACAGACATTTTTCCCCCCGAGTCTTGTATTCTGCAGTGCTCTTGGGGGCTGTTGCTCATGCTGTGCTAGTTGGTCTTGCATGAAATGGCATCTGTTTTGCTTTTATTAATGATTCTTCTCCTCTTCCTTTTTATTGCATATTCCCTCTTGTGTGTCTCACTTTGTCCTGAGGGTGACTTTGTTTTGCATGAACTTTCAGATAACTACTTCTATGAGACCTTTAAATTTTTTATTGTGGTAAAATCACATAATACACAACCTGCCATATTAACTACTTTAAGTGCACAGTTCTGTGGCATTAGATACATTTATAATTTTGTGCAACCATCATCTCCACCATCCATCTCCATAACTTTTCTCAACTTGTAAAACTGAAACTCTATCTCCATTAAACAATGACTCCTCATTCCCTTCTTCCCCCAGCCTCTGGAAACCATCATTTTAATTTCTGTCTTTATGAATTTGACTACTATAATTCCACATGAATGGAATCAAACAACATTTTTCCTTTTTATGACTAACTTACTTCACTTACCACAATGTGCTCAAGGCTCATCCATGTCATGGCATGTGTCAGAATTTCCTTCCTTTTTAATCATGCTCCTTTTGAATAATGCTTCCTTAGACACAGGTACCACATTTTGCTCTTACATTCATCTGTTACTGAAACTTGTGTTGCTTCTATTTCTCTGAAGCTTCTTTGCAGCATCTTTGACCCAGTTGAAAGGCTGACCTTGTTGAGTTCTGGTCTCTGGACAACCCACACCTTCCTGTGGGAGATGACTTAGGAACCAAAATGTTCCCTTGTGTTTACTCAGGGCTATGCAGATGTGACAAGGTCCAGCCAAGCTGAAGACACCCGTCATGGAACAATCCACTGCAGCTTTAAACATACTCAGATGGATGGAAATGTCTCAAGAACTGATTCCAGGAGGGAACAAGGAGATTATTATCCAGGGACTACTGATTTGAAGATTCAGGATTGTTGTAAACATGCTGAAAACAAAGGCCAGAACACCAACACTCGGTGTGAAAAGCCAACACTCATCCTACGCAAGAGGGTTCAGTGGAAGAGTAGTCTGCCACTGCTGGTTGGGTCTGTGCCTTTGGAGGAGCAATTCCAGCTCTGACTAGCACAGTGAGGCAAGCGCCTGTGGGACAATGAATATATGCTCTCACCACCTGCCATCCCACTCCAGCCTGGCAGAGACCTCAGTGTGTGTGTGTGTGTGTGTGAATTAGAACTAATGGAACCAGGTTTTCTATATACTCTTGGTTCAGTTTTGTTAGAACATATACATCTAGTAGGTCTGTCTATTTCCAGAATCTATGATCTTCATCCCGACATGCTTTGATGCTTCTGATCCTGGTCTGCACAAAGCCAATGAGACAAGGCAGATACTCTCCCACTACTGTTCTTCATTGGCAAGGATCTGAGTGCACCAGAGCCTCCCAGATCTTCCATCAGTTCTTTTTGTCTCAAAGGCAGACCCTTCCAAGTCTTAGGAGGGAATCTACAGGCACCCTCTAAACTGTCACCCTGAAACCTGGGCCAGCTTTCCTGACTCCCTGTACAATAGACCTCCCTCTGCTGCTCATGGCTGTGGGGAGAGAAATCAGATACTTGGTCAACAGAGGCTTGTGCTCCGTAGTACCAAGTCCTAGTGAGAGCAAGCATTCATTATTGAACAAATGTCTAAACTAAAAGTAAGGCCCTTGAGTGAAACATAAAGCTTAAACTTGATATCACAGAGTCCTGTGATAACAGAGATACCTTTTCAAAGTTTTATTCTGTGCATTAGCACATTTGGATCTACTGAGACCAAGGATGGGAAGCAGATGTTGTTTAGAAACCTAAATGTTCTAAAACTCCATGTGGACTCAGAACCTTGTGGACAAGAGAACAGAGGAGAGATGTGCTCAAAAGTGCCTGCTGTCCATAATGCTGAATTGTGCAAGATGTTTCCCTAAAATAGCTTACAAGAGCAGCCCAGAACTGGATGGATATTCAGCTAAGTTCTACCAGACCTATAAGGAAGGATGAATGTCACATCTTCTCAAATTATTTCATGAAATATAGAGGGATCACTCCCAAATTCATTATATGAAGCCAGTATCACTCTGATACCAAAACTAGATAAAAACACATCAAGGAAAGAAAACTACACAGCAATATTATTAATGAACACAGATGCAGAAATTCTTAATGAAATATAAGCAAATTGCATTCAAAACACATTATGAGGATTGTATACCATGGTACACAATGGGAGTGTTCCCTCTTGTTATATTTCATGGAATAATTTGAGAAGACGTGGCATTCATCCTTCTTTACATCTGGTGGTGGGCTTTTCATTGTTGGAAGGTTTTTTATTACAGCTTTAAACTCATTGGTTGATATTGGTCTGATCAGGTTTTCTATATACTCTTGGTTCAGTTTTGTTAGACATATACTTCTAGAAATCTGTCAGTATTATCTGGATGTTCTGATTTATTAGAATACAAGTTTACAAAACAGTCCATAATGATTCTCTGGTGATAGATATCTTCTTTTTCATCTCTAGTTTTGAAAATTTGGGTATTCTCTCTCTTTTTATTAGTTTAAGTAAGGAATTATCAATTTTCAAAGAACCAACTCTTCGTTGCATTAATCCTTTGTATTATATTTTATTCTCTATTTCATTAATTTTGGCCCTGATCTTAATTATTTTATGTCTTCTACTGGTTTTGGAATTATTTTGATCTTACTATTCTAGGGCCTGGAGATGTAGCAGTAAAGTATTTATTTCAGATATTTCTTTTAATGTAGGCACTTAGTGCAACAAACTTTCTTTTTAGAATCACCCTCCTAGTGTCATAGAAACTTTGGTACATGGTATCACTTTTGTTGTTTGATTCTGGAAATTTTAAATTTCTTCTCTAATTTTTTCTATGATTCATTCCTTGTTTAAATGACTATTGTTCAAACTCCATGTGTTTATGTAGTTTCTATACTTTTTCTTGCTGTTGAAATTTTATTCCATTATGATCTGATAAAATCATTAGGGACTGTTTTGTAAACTTATATTCTAATAAATCAGGGATTATGTTGACTTTTTAAAATATTTGTTATAAACTTGCTTTTTGTCTTAAAATATAGTCTATTTTGGAAAAAATTTCCATTATCTTCAGAGAAAAAAATGAATCCAACTGTTGTTGAATGAAATATTCCATAGATATTTATAAGGATCATTTGATTCATAGTGTTATTTAGGTCAGAAGTCTCTTTATTGATTTTATGTCTGGGTGACCTGTCTGTTGGTGAGAGGAGTGCATTGAAATCATCATTATTATTGTGTTGGACACTTTGTGTCAAGTTTTTGTTTAGTGTGGTTAGGTGAACTTATATTTGGAGCATAAATATTTGCTATTGTTATATCTTCTCATTGGATTGCTACCTTTACCAGCATGTAATGCTCTTCCTGGTCTCTTCTGATTAATTTTTACTTGAAATTTTTACTTTAAATCTTTTTTCCTACTTGTTTTTTGACTGCATTTGAATGAAGTATGTTTTCTTGTTCTTTTACTTCCTGCCTGTGGATGTCGTTAGTGATTAAATGAGTCTCTTGCGAACAGCATATAATTGGGTCTTGTTTTTAAATCTACTCCCCAGTCTATGTCTTTTAATTGGAGAATTGAGACAATTTACATTAATAGCTATTATATAGAGATTCTTATTACTTCCTGCCATTTTGATTTGTTTCATATACTTAATTTGAGCTTAGGTTTCACTGGCTTAATTGCTATTCTAGTAAACTTCATCCATTTGAGGGCTGTGGGGTTTATTTTTGAATTCTTCTTTATGTAGTATTCCTTTAAGTATTTTCTGTAGAGCTGTCTTAGTTGCCATGATTTTTTAAAATTAATCCTTATTCTAAAAAGTTTTTTTAAAGTTTCTTTTTTGATTCTGAATAATAGCTTTGATGGATACAAAAATATTGATTGATAATTGTTTTCTTTCAGAGTTTGTGTTATCTAATTCCTAGCCTTCTGAATTTTAGAGTCTAACCTGAGAAATCAGAAGTAAGTCTTTCTGGTTTACTTCTAAAATGACCTTTTTATTATGAATGTTAATAGTCTAGCTTAATTCTCTTTGTTCGGCATTTTGACTATGCTCTATCTTGGAGAGGTTCTTTTTTGATGTTCTCTATGCCTACTGTATGTGGCTTTCTATTTCATTATAAGGCTTGGAAAATATTCTGCTTTTATTTCACCGAAAAGGTTCTTAATGCCAGTATCCTGTATTTTCATGTCCTTTTCAAACCCAATGATGCTTAACTTTGTTCTCTTAATATTGTCCCAAAGTTCTTGTATACTCTGATCATGGTCTTTTTTATTTATTTGTTTTCTGTGTGCAGAGTGTTAAAGTTCACATTTCTTGTCTTTGAGGCCTGAAGCTCTGTTTTCTATATAATCTTATCTGTTGGTGATACTTTCCAGTAAATTTTTATTTTATTTATTGTTTTTCATTTCCAAGACTACTGTTTTGTTTCTTTTTAGAATCTCTCTATTTAAATGGTCAGTCACCTCTTTTATTTTCTTTCTTAATTTATTTCTTAGATTTTTTAAATCTCATTAATCATTTTAATGATCAATTTTGAACTCTTTCTCAGGAATTTTATCTCCTTTATTTGTGGGTTCCTTTTTGGGAGCATTGTAACAGTTTCCTCATGTTTTCAGAGGCTTGGACTAGTGCATCTTTGAGATGGTTTCCTTTTCATGTTTTATGAGAGTACTTTCGTGTGTCCTTATCTCTTTTGTAATAAGTCTTGTGTTGTTGGTGTATCTTAGCTTTGACTCTTAGACTCAGCATAATCCAAGTGTAAATTTCAACTGTCAGCGCCTCTCACTTTGGTTCTGTAGAATTGATGATTTCAGTCACTCTTGGAGTGCTTCTGCAATACTGTGGGTTCCTCTGAGCTACCATCTTGGAATCTCTCTCTGTTTTTGCTATAGGAACAGATGTCTAAAAGTGGGAACCAAGGTCCTCCCTAGCCCTTTCTACCTGGGACCTGGTCATTGGTTTGGTTTTTTTTTTTTGTCTCCTCTATTCTACGTATTAAAGTACTGTTGAAATTTGAGCAGGGTTGGTTTGCATGAAGCAAGGTGCACTGTCACTTGACTGACTTGAGTATGTAGCTACACAGCAGAGTCTCTACCCTGTGAACTGGTAGTGTCCCAGTCACTTCCAAGCTCCTCTCCGAAAAACAGGAAATAAACAACAACAACAACAGCAGTGAACAATATTCAGTATTTAAATAAATGCTTGGTGACTACTATGACATTTACAACACTAATTACCACAAAAAGAGAAATGGCAGGGTCAGCAGTTAACAACAGCAACAATAGTAAACATCCATGAACCAGATCTAGCATTAAAGTAAATAGCAGGTGTCACCTACACCATCCACAGTACTAACAACCACAGCAACAAGAATGGTGAGGGCAGGATGGATATAAACTAAAGAGTTCTGAAAGATGGTATAATTGCAATTCACTAAGGGAAAAGAAAATGGGGTTGGCAGGCAGAAGAAGACTTAAAATATTCAAAAAAAAAAATAGGAAAGCAGAAGAGAGATAACAAGTGATGGCTATAAAGAAGGAGGAGTGAAAAATAACTAAAAACAAATAAACTAAATAGAGAACAAGAGATTTGGCTATTAGAGGGGGAGAAAGGAAAGGGAAGAGTGACAAGAGAAACAAAAAATGAAAACCAAACAAATAGACAAACAAAAACTCAAACCAAATCAACCCACCAAACAATGGTCCCATCCCTCTAAAGACAAAACAAGGTGAAATAATAAATGAGTGAGGAAAAGATGATAAAAATAAACACACACACACAAATGGAAAAAGAAAAAAGTGAAAAAATTTGTAATGAAAAATGAAGGGATTGTCTCGTCTGAGGTCCTCAAAGCTGCTGATGAGGACAGATCTACACTACCCTGCCATACTGTCCTTCTTCCCACTTCTTGGGCTGTTAATCCTTTAGGGAGAGCAAGGATGGGTATTGTTACATCTCTCTTCTTTGTGTTGCTCACTAACTGGAATGGCCTGGAATCGATGCTGGTTGAAATAGCTCTCAGCTTCCCTTGTACTCACCAGCATAAGGGAACAGGAAGTACTGACAATTGGAGTTTTGTCCAGACAGACTAGATGGATGCACTCCCAGGGCAGGACTGATGCAGAGTTTTAAGTGGGAAGTTCCTGCTGCTAGCATTCAGCTCTGATCAGAACCTCTGACTTTTTCACGAGGTATCTGCTCTAGAGAGATTGGATCCACACATTCTAAGGCTGGGCAGATGCTGATCTCTTCTGGGCGTCTGGATCTCAGGGGCCTCCCAAGAACTCCGGTGGGAGAGCAGGGTAACTAATCTTCCACAGTCTTCTACACTCCACTACCCATGGATCAGATGCTGAGTAAACATACCTGCCTGTCCAAATTCTGAACCCTACTGGGAGCTGCCAGACCCAAAGGAAAAATGAACCATACTCCTTTCCATATCTCCAACTTGAATTCCCCTGGGCAGTCTTTTCCATGCCCATTTCATTTGTGCCCCACCAGGGGCAGTCACTGGAGCAGCCTGGCAATGCTTCCTATGATCTCCCAGGCTTCTGCAGCAGCAAACCTCAGCATGGCCACTTTGGGATGGCTCCCTGCCTCAGCTCTCTGCTCACCAGCCCAGCAACACGAAGCACTCTTTTAAACACCAGCTCCCTGCACAGCCTCTGGTTCAGCTAAGATCAGAACCACCTCTCTGCTCCATGAATTCTCCCGTGCCAATTTGTTTGCTCTGTTTGTCTTTCTGCCTGTGTCATCCCTCCCCTCCGAGGTAGACTGGTGCCGCTGGTGCCACTAACCTGTTTCCAAAGCACTGTGTCTTGCCCTGTGTTCAGAGTGCCTGAATCTCCGTGTCTCTGTGACTTTTTACTGTCTGATATGAAATTTCAGTGAGTTCCCTCTTTCACCTACCTTCCTATGAAGCTGGACTCTGGCTGCTTGAATCCCAAGCCACAGAACTTCTGGGAGATGAGCCCTTCCTCTATTCTGCCATCTTTCTCAACCTACTAAACCTCTTTATGTCTCAGTTTTCTTATCTGAAAATAGAGATCATGCTAACAAACCCTCAAAGTTAACGAAGGACAGAATTAAGGGTGATAAGACTTGAGAAGCTTGGACCCCTGCAGCAATGGTAGGAGAAGCATTGCAGAGAGACAAGAGTCACCTGAGGCTGTGGAGCATTCTGTGTAGAACAGAACCAGCTGCCTGGAGACCAGCATACTGCAGAGGTTTTAAGAACCAATGGGACTTGATCTGAGATTGTACGAGGAGCTTGTCTTGGACATGAGTCACTCTAGAAATAATTTTTTTTTTCCCTACTTGAAACCACTTGTGTTTTGCAGGGTTTAGCTACTGCTCTGCTATGATTCCCAGCCTCCTCCAGCCCTCACCCCTCATCTATTCTCCCTTTCTTGGGATTCACTTAGACTCTGCCACAGACGAGTCCTCTCTCCCCAAAACACCTGCTCATTAACTGGCCACCTGCCCCTCCCCATGAGAGGTGTCTGGTGAGCCAGGATTAAGGAAGCTTAAACTCAGAGAGGTTAAGTGACTTGCCAAGAAGCACCCAGCAGATCAATTTTGAATCCAGAAACAGGAACCAGATGTCTGCACCTTACTCCATGCTTGCTTTGGACGGAGGAGTGTGGGGCCTGAGAGCTCTGATAGAAAGGCTGGGCTCCTCTGGGAAAGACTGAGAATTCCAAGCCATCCTGTGATTTATGGCCAGGAGTTCCCCCTAAGTATATCTTAGGAGAAGCATTTTTTTTTAAAAAAATTCAACTTTGAGGGTACCCCCTGAGTTTGCAAGTTTCACATATCATTTAGGAGAAGATGCCACAATGAATGAAATTAATGGATTGAGGATTTGGCACAAGCTATATCAAGTATCAAGTAATGAGCTTTCCGTTTCCAGTCACACATTCAGTGCTTCTCAATTCAGCCACAATTGGCAAGAGTTGAACTGGTTATTAAAGCAAAATCTGGAAAAGGCAATTAAGCGCTCCTTGGGTTAAAAGGTTGAATCCAGTGGAAACACGACTCATAAATTTTGCTCACAGATATCCTCGTTATTCAGAGCCCATGGCTCTCAAACAGAGACTTGTAGGAGAGCAGGCGCCTACTCACTCAGGGTTGGGTGATAAAAGGCATGTGTCGTGCTTGCCAGCTGTCCTGGGGGCCTTCCAGCGAGCCCAGGCCTGTGCTCTGACCTGCTGCTGCAGGGGAATGGAGGTGGGAGCTGTCAGGTCCTCAGAGAAGCTCAGCATCGCTCTTGTAGCTTCTTGGGAGGTGCAAAGCACCGCTTGGAATGTCTTCTGTGTGCTTCTATTTGGGTATTTAGGAACAGGCTCAATAGCCATCTTAGTTAGCCCAGGATGGAGGGGTGTCCTGGAATGCAGGACTTCGGCTGGTAAAACTGGAAGAGTCCCATGCAAACCAGGACAATCTGGCCACTCTGTAAATGAATCTGATTTTTTTTTTTTTTTTGCAAGAGTTATTTCCTGCCCAACAACTTCACAAAATGAACATAAAATCAAAGGTGTTGGATTTAGACCCCCTGCCTCCATCTCTGCAGCTATAAAATGGGAATCTGTATATTTTCACCACCTGCAGTCATGTGAGGATTAAGCATGCTGAGCCCGGGGCAAAGACACAGTCAAGGCTACTGACCAGCTGTGGAGCCCATTAACCTTCTGTCCTTGCTCAGTGTGGCTGGTTTACGGGGCTCTTCTATTCACCCTGCAACAGCCTTAGGAACCTCAGGGCTCAGAAAAGTCCAGAGTCCTCTCCATAAGGTACTCAAACTGTGTTACTCAAACTAACAAATCTTTGGAAGAGGTGGCCAATAGTTCACAGTAGTTCTTCATCAGGCAGTGGGCCCAGTGAAGAGGGTGAGTGTCCTAAGGTAAGTCAGATGTCCTGTTCTGAGATAGGCTTTGTCGATTTTCTAATTTATCATATTTTGAGAAGCTGCATTGTACAAGCAGGAAAACCCACAACTCAGATGGATTATCTCTTTGTTAAGGAGGCCTTTTTAGTGTTCAAGAACTCTCTCTTACTTTGTTTTTTTCAGAGAGGTTTTGCTATTAAAAAGACAGAGGCTACAGACAAGACAAGAAGCACCCCTTTGGGAACTCAGGGAAGTTATCAGCCCGCTCCACATGTTTGAATCTCTTTCGAAAAAGTTACACAGCAGAATATCTCACTCCAAATTTACATGCAGTGCAGTCATCTGTGGAGATGCTGTCATTGCTGATAATCTAGCAATTAAAATGGAACGTGCCTGCTAATTAAAGCTGCCACTCAGCTACGAGATGCATATTTGTTTTCAAATGGAGCTGAATTTGCTCCTGCCTGTCTTTAGTTGAAGCTGAAGACTGAAAATTTAGATTAGAATGTAAGGTCCAAAGAGCGACATTTCTCTAAATGTCTGTCCTCCTTTGAAAATGAACCTTTATACCAATTAAGCTCAAATTAAAAGCTCAAATCAATTCATCTTGAATTTCAAAAGTGTTTGTGTGTTTGGCTTGCATTTTCTTTGTTTTCTTCATTGTACTTACTTTTTCTTTGTTTGATTCATGAGGAAACTTTTAAAAATTATTTTTTTATTCTAATTGGTTATACATGATGGCAGAATGCAATTCATTTCATATTGTACATATAGAACACAATTTTTGAAGTCACTGATTATACACAAAATATTTTCACACCATTCGTGTCTTCATACATGTGCTTAGGGTAATGATGTCTAACTCATCCACCGTCATTTCTACTCCCTTGCCCCCTCCCTCTCCTTTGTCCTATCTAAAGTTCCTCCATTCCTCCAATGCTCCCCCCCACCAATCGCCATTATGAGTCAGCATCCTCATATCAAAGAAAACATTCCGCCTTTGGTGTTTTGGGATTGGCTTAATTCACTTAGCATTATATTCTCCAACTCCATCCGTTTACCTGCAAATGCCATGATTTTATTCTCTTTTAATGCTGAGTAACGTTCCATTGTGTATATATACCAAAGTTTCCCTATCCATTCATCTACTGAAGGGCATCCGGGTTGATTCTATAATTCAGCTATTGTGAATTGTGCTGCTATAAACATTGATATGGCTGTGTCCCTGTAGTAAGCTGTTTTTAAGTCCATTGGTTATAAACCGAGAAGTGGGATAGCTGTGTCAAATGGTAGTTCCATTCCAAGTTTTCCAGGGAATCTCCATACTGCTTTCATGAGGAAAATTTCAATAATTTGAAGTGTTCATAGCTTTTTGTCTAGATTCATACTTTCCTTCAATTTATAATTAATTAAAACACCTACCATTAAGCTTGGTATACTAAGTGGGATCTGAAGGCTGTGTAGTCTACTGTAGAGAATGCCTCCCCAAGAGGATTCTGGGTTTGAAACCTGTTTTAGTTGCTATATAAATAGAAAATTTGGCATCCAATCAAGGAAAGGAATGAGTCAGGCCTGAGTAGTGCTAGACAATTCTCCCGGGTAGGGATTATCCTGTGAGCCCCACCCTGAGGTGAGCTGATTGGAATACTGGGACCTGTTCTGCCTAGTGGTTCTCTGCAGCAGGAAGAGGAAGATGCAGTGGTATGCCAGGTCTCTTGCTGAGGTCACCAAGCTTTCCAGCCTTTATAGGACTGGAAGATAAATGACAGGTGCACCTTTAGTCTTCTTCTGTGCTCAGGACAGAAGAAGACTTTTAAAAGACTAATCTATTGCTCACTCTTTCTTCTTGTGCCAAGACATGATCTGAGGCCCTATTAACACCATTCTCAAAGTAGCCACTTATCACTGGAGTAGAATTGAGATGAAAGTGAAGCATAGCTGCCATCCTGGCCTCACAGCAGCCTGTCTGAGTGCCTGCCATGGGAGAGAGAGATCCTGCTAGAGGAAAGGAAGAGAGAAATGGCCACCGGAAGTCACTGTTCACAGTCTGAATGGGCCTGCAGCATCCCCCTCTCCTCACAGTGTTTGAGGGTATGTGGGAGATGAGTCTCCCCGGCTTTCCAGAAAAACAATCAGCCTCTTGGATCCCTTGTTTTGTGGGTTTCTGAGATTGGTAAGATGGAACATTCCAGAGAAAGAGCACTTCTTCACCAAAGGGTTCATGAGAAAGACTGCTTAGAGGGTGTGGCTGCTGAACTCCAGGCTGGGAGCTCACTGTTTTGGCCCTGCCAGGGGTGTCTTTCTGGACAAAGCATCTCAGAGGAAGTCAGACAGCCACAACGGTGGGCAGGAACAATGGCGGGGCCTGCACAGGGGCAGGCAGAGACTTTAAAGAGGACTCTTGGCTTCTGGATGAAACGCAGCCGGTCCCCTGGGCGGCCTGGTGTGCTGTATTAAGGCTTTTTATTGAACCACCGAGTATACAGATGTCTCCCACCCACGCAGGCTTCCGAGGCCCAGTCCTCACTGCAGAGCCTGAAACTATGTGAACGGTCTTCACCTTGAGGTGTATGGAGATGAAAACAGCTTCTTCCTGCTAGGAGAATACCTCTTGGGCAGTTAGGGATGTACGTGCCTACTAGGCAATAGCTGCAGATGATAATATTAAAATCAGAATTCTCAGTTCCCACCGTCTGGTTTGGGCTTTTGTTCCCTGGAATTTCATTATCTATCTGGCAGCCAGATGGTTAATTCAAAATTTAATTCTCTGTAGTCTCTTGGTGCAAAATTCCAACTCTTAGCCCCACAGTATATAAGGCCGTGAGCTACTCCCCTTCTCAAAGCTCTTTTGATTTACAATTTGCATCTTTCTGCCACTCTTCCTTGGATTTGTATGGGTTAACTGCTTTGGTCAACTCAAGGGTCCCTCCATACAGATACCTTCCCTGACCAGCCAGATTCAAGGAGTTGCTTTCCCTTTCCAGTGATTGCTTCATATAACCTTGCTTGTCTTCTTAGCTATCTGAAACAATTGTGTTAGTTACTTTTTTCCTTGATTATTGTCAGTCTCGCTCTAGAAGACCTGTTATGGCCAAGACCTGGTGCCTGGTGCAGAGTGTGTTCTCAATAAGAATTGGACAAGGGAAGGACCTTTCCTAGGATTCCTGGGACTAGAGGATCATCTTCTTTCCTTGTGTTTTCCCAGCAGGCTTTATGGGGTGGGAGCTGTAATGGGCACAGCCTCATTCCTCCTGCAGATTGTGTGCCAAAGTGATGTGTGCACAGCCCTAGCACCACCCTTTTCCCTCAGCCTCTGCTTCACACAGAATGAGCTGCTTCCATCCACAGGGGCCTCTCTCTGGCCGGCCCCCCACCTCGGGCAGCTGTGCTGGCACCTTCCTCCTCCGCCTGTGCTGGAGGCGGCTGTGTTTCCTCTTGGAGCCCAGCCAGAGGACAGAGGCTCCTGGGAGTATCTCCTCTGATGCTGGCCACATGCCTTTGCTCCTGTCCTGACCTTCTCCCTGGGATAGGGGCTCTTGAGTTCAGAAGTAAACAAATTCCCAGAAGCTCTGGGAGGAAGGGAGGTCAATTCTTAGTCACTGGGCAAGAGAGAAAATGTAGAATTCTCACCAAAAGCAGGACCTCTGCCCATTCACAGGTGAGACAACCTGTTGTAACCCAAGAGGACACAAGCCTGCAGTCTCTAACCTTTACTAGGACTTAAAGCAAAGCCAGGGATGAGATATGTGGGCTAGAGGCCCATGGCTGCAAAGTGACCTCTCTGAGCCTCAGTTTCATTGTTCACAAATGGGTCTAGCAGTAACTTCTAAGACCCAGGGCAATTGTGAAAAGTCCAGAGTGCAGTACAAGCCCTGGAAAGAGCCGTGGAACGAGTTCAGTGTGGAAAAATCAGGGAATGCCAGGGAGTGTTAGTGGAAAACATTGCAGAAAGAACCCTTGGCTCATGGGGGTGAATCAAAGGGGAATGGGATAAAGCCCTCCCCTTGCTTCCAGCTGAGGACACAATAGGAGGCTGAGTCCTCCAGGGAATATTTTGATTTAAACTTGGTGATACTGTCTGGAAGCATAAGTGTGCTAGGTGAGAGAGACCTGAGCCTCACTGGTCTTGGCCCCAAGTGCCAAATTCTAGGCCAGAAACACAGTTAGGCATGAGGGAAGAGAAAGAGATGCCTGGTAGAAAATTCCAGAAGGACAGAGATGCTTGGTGAAGGCTGAGTGAATGAATGGTTGAATCCAGAATCATGATCTCCTGAGCCCCTTGTCCTATTCTGCTGGGCCTTCCACCTGCATGCCAATTCAGATCTATGCCCCAGAACTGGGGCAGGTCCCAGATTTTCACTGGATGCAGGTTCAACTCCCAGAGACCCACCTGGGGAGTGCCTGCTACTGGGGCTTCTTTCCTTCATTTCCTGGGTACTTGTGGGAGGTCTCCATTGTGCTTTGGGGCTACTCTGGGCCTTCCAAACTGAGGAGCAGCTCTACCCAACCCTTCCCACCTCCTTCCAGTCTCAGCACAGACATAGGAGAGCTGGGTGTCAACTGAAGGAGCAGGGGGATGGATGGGCCTGGAGCTGGGGATGCCACCTGGGGATGAGGCTCTGGACAATTACCATTGACAATGACCATTGCATCTCCCAGCGATCACCTCAGGAAGGGAACAAAGGTAACAGAAGGATAATTGGAAGCCCTCTTTAAAAAAATGTTTTTTGAAAGAAGAAGCAGAATGCTTAAGTGTGTAAAAAGCTCTATTTAAATTTCTTGCCTGTAGCATATACTCTAACCTATAATTATGGCTTTGGGGAAAAAAAGGATAATTATGAAAATTTCTGGGCTCATTAAAGACAGACAATTGACATCCAAAATCATTTGAACAAAAATGATGCTGGAATGAGCCTCTTCCAGAGACCCAGGGAGAGGAAACTTGGCTTTTTAAAAACTTGAAGTTGTGGATAAACCCAGCAAGTCTCAGGTCACCTCAGGTGATGCTTCCCTCCTCAGGAAAGAGGTGACACAGCCTGCCCTCTGCTCAGCTCTTGCTACCCACTTAAGGCCTCCAATATTATTCCTGTGGAGGGCCATCTGAGAGCCCCGTTGTCTGTGTGTTTGCAGAGGCTCCTGCTCTGCCCTGGGGTGGCTCAGGGAACCAAGGGGGCCATCAGGCACCTTTGGTTTGTTGGTTTCCTGGGGATATCTCATGACTCTGGAGTCAGACTGCCAGACTCAAATCCATGTGCCACCATTCACTAGTTGTGACTCAGCAGAGCCCCTCCTCTCCTTGAGGAGCTGGGCCAGTACAAGAGTGCCCAAGAGGAAGCTCCCTTTGCAGGAAGTTGGACTTTGCCCTTCCATGAGCCCCTGCTGTACCCCCCACCTCACATGCCAGCGCCATGATTCAACTGCCGCCATGTCCCACCCGGAGCATGTAGACAAGCAGGACACTGAGGTGCAGGCAAGAGCCTTACAGACAGAGAACACTCAGCAACCTTCTCCCAGGGCTGAGAGAAGTCCATCTCTGCTGTGTCCTCAGAGCAGTAAGAATACAGCTCATAGGCACTAGCTGTGGGGTGAGCTTTCTGGGAAGGCTCTCTCAGGCTGAGGATGCTACCAGCATTCTTTCCTAAAATCACCATCTTCCAGGGCCTCGCCTCTTATCCCATGACTTCCTACACCCTCTGGCCCAAGCTCCCATATCACTCTGTCTCTGCTAGGCAGGTAGGGTCATGCTAGGGGCTCTGATGTCTGCTGGGCTCAGGCCTCAGCCCCTCTGGACCATCTGCCTCTATCCAGCCCCAGGGCGCTGCCCACATCATGCTCTCTTCCAAATTGTCATGTGGCCAGGCTCCTAAGAACTAGCTGGGCTTCAGAGGGCAGAACTTCAGAGGGAATCCTCGGTGACCCATCTCCTGGTGGTCATCCTAAGGTTGGGGTGGGAAACTTCTCTGGTCCCAGGGCTGTTATAAGGCCACACTGTGATTGGCTGAGTTAGTAATCAAAGGTTAGTGCCACCTGGTTGGAACCAGGAAAGTCAACATAGTTTTTCTTTGGCTGGGGGTTCTGTTTGTGGCCTCTGGTCAGTAAGGGGTACTTCTGTGAATGGTCAAAGCCAGGACTGCAACAAAAACCCTTTCTTAGAACTGAAATTAAGTCTTCAGCCTGAGGCTTAGTTCAGGTCTAATCCTGCAGAGAACCTGAGTGTTTTCTTAGCACTTATGACTCTAGAAAACCACCATAACTGAAATAATAATAATAATAATTTGAGGCAGATCATCAACTTAAATGTAAAACATATTCTACAAGGGGAAAACAACCTCACAATCTTGGAGTCGCTGAAGATTTCTGAGACAGGATACAAAAGGCACTAACCATAAAAGGAAGTGGAATGATCTGGAAATCAAAAAGTAAAAGTTTCTGTTTTTCATCATCAAAGAACCCATTAAGCCACACATGGAAAAATATTTGAAATACATATGTCTAATAAAGGAATTATAACCAGAATACATAAAGACCTCTGTAGCTTGGTCAAAATAAAAAGATGAGCCAGTTTGGAAGATGAGAACAAATATCTCACAAAAGAATGGGATGTGTGGAGTGTCCAGCAAGCTGGTAAAAGGGTGATCAAGATCATCAGGCATCAGAATTAATTCCTATGACTTCTATGATAAGTGTCAACAGGGCTGGGGATGAAGCTCAGTGGTAGAGAGCTTGCCTAGCATGCAGAAGGCCTTGGAATTTAACCTCCAACACTGCAAGAAAAGGAAAGGGAGAAAGAATAAAGGACAGAAAAAGAGAAAGGACTGGGGGGGAGGGGAGAAAGGAATGATTCATTAAATGGGCAAATGATACAAATATAAGTATATGATTTACTAGCTCTTTAAAATTTTTAGAAAGTATAGAATTTTCGTTACATCAAACTGCGTGATATTATGACTGTATAGAACACACATAATAAGTTCTGCCCTCACCTGGCCTAAACCAAATCAACAGGTAGGTGACCTGGAGAGGACTCCTCTCTGGCTCCACTGGGACAGGCTTGAACCTGCGCTACTTCAGGATGCACAGCCTAGGGGGAGGGGCCCAGACTTCTCTGACAGGCAGTGTGAGTGTGCTAGGCCCCTGGGAGCCCATGACTGGGGCTCCCATGCCCATGCCCACAGTGCCCCCCACCCTCACTGGTTCACAATGGTCTGCTCCGTTGCCTGGTGCAGGTTTATATTCCTGACCAAAGGCCTGAGTGTCCATAGCCTCTTTTGGCTGGGCACGGTGTGGTTGTGGAGGAAATAGCCAAAGTAGCCTTAGTGTGATGGAGGGGCAACAGGTGCCCCTCAGCCATACTTGGGGTGGTCCTGGAAGAAGTAAGCAGGGTTGTGGTGTGCCTTGTCTGAAGACATGGAAACACACCCTAGTCCTTATGGCTGTCCATGGGAGTTGGGGATACGTACAGCTATTGGATTTTTTGTTGTTGTCTTGTTTTTGTGGAGAAGTTTTCAGTCTGTGAGAAGCAGGCTTTACTTGAGAAGAGAAAAAAAGCTTGCTCTAAAACTTTCTGAAATAATTGAGAAAAAATGTGGACTGCTTGAAAAAGTCAGTCTTGTCCAAAAAGAATATGAAGGCTTAGAGTCATCTTTAAGAATGCCATTTTGGAGAAGGAGGCAATATACGCAAACCTGGATAGGTCCCTATCTAAATTTGAGGAAGAAATACTCTTTCTAGAAGAAGAGCTAAAAGAAGAGAAAACTAAACATTCTCAACAGGATGAATTGATAGAGTATATATCAAAAAGGATGAAGTCCCCAGAAGAGGAATCAAAATCCCTCAGTTCACATATACCTGAAGCTACAACAACCTTAACAATATTTCACCTGAATGCAGAAGGACTGAAGGTACCAATAAAAGAAGTTTCAAATGAAAATTCCCAGCTTCTGGAAAGTCAGAAACAGCTTTTACACGAAGGGGAAGTATGGGAAGAAGAAGTGAATGGCCTTAATCATCAGAAAACAACACTTGAAGACTCCAAAGAACATGAAGAACAAGTTCTAAGAGAGAAAGAAAATCACATTAAGTCTCTGTCTGAACACTTGCTGAAAGATTGGGCTCCTGTGCTTGAAGAAGACCTAACAGACGATGGTAACTTGGAGTTGGAAATGAAAAGTGAATCAGAAATCGGTGCTCACTTAGAGGATCAGCCAAAAGGAGATTTGAAGAAACAGCTTTATGCTGATAAGTTAAATTCCTCTTTTAAAATCTTAGAAGGAGAAAGAAATCAAGTTTTTACTTTAGTATCTGAAGTCGTTGAAACAAAGGAAGACCTTATAGAAGAGATTAAAAATCTTAAGACAGAACAAGCATCTCTGCAGTCAAAAAATACACAATTGGAAAGTGAGAATCAGCATCTTGAACAGAAACTTAAACTCATCATTGAAGTATATGAAGCAATTGTAATGAAACTCCAGAGGAAAGTAAGAGAAGAGGAAAATGACCAGGTAGTGCAAGAGGAGAAACTTTTCAAAATGGAGGAAAACATCAGCCATGCAAGTGAACAGCTTAAGACCTATAGAAAGCAAGTCAAAGACCTTGAAGAAGAGTTAGAGAGAACCACTTATTTTTATCAGGGGCAGATTACACACTATGAGGAAAAAGCACAAGATAATGAGTGGGCAGCTCAGAGGGCTGAAAGATACCTCAATGATTTAGGGAAACACGAGGCTCACGACAGTCAAAACTTCACCGAAAATGAGTTTAAATTTTAAAAAGATCCTTCTGCACTTCATGTTTCAAATACAGCCATTGGCAGAGAGCATTTCCCAGATGGTCCCTCACCATTGGGTCGACCTTCATCTGAAATGAGAGCTGCACTTCTGGGAAAGGAGGGTGCACTCAGACTCTCACCTTTGCTTCCACGGGTAGGAGGAAGAGGCTCAAGAGGCCCAGAGAATCCTCTGGGCCCTCAAATTATCAATGAAAGAAGAGAATCCGGCTATGATGGGATAACTGATCATCAGAGAGTGCCTTATAACATTAGGCCCCTGTCATCTCCATGGGAACAGAACCCTAAGATGATGACGTCTCCACCAGGCCAACCATATTGTGATCTGCGTCTTCCTTTACCAAGGCAAGAGTGATGTGATTCTAATTACGGTGGACCCTCGGGACCAGCAGAACTCAGAAGTTCTACTCTGCCGCCTTTGGATCAAATGGATGGGCCTATGTTTTCTGAAATGGAATCCAGTAGAAATGATTCCAAAGTTGATCTTGATAATTCCAATGTGCCCGATTCATCTCTCCCTGCTGAAAACCAAGAAACTGCCTCTGGCTTTGCTTTCTCACCTTTCCCTCCAATCAGAGGTCCATTGTTTCCAGTGGATCCAAGGAATCAGTTCATGAGAAGAGGAGCTTTTTTCCCTCCACCTCCTCCAGGAAACATGTATGGAGCATCTCGAGAATATTTTCCATGGGGCCCTCCATTCCCAATGGAGCCATGGTGTTTTCCTCATTATCTCCCCCCAAGAGCTGAATTCTGCCCCCCTCCCTCCCGTGCATTCTGAAAGTAGAAGTGAGTTCCCTTCAGGGTTGAGTCCACCTTCAAATGAGCCTGCTACCCAACATACAGAACCCACAACAAGAAACTTGACAATATTTTTTATCTGACTTCAAAAGTAATCTATCTCTCATTTTTAGTTTAAATATAACTGCTTTTACTCAAATGATTATACTTTTAAATGATTAAGCTTCCAATTGAAGCTTAATGGAATTATAATTGTTAGAATTGTATTTTGTAAATAAAGATTATTTAAAATTGATTTTAATCTGTAAATTTTATTTTATTCTAGATAGAGTAAGTCAATTTGATTAAGTTACTATTACATAAGCAACAATCGGAGTTCTATATACATAATCTTTAGTCGGGGATTTTTTAAAATCCAATCAAAGCCTGTGCCTTTATGCAAAGAAATGTACTTATTATGATTGTAGCATATGTGAAAGTATCTATGCTTAATGAAAGATTTTAATTGATTTAAAGTTTTGTTTGGCATTGAGGATAATAATAAAATTCAGCTAGTTTTTCCATAAAAAAATAACCAGCACATATTAAGAGTATAAAAAATAAAATATGATTGTCATGTAAACAGGAGATTTTGAGTACAAAAAATTTCCAGTTCTCTGGAAAATTTTTAGGAATTAGAAAACCCCATTTATAAGATTCCTCCTCTAAAATGGTTCTTGTCCTGTTTTTTTTTTTTTTGGTCCCAAGAGCGAAAAAGCCAACTAAAACTCTTAAGGCAAAAAAAACAACCACACAGAAGCATTGTATCCCAATGCATCCTAAATTATGCACAATCATAGGGTATATATGTAGGGGCAATGTCTGTTTTTAAATTAGCAGGCTTGCCTATAGTGGCAAAACAGAGTAATAAATGAGAATTTTAAGCAGATAAATTTTTAGATCAATCTGCAGTAGCTCAAATAAACCCAGAATGAGTATCAGTGGAAATACAAAGAAAGGAATAAGGGTGAAAAAATGGGTTAATACCCATTTGCCTAAGTGCTTTACAAATGTATAAATAAGGCCACAGAGAAATATTTTATACCCAAAATTGGCTAAAATAAAAGGACGGATGACACCATATGCTGGTGAGAATGTAAAATGGTAGAATGGCTTTTAAAACAGATTGACAATTTCTTATCTACACATATTTATAAAATCACCCAGTGTTTCTATTCCTAAGTATTTATACAAGAGAAGTGAAAATGTTTATACAAAGACCTGTACAATGGTGTTGATAGTGAACTTATTACAGTAGAAAACTGAAAACAAGTGAAGTGTTCATCAATAAGAGCATAAGTTTTTTTTTAAGTATATATTCATACAACAAAATACTACACATCCTTGAAAAAGAACAAGCTGCAAATATTTGCAACAACATGGATAAATCCCCAAAACATTATGCTAAGTGTTATGCTTTAGATATGAATTGTCTCCTAAAAGATCATGGGTGAGAATGCAAGAAAGTTTATAGGTGAAATGACTGAGTTATCAGAGTTTAACAGAATCAGTGCTTTAAACCACTTGAATGGATTAACTGGGTAGTAACTGTAGGCAGTGGGGTGTGACTGGAGGAGATTGATCTCGGGGAACACTCTTTTGGGGATATATATTTTGAACCTGGTGAGTGGAGTTTGGTCTTTTGCTTCCTAATTGTCATATATTGAACTGCTTTCCTCCATCAGGCCCGTCTGCCATGATATTCTGCCTCATCTCAGGCACAGACAATGGAGATAGCCATCTATGGACTGAGACCTCTGAAACTGTGAATCCCAAATAAGCTTCCTCCTCTAAAATGGTTCTTGTCCTGTTTTTTGGTCACAAGAGCGAAAAGGCCAACTAAAACTCTAAGGCAAAAAAAAAAAAAAAAAAAAAAAAAAAAACAACCACCAGAAGAATGGATCCAGAGATACACAATATGATCTTTTCTCATGAAGTTCTAGAATGGTGCAGTACATCTATGATGATGGGTGTTTGAAAAGGTGACCACTGAGAGCAAGGAGGCACAGTTTAACTGGAAGGCAGGAGGAAAATTTCCAGGTAGACTGGAAGTGCTTAATAGTTATATTTGGTTTGGGATGATGGTTACACAGGGTTATGCAATTATCAATGCTCATCTATACTTAAGGTCTTCAAATTCTATCTTGCATAAAATTTCATATATTTTATAACTTGATTTTCAAAACCAACATCAGGAGCCAACACTTTTTGAGAACCTCCTCTGCAAGCACATCAGGTTGAGAGCATCATCAATGGTCTTGGCGATGCTCACAAGCACTTAACAGGGTAGAATTCATCATGACCCCCATTTTTATCAATAAGGAAGAGGAGTTTCTGAGTGGTGTGAAGCCATGAGTGGTGAAGAGAGTACTTGAGCTCTGTGGCCTTGAGGCCTTATCCACTCTGACCCTCTGTTTCTCATGTTGTGATTTCAGAGTCTATCAGCCTTTATCGCATGACTTTTGGGGCACATAGGAAAGGGTATTGGGTAAAAACATGAATTCCTGTCATTGCCAAATATGGAGTGAATGTGCTAAGCATCAGCCACTGTGCTGGGAGCTGAGGAATAGCAATGAAGGAACTGGGTCCTGAGCCCACAGCCTAGAGCCCCCCCAGACACCCGACTCACTTGCTGCTCCAGGTGCTCTTCCATGACTATCCCCAGACCCAGCTCAGGTTATCTTCTGTGAACTGCCAAGCTTTTATCCTGGCTCCAGAAAGGACTCTGATTAGAAATGCTTTTTTGGCTAGTGCTGGAGCTCTCAGCTCAGCTCAGAAAACAGGTGGCCAGTCAAAGACAGAGTACTGAAGGCCCTGAGGGTGGGTACCAGGTGCATGCCCAGCACCTGCACGGCTCCTCCTATCTGGAGCTCTGGGGGATGCACCTGCATGTGGTGGGTGCTTGTATACAGGTGCTAAGAGGCCTGGGGCCAGGCCTGTCACTGTTTCTAGTTTCTAAAGGTAGGTTTAGTACATGTTGAGGCATTGTGGACCCCCATAAATCACAGGGGTGTGGAGGCCCCGTGCTGGATGGGGATGGGGCTGACTTTCCTGCCTTGGAATCAGGATCCTATTCCACCTGCAGGTCTGGTGATGGGTTGTCCTTCACAGTCATATGCACAGTCTCAGGGACCTCTGCTATACCCACTCTCAGAGTGTTCCCAGCCACCGGCTCCAGTGCAACGGGCAGTTGTACATAACTTGCTTTAGAGTTTGGGTGGTCAGGTTCCCAGTAAAGACTCCATAGTCACTTTCCCCTGCCTGTCTGCCCTGGTCCGCTCAGCCCAGTACACCTCCCTGTGCTCCCTGTGCCATCTCTGGTCACTGAGCATCAGTGACTCAAGCTGATCCTCAGTAACATGGCTGGTGACGGCTTCATCTGGAGTTAGAAGCTAACACCTTAACAGTCTTGGGGGATGTTTTTTCTAATAATAATTTCTACCTCCCTCCTTACTCTTCTTGGTGCCAAAGTTAGCCAGACTGCCTGATGAAGGGACGTGGTGACCCAGTGAGAGCAGTATTGTGAGAGATAGAAGCATCACCTACCCACCCAAGACATGCCACATAATAAAAAAATTAAAAAAAAAACAAACCCAGCATTATAGAATTCTTAATTTTATGAAAATGGGCATAAAATAAAGGATATAAGAAACAACGGGGATCAAGTGAACTTAAATGGGGGTTTATAATTCTTAAAAATTTTCACGAGACCTGAAATTTTTTATACTCAAAATCTCCTGTTTACATGACAGAGATGTTTTCTTTTATACTCTTAATATGCTCTGATTATTTTTTTATGGAAAAACTAGCTGAATTTATTATCATCATCAATGGCAAACAAAACTTTAAATCAATTAAAATCTTTCATTAAGCATAGTTACTTTCACATATGCTACAATAATAATACGTACATTTCTTTGCATGAAGGCACAGGCTTTGATTGGATTTTTGAAAACCCCTGACTACAAGATTATGTATATAGAACTCCGATTGTTGCTTATGTAATAGTAACTTAATCAAATTGACTTACTCTATCTAGAATAAAATAAAATTTACAGATAAAATCAACTTTAAATAATCTTTATTTACAAAATACAATTCTAACAATTATAATTCCATTAAGCTTCAATTGGAAGCTAAATCATTGAGAAGTATAATCATTTGAATAAAAGCAGTTATATTTAAAATAAAAATGAGAGATAGATTACTTTTGAAGTCAGATAAAAAAATATTGTCAAGTTTCCTGTTGTGGTTCTGTATGTTGGGTAGCAGGCTCATTTGAAGGTGGACTCAACCCTGAAGGGAACTCACTTCTACTTTCAGAATGCACGGGAGGGAGGGGGGCGAAATTCAGCTCTTGGGGGGAGATAATGAAGAAAACACCATGGCTCCATTGGGAATGGAGGGGGTGGTGGGCCCCATGGAAAATATTCTCGAGATGCTCCATACATGTTTCCTGGAGGAGGTGGAGGGAAAAAAGCTCCTCTTCTCATGAACTGATTCCTTGGATCCACTGGAAACAATGGACCTCTGATTGGAGGGAAAGGTGAGAAAGCAAAGCCAGAGGCGGTTTCTTAGTTTTCAGCAGGGAGAGATGAATCGGGCACATTGGAATTATCAAGATCAACTTTGGAATCATTTCTACTGGATTCCATTTCAGAAAACATAGGCCCATCCATTTGATCCAAAGGCGGCAGAGTAGAACTTCTGAGTTCTGCTGGTCCCGAGGGTCCACCGTAATTAGAATCACATCACTCTTGCCTTGGTAAAGGAAGACGCAGATCACAATATGGTTGGCCTGGTGGAGACGTCATCATCTTAGGGTTCTGTTCCCATGGAGATGACAGGGGCCTAATGTTATAAGGCACTCTCTGATGATCAGTTATCCCATCATAGCCGGATTCTCTTCTTTCATTGATAATTTGAGGGCCCAGAGGATTCTCTGGGCCTCTTGAGCCTCTTCCTCCTACCCGTGGAAGCAAAGGTGAGAGTCTGAGTGCACCCTCCTTTCCCAGAAGTGCAGCTCTCATTTCAGATGAAGGTCGACCCAATGGTGAGGGACCATCTGGGAAATGCTCTCTGCCAATGGCTGTATTTGAAACATGAAGTGCAGAAGGATCTTTTTAAAATTTAAACTCATTTTCGGTGAAGTTTTGACTGTCGTGAGCCTCGTGTTTCCCTAAATCATTGAGGTATCTTTCAGCCCTCTGAGCTGCCCACTCATTATCTTGTGCTTTTTCCTCATAGTGTGTAATCTGCCCCTGATAAAAATAAGTGGTTCTCTCTAATTCTTCTTCAAGGTCTTTGACTTGCTTTCTATAGGTCTTAAGCTGTTCACTTGCATGGCTGATGTTTTCCTCCATTTTGAAAAGTTTCTCCTCTTGCACTACCTGGTCATTTTCCTCTTCTCTTACTTTCCTCTGGAGTTTCATTACAATTGCTTCATATACTTCAATGATGAGTTTAAGTTTCTGTTCAAGATGCTGATTCTCACTTTCCAATTGTGTATTTTTTGACTGCAGAGATGCTTGTTCTGTCTTAAGATTTTTAATCTCTTCTATAAGGTCTTCCTTTGTTTCAACGACTTCAGATACTAAAGTAAAAACTTGATTTCTTTCTCCTTCTAAGATTTTAAAAGAGGAATTTAACTTATCAGCATAAAGCTGTTTCTTCAAATCTCCTTTTGGCTGATCCTCTAAGTGAGCACCGATTTCTGATTCACTTTTCATTTCCAACTCCAAGTTACCATCGTCTGTTAGGTCTTCTTCAAGCACAGGAGCCCAATCTTTCAGCAAGTGTTCAGACAGAGACTTAATGTGATTTTCTTTCTCTCTTAGAACTTGTTCTTCATGTTCTTTGGAGTCTTCAAGTGTTGTTTTCTGATGATTAAGGCCATTCACTTCTTCTTCCCATACTTCCCCTTCGTGTAAAAGCTGTTTCTGACTTTCCAGAAGCTGGGAATTTTCATTTGAAACTTCTTTTATTGGTACCTTCAGTCCTTCTGCATTCAGGTGAAATATTGTTAAGGTTGTTGTAGCTTCAGGTATATGTGAACTGAGGGATTTTGATTCCTCTTCTGGGGACTTCATCCTTTTTGATATATACTCTATCAATTCATCCTGTTGAGAATGTTTAGTTTTCTCTTCTTTTAGCTCTTCTTCTAGAAAGAGTATTTCTTCCTCAAATTTAGATAGGGACCTATCCAGGTTTGCGTATATTGCCTCCTTCTCCAAAATGGCATTCTTTAAAGATGACTCTAAGCCTTCATATTCTTTTTGGACAAGACTGACTTTTTCAAGCAGTCCACATTTTTTCTCAATTATTTCGGAAAGTTTTAGAGCAAGCTTTTTTTCTCTTCTCAAGTAAAGCCTGCTTCTCAGACTGAAAACTTCTCCACAAAAACAAGACAACAACAAAAAATCCAATAGCTGTACGTATCCCCAACTCCCATGGACAGCCATAAGGACTAGGGTGTGTTTCCATGTCTTCAGACAAGGCACACCACAATCCTGCTTACTTCTTCCAGGACCACCCCCAAGTATGGTTGAGGGGCACCTGTTGCCCCTCCATCACGCTAAGGCTACTTTGGCTATTTCCTCCACAACCACACCGTGCCCAGCCAAAAGAGGCTATGGACACTCAGGCCTTTGGTCAGGAATATAAACCTGCACCAGGCAACGGAGCAGACCATTGTGAACCAGTGAGGGTGGGGGGCGCTGTGGGCATGGGCATGGGAGCCCCAGTCATGGGCTCCCAGGGGCCTAGCACACTCACACTGCCTGTCAGGGAAGTCTGGGCCCCTCCCCTAGGCTGTGCATCCTGAAGTAGCGCAGGTTCAAGCCTGTCCCAGTGGAGCCAGAGAGGAGTCCTCTCCAGGTCACCTACCTGTTGATTTGGTTTAGGCCAGGTGAGGGCAGAACTTATTATGTGTGTTCTATACAGTCATAATATTACCCAGTTTGATGTAACGAAAATTCTATACTTTGTAAAATTTTTAAAGAGCTAGTAAATCATATACTTATATTTGTATCATTTGCCCTTTTAATGAATCATTCCTTTCTCCCCCCCCCCCCAGTCCTTTCTCTTTTTCTGTCCTTTATTCTTTATCCCTTTCCTTTTCTTGCAGTGTTGGAGGTTAAACTCCAGGGCCTTCTGCATGCTAGGCAAGCTCTCTACCACTGAGCTTCATCCCCAGCCCTGTTGACACTTATCATAGAAGTCATAGGAATTATTTCTGATGACTGATGATCTTGATCACCCTTTTACCAGCTTGCTGGACACTCCACACATCCCATTCTTTTGTGAGATATTTGTTCTCATCTTCCAAACTGGCTCATCTTTTTATTTTGACCAAGCTACAGAGGTCTTTATGTATTCTGGTTATAATTCCTTTATTAGACATATGTATTTCAAATATTTTTTCCATGTGTGGCTTAATGGGTTCTTTGATGATGAAAACCAGAAACTTTTACTTTTTGATTTCCAGATCATTCCACTTCCTTTTATGGTTAGTGCCTTTTGTATCCTGTCTCAGAAATCTTCAGTGACTCCAAGATTGTGAGGTTGTTTTCCTATTGTTTTCGCCTTGTAGAATATGTTTTACATTTAACTGATGATCTGCCTCAAATTATTATTATTATTTCAGTTATGGTGGCTGTGTAGAGTCATAAATGCAAAGAAAACACTCAGGTTCTCTGCAGGATTAGACCTGAACTAAGCCTCAGGCTGAAGACTTAATTTCACTTCTAAGAAAGGGTTTTTGTTGCAGTCCTGGCTTTGACCATCCACAGAAGTACCCCTTACTGTCCAGAAGCCACAAACAGAACCCCCTGCCAACGAAAAACTATGTTGACTTCCCTGGGTCCAACCAGGTGGCACTAACCTTCTGATTACTAACTCAGCCAACTACCATGTGGCCTTATAGCAGCCCTGGGGCCAGAGCAGTTTCCTACCCCAAACTTAGGATGACCTCCAGGAGATGGGGAACCAAGGATGCTTGTATAATTACTTAGGAATAGAAACACTTGGTGATTTTATATACATGTGTAAATATGAAATTTTCAATCTGTTTTATAAAGCCATTCTACCATTTTACATTCTCACCATAATGTCAGAGAATCTCAGTTGTTCTTTGTCCCCACCAGCATAGGGTGTCAACGTCTTTTTATTTTAACCATTCTTTGGGTATAAAATATTTTTCTGTGCCCTTAATTTATACATTTCTAAAGCACTTAGGCAAATGGGCATTAACCCATTTTCCTTCTTTTCATCCTTATTCCTTTCTTCATATTTCCACTGATACTCATTCTGGGTTTATTTATGCTACTGCAGATTGATCTAAATATTATCTGCTTACAATTTTCATTTATTACTCTGCTTTGCCACTATGGGCAAGTCTGCTTATTTAAAAACAGATAACATGCCTGCATTTATGCCCTGTGATTTTGCACAATTTAGTACTCATTGGAATACAATTTTAACCCATGGAATTACTCATACTCCTATCAAACTATCCTTGATTGAACGAGCACATCTTACCCTTACCCACACTTTGAAGACTGAATTGCATAGGACAAAGCTCTTTGTTGTGCACTTTGTCATCCATTCCCCATGTTATCCTGTGAGAGACACAACAAGGGACTATCACTTCCATGCTTGGTGGCTTCGCTCACATCCATGGTGGTATCTGATTGACAGATGGACAGACAGCCCATGCTTCATTCTCTCACAGAGCCTCATAGTGGCCCAGATCCAGGCACTCCTGCTCTGTGGTCAGGTGGGCTCTTGTAGGGCATGACTTGCAGTCTGCTTCCTGGTCTCGGGGCTGCACATGTGGCTGGGATGGCACCTGGCGATCAGCCAGGAGGTGGTGCTATGGGTGGTGTCGGAAAAAACAGACCACCTCCAGGAGAGGTCCAGGACTCTTCAGCCCTCATGGATAGGTTGTGCTTTCCCTTACAGACCATGGGATGGGTGTACACGTGAACTCGCTCCACCCCTCTGACCTTTATCCTGATTGGTTTCTGCGCATTATATTAGCTGTGTGTACTTCCTCAATGAAAGAGATCCTGCTTTGGCTGGTCTCCCTGGTATGTCTGATTGTCCTCCGAAGAGGGAGGGCTGGGTGTTGGTGGCCAGTCGACCTTTGCCTTTCTTGGCTCCTTCCTGGTCAGGGCGTGCTTTCCCCATCTCTCCTGCAGGTCAGGAGGAAACGGGGGAGGGGAGAGGGTGCTAAAAACCTCGCCAGGCTCTGTGGAGTATTTCCTTGAATGCACCCAAAATGGGGCCCAGCAAGATGAAAGCAAGTCTCACCTCTGCTCACCCATCCTCCTTATAGAAATCAGAGTAATTGTTGGCCTCCCAGAAAACTACCCTGACCATGTCATCTCCTGCCCTTAATATGTTCCCTTGCACTGGGGTCTATGCTAAATATATTTGTGGTCTTTAGTCCTATAATAATCCCCTGGATAGGAGTTAACACTTTTGCATATGGATGCAAAAGGTGAGTCTGGGGAGATTGCACTTACTACCTTGTTGGAAATCACAGCCAGGTATTGTAGAAAGTGAGATCTGGCTAGGAAGTCTATTCACTGAGTCACCCTGTGCCCTGCTTCCTGCTTCTTCATTTTCTTTCTGACCCATCCATAGCGGGTTCAACAGTGCCTCCTTAAAAGATGTATCCAAGTCCATCCCCCAGTTACTGTGAAATGGACTTATTTGGAAATTGGGTCTTTGTAGGTATGATGTAGTTATGATGAGATAAGCCTGGATTGCGTGGGACTTAAATCCAAGGACTGATGTCCTAATCAGCAGGCTATGTGAGAGCCAGAGACATAGGGAGACACCACATGATGAGAGGCAGATTGGAGTGAGGTATCTACACACCAAGGAGGCCCCAGGATCACCACAGCCACCAGAAAAGCATGGAACAGGCAACAAAGGATCCTTTTTCTGGAAACTTCAGAGGGAGCATGGCCCTGCCAACCCCTTAATTTTGGATTTCTAACCTCCAAACTGTGAAAGAACAAATTTCTACTGTTTTAAGGTACTCAATGGTGGTAGTAGTTATATGACATCCCCAGGGAAGCTGTGTGTCATCTCATTCTTCCAACGGGGAGAGTCCCAGTCATGCAGTGCTGCATTCTGCTCCTGGATATTTCCAGAAGAATGGCTTTACCACTTGTGGCTCCACTAAAACTTGGGAGACAGGAAGCAAGAAAAATGGTTTCATTCAAAGCCAGCTTTGAGGAAGAAATAGGAGAAATTTCTGTCTCAAATCTCCATCTTTGGGATTCTTGGGTTTGGCAGAAAGATTTTATAAGAGAAAAGAAGGCAGAATGATGCCAAAGGCAGGAAGGACACGTGTCGATTTAACTAGGCTGTATTCGTCAGAATCGTGTCTGCCTGTGGTTCCCCAGCACCTGCCAGGCCAGGGGAGGCCTTCAGCCTCCACTCTCAGTGTGAGGAGCTAGAGAAACCGTTGTCAGGAAGTTTCTCTGAATTTCTAATGGAATCTGCTTTGTGGAGATGTTCAATGCCATCCACACACGAAAGGCCAAAGGCTCAAAGCCAGGAAACTTGTTCAACATTTTTTTAATCAATTATTTCCTAAATGAATTTGACCTTGGGGTCCCTTTCTCACAAAACACCTTTTAGTATGGTGTGAAGCAGGGGGAGCACACTTCTAGAAATGTGCTCAGTGCCTAACAGGTCTCTTCCCTGGCTCAGCCAGGGCAGTCCCCAGAGCCACATGTAGGCCTCCTCCTTAATCCAGCCTGCTCAGGTTTAGTCATCGCTCTGACAGGCCCTGGCCCACTCTCATCAGTGCCAGAACACAAAAGACCTCTGCACATTGAATTATTATCCGAAACGCTATGAAAGTGCCACTCACCATGGTAATATTTAATATCAGACAGGGACCCACAGGCAAAAATAGCAGAGGCAGACATGCAGGCCTGCGTCGCTTGTGAAAGGCAAGAAGGCTGAGTTGCAGAGCAGCTCTGTGGGAATTCTACAGCAGCTTCTGAGAGGAATTTCCCCAAAGGCAAGCTCGAAACCCTCAATCACTACTCTGTGATGCTGCCCCGGCAGGCCTCCATCTCAGGGCCAAGCATGCCTCAGCACTCACGGAGCAGCCCAGCTAGGCCTCCCTTTTGCTTGTGCCCAAAAAGTGAAAGGGAGCATTTTCTCATCTTTTGAACTTACCCATATGTAGGCCTGAGGATGGACAGGCTACACACTTGCTGGGTCTGCAAGGGGCCGTGTCCCTCATGTAGCCCTGTTGTGTTCTAACAGTGGACACCTTGAAGCAAGGTCAGGGGCTGCACCTGGCATCCTGTTGCCCACCATATTTCCCAACACCCATCTCTTCCTGGGTAACTTCTCGGCAGAAATGTCTCTTTCTCTGGGAAGCCTTCCCCAGCCTACTGTGTGCCCAGATGTACTAGCCATCCTGGACATCCTCCTTTGAGGCACTGACACCACACAGGAAACTTGAGGATTGGGTGGCTGAGTTCACAGCTATATTCCCAGCACACAGAGGTGTCTGTCCCTCAGATGATGATGAATGCATGTGTCTTCCCCTCAGTCCCCTCTACCCTGCCCAGAGCATCCTTTAACTGAACACTCCTCTGGTTATCTTTACTCAAACACCCCCCTTCGTGTTCAGTGTTTATGGCAGTCTCAAGCTCTTGCAAAGATTTCCACCCTGAGGTGCAACAAATATCTGTGTCAATTTGCATCATTCAGTTAGTGTTCTGGCTGTCACATCCCATTTTGAACTTGGTTTGAGGTTGCGAAGAAGGTCAAGTTTTCAGTGATGGGTTCATGTGCTGTTCCTGACTGTGCAGGTGCAGAGAGGAGGGAGCCCAGGGTCCAGGAGGAGGTCTCCTGTTATGGGGTTTGCTGTGGAGCAATTTCTCTGAAAGTGTATCAGTGGCAAATCAAGTTAAAAATAAGGCTGTTTTCCCAACCAGCTCAGGTTCAGTTACACCCGTCGTCTTGACTCTAGGATTGCATTTAATTAGAACAGGTAGATTCTGGGTTAGCTACAGAGAGGACTAGCGGGCTCATCTCCCCCTGGGCTTTGGGCTTTCTAAAGATTATTCTCACACATCAGCAACATATGTCATTTTCCTCACTAGTGAGTAGGATGGTGGCATTTTATTTTATTTTTTTAAATGGCAGCTGAGTCCAAGCCGTCTCCTAATACTTTAGTTTTTTTTTTTCTCTTTCCACATTTTCTTATTGGTGCATGACAGTTGTACATAAGGACGGGATTTGTTGTTACATATTCATACATGTGCACAATATGATAATGTAATTTAGCCAATATCACTTCCACCTCCCACCCCTTTGTCCCTTTCTTCTACAGATCTCCCTTTGATTTTCATGACATCCTTGGCTTCCCACTCCACCCCCCCTTTTTCCTCTCTAGCTTCCACATATGATAGAAAACATACAACCCTTTCCTTCTGAGTTTTACTTATTTTGATTAACATAATGGTCCCTAGTTCCATCCATTTTTCTGCTAATGACATGATTTCATTTTTCTTTATGGCTGAAAAGAACTCCATTGTCTATCATATTTTCTTTGTTCATTCATCCACTAAAACTATGGATACCTAGGCTGTTTCCATAGTTTGGTTAGTGTGGATTTTGGTGCTGTAAACATGGGCATGAATGTATCACTGTAAGATGATGACTTTAATTCTTTAGGATAAATACCCAAATGTGGTATAGCTGCATCATATGGTGGTTCCATGCCTAATCTTTTGAGGCACCTCCATGTTGATTTCCATAGTGGTGGTACTACTTTACAATCTCAAGATGGTGGCATTTTAAAAAGAGAATACTGAGGGCCAGAAATGGGTTGTTCTTTTGGTTAAATTCAAACACTCAGGACTTTTGACTCCCAGACCACTGTTATTTGGATGGTTACTTTAATGAACACAGGAGAATCAGGCTGAATCAAAATTTTTATCTGTTTACTATTTGCTATGTCCCAGGAAGTTTGCTAAAAGCCTTATGTGCATGATCTCATTTAATCCCTCCATTAACTCTTTGAGGTAGGCATTATCCCCATTTTATAGATAAGGAAACTGAGGGACAGAGAGGTTAAATAACTTGCCCAGGATAACACAACTGATATATGACCAACCACTGGCTGATGATTGATAGGAAAGCTATGTTTTTAACTGACTTTCTGGCAGCTTCCAGATATCCAGCTAGTCCCCTAAGGTCAGACAGATGTCCTATGTGCCCTGGGTTAATGTAAAAATCCATTAGTGTCTCTGACTGCCATTCAGGCTCTGGCAGCTGGGAGGGCTACTGAGGATGGCCTCTGACACAGATGGGCATGGCTGGGATAATTAAAGGGGACTTGGAGGCTGCCAGTAATGTTCTTAGGTGAGTGATAATGACCTGGGACCAGCAGGCACTGACTGTCTCCTGGTTCCTGACTTCCTCTTGCTATCTCTGAAATCACTCCCTAGTTCGTACAACCCAGGGTCCTCTGTGCAGGCCTGTGCCGGAAGCTCTAAGGATGAGACCCCTTGATTCAGAGCTCCATTCAGGCCTGTACCTTTGAGATCCTCTGTGGCCTCTCTACCCCCCGCAGGGCCAGCAGCTGTGATGGTCCCAACACAGTGGCAACTGTCAGTCAATGGGAAGACTGGCTCTGCCATCTAGTACTGTGGGACCTCAGGCATGTTCTAGAACTTCTCAGAGCTTTGATTTCTTCTTCCATAAGTTAGGGATTTTAACATTTATCTAGTCATCAAGAGGAGTCCATGAGATCATAGATGCAGATGGTCAGCACGAGCTAAATATTCCTTGAGTATAAGGATAATGATGATAGGGTTGGCAATAGTGACAATAATGCAGGAGGTCTCTACCTACCAGGTTCCAGCCCATGCTAGACTATGAACTAGAACGGTTCAGAGCCTATGTAAGGGGGTGACCTTTCTTAGAAGAGCAAATGACAACATAAAACTGACAATATATTAAGTAGGCTGGGGTCATTCTTATAATTTGTATCTAGGCTCTAATTTTTACAAATTGTGTGAGCTCATGAAAGTTACTTAGGGGCTGGGGATGTGGCTCAAGCGGTAGCGCGCTCGCCTGGCATGTGTCCGGCCCAGGTTCGATCCTCAGCACCACATACAAACAAAGATGTTGTGTCCGTCAAAAACTAAAAAATAAATATTAAAATTCTCTCTCTCTCTCTCTCTCTCTCTCTCTCTCTCTCTCTCTCTCTCTGTCTGTCTCTAAAAAAAAGAAAAGAAAAGAAAAGAAAAAAGTAAAAAAGAAAGTTACTTAGCCACTCTGAGCCCATCCAATAGGAAGAAATTTTGTCCGCAGGAGTAGGACTGGGCTTCATTCCTTCCTGGGAGGTAGGGTTAAGTCTTCCCAGGGCACTGGAGATGTCAGCAGATCTGATGAGTGGCTGGTCTCCTTGGCAAATTCTTCCTGCTGGTGGCGCTAGCAGGGTGGCAGAGGCCATTCTTGAAGGAGAGCTGGTCTGGCTGAACCAGGTGATGGGTTTGTGCAGCAGCTCTCCTGCCTCTGTTCTCAGGAGCCACTCACCTGCAATCGCTTTCTTTGAAATTGGCTGTCTCTTTGGGGCTGCACATCCGGTCACCAGCCTAGCCCTTTCTTTGTGATGAACCTCCTCTTTGTGAGAAGATGCCCAGCCCCTGAGGCCAGACTTCCCTGCCCATTACACCTGGCACCTGAGTAAATATTGCCTTTCTGCTGGCCACTTCCCTAGGGCAGGGCCTGGCTCTGGGCTGGGCAGTCAGGAGCGGGATGTGAGCCATAAGCCTCCAGGGACCCTGAGGACATGTGCCAGGCCCTGGGAATGCAAAGGTGACCCAAGCCTATGAGCCCTGGAGTTGGGTGCAGGAGATATAATAGAGCAAGACTGGGATCTCTGCACTCCACTCCGCCCATGACCTTGGCTTTGCCATTCACCCAACTGTGAGTTCTGGTAACATACTTGAGTCCTGATAGCCTCAGTTTCCCCCTCTCTCACCTGGATTAACAACATTATCTTCCTCAAGGATCGATGGGATAAAATGTACTTAGCACAAGCTTGGTGTAAAACACGATTTATCATCATTATCCATGCATCACTATACTCCGCGAGAAGCTTTTAGTTGGTAAGGAGCTGGACAAGCGTGGACTGTCCTAGTGCAAGTCCTAGATGCAGTGGGAGCTCTGGAAAAGGGCACCCAGAGCTGCCTGGACAATCCTGAAAGTGTCACTGGATGATGGCAAAGGGGAAGGAAGCCTCCAGGAGGACCCGAGGTGTAAGGGGCACATCCCTTCTTTCCAGCCACTAACACATGGATGTGTCTTATCTCCCCATTTCAGGACCATGTGACATGCTGGCCATGACAAGTATCATGAAATTTCTGAGCGAAGGGCAGTTGTAGGTGAGGACAGGAGTCCCCTTCTCCCTTCAGTGATTGGAAAGTCATCGTACGAGAACTAAAGTATGTGACGGCTTCTACCAGCAGCCAATTTCTGGCCACGTAGAGCAGGTCAGGGAGAGCACAAGAAAATGAAGAGTGTATGGGGGGAGGGTGTGGGTGAATGGTGTGGGCTCTGAGCTCCCCCAGGTGGAGGAGCCAGGGCTCAGGGCTGGGTGGCCCTGGCCCCGCTGTGTCCCTGAAGTGATAGGGATGGGTGGGGAGCCTGGCCAGGGAGCCTCCCACGGTCCTTTGTTCATATCCCACTGGGCATGGCACTGTGTTTGGAGACTGAAACCGCAGCCTCTAGTCTACTGACGAGGGAGGTGGCAGGTCCCCAGGACCTGACCCCACCTGTTCAGCCTCTTCTATAATCCAAAAGAAGGCCCTTTGATTTCCTGCTGGCTTCTCGAGCATCATCCCTCATCCCTCCTCCTTTGCCTTCTTTTGGTCTGTCCTTCCTCAGGCCTCCCCTTCTCAGTGCTCAGCATCTCTCCATCCAGCTGCCAAGACCTCAACCCAAGAAGCCACCCCTCATTCTTCTCTTCCCTTACTGCTCCAGCCAGTCCCCAAGCAAGACACTTCCTGGGTCTGATGTCCTCATTCTCTCTCCTTTACCACCAGCATGGCCCACGCTTTCTTCACCTCCTGCCTCAAAAACTATCACGGTCTCCAGTCCGGTTCTCCAATCTCCCTTGCTTGCATCCAAATGTCTCTTCCTGCATGCCGTACCTCGCCTGAGCCCCTCTCCTATCTCATTTCCTATTCCTCTCTCCTGCTAATGGCACTCTCACAACTTGGGCCTCTGGATTAATCAGCTTTTCATCATTGCCACCAAAATACCTCACAAGAAAACTTAGAGGAGGAAAAGTTTATTTTGGGCTCATGATTTAGATGTTTCAGTCCACAGTTGGCCAATGCCATTGCTCTAGACGAGGCAGAAAATCATGGTGAAATGATATGAAGAAGGAAATTTTCTCAGCTGCAAGGAGACAGTTGCAGGGACAGGTAGAATCCAAGACCACAACCCCAGTAGTCACACCACACTTGCCTGCAACTACCACTCAGTAGTCCATTTGAATTATTAATCCATCAACTGGATTAATCCACCAATGAGGTTACAGCTCTCACAGTCCAATCTTTTTACCTCTGAACATTGCTGCATGGCCTAACACATAAGTTTTCTTTTGGGGGGGGGGGACATTCCTAGATCCAAATCATAACAGCCTCCTTATCATTTCTCATATATCCCCCAAACACTCCTGCTACAGGGCCTCGGCACTTGCTCTTCCCTCTGCTTGGAATACTTCCCACAGATACCTTCACAGGTCACTGAATCCTTTCACTCATGTCCCTGTGTTAATGTCACTTCTTTGGAGAGGCCTCTCCATCTCTCTCCTTCCTATCACGTGTTTAATTGCCTTCAATGTCTTATTTGTCTGAAATAATCTCAAGGGTTTGTTCATGTGGTAATTGTCTATTTCCCTTCAGCTCATCTGTGAACTCATCAAACGAGGCCCATGACTATCGTGTTGATTGTGGTACCCTGGTTCCTGGCATGGGGCAGGCTTTCACGGTAGGCAATCAATAAATTTGTGTCTTGGGGATGGAGGATGGGTGAGGAAGGTGACTGGTGGCCCGGTATAAGGAAAGTCAGGAGCCATTATTGGGTCTAGTCCACTGTGACATGGACCCTCCGTCCTTTCAGGCATCAGGGACTGGGGACAGAAATGTAAATTCTATCTATGGGCTTTTTTTTTAAACTTTTATTATAGAAACTTTCAACCATCTGCAAAAAGTGAATAGTACAAACCAATCCATGCACTTATCACTCACCTTCCACAGTGGCCAACCCTTGGCAAATTTTTTTTAATATATTCTACAGCCCCACACCCCAGGGTTTCTGAAGCTAATCCCTGGGCCCTTCTTTCTTGTATCAAGTTTAAAAATACTTTCCTGCAACCTCTCAGATTCCCTCACTCTTCCCAGAGTCCTCAGAAGCCCTGCCTTCTTCCCAGGTAAGACTAACTTTCAACATGCTACCTATCTGCTAAGTACACTCCCACAAAGGTATAAATGACCAAGATTTGCACTGGATCTTAGGTTGACAAAATGCTCTTCCAAATTCCGTGTTTTAATGGTGGGGCAGGCAGGGAGTGATGACCAAGCCTTCCCTGTCCCTGGGTGACCCAAGTTCAGCTGGGCTAGAGCCTGTGCTGGGTGCTCTGCAGGGAGCGGGATGCGGACAGTGAAAGGAATGAAGGCTCCTTGTGAGTCAGGACCTGAGCTAGGGCTGTTCTGGGGGAGCCCAAGTGTCTTCAAAAGTCATTCCTGGTGACTTCTGGTGGAAAAACACCAGGGTCAATCCCTGTGGATCCCCGAGAGGCGGGTGGGGCCTCCACTGCTTGTGAGAGCTGAGCTGGCCCTCGCCACAGCCATGGCTAGATGGGCTGGTTACATCAATGCCTCCCTTCTCTGTCCTTCTAGAACATTCCTTTGTATTTCAAAGTTGGTAAAGTGCCATTTTCATTGGATGGTCTTTTAATTTAGGTTGCATGACTGTTCTGCCAAAATGATTTTATTATAAAATATGGAAAACTCCATTTTGAAAAGAAAATAATACAAAGCAGATTTGGCCTCACATATTGAAATCTGTTGTAAAACAGATCTCAACTAACAACTCTTCTCATGACAGTGAAATAAAGATTCCTGGTGTCTCCTAAGATGTCCCAGTCCCCGGGCCCAACCAGCCACCAGCTTGTCCAGCTGCCTACAGAGCCCACTGAATCTGGATCTGACCTGCTTCTGGGGAAGGAGCTAGAATCAGTCTGGACTCCCTCCCCATGGGTTCTTGGGCCAATTTCTCCAACCCCACCCAAGTCCTAGACCTTTGGCCAGATTTCCAACTAAATTTTATGAGAAGCTGTGGGAAGACTCTTCCAAAATCTTAACCCATAGTTCCTGATTTATGACCTTTGGTGAGCAGGAGAATCAGCCAGAGAGCTTGATACAAATCCAGATTCTTGGGCCCCACAGCAAAGGTTCTAACAGTGAATACACAGGTCAGCGGCCTGGACCCTGCAGTTTGCTAAGCTAGCCCTAGTGCTTTTGAAGCAGGACACCCTGGACCATATTGCAGAAGCACTGCTCTGCTGAGAAGCACAGCATGGTGGGTAAAGGGCAAGATTATTGGAATTGGAAATCCTGAGTTTGAATCTTGGCTTATTGACTGTCTAATTTAACCTGCCAGCACTTCAGTTTTCTCCTTTTTAAATGCAGATAATGACAATATCTGCAACCTTTGGTTTCTGTGGGTGATATGAGACAATGTCTTGAGAGTCTAGCACAGTGCCTGGCATGATGCAAGGGCTTAGTTTGTGTTGGCTGTGTTAGTATGTTAGTATACTAATTCCCACCCTTCCCCCACTGCACATATGCATATTCCCCTTCCCCCACCCTGGCTTTTTTTTTTTTTTTTTTTTTAGAATATGATCAATTATATCTCTGGGTTTTAGACCCCAATATGAAGTATTTATCAACTTCTGTGGTTTCAATATTCACACCACAGGCAATTTAGAGCTTCCAAAGTGATCAGATTGAACATGGACTTGGGAAGTGATATGCACAATTGGCTGACATGTCCTGGTATAAACTGGCTCCCATGTACCACCAATAAGTCCCCCTCACTGTGAGCCCCGAAGTGCGTGGCTGCAGCCTCAGCTGGATCTGGTAAATGCAAACAGCTATGCACAGAGGATCTGATGTAATTGCTACCTCCTGCTGCAAGGGGCAGCTGGGTTTTGCACATTTTTGCAGTCTGTGTGTAGTCATAGATGGTGCAGGAAATGGGAATTGTAGCCTCAAATTACTGTCACTGGGAACCCAGGGCAGAAATGATTATCAAAGAGCAGAGAAGGCTCCAACCCGCTAATATTTACCATTTGCCATGGACCGCATGAAAGAGTGTGATGCCTCTGAAGCCACTTCTGTCTCCTTTGCTGGTTCTGGTTTTGTTTTGATCATAGAGAATAGTAAGTTTATAGCATAAAACAAGTGTGGGTCTTGGAGTCAGACTGTCTGGGATCAAATCCCTGCACTGTTACTTAATAAGATCTCTGTGACCTTGAGAATTATCCAAACTCTTGGGCACTCAGTTTGCTCCTCTGTAAAGTGGGAGTATTAACGAACACCTCAGATCTATGTATCTGAGCTAAATGGTTACATGCCACTTAGAAGCCTGGCCATAAGATAAGAAAAGCTCAAAGATAGCAGAGCCACAAAATGAAAGGAGTCTGAGTCTCCCCTGAAGAGAGTTTTGCAGAACAGCTGCCTGACCAGAAACCCACTGCAGACTTTCTATGAGTGAAAAATACAGTTGAACCTGAACAACACAGATTGAACTGTGTAGGTCTACTTATACATGGATTTTTCTCTCCCCTTTCTCTCTCTTTTTTTTTCCAGATCTGTAACAGTTTGAAAAAAAAAAATTGCAGATGAACTATGAACCTAGAAGCATTGAAAAAAATTAAGAAAAAGTTATATCATAACAACATATGTACATAAGTCTATATCATCATTTGCTACCATAAAATATCCACAGATCTATTCTAGAAAGCTAAATGTATCAAAATTTATCTTCACAATTACAGACTGCATATTGCATCATGCAATCTGGAAATGCAAAGATACAATATTAAATCATACCTGCGTAAAACTGACTGTAGTACACACTGTACTATTGTAATAATTTCATAGACCCCCTTCAAGGGTCACATCACTTAAAATGCCATGTAACTCTGATCACCCAGTAGGAGCAGTTTTTTCTCTCACTAAATTGCTTATCTTCACAAAAAAGGGATCTCTCACTGTTTTTCTGTAAAACACATATACATACAAAATATGTGTTAACTTACTGTTATTAGGAGGGATTCTGGTCAATAGCAGGCTATCATAAGTTTTTAAGAAATCAAAAGTTACATGTGGATTTTCAACTGTGTGAGGAAGGTGGTCAGTGTCCCTAACCCCTGTGTGATTCAAAGATCAACTATAAATCATAGAGATTCTAGATATTTCTATCACAGCAGCTAACTTTTGGCAAATCTGACTAATACATCATATAAGCAACCTGGGAACCATTCAAATACATACTAATATTCCAGAGCCACTAAACTGAGGTACAGGAAGAGCTCTCATGGTCCTGTCAATGTCTTAGGTAAACTTGCCTAGTGGGAGGACACAGATAGAGAAAGCAATCAGCAGATTCAAATAAGGTACAAGGGCACAGGTTCTGCACAGCAGATGGTTTGCCATGTGCTTTTTACATGTGCTATGTGGCAACATCCCCAAAATTTTTAATTTGAATAGAAAGAAGTATCTTCCAAGCCACCCTAGGCAGGTCAGCTGGTTTAGAATAAAGAGCAAAGGTCTATCCATTGCCCTGTATTGACCTACGCTACCCTCCAAGGGAAACTGAGGTGCAGAGATGATGAGGCATGGCCCAGGCCCTGCAGAGAGTTGATGAAAGTCAGCTCTTTGTGGTTATATTGGTGTCCCTAGGCTGTGGGGAAAGACTGGCAAACCTCTCTAGGAGCTGCCTTGCAGGTTGTCTTGGTCCCTTGTGTAGGTGTGTACTAACTACACTGGTGGGGTCTCAGGAGTACCCTGTGACTTCTCTGTCCCTGTTATTTAGGAGCAAAGAAAGTTTCGGTGCTAAGGACCACTAGAAAGACAGTGCCCTAGGAGGCAAATCTATTTAAACATGACAACCAGAGGCCTACTTTCAATTGCTACTGGTGTTCAAACTCTTCCCATCGTGCCAAGATGGGCCCATTGCTTTGTGCCCCCTTCTGCCTCCTGGGCTGTATTCTTTGGGGTTAGCCTACAAGGCTACCTTTGTCTCTTAGATTGGTTCTTTCCAGTTTGCTCATTGCCCAGCACTGACAGTTCCCCCCATGCAAATTTTCACCTGGGTTCTTCCTCCTAACTTCCACTGCTGCCACCTCCAGGGGCCTCTGAGCTTTCTTACCTGGCCCCCTGCAGCCCCTTGCTCAGAATCCCCTGCCCCAGCACCCCAGCCCTCCCACTCAGCCGTTCTGTGGCTGCATTCCTCCTGTCCCTTTGCAACGCAGCTCCCCAGCTCCTCACAGTCTGCTTGAAAACTTTCCATGTCTTTGTTGGCTTTGACCCTGAATTGTCGATGGTTTTCTAATGGAATCAGAGCCTTCTTTGTTCCAAAGTTTTCTCATTGTTTTCCTTCCATGGGATTGTAGAAAACATCTCCCGCCAGGCACACCCTACTGTTTTTGTGAAAATTATAGGCTGCAAATAACTGCTTAAGTCAACTGCCAGACGAGGTACTCTCTTCAGAGGGAAAATTCCAGCTGTTGAAGGAGCTTATGGGCTTTATTTTTGGAGCAAAGAGTTTGTCAAGTGAAGAACAGAATTTTCTAGGTGCCCCACTCCATTCTAAGCATAAAGCATGAGGATGTCTCAGAGTGGTCTACTTCTTTCAAGGTCAAATTGATGACTCCAATACTCACTCAGCCCTTTTTCTGTTGACTTCCTTGAGGCCCTTCTGCAGCCTTATGGTAGACACTCTGGGGGACAGAGAGAGAGGAACAAAGTTGAGTGACAATGAGAGGACCTGAGGAAGAGGCCAGTCTTTATTCTGCTGCCCCTGAGACCTGGCTTTATTTTCTGTCTCAGGCTCATGAGCTGATGTGACATCCTGAGGATACTTTCTGGCTTAAGTCAAGTGGTTCCCTCAATCCAAGTAGTCTCCACTGAGACCCCCTTCCCCACCAAAAGGAAAAAAAACAAACAAACCGCCAGTTGCCTTCCCTTAAACACTTGGGGAAAGAAGCTGCCACAGATGTAAGCTCAAACCACCTCTGCCCCTTGCTCCTGGGTGACCTGCCTTTCCACAGAGCTTTCTGGATACAACTGAGAAGCACATGAAGTACATTCACCTGTTCTCTGCCCCAGACCCCACTTTCCTCAAATGTACTGACTCACCCTGAAAAACATCTTGATGCACATACCATCCTCCATAGCCACCACTCAAGCAGGCCCTGAGTTCTAGAACTTTCCCAGTCTCAGGCATCCTGATCCCTCCCATCAAATCTTGCAATTAGCAAACTAACCTGATAAACTAAATTATATTGGGGGTTTAGAGAACAGTAATATCCTAACAACTTGCTATTCAAAATGTGGCCCACAGGCCATGATTTAGTCCACTTTTCTGTGCAACCAAAAAGACCTGACAAGAACAATTTTAGAGGAAAAGTTTACTTGGGGGCTCACAGTTTCATAGTCATGAATTCCATTTCTTGGGGTCTGAGGTGAGGCAGAATGTCCTGGCAGAAGTGTGTGTCAGAGGAAAGTAGCCGAGGACATGACACCAGGGAGCAGAGGGAGAAAGCTCCGCTCCCCAGGAATAAAATATTTATCACAAAGCTATGCCCCCAATGACCCACCTGCTCCAGCCAAACCCTACCTAACTACAGTTACCACCCAGTTAATCCCTATCAGGGGATTGCACTGATTTGCTTAAGGTTCTCATAACCCAATCATTTCACCTCTAAACTTTCTTGCATTGTTTCACACATGAGCTTTTGGGGAATCCTCACACCTAAACCATAACAGACCAGTAGAAGCAACATAATAACACCCCTTGAGAGTGCATTATAAATGTAGACTCTTGCGCCCACTCCAGCCCTTCTGAATAGCAATCTGTACTTTAACAAGACCCTCAAGTGACTCAAACACACATTACAATCCAAGAAGCATTAACCTGATCTATATAATTTGCCCCTTTCAATGGTGTTATTACTTTTAAGGGTAGATATTTCATGTTAAAGATTCCAGTAGTTTGGCATTTCACACTTTTACAAAGCTTTTTCACAAATATGAACTTGTACGTTTCGTCAGAACAGCTAGACTATACACTGTGAGTTCTTGAAAGCACCAAGATCCTGAAAGATTCTAATAGTCATTTAATTAGTAGCTAACCAATTAATAAGTGCAAAGTCCCCTGAGACAGGACAGGGGACACTATTTGTGTTTTAGTGAGAACACTAAGGCTCAACTAGGTCAAGATGACTCAGCTCATGAAAAGCAGGATTCATACCCCAGCCCAGGCCTCTGTCTTTGTGTCTTGTTATTAAAGTCAGTTCTTCGGGTGAAGAGTCTCTTTGATGCTCTGTAGCAGGGAAATTTGAGGGCTCAACCCCTCCCGTCATGCCCTAAGGACTCTGATTTCAAATTCTAAAATGAGGTCCAGGAATGGCCTTCCTGCCTGTGGGACAGAGAGCCCTATGGCAATCTGCACAGCCCCCCAGAGCTTCATCCTGCAAGCAGCTGCAGGCCCGCTCTGCACCAGGCACAGCCCCCCTCTCCTTGGATCTGGGTCTCACTGGGAAACCAAGCAGGGAACTGCTCCAGGAGACGAACACCTGCTGCTCATCCCCTGAGCCCCACCTCTCCAGGACCCAGAGAGAGGAAGGGGCCACAAAGCCCTGGCAAGAGTGTGGGTGAGAGGTGAGGCAGGGCTTATTGATAATGGTTTCCGGGTTGTGGGGCTTGTGAAGCTGAAACTATCTACCCCAGCCAGGATCCACTTCCTCGCGGGTGCTGGGCTCTGGCCATCCACCTGGAGTTGGTTAGATGTGGCCAAAGTGCAGGGAGGTGCATTAGCAGAGGAGCTCCCACGTCTCCGCTGAGGCCGACACAGGCATAGTAATCAGGAAGGGCAGGGGCGTCTCGGCACGGAAACCCTGGACAGCAAGAATGCTCCAGGCTTCCCTAGGGATCAGCTGCAAGGAGAGAAGCAGATGAAGGCTTTGTTGTTTCACAATTTCCTCCTGTCTCAGTCCTGGCTTTAGAAAAGACCTTTTCTATTTGGGTGAAGGAACAGGGAGGGCAGATGTCTCTCGTTTTCCACCATGGTGCCCCTGCACCCATGCTGACATGGAAAAGGCTCAGTGCAGGGGACTGCAAGCTCCACGCACCATCTCTAATTTGCAGTGGCGGCCATAGTAGCAAGGTGCTCAGCGATTGGAATTCATGGTGTGTCACTGTCTCCTGCAACTTCACTCACTTTTTGACTTGGGTGCCCTCACTGTGAAGAACAGATGGGCAAAGATAATAATGTTAGTGACAGTTAACACTCTGAGCATATCCAGTACTGGGCATTTTACATGCATTCAATCATTTGATCCCAATCCCAACCCTAGTAGATAGGAAAGACCTGTTACATTTTACAGATGGAGCAAAGGAACTACAAAATGCCACACAATTGCTCACAGCCACACACAGAGTGGAAGAGCCCTTTCAACCACCTCTTAGAGTACATTTAAAAATATATTTTTTTTTTAGTTGTAGGTGGATCTTTATTATTTACTTATTTATTTGTGGTGCTGAGAATCAAACCCAGTGCCTCACACATGCCAGTCAAGTGCTCTACCACTGAGCCACAACCCTAGCTCCTCTTGTAGTAAATTAGTGAAGAAAAGGCATCATGGCCTGCTGTACAGTGCAGCAAGAGGACCTGTGCCCAGGGGACACAGACCATGCTTCTGGGTGCTCTGGGCTCAGGCCTGTGGATGAAGACCAGGAGAAATGACTGACAGAGGAACATGTGAATCAGAGCTTCACCCTGGGACAAATAGAAGGATCTGTCAACTGTTGGGCTATGTATCCTGGGGACTGGATTGGAAAGGCAGGAGGCCTGAAGGCTAGGAGGGGGCTCTTTTAGCAGGACAGAGATGAGGGGTGAAGGATGAAGCACGGCAGAGCAGACAGGCCATGTATTAGAGCAGAGGTGTATTTGATAGAATGCAGCCCCTGTGAAGGTGCTTGCAATGGTTTCCTCTCCCTGGCTGAGGCTTCCAAACCAGAACGGGCAAGCTCCCTGTGTCTCTTCTCTACATGACCCATGGCAGGGATGAAGTGGGTTGAGGTTAGATTTGGTTCCTAGAGTTTGGCCCAGTGGCCCCCATCCTTTCCAAGGCAGCACCGCTCTTCCCAGTAAGCCTAGCAAGGGAGTGGGTATGCTTTGGTACCTCCAGAGGTGGTAGGGAGGAGTCGAGTTGACCTTGATGAACTTCTCAAACCCCAGCCACCCCTGGCATGGCCTGAGCCATTGTCCTTTCTTGGCTTTTACAGATAATTGTGCGGCTGGGTGGGCTGTTGCCCAGGAGAGTGCTGGGAGGCTGCGATGGCTGGAGGTGACTTCACCTCTCAGGACTCTCTCTAAAGCCCCAGGGGATGAATGAAAGTGTGGGCACCAGAATGTTAGCACATAAAGGGGCATTTGTAGGAAAAAAAAAGAAATTTCTTAAATTAGAATCCATCCGTTCTATGCTAATGCCTCCTGAAAGAGAACTTCCAACTTGGATCCCAAGCCTTTTCTCTCTTGGACCCACTTGTGCCTGTAATTAGGAAGCTGTGGCTCTTTAATAAAGCCGGAAGGCCTGGCTTGATCAGGATGTGCTCTTTTTGAGGCTAAAATCAGGTTCACATGCTCTTTCTCTTGGCTATGGGGCTCCTGCTTTTTATTTCCTGTGTTTTGAGTGGAAAAGTAGATTCCTGTGTGATTTATTCTTTTCTCGCTGGCAGTAATAACTGCCAGTTACCCAGAAGCATGATTCTGACAGCTGGCTTTCTAAGGTTAGGTGATGGCTGTATCATGGAGCCCTTGTTACCTGGTTGGCTAACCATTCCTCCTTTCCCCGAGATGGAGGCTACTTGCTATAGAGAAAAGTGATTCTTCTGTGTGACCTGATCATAGATCCCTGATATCCCGCAGGATCCTCATACGGGAGAGAAGCAGAGGTGAGCAGAATCATTGAGAAAACTGAAGAGAGCCACTTGACCTCACAACACCATCCACCATGTGGACAGCTGCCATACTGGCTTAGACAGCTGGGCTTTTGATGAGCACCTTTAAATGGACTGGCAGGTATGTATGCGGTGACTTAGGTTTCAAGAAGACGGTGAGCCTATTGCTGATCTAATCGCCACCAGAATCTCTTCTGCTACCACAAAGAGTGAGTAGAACTCTCAAAGGGACCGTCATTCTCTGATAACTCTGGTTATCCTCTCTTTATAATTCAGTGTGAAGGTGCCTGCCATTTCTAATCCCCTCTTATGGGGATGACTGGCTTTGTTTCCTCTTCAAGAGGTTTCAGGAATCTGTGAGTCAGTAGGGGATAAAGAAAGAAATCTTGTCCAACAGCAAAGCTTTCCTAATAAAAGTGCAATCCCTGGCAATTTCTATCTGTGTAAAAGGTCAGTTAAGGGCAGTCAGTGGGCCTGCAAACTTAAACTACAAAAGTAGAATTTAGGTAGGAGGAAGTTCTACAGGAAGGTGGCCCTGGGGACCATCTGTTCTGAACTCCTCATGGCTGGGTATTCCCTCCACAGCATCCTTTTCTCTTTATTGTCTCCTAAAAGAGACTATTTAAATATCATTTACCTTAATCAGTCCCTTCCATGAGATTTCAATACCATAGACCTACTCTGTTGTTGTTGATGTCCTCTTGGAGGGACATTATGACAGCTAACAACCCCCCCCCCCATCATGAATTTTTGTCCTGCTGCAGGTTACACCATCCTCTTTGAGGGAGCCTGCTCTATAGCATTTCCCTGATCAGGAGCTGTGCAGCTTCTGCTTGGGTGCCCCTAGCATTGGAGAGCTCCATATCTGCTCCTCCGGAGGGGAGATCCAGAGATGGCCAGTCTGTGGTGAGAGACCGGTCCTCCTGCAGGTCTCGTCTTCTGGACCTATTTCTGCTTCCTGCAGGCACAGAGAGCACATTACCTGTCCCCTCTGCCCATTTGACCTGTGAGCCAGTGACAAGTGACCACCCATGCCACATTTGTTCCCTGCTTGTCATCAAGGCTGCCTTGTATAAGAGCCAATCTTCCCTCAGAGCAGACACTGAGGGCTTTGTGGGTGATACAGTAGGTTGAATTGAAAAAGACATTGAAGTCCTAATCCCAGTATCCATGTTGGAAGTAGAGTACTTCTAGATAAAATTGGATGAGGTCATAGTGAATGAGGGTGGGCTCTAAACCCGATGACCAGTGTGCTTACGAGAGACTAAGACCACACACACACACACACACACACACACATCCCAAGACACCGTGTGATGATGGAGGTGGAAGTCGGAGTGACAGGAGGTAGCTGAGGAACTCCTAGGATTGCCTGGAGCCACCAGAAGCTGGAGGAGGAGAGAGAAGATTCCTCTTGGAGCCTGGAGCATGAAGCACCACCTCCCAAGCCTTCATTCTGAGCTTCCAGCCTCCAGAGCGCTGGGGGGACACACCCCCATAGTTCACTCAGGTGCAGCATCTGTTACCGTCCACTTGGGAAGTTAACACAGGCAGGTAACAGGAAGGAGAAGGTAAAGAGCCTCCCCCCTCACACATATTTCTCAGTTTATGGCTAAGTCAGTAAAATTTTAAGTCAGTTTTCTGGGAATTAATCATGGCCTCTCAGGCCCTTTCAAGGAGTAACCTCAGACTTTGAAGAGGGGATGGAGGGAGGCCAACTCCTCTCAAATAGGCTTTCTCTCATAAAACATTCTAGAACCTTCACTGTGTCTAGTCATGATGAAAACTGATAAACCGACACCAGGCTCAAGTTACAAAGCTGATTCCTCCCATCAACCCCGTGAATCAATGGTGGAGAAATGGGTCCAGAGAGGCTACGTGATTCACCCCAAATCACATAGGTCACAATGATAGGGAAAGAAGCTGTGTCTTTGAACATTATTCCCACCGACCTCGTTGTGCCTCAGCTGCTGCTTCTGTAAAATGGGGTAACAGTAGTTTCCACATCAAGAGGAAGTAAGATTTACAAAAGAGCAACACCTGGCCTGTGGTAACAGCAAATAGAAAGTGCTTATGATGATGATGATCCTAATTGTAAACAGTGAGATCCTCTTGTGAAAAAGAACAGCCTTGGAATACACTCAGCAATAGAGAACAAATGTGATTGATATCTACAGAGACTCGAATGAATCTCCTGGGAATTATGCCACCTGAGAAAATCCCACCCCAGAGACTCTGTACCGTCTGATTCCATTTATATTATGAAATGACGAAGTGTTAGAGATGGAGTGCAGGCTGGCAGATGCAGAGGTGAGGGGCGGGAAGGAAGTGGATGTGGTTATAAAAGGGCAACAGGGCGGGCGTAGGGTGATTGTGGCTTCAGAACTGTTCTGTATCTCAGCTGCGGTGGCGGAACATGTACCTTTATGGGAGATAAAACAGCATTGAACTCAACAAACATGCATGTGTGCACACACACGTACAGAACAAGTCCATCTGGGGAAATGTGAACAAGATCAATGGACCTATTAATGAGAACATCCCAGTTGTCATATTATACCATAACCTCATAAGATGTTGTCATTGGAAGAAATTGGGTGAAGGGCACACAGGAGCTTTTATTTCTTACAAGTGCATAAAAATCTGTGATTATCTCAAAGCATTAAATTGAAAAAAGCTAACTTTGAAAATAGAAATGTAAACAAAATAAATCAGAGAAACTGAGTTCTCATTTTTCAAATCCAGAATTTATTTTTCCCTTTGGAATTTTCCATTTCTCTCTCTCTCTCTCTCTTGAGATAGGGTCTTGCTAAGTTGTCCAAGTTTATCTTGAACTCTCGATCCTCTTGTCTCAAACTCCTGAGCAGCTGGCACTATAGGTGTGCATTATCACACCCAGCTCCCTTTGGGATTTTCCTTAGGGCAATGTAGTGTGTTCAGTTACACTGACTTGGGAGATGTGTACGTGAGCCCACTGTACCAGGCTGTGTGTGCGTCTCAGAGTCTGGGCTGGGGCTGCTCAGCAGTCAGGCTGGAGAAATGGAAGTGGGGGAGAAGCCAGAGAAGGAAACCTGGGTCCCACCCCTGCCTGTGGAGCCCCAAGGGAAGTGATGGAGAGAGATGATTGGGACAGGTGAGGACGCTGCCCATAGTCCCTGTGGGTATGTCTCTTCAAAGGAGCAGCAGAGGCCGGGAGGGAAGCTGCCATCAAGCTGCTACTTGAAGAGGGATGAGGCTGAGCCTGAAGAACTTTCCATCAGGGACTTGCCGGGACCTGCTCAGGAATGTGGTAGGGAGAGCAAGTACAGCAGTTCCATTGCCTATGACCACATGACCGTTGCTTGTCCTGGCCACAAATAGGCCAAGGGCATCACTGGAGAAGACTTCATCATCATCTCTGGAGAATGCACCTGCTCCCTCTGCACGTCCAGCTCTGAGGGAGTCGTGACTCACCTGCCTGCCTGCGGCCGTTCCTTGAGGCAGACACCTAGAACATGTACCACGTTCTGCACTGACTGGGTGGAGGTCAGAGGTGCAGAGGTGCTGTCATTGAGCTGCCTGCCTGCAGTACACTCAGAAAACCTCCTTGGAACCAGATTCCGAAGGACTCCTGGATGAGCTGATCAGCTGGCTCCCTGAACCATTTGTTTTGAAAGTGGATGTCATCTGTTTCTTTGTTCTCTTAGTTGGCAGCTACAGGTTGAAAAACGGAGAGGCCCTAAGTCCTTCCAGCCCCTCCTCACTTTAGCAGCTGACCCTCGTTCTGGGTTGGGGTGGGGATGAAGGAACCTGCCCGGTGTCCCACAGCACACTGAAACCCAGGTACGTTCAGCTCCAGCAACCGAGCTCTCCACAGCACGGCCGTCCGCTTTCTATCCCCAGGATACACTCAGCAGGGCCTCAGAAGACTGCAGCTCTCAGGGAGGGGGGCTTGTCCAGAGACCCCTCCCCTCCATGAGTTGGCAGCAGAGTTGCCTCTCTGGACACCCATTCCAGTGTCCCTCCACCTAAACTGCAAAACCCTCTATGACCAGTCAGCCTCACGCCACTCAGGACGCATGTATAGAGGAGTGAAGTGACCAGTCACAGGAGTGAATGACACAAGTCTAATGTGGACTGCTCTAACACTGAAGATTGGTGGGTTCCTCAGAATGATGCCCACAGTGTCTAACACCCACCTCTCTGTCCCATGCACAGCCCAGTCCTGGTACAATCATGGTGGGTCCCGGTCACATGGCTGTCTCCAGTGATCCATTGAATAGAGCTACCAGCATAGGAAAAGAGGGGAAAGCGAAAATAAGCCAGATCTGGGAACCACTGGACTCACCTAAGAAGGAAAGGCACAGGGCAGGATAGGGCAGGAAGGCCACGTTTTGTTGTTCTGGTGGTAGGAAGAAGGGTGGGTGCAGTAGAAGTCTGCAGCTGGCAACAGGAAACCTGGGTTCTGTCCCTATCTTGGCACGGCTCTGCCCAGATATCTCAGCATTCTTGGGCATATCAGGGGTGTACCCAGGGACAGGTGGCGGAAGGAGACATGGCTCCCACCCCATTTAGCCAGAATTGTGCCTCTTCTGTCTGATTGCACTTTGGGGCCCACCTAAAGCTATTTTGAAAGGACTCAACAGCTCAAGCTGCTCGAAAACCATCAGCTAGATGTGTGAGCACCACCAGAACAGATCTCAGCTTCCAGAATGAGAGTGACACCTTGGTCGGATGGTAGGGGGACCGTTCCTGTAGAGGAGGAGACTTCTTAAGGGGGTGCAGGCTGGGGGAGGGAGAGACCCACTAGGAAGTCCTGGGTGCCTGGGGCGAGCTGCTGACAGCCTTTCTCACGGACAGGGAGGTGATGCCAAAGCTCTGTGAAGCTTAACCTGGACACAGTCCAAGGAAGATGGGGCTGTGGTGCCCTGGAATTCCTCTTCAATTATTATAAGCTGTGCTCTGGTGACAGCATGTTGCTGAAAACCAGAGATGACCATCAGAGAGGGCAATGAATCCCGGTTATGTGGGGGTCGGGCTCTTCCTCCTCCAAGCCTGCTCCAAAGCAGCCCTGAGAAGAGTTTAGCCCAAGGGACTCTGAACCCCCATGGACATGAATTGTGAACTGTGGTTTTGTCATTGCTGTCCACAATTTCTGAAGGCCCAGAGCAGAAAAAAAAAACAAAAAAACAAAATCAAGTACATTCTCTTTCTGAATCTGTGTACAAACAAGTTAACTGAACAGTCATGGATCAAAAATCTGTTTTTTTTTTTTTTTTTCTCTTTGTCTCTTTGAAATCTCTAACATTTCTCATTCAGGTTTGTTGTACTTGAAAACAGCACTTTTTCTGGCTGATTGGGCCTGTCTGTTGTTCCATCCAGCTGAAGTTCCATGCTGCCTGACTCAAGCTCCTCATGCTAATAGCAGCAGCTGGCACCGCCTGGACAGGCCTCTCTGAGGGGCGTGTGAACGTGTGTGTGCATGTGAGCAGAGGGCATCTGCCTGTGAGTGTTATTCCTTCCTCTTTCCAGGCTCTTGGCTGTGGTTCCACACTCTTGATTACAGCAACCAGTAGGGAAATGATGGTGGTTTGAGTCACAGGCTTTCATTTCCAAGGATGCATGACCTTGGGTCTCAGGCAAATTCCGTATTCTTTTGGAGGCTCAGTTTCCTCACCTGTGAGGTGAGAGTTAATGAGTGTGCTCTCTGCATAGCACTGTGAGGATTGCATAGCGCTTTCACAGAGCAGTGGTGGCCCATCGTAAGGGCTTGTGTTGGAAATAACAGCAATGACTATCATTATCCCAATAGTCAGGGGACCACAGGAGGTGCTCTGGAATGCCAGCCTTGTCCTTGTGGGTAATATCCACTCAGGCTGATCTCAGCTCAGCCTCTCCAGCTCCCATGGCCTCTCCCAGGCAGAGTCCATCATCACCCAGAAGTGCTGCAGCTCTCCACCCAAGCAGTGCACAGCCTCCAGATAGGACCAGATCCCATGGACCTCATGTCCTCAATGACTGCTTTGCTTGCTACACGATACCTGCTCTCTTTCCTGGAAGATTGCATCATTAGTCATCTTCTGGCTAAGCAAGAGCTGGCCCCTGTGGGCTCCTACCTGTGGACTCAAGACTCTTTAAAGCACACATTTACATGGTCTGTCCCCTCAACACTTGGTTCTCCTGCTCTTGAACTCCCCAGTGTGCTGACTGACAAGGTCCAATTATTTCTGTGTGTGTGTGTGTGTGTGTGTGTGTGTGTTACTGAGGATTGAACCCAGGACCTCACACATGCTAGGCAATACTCTTCCTCTGAGCTACACTCTCCAGCCCCCAACACATGGTTTTGCATTGACTAATCAATTTGAAACTGCACAGTGAAAGCACATCTCCTGCCAACTCCCTATTTAACCTCACCCAACCCTTGTCCTTCACAATAATCAGGCAAAAAAGTATGTTTTAATTTTTTCTCATTGTTGTGAGTTTGATCAGCAAGCAGGCCTTGGGCAACTTCCCCCTCTAGCCTGTCCATCATATAATGTGACTGCAAGTGGGCAAACTCATCAGTGACAGGTACAAACCTCCTGTGAGAAGGCACCCACCAGTTACCCATCTCCTAAATAAACCTCCCTCAAATCTGCTTCTGGGGAACATGGCCCCTCAGGATGAAACCGTCCTCTATCTTCTGATCAGCTAGCTCATGGTAACAGAATTCTCTCTTTGCCACTGCCTTGCCTCTTCACCAATTGGCTTCCATCATGTGGCGGGCTGATGGAGCCTTTTGCAAAGTCACAAATTTAGTATTCTCTCAGCTACTGTAAATTTTCAAAATTCCCCCTTCTTTGGGTCTTGTTGGAGCTGGAGACATTTTTTTTTTCACATTTTTTTTATTGGTGCATTATAGTTGCACATAATGTTGGGATTTGTTGCTACATATTCATACATTCACACTGGTGCATTTCCAATGAGAGCAAGTGGAAGAGACTGTCACAGAGAGGAAGAGGAAGGGAGAGAGAAAGGAGAGGGGACAGCTCCAGGGACCCTTGAGGTACATGGACTCCCTTGCAATCCTCTCTTTTTTTTTTTTACTTAAAACTTGGCACAAGCCACACTGTAGCAACCGCAACAGAAATGCGCTTTAATCACCCCTAATCCCGCCGCTCAAGCACATCGACTGTTTTTAATCTTCCCTTCCTTAATCTTCCCAAACTCTGCCTGTAAGCAGACATTTTCCTAAACAGACTTAATCATAACACGGCTTCGCAGTCTCCCCCTTATTTCTTAACCCTCGCCCCACGCTGCTCTATGGACTCTCTCAAGTATACTTTTGATGACTCACTCCATTCCATCAAGCGGGGCTTCTGGAATTTGCATCCCCCTAAGTGGCCATCACAAGGTTACTTGGAAGAGCCAGAGTTAGCTGGAAAACAACCATTTAGACGATTTCTATAATTTCTCAGTGTTGTTGAACTCTAGAAATATCTGGCAATCATGTACTTCCTTGGAACAAGCGCATCCGTGTTTCCCAGACAGCAATCATCTGCTCGCTCACATGCATACCTCCGTCTTCTAAAGAGGCTCAAGCCCAGATGCGTGTGCACATCGTTTTGTCTACACCGCCCAACCAGAGAGCACTCCTTTCAGTGACTTTCTTCAATTCTTCTTCATCTGCCCCATCCTCCTCCTCGGAGTCATGGACTTTCTAGGAGCAGCCATTTATTGAGTCTTTCCCTGCGCCAGGCACTCTATATATCTTGGGTCATTATTTTGTTGAATCTCGTTCATTGCCACTGTTGTTCTCAGTTATGGCTGTGGTCCCTGAGGCGCAGCATGCTGGCGTGGCTTGTTGGAGGTCTAATGGCTCTCCAAGCTCGACTACCAGAGGCTGCCTGCCTCCTTCGGTGCCTTGGTCCTTGGAGCCACCCCCCAGGGAGGAGTGCACCGTTGCACCATTCAGCTCCTCCAGGGAGGGCCTCTCCCACAGGGGGAAGTTTGATCTTACGCCCCTAAAGCAGGCTGCTGGGATGGTAGATTTCTTTTTAGGAGGAAAAGCAAGCCCTCTACACCCCACAGCCTGGACAGGACAGAGCTAGCCTGGCTGAGATGGGAACCGAGAGGCCAGGAGTCTGGCAGAAATCAGGGCCCAAGACTAAAGGGCCTTGCTTAAGGTCACAGGGTGAGTCACTGGCACTGCTAAGCGAATCCAAGTTTCCTGATGACCAAGGCTCTGTCCCCCTCACTAGGAAGTGATTCCAACAGACCCCACCTGACATTGAAAACCAGGCTTTAAGTTGGCCAAGTGCTCTGTCCTTAGAAAAGGCTAGTGATAGAACCAGGCACGGTGGCGCACACCTGTAATCCCAATGGCTCGGGAGGCTGAGGCAGGAGGACTGCGAGTTCAGGAACCAAGCTCCAGCAACTTAGTGAGGCGACAACTAAGCGAGACCCTGTCTCTAAATAAAAGATTTTTTTTATCAAAGAGCTGGGGATGTGACTCTGTGGTTAAGTACCCCTGGGTTCAATCCCAGGTAATTAAAAAAAAAAAAAAAAGCTAGTGATGTCACCTGAGCAGACTGCCCAGGGGGGAAAGGAGGCAGTGGCTGCAGCCTAGCCTTGTAGAGAGAGATGAGGGCACCTGGCACCTGGAGACACCTGGGGGCACCTGGCACAGACTCAGACATGTAGCGGACACAATTCTGGGGCCCCACTGACTTGCCTTGTCAGGCCTCTCAAAAAAGCTCCCCATATCTCCAAAAAGGTGAAGGGTTTTTGCCCTTTTGAGTTTTCCATGCTGCAAAAACTTGGGAGGGACCTTTCATGATGACCACAAGTATTTCCTGGACAGAATTAAAACTACTGCAGAAACAGCATCTGTCACTGACGCTCTGTGCAGGGATGTAGTGACACGAACGAGCATCCTACCTTCATGGAACTTCCACTTTGGCAGGAATAAACCATAAACAAATGAGATAGTTCCCGAAGATAAACACGTTGAAGAAGATAGATAATCAGGGAGACACCACAGGGGAACTGTGATTGGAGGTGCTGGGGCTGGAAACCAGTTTGTGGGGGAGTGATTAGGGATGGTACTTATGAAGAGACCAGAACCTAGAAAACTTCCAGGTGCAGATATGGGGGCGGAGTTCTCAGGTGAAATAGCAAATGCAAAGGCCCTGAGGTAGGAAACAACTCCATGAGCCAATGGGAAGGATTTTATTTTAGTTTTAGCACTAGCACTGTTTAGAGTAAAATGAGAGCTTTCCCCAACCCCCAGGATTCCTGGCCTACTTCCCCTTCCTCATGTCTCTTTGGGCCAAGTTCCTCCATGTCTCTGTGGTCATGTTTTCTCCTGTGGGTGCCTGTATTTGTGTGCCTGCGTGTGTGGCTGGTGTGCTAATATAGCATCAGCTTTTCTAACTCTCATCTCCCTCCAGACTCTCAGTCTCAGGGCTTGTTTACATCTCTGATGGCCGCGTCCTCGTCAGGAGAAGTCAACAGATCAAAATCTCATTTCTTGGGCCTTGCAAAGTGATAAATCACATCCTGTTTACCTTTTGGTTACTAGGAGGAGCACTAAAGTTTGCAACGAAACCTGTCTGTGGTTATTTAATTGGAGAAAGCTGCTCCTGTTAAGCAATCAGCAGTACAGTCCATTACTCCAGGAGACGTCGAGCCTGCTCATGTGCCGGTTGCTGATGGGCATTAACTGACAGGTAGCTCTCACTTGTAAGGACATGGTGTAGCTGCTTCCTCCCCTGTGGGCAGGGTTGGGGTGGGTGTGCACCAGTCCTGAAGACAGTGCCTGAGCAGGGCCCACGGTGTCTGGCGGCGCTCTGCCTGCAGCCCTGTGCTGCCTCTCCTCCATCCCACTCCCATGATGTGAGGGTTGCTGACAGGTGAGGAGAGAGAGTGCCCCAGGGGCTCAGAGGAGACTGACAGTCCACTTGGGGACTCCTCGTGCCACCACCCCATGGCTTTGCCTCACCACCCAGATGCCCCCTGGAGTATATAATAAGCCTCACCCCACCAGGGTCCCCTGCAGAATGCCAGACCTCGCGAAGCCTAGTGGCACAGTCCTCACGCCCATGTCTGCCAGTTTCCTGAGGACAGTCTTGCGCTCTGTTCTGTCAATTAAACTTTAAATTTATGAGGTCATCATACATTCTGACAAGCAGTTGATGAAATAGCAGAGTCCATTGACACTTTATCCAGGTTCTTCCGATGTTAACGTTTGGCAAAATAGCAGCACAGTGTCACAGCCAGGATATGGACTCTGATACGGTCAATAGAGACCTTCCCACCATCGAAGAAGCCTCCATAATCCCCTTTTATACTTCCACTTGCCTCCCTCCTGCCTGTCTCCTCCCTAACCCTTTGCAGCCACTAAACTGTTCTCCATTTCTAAAATTGTGTCGCTTCAAGAATGTTATAAAAATGGAATCGGACCGTATGTAGCCTTTGGGATTGGCTTTTCTCAGCATAATTCTCCAGAGGTCCATCTAGATGGTGCTTGTCGATAGGTCATTCTTTCCAGGGACTGAGTAGTATTCCATAGTATGGATGTACCACAGTCTATTGGACCTTTCCTCCACTGAGGGCTGTCTGGATTAGTTCTAGTTTTCAGCTACTATGAATAAAGCGGCTATGCACATTCGTGCAGATTTGGGCCTGAACATAAATCTTCATTCCTCCAGGATGAGTATCCAGGACTGCCGCTGCTGGGTTCTATGGGAGCTGGCGTGGTTCGCCATATGCATCTTTTCCAGGGTGACTGTCCTGTTTCACATTCTCCTCAGTGTCTGAATGATCCTCCTCTGCAGTCGGCACTGCCGCTGGGTTTTATTTTAGCCACTGTGATGTAGTGGTATCTCATTGTGGTTTAAGTTACATTTTCCCAACAGCTAATGACATTGAACACCACCCTCTTTGGTAAAACCTCTTCTTCTGTCTGTTTTCTAATTGGTCTGTTTTTTACTGCTCAGTTTTACAAATTACTTATGTGTTCTAGAGTCTAGTTCTTTGTCAGATATGTGGTGTGCAAATACATTCTCTTGCTCTGTAGCTGAATTTTTTATCCCCTTTTGCAGGGCTTTGTTCAGAGGAAAAGTTTTTAATTTTGATGAAGTTCAGTTTATTCACTTTTCCCTTTATGGGTCATGCTTTTCATGCCATGTTGAAGGACTCTATCTAGTCCAGTTCCTGAAGATTGTCCTTCCTTCCTTCCTTCCTCCCTCCCTCCCTCCCTCCCTTTCTTCTTTCTATTTTTTTTTCTTATTTTCTTTTTAAGTTTTAAAGCAGTACCTTTTTACATTTCCATTTGTGATCCATTTTTAATTTTAATGTAACATGAGGGAGATAGTTTGAAGTTCTTTTTTGTTCACAATCGTTCCAGCGTTGTTTGTTGGAGGAGCGTCTTCCGTGCTCTTATCGATTCACATTTGCTCTCTTGTCAAATGACAGTGGACATATTTGTGTCGGTGTGTTCCTGGGTTCTCTCTTCTGATTTGTTGATCAACGAATCAGAATCCCACAGTCCTGATTGCTACAGCTGCGTAGTAAGTCTTGAAGTCCAGGAGAGTGACCCTTCTCATTTTATTCTTTTTTCAAAAATTGTTTTAGCAATTCTACTTGGTCTTTTCATATAAATTCTAGTATAACATCCTGCAAAGGACTGTTTGATAACCAGCTTTTACTTAGCAGATAAGTGGACTATTGCTACCTTTTCCATGACAATAAACACATTTCTATGTCATAATTTTCAATTGTCTTGTAATATTCTCTTTTGTGGCTATAGCATCATTTATCTGACCAATCCTCTATTGTTGGATGCTTAGAGGTTTTCCTTTTGGAAATTTTGTGTTTCCCTGTTATAAGCAACATTGTGATAAATATCCTAAAGCCATATCTCTGAAATATATTAAATCATTTCCTTGGCAAAGATTTTGTTGAGTGAATTTGCTGATATCTTCTTGGTTCTTCTCTTTTCTAATGCTAGGTGGAGATCCGGTTCCTTGACCTGAAGCTGAGATTTGGTCATTAGCTTAAACCCTGTTCCACTTCTGCCTTTCCTGTCACCCCACCTGTCTTCTCAGAATGCCAGGCCGATGAGCCGTCCCAGCTCTCCACTACCCGGGGCTCAGCATCTTCTTCGAGGCTGTCCCTGTAGCTCTGTGTCCTTTTCCTAACCCCAGATGCAGAACAGATGGGAAATGGATCCTGTGCCTAACTCTTTCTGGAAGATTTCCCCACCCCCTTACCTTTGTCTAGTGATTCTCTGGGGGTTGTTCTTCCTTTCTGGAAGAATGCACCTAGGGACCCAGGAGCTCCTGGGCACCGGCTGCAGAGGCTCTATCTCCCTCATTGCTGAAGGGGCCCTCTCCCCACCCTGAGGAGCCTGCTGCGACTATTTTAAGAAAAGTCTTCAAGGGCTTCAAAGAGTAATAGGATAGCTTTCTGGGATGCTTGTTAAAATTCTTGAATATGTTTAAGGGATTTGCATTTTCAAAGACAGAATGTTTTCTGTTTGATGTTGAGAAAAGATTTTTCCCCCCTTTTCCTGTGAGTTTAAATAATTTGCCTGGCTTTCTAGTGGAAAGACCACAGTGCTCTTATGTTCCGAATGTGGCATTTGTTAGAATCCTCAATGATTGCATGGATGTAAATGATTTTGAAACATGTTTCCAAATAAATGGCCATCTGCAAGTTGTCAGCTTAAAACATGGTGTCTTCCTTGTGTAGGAAAACTTCATTTCTGTGAAGGACATAGTCACAAAACCCAGAAATATCAGTTTTACATGACCATTAATGATGACTCGATGGTACCTTCCTGAAGGAACGGACTCAGTCTTCCCCCTTGTGGATAACTAGGAAAGTACCTCCTCTTCCCCACTAAAAGTTACTTGGAATGTAGAAAAGAGTTTTGAGGGGAAAGCAGAGAGTGTATTGTTTTTTCCTCCTCATTTAAAAGTAATAGGAAGGACATTTTGTGTAAAATTTGTGTTAGAGTAACTACACATAGCTTTGTAATAGCTAATTGACTTTACAATTGGTATTTTAAGATAATACTTTGACACTTTAATATTTTTTAAAAAGTAAAAGGGGTAACATTTTACATATATAATTTATATATTAATTATACATGTATATTTACATATAATGTGTATTTATACATATAACAATTAAGTATTTGTATATGTGTGTGTATATAATTCACGTTTCCTGTCTCATATGTCTGGAGCAATGGGCGACTTCATCAGTAAGCCATTCTCCTGTCCCTGTCTAGACTTCATGAGCTGAGAGGTCCAGGTTATACAAAGAGGTCACATAAGAAACTCTGGGGACTCAGAAGAGAGTGAATGAGAATAGTCCGGTGCTATTCTTACTCCTTATGACTGTTCTCTGAATTAATTCCCATTACAAACTTACACTTTCCAGCTGAGACCGGACTCAGAGAGGCCAAGTACCTTGCTCCTTTCTTATCCACGCAGCTGGTAAGCGGCAGAGCTTGGGTGTAAGGAAGGCCTGCCTGACCCCAAAGCCCAACGCCGGGGTGCACCAGAGGCCTAGCAGCAGACTCCCTGCGAGGTGCACTTAAAAGCTCTGGAGAAGCTCTGGGCACTGGGGAAGCAGGAGGTTCCTGTCCTCGGGAGATTGTGGCCATTCTCTCTGCAGCAATCTGAGAGAAGGGGGCAGAAGCCATCCGAGAACCTGTTACAGACTGCATTAGTCCCCCACCAATCCCTATGTGGAAATCCCAACCCTGGTAGCTCAGAGGGTGACTACATTTGGAGACAAAGTTTTTAAAGAGGTAATTAAATTGAAACAAGGCCTTCAGGGTGAGTGCTAATCCAACATAATTGGGATCCTGATAAGAAAAATATATTTGGATACAAACACATGAAGGGAGAGCAGATACAGAGAAAAGACAGCCAACTGCAGACCATGGGACTGAGAGGAAGCCAACCCTACCCACACCTTGATCTTGGGCCTCTAGCCTCTAGAACTACGGGAAAATAATTTCCTGTTGTTTAAGCTACCCAGTCTGTGGCAGTTTGTTACAGGAGCCTGACCATGCAAGTCCCATGACCATAGTTGTTAAGAACTCTCTTGGAGGAAGGCTGTTGGCCAATGACCACCTTCCTGGGACTGTCATGGGTTGCCATGTGAGAGGGCACAGAGCAGGGAAGACAGCAGGTGTGTCGGGGGACAGTAAGCCCAGGATGGAGCCAGAGTGGGGAACTTGTCTAGTGAAAAGAGGCAGCCAGACCAGGAAAGGCCTGGAACACCAAACCAGAGTTTGGATTTGGCTTCCAAAGCAAGAGGGAGTCACCAAAGTCCTGGGCAACAAGTGATGGGATAAGTGATCAGAGTTCCAGAGCAGCTCAGCATCAGGTTTGTGTTGGGGGAGTGTTTGAAGGTCGGGACCGGCTGAGAGAGGCTGCTGCCTTCCAGGATCAGAGTCTTAGGGGTTGGGATGGACGTGGTGGGCTGGGTCAGCAGAGGGTCCCCAGGAAAAAGTAGCTACATGTGACCCAGAGGCCATGTACAAGGAATACAGATGACATGGTCAGATAGGTGGGATGTTATGACCAGGCTGGGGGTGGGGAGGTGAGGGTACGAGGGAGGGAGCCTGGGGCTGGCTTGGGTAGGAGCCATAGAACCCCTGTAGGTGTCCCCACATGACAGGTACCTGTGAAATCACATCGTTGACTTGCCAGTGTTGAAAGGCAGGGGTTAGTTTAAAGTGAATGCCTGGCTTTCTGATGCCGTAAACTCATATCAGGATTGGAGGAGGGAGTTGGCAAGCAGCTCCATCCTTTCAGAAAGAAATGAAAGACATGAAAGGTACTGGGTGGTTTTTCCATCATTAAAAAGCCACAGGGCCTTTATCCTGTGCCATGATTTAGAGTGGGAACTTTACTGGACCTATTCTTTAAAAAACCATAGAGAATGAGAAAATTCTGGAAGGGAAAAAGGAGAAGCGAGAAGCATGATGGGGGTGGAGGCGGGGAATGTCCACAAGTGGTGAGAGGAAGGCTCTGCTTCTGATGGACCCCCATGACAAGCAACTCACGACCAAAGCTCCCCAATGTCACCCCAACGGTGCAACTGCTGCAAACCCTAGGAGCCACCTCTGGGCCATGAACATGTCACTTCAAGCAAAAGAGGAAAGTTTCAGATTACTGGGGGCTTTTCCCCTCTACCATGGGACAAAATTGCAATTGATGTCTCACTGAGCATGGGACCCATGCCCAGGAGTGCCACTGCAGTGGGTGGCCCCACATGGGCTTCTGCGCCCTGGGCCTTATTCAGGTACCTTTCCTGTAGCTGCTGCTACTTGGGCATTTGTCTCTCAGAGAGGTTCCATGGAGAGGGGGAATCAGTTTGGCGGCAGGCCAGGCCTTCTGTCTCATCTAGAACCTTCCCCCACAAGACTTCCCTAGCCTTCTCAGAGCTCCGACTTCAATCAGCAGTGAGGGGACCATGTGTTACTGGAAACCCAAGATGGTAGGCTCACACTGTCCTCACCTGCGCCTGCCAGGATGAGAAGATGGTCCCTGCTCCAGAGATGAGACCTGAGGCCTAGGAAAGGCTAGTGCTCCTCCCACCCAGGCCTTGCAGAGAGCACACTCCTCCTGCAGAGCAGGGGCTAGCAGCACAGGCTCTGGGCCAGGGAGACCTGGGACAGTCTCTAAGCCAACTGAACTTGCTGGCCACATGTTCACATAATGAGTGGAATCCCAGGTCCCGGTGTTGAGAGGCCACATTAAAGTGCTTTTTTGGCTCAGGGCCTCTGCTGAGTCCTGGGTCCACCCTTCCACATGCTTTAGACAAGTCATTCCCCACCCCTGGGCCTGATCATACCTGTCCAATCCGAGGGTGAGAGGGTCCAGTGAGGATTCAGTGAGGCCATGGAAGGTCAAGGCCTCTGAACACAAATGAAAATAATAGTAGTAGTAGCAGTAATAATAATAATAATAATAATAATAATAATAAATTTGATTTCATAAAAATTTGAAATTCCTGTTTCCTAGGAAGATTTTGTTAATAAAATGAAAAGTTAAGGCACAGCCTGGGGGAAAATAGTCACGCTACATATTTCCGACAAAGGAGTGTCCAGGATATACACAGAGCTCTTACAATATCTCAACAGGAAGACAAGAGGCCCCGTAAGACATTGACAAAATAAGAATAATAACCGTGATAGCATAAGCTCACTGTAGCTCATTCTTACCAATTACCATAACTAAAAGCTACACCTAAGAACTCTAAAAAGTAGATTGAGGAGAAGAACAAAACTTGGACATGAATAAGAGAGTCTCCCCTCCCTCCAGATTCATGCCCATTCCCAGCTTTTGCTTTGGTACTGGGGATTGAACCCCAGGGTGCTTTACCACTGAGCTATATTCCCAGCCCTACTTATTTTTTTTTATTTTGAGACAGGGTCTTGCCAAGTTGCCCAAGCTGGGCTTGAACTTGCTACCTTCCTGCCTCAGCTCCTCCACCCCCACCCAGCGGAGTAGCTGGGATTACAGGAGTGTGTGCCATGGTACCTGGCTCAGGTTCTCTCCCTCCCTGCCTCAGCTTTGCCCAGAAAGCCAGATCCAATTGCACATAGCAAGGAAGTGGTGGCAGAAGAATACTGCAGAAGAAACCCCAACTTTCTGACCCAAAGAACCAGGACTGGGGATTCTGATGGATCGAGTATGAGGGAAATCCAGGAAGGTAAATGGCAAAGTTGTTCCCTAATTCTGTGAACAAATGTACTTCAGACTGAGCTTAACCCCTGAGCTAAGCATCAATGAAAAAGACCCGAACCAGCACAGCAAAGCTTTGAAAACCAAGCTAAGATCTAAACCATGTGCACACATTTTTAACATAATTGCTAAATAATGCACGCTCAGGACAGACCCAAACCAATTCAGCAAAGGCTTAGGGAACTAAACTGAGAATTCAACCACTGTATACAGAAGGCAAGGCGGAACTTGCAGCTTGAATCTAACTAAATTGATTATCTGCCTAGCAAAAAACATCAACTTTCTCCAGAGGATTATTCATAGAACCCAAAGTCGACACATTCTCAAAATTTGGGACAGTCCAAAATTATCTACCGTGCAAAGACCCAAAAAAATGTGACCAATTCTCAAGGGAAAAAGTTAATAGATGCTAATCCCAAAGTGAGTAGGGTTGAAGTTACAAGACAAAGACTTCAAGAAAGCTATTCAAGTATGTTCCATCAGGTCAAGAAAAACACATTGAGAATGGATAAGAAAATAGTTCTCTACAGAAATTGTAAAAATAAAAAAAGAACCAAATGGAAATGTTAGGATCAAAAAATATAAAATCCAAGCTTGAAAATGTCAGTGGATGATTTCAAGAGAAGAATCATCTGCTATTGATGGTGGTAGCAAGAGGAGAGAGTCTGTAAACTTAAAGGCATAGCAAAAGAAATTACACAATCTCAAGGAAAAAAAAGAGAGAGAAGAAAACAATCAGAGCCTCAGAGAGCTGTGGGGGAAACATTTATAAAACTCTAACATGCATGCCATTGGAGTCCCAGAAGGAGAGGAAAAATAGTCTGGAAAAAAATTTTGACATAAAGGCCTAAAGCACCTCAAATTTGGTGAAAAACATAAATTGACCTATTCAAGAGGCTCTGTAAACCCCCAAAAGATAAGGCCAATGAAAACCATGCTTAGATACAGCATAAAGTGCTGAAAAGAAAGATAAAGAAAAATATCTTCAAAACATTTAGAGACCCAGTGGTTCAGGAGGCTGAGGCAGGAGGATCTCAGGTTCAAGAGCCAGCTTCAGCAACTCAGAGAGGCCCTTGGCAAATTAGCAAGACCGTGTCTTAAAATTAAAAAAAAAATGAAAAGGACTGGGGATATGACTCAGTGGTTAGGTGCCCCTGGGTTCAACCTGGTATCAAAAAAAAAAAATAGAGAAAAATTCACAGAACATGTAGTAGAATAACAACTGTGGTCTGTCTGTGCAGTGGGATACCACTCTACAGAGAGGAGGAAACAATATATTGACTGAAACAACATGGATTACTCTCAAGAGCATTATGGCGAGTAAAAGAAGTCAAATAAAAGTATCTACTCTTGATTCTATTTATCTGAAATTCTAGAGAATGTGCCAGAGAGCAGGTCAGTGATAGCCTGGAGATGGGAATGCTGGGAGGGTGGATTATAAAAGCACAAGAGGAAAGTTTAAGTGTTGATAGAAATGTTTGACTATCCTGACTGTAGTGATAGTTTCTCCTGTTTTCGGTAGGTGAAAACTGGTCAAATTTACTATTTAAATAAATTGTAAATTTTTGTAAAAATTGGACTTAATTGTATCAACTAAGTTATTAAAATGGGTAAAACATTTGAATGCTTAACGAATGAAAAGACACAAATTGACAATGTGCACATGAAATGATTCTCAACAACTTCGGTTGTCAGGAAAATACAATTAAAACCATAAAGGCACACCACTCGACATCTGCCGGGATGGCAAAAATTAAAAAATCATGGTGAGGATTTAAAGAAACTAGAACTTTTATACATTGCTGTTGGGAATGCAAAAATAACACACCCACTTTGGAAGCAATTAGGCAGTCTCTTATGTAAACATACACTTACTATATGATCAAGCTCTTTGAATTCCAGTTATTTACCTAAGAGAAATAAAAACTACTCTTACACAAAATCTTGTGCATAACTATTCATAGCAGCATGATTTGTAATGGAAAAAACTGAAATGTCTATGCACAGATGAGTGGCTACAGAAACTGCATTATACCATGCAATGCTGCGCTAGTCATCGATAAAAAGGAGCAAATGACACGACACGGCAGGGACGAATTTAAAAACATAGTGCTGAAAAAAAGGAAGCTAGGTATCCCTGAAAGAGTGCCTGCTGCGAGATTCCATTTATTCTAGAACAGTAATATAGTATCCAAAAGCAAATCAGTAGTTACTTGGGGCTGAGAAGCAGGGAGGCATTACTTGAAAAGAGGCATTTCTATTTATTAATTTGGGGACTGTTACATGGGCATATAGATTTGTGAACAGTACACTTTATGGTGTGTGTGTGTGTGTGTGCGTGCCATTAATAGAATTGATTTGAAGTATAACTATATAATATGAATTAGTTATATAAAATTAAAGAGGTCCTAATAATATGGTTATGGGTATCAAGAGAGACAAAGAAAATAAATTCTAGAAACTAACGTGAGTTTATAATAGGGTTACTTTGGTATTTCAAATCAAGTTGGGGGAGAAATGCATCAGTCATAAAAGATATTGATCAATGGATCATTCAAAGTACAACGTAACATTGAAGCCTGTTACCACTTACAAAGAATAAACTTCACAAGGATTTAAAGTTAAGTCTATTAAAAAGTAAAAAAGCAAAGTCAGTTCAGATGGCCCAGCTGCAGGAAGGCGGCAGGGTCAGGAGCGGAGGAGGAAGGTGGAGAGATGGGGGCACCCTGGGTGGGGGGGCAGGAGAACCCTGCTGGGCCACGCCTTGCTGGGGTACAGCCCTGGGGAATCCTGGGGGATGCAGGTTCCCTTGCTCACTCCTAAGGCTAGACACAAACACCAGCCCTCCTTCCTGAGGCTCAATCCTCCTGTCTGTGAAGTGGCTCAACTCTGGAGACTTGAAAGCTTCTCCTAAGGATGTCCTGACACCATGTGGGAATTGCCCAGGGTGGTCGCTGACACAGAGATGGTGTCAACAATACTGGTCCCTTCCCTCTGAGCAGGAGCACCAGGCCTCAGGGACAGGACTGAGATGGTGGCTCTGCAGGAGGAAGAAAACGCTCCACACCCCTGTTCTCCCATAACTGTCTCCATTCACAAGTGACCACAGAGAACCAGCAGCTGAAATCAAGTGACAAGGGCTGAGACCCATGTCTAGGCCACGGCCCTGAGGGGACTGAGAGGCTGGGGTGCCCAGGGGAGGGGACATCCACACAGCCCTAGGCAGCTCATTCCAGCTGTCTGGACTTTAGTGGAGCAGACCCCTGGGACCTCCCTTCACCTTCCACTGAGGTGCCCGTCACCCAGAAGTCTCTGGGCAGAGTCCCCGGGCGAGCTCACTGGCCCCGCCCTGGAGAGCTGATCTAATACCAGAAGACGTTTGGGTTCTCTTTGTTTCCCCTGAATCTCTTGGGGGAAATCTGAATGAAGAGGCAGGTGAGGACCACAGGTGCTGGACGCTTGGGCAGGAGTCTCCATGGTAACAGAGCCATCTGGCTTTCCTGCCTGGCACCAGGCCTTGTGACTTCATGGTGGAATCTTCTCTGGGCAGGCAGAGGGGCATTTGCCAGGGTGAGGAGGAGGAGGAGGAGGCCTGTGAGGTGCTTTCTCTTTCCCATCTGAGTCTGAAGATCAGGCTTAATTATCAGGCCCCGGGGACACTGCTGGCTCCAACACAGGACACTGTGGTGGAGCCTGCTGGAGAGTGTGAGTGGCACTGTGCATGTGCCATTTTGCTGAGGGCCTTCTGAGGAGTCTGTGGAGTCACACCTGGCCTCTTGCAAACCGGGACTCGCCGGTGAAGTGGAGCCAGGGCCCCCGTGGGAAAGACTGAGGTGTGGGAGAGTGCTGCCCACACCATGGGGGAGTCCGCCCCAGCCAGCACCCTCTGGATAGCAGAAAGGGTAAGGCCTTCAATGAGCCTCCCATGGAGGGGACTGTGGTCACGACAACAGGTTTCTCCCCACAAGGCCGAACTGGGAGAACCCTGGAGCTAAATTCTCTCCTTCAAACAAAGAAGCCATCCAAACCACTTACATGTGTTAGGGCTGCCATAACAAGTCACCACAACTTGGTGGCTTAAAAAAACCCTGATTTGCTGGGCACCCGTGGTGCACGTCTATAGTCCTAGTGGCTCCAGAGGCTGAGGCAGGAGGATCTCGAGTTCAAAGCCAGCCTCAGCAAAAGCGAGGCCCTAAGCAACTCAGTGAGACTCTGTCTCTAAATAAAATACAAAATAGGGCTGGGGATGTGGCTCAGTGGTTGAGTGCCCCTGACTTCAATCCTCTGTGCCCCACCCCCCCCAAAAAAAAAAACCACCTGATTTATTCTTTCAAAGTTCCGGAGGCCAGAAATCCAAAATCAAGGGAGGATTGGTTCCTTCTTGGGCGCTCAGAGGGAGGATCTGTTTTATGCCTCCGTTCTAGGATGGCTATGACTAACAGTCTTTGGCTGGTGGCTGCATTACTCCAGTCTCCATGGTCACCTGGCCTTCTCCCTGTGTGGCTGTGTCCAGACTTCCCTGACCTGATATGGGCACCAGTAACAGGATGTAGAACCCACCCTAACCAGCAGGACTTCATCTTAATCTGGTTCCATCTGTCAAGATGCTATTTAAAATAAGGTCGTGCTCACAGGTACAAGGGGTTAGGAGTTGGGCGTAGCTGCCATGGGACATGCAGCAACATACAAGTCCCAGTGCCAAGAGTGCAGGCTTTAGAGGAGGGCAGACGAGGACTCAGGCCCTGGTGTCACCACTCAGCCTAAGGTGAGTCCATCCTGGCAGGCTCCTCAGGATTACCTGGCAGAGAAAGGACCCCAGACTACAGCGGAGAGTGTTAGGTGGCAGGAACCAAGCAAAGATGGCCCCGGACTGGTACTTGGGGCTTAGAGTTCAGTTCTGAGGAGTTCTTGAGGAGCTCCATGCACCAGCACCTTCCCAGGGTTCTTGCTAAAAGGGAACCTCTGTGGCCAGGCTACATGCAGGAAGTTAGGGCCTAGCACCGACCACATGGGCATGTGGCAGTAGAAGGGGGTTCAAGGCCCCAAGGCCCCAGTGGAGCCAGGGAGACCAGGGGCCAGACCACAATGGGCCCTCCCGTAGGACTCAGAGTCTACACGTTGGGACAGCTGAGGTCTCACTCGGGGTCAAGGGCCCTACCATGTATCCATGAGCTCTGGGAATGACCAGACAGGCAAACAGGCTGGCTTTTCACTCACTTCAAAGACTCCAGACCTCTAAGTCCCCTCAGCCTGAGAAGTAATCTTCGTTCCCTTTTCCATGGTGTTTCCAAGACATGGCTTCTCCCTCTACCAACATGGAATCTGGCAAGCACTTAGTTTCTGGCCAAGTCCCTTTTGATATTCTCTTTCTTTGTACCTCTTTTCTTCCATCCACCCTTCTTTAATAAAGTGATATAATAAGCCAGGGAGGTAAGGAAAGTGACCTTGAGCCAAGCACTGAGAAAGCTATCACTTAGAGAAAAGGAGAGGTAGGAAGGACCATTAGGAAATGCAAAGGCCCCGTGACAGAGGTGTGAGTGTCAGGAGAGAAAGGTCAAGAGAAGGTCTGTATGGCAGGACTGAACAAAGTAACAGGAATATGAGACAGGCTTAGAGTCAACAGATTTGAAAAGGTACCAACTGAGTATCTACTATGAGCCAGGGGCACCAGATAGGCAAGACCTTCTCAAACACAGAACAGGCAACCCAGAGACCAAGACAAATCCTTCATTGAGGGAGAAGAGATCTAAGTCAACTTGGGGGAGCCAGGTACCTGGGAAGGGTTTTCTGAGCTGAGAGTTGAGAACAAGCTTGGGCGTAGCTTCCAAGTGTGGTGTGACTGAGGAACGGTAACAGCACGGATGGGTAGGGAGGGGATAGCGGGCGAGGACCCATGATGAGGCTGTAGATTTCTGCAGGGCTGCGGTCCCTGGGGCTCTTGGCCCCTCTCACCCTGGCTGGAAGCCATTGCTGCATTTTCACAGAGGAGAACCACAGTTGGGGGTGGGCTCTGGGAGACCTCTCTGACCTCCAATGGGGGCAAGACTGGGGAGGCAGCTGGGGTCCAGGAACAGATGGGACACCCCTGTCTTCCCAGATGTCCCAGAAGAGCTGCAAAAGCCAGTCCACAGCCTCATCCTCTCCAAGTCTCCTGGAGGTGAAGGAGCGGGAGTCCCTGTCCCAGCAATTACAGGCCACCAGTTCAAAGAGCAAGGACTCCCTCAGCAATCTCGAGCTCCCCCACAGGACTCTGGTGGCCTCAGAGTACCTGCCTTTCTTTCGCACCTATGAGCAGCTCCAGGATGAGGAGGAGCTGGCCCCACAGGCTGAGTTTCTCGGGGACCAAGGAGGCTGGAGTACCCCAAAGACACCGTTCCCAAAGGACTCCGAGCCACCCAGCGGGTTCTGCCCTTACTTCCGCTCAGAGGAGGAGAGCCTCTCCAGCCTAGCCCCTCCCAACGGGTGGTGCAGGGGCCCCCAAAGCCCACTCCCCAACAGGGAGGCACAGGGTGGCTGTTTCTGCAGGATGACTGTTAGGGACAAGTGCTCTGTGAGTTGAGAGACTGCGGAAGGATGGGGGAGCCCCGGGTCCCTGACATGCTCCAGACTTCTCCACCAAGGCCCCCACTCCACAGGACACTGGCCAGGCTCCAGAGGGCTCTCTGGGGCTTTCAGAGTCATTGGTCACCCGTTAAGATTTCGGGTGGAAGAGACTGAATCCCAGCTCTGCCCCTTGTTAGGAAAGTGGCCTGGTGAATGCTGTTCAGCCTCAGCTTTCTTAGAAGGGAAAGGGAGCCATAGTGGCCTCCCTGAGAGCCCCGTGAGCGCTGCACATGGTGACGCACTGAGAGGGCCTGCCCTGGAGCTGAGCTCACAGCAACCTCTGACTTGCCAGACACCCAGACAGATGCTTCGCGCGCCTCAGCTCCTTTAATCCTAGTTTGTTCTGTAAGTCATATTATTATTCCCATTTTAAAGATAAGAAAAGTGAGTCTCAAGGAAGTTAAATAACTTGGCCAAGGACACAAACTAGCAAGTAGCAAGGCTGGGATTTGGCCCCAACCTGTCCCCTATAACCTCACGGATACCTATCACCAGCCCCCCAAGGCTGGGCCCTGTGAACTGTGCCCACACAGTGGGGGGAGTTGGTAGGTGGCTCTGAATCCCAGACTCCGCCCTCCCCACTGTTGCCTCTGGATGGGTTAGTGGCACTGCCAGGTGCTTCTCCTTTGGCAGAACCCCCCCACCCCACCCCCGACAGCCGCTGTGCTCTTGTGGCCGGGCATCTGGGCCTGATGACCATCTTGTTGCCTTCCGCTCCAGGCTGTCTCGGTGGGCTCCGACCTCCTCTCTGGGTCCTCATGCTCCCTGGGCTGCTGCCCCATCCTGCTGGTCTCAGAGGGATGCTCCCGGGACAGCAGCCTGGGCATCACTGTCTGCAGTAGCCATGACCTTGGAGCCGAGGGCCTAGTGCCCTACTACAGAACCCCCGAGGAGGAGCTGCGCACCAGCCCGGGGCCTCCTGTCTCTCGGTCAGGGAGCCTGCGGCCCTCGGGGGAGCTGCCTGGGCCCAGTGCAGCCACACTGTGAGGAAGCAGCGGCCCCTGGACAACCAGCCCCTGGCACCCGCGGTCAGTCCTTTCAGGGCATTACTGACCATAGTTCAGTAGTTTGCCCTGGGACCAGAGCTGGCCCGGGAGCCCAGACATCAGGCCTTTATTCCCCCTGCCCGGGGCTGCTAACAGGGGCATCCCACCACCCTGCCCTGCAGAGCCAGCAGGAGGAACCCACCACTGAAGGCCCTCTGCCCTCTCAGTGCCCTGAGCTGACCCGCTGGTGTAACGCTGCACCCCGGGGTTCACCCCAGCAGGCCTGGGGTCTGCCTGACTCCTGGAGGAGCTAAGGTCAGAAGCTCCTCCTGGGCTCCTGTTCAGCCACCCCACTGTCCCCCAGGAAGTAATGCAGACCCCCCCCAGGCTGCCCCCACTTGTTCTCCTAGCTAGAAGTACTGTCAGATGAGGAGTGAAGAGCCCCAGTTCAAGGGATTCCATCAAGGTTGTCCATCTTCTCTCAGGCCTCAACTGTGCCATCTGTAGCCTGCCCTAAGCTGGGAACAGAGGGGCTGCTGAGCAACGAGGGGTGCAGACACCCAGAGGCTGATTTTGCAAATAAATCATATCACTACAAGAGTTGGCCCTGGTTCTTTGGAGTAACCACCACAGCTTCCATGTATTGAGCATTCACTATGTAGTAGGCCCTGAATGGAGAGCATCTCCATGATCCTTAAAGTCCATTCTACAGATGAAGAAACAGGCTCAGAGAGGTGAAGCAACATGCCTGAGCTCACACAGCAAGAAGTGGAGCTTAGATTCATACCAGCTCTGTCTGCCCTTGGGGCCTAAATCCTTAAGCACTTCCCCACTGCATCCCTCCTTTGAAGGGACCAGGAGAAGAGCCACATGCTGCCCCCCAGGCTTCCCCTGGACCCAGCCCCACCCGATCCTTCTACCCGTTGCCTATGTGTGTTTCCTTCCCATGCCCCTGCCCTTTGAAGCAGCAGGTGGGGACAGAGACTCAGCACACATCTTCTAGGCCTGACCCTCCTGGGCTCTGTGGACATGTTTTCTGGTGGCCAGTCGGACCTGTGACCCCAGGCTCACACAGCATCGTGGCAGAGGCCAATAGCTGAAGCACACGGGGGTTGGAGGGGTGAGAGTATGCTGGCCCTGCTTATTCCTGGGACCAGCCACAGGGCCTGGCTCCTTTGGCACCCAGGCATACCCGTGGGTCCCAAGTTCACAGCCACTCTGTCCTGCCGTGCTGGGTATATCGTCCTCCACTAACCCCCCTGCCCCTGCGGGGTGGTCTCTGCTGCTTTTGCCTGGAATGAGCTTGCTTGCTCCCTGCTCCCTGCCAGGGGAAGCCAAGGAATAGGAAGGGAGAGAAGAAAATGTGTCACAGCCCAGGTACAAGGAGGAGCTTCTTTTAATGATCTTTCCAAGGCACTCTTATGCCTTCCCTTTGGGTTAGAGCACTTGGGGTTGGAGACCATGAGAGAAATGAAGCTGTTCTTGCCAGGAAAACTCCATGCCTGGGTCAGCCTGTTTCCTCTCATTTCCCACCAGCGTAGGTGTGGGCCAGGCCTGGGAGCTGGCCTCAGCGGGCCTCAGAAACAGACTGGAACTGACAGGTATCCACGTGTGCGTGAGCAGCGGGGCCACTCTGTCCCTGGGCAGTCCAAGCTGGGCCAAGGCGTGTTCCCCTCTCACTGTGTGTGTGGCATCCTGGGCCTCAGGGAACAGGGACCTCACTTGCTCACGGGGCTGAGGAGACCTTCCCTGAGGGAACAGTCTGCAGGAAGCATCCAGAGCTGGGGAGACGGGGCGAGGGGGTGCACTGAGCTGGAGGAGCAGCTGGTCTGTGGCCCACCCAGCCGGCGAGGGCGGGGAGCTGCCCGGTGCTGATGCAGGGGTGAGCATGAATTTGGGTGTCTGGAATGAAAATGATCAGTGTGTTTTGTTTCCAATGAAAGCCCAGGTTTTCCCAACAGCTGTGAGTCTTTGATACACCCCTGTTCCTTCTGGGCCTCAGTTTACCCATTTATAAAAAGAAAGTTCGGCACCTTGCAGAAAGAGTCAGAATGTGATGTGCCATTCGGCTCTGAGCCCACCCAAACCCGACTTATCCTCTGCTCCAGGGTCAGTGTGATCATGACAAAAGGCAGACTTCCTATGTGTAACAGCAGGAGGATTGTGAGGGATTCCAAAAGTAATCTCATTTTTTTTTTATGCAAACACAAAGAAAAACATTTTTAAAACCAAGGCTCGTGGCCCCAGGACGCTGGCAGTGAACTCAGGGCTTCCCTGGGTGCCTGGATCACTTGCTCTGGGAGGCAGTCACCTTGTTATGAAAGCACTCTCGCAGCCACGTGGAGGGGCCATGCTCTGTCATAGAAATTAGTTTTAGTTCAAGGTGGAAAGAGACCTCAGACGGGCAGGAGTGGTGAGGTCACGGGGGACCATCCTGAAGTCAGGCTATCTTAATGTAATATAATCCCAAATTCTGGTGCTTCTTGGAGAGAGATCCTACCAGGCAAGCCCTGGAGTTGGAGAGGGGATTCAGGGGGTAGCATTAGCACTATATTGAGGAAGACGTGCCTAAAAGAACAGTATTACATCCCTGCCACCTAGCAGTAGTCCCTAGTAGGTATTCAGAGAGGTTTAGTATGTACCTGGGCTCACACAGCAAGTAGAGGAGTCTTAATTGTTGGAATAATGAACGAGGCATTGGTTAAGATTATAAAAGGGGACACCTTCTGGCTAAATGGAGCCCGTAGCCAGGGCACTAGTGGAGGAAGGAGAGCGGAAGGACAATTGAGGCCAGACAGAAACTTGAATGCCAGGTGATAACAAATTCTGTGCCATCAGCACGGGTAGCCATTGAAGGCTCTGGAGCATTTTGTAGCCATGGCTGAGGGAGGACTAGAGTTCACCTCAGCATTTCCCCCTTGTTCTTAAAGGAGACCAAAGCCTGAGCCTGTTTTTCCAGCTTTCCTAAGGAGGCCCTCCTGAGATTGGCTATGAAGGGGGGCCCGTTCTCCATATTGAGGTTTTTGGCAATGACCCTGAGCCCCTGCCCCACCTATGTGTGAAAGGAACTTCACTTTGAGTCAAAGCAGGAGGTGCTCCAGGAAGACCCTGACCCAAGACCAAAGGGTGTGGGCTGAATCGAGGCACTCACCTGAGGATCTCTCTCCTCTGATACCATGTGAGAGGCTGAATGGTGCTGTGTCCTCTCTACCAGGATGTGGCTCACAGTGACATAGCTGTTTGGCAGGGACTTCAAAAACTACTGTGGTGTTGAGCTTCTGGTCCTTGTGTGTCAGGAGCTAGGCAGGAGTGGAGACAGGAGCCTGGCTGTGTGGCCAGGAGACCCGTGGGAGACTTGGGCACAGAACAGCTTGCTGTCTACCTTACCCCACCGCAGCTGGGCTGGCACCTCACATAAGGTTGATTCTTCCGAGCCTTTACCCTGGGTATAGCTTTTGTCACTTAAGAAATTTTTGGATGTTCTGGAGAAATTCTAAATCCATAGCCTTGGTTTTAAAAATGTTTTTGTGTTTGCATAAAAAAAAATGAGATTACTTTTGAAATCCCTCACAATCCTCCTGCTGTTACACATAGGAAGTCTGCCTTTTGTCATGATCACACTGACCCTGGAGCAGAGGATAAGTCGGGTTTGGGTGGGCTCAGAGCCGAATGGCACATCACATTCTGACTCTTTCTGCAAGGTGCCAAACTTTCTTTTTATAAATGAGTAAACTGAGGCCCAGAAGGAACAGGGTTGTATCAAAGACTCACAGCTGTTGGGAAAACCTGGGCTTTCATTGGAAACAAAACACACTGATAATTTTCATTCCAGACACCCAAATTCATGTCTCCAAACCTGGTCTCCATCCCACTCAGGTCATTAGGAGACCACTGAGTATGGTGCACTGATCTGGCAAACCCTCCAGGTCTCCACAGAGAGCAAACACTGATTTATAAGGAACCCATGCTTGCCCAGTGTGGGCCATGGAGGTCCCCCAGGAGAGAGGCAGCTGGACCCCATGGGTTCTCCATCCACTCAGCAGCAACAGGACGGAGGACCGCCACTAACCTGCAGATGCCACTGTGCTCAGACTCCATCCAAGCACTCACCCTGCTGGTCAAGGTCAGAATCAGACTGCAGCCTCTCTTCCCACAGCAGGGAGGGCTCTGGGTGAGCAGAACTCCAGACTCTCTCCCTCCTGCCACAGCTCAGGCTGTCCCTCCACCTGTTGTCCCTTCTCCGTGACCAAGTGCCCCCACGATCTTCTTCTGAGTGGGCTCTCAGACTTTCTATGGTAGTTTGTTTGAGGCCTCTATTTTTTTTGGCTGGGAATGGCAGGGAGGTTCGCTGGTCTCCGCACAGAGCCCTGCAGCTGATGTCTGGTGAGTGCATGGCAGAGGACACCCACCGCGAGACACCCTCTCACCGCCAGCACCATAAACTTCTCTGTGTGTCAAGGCAGCTTAGCACTTAGCAGGTGCTCAGCCGGGCTTCGAGAGGTGACCTCAGCACCAGCAAGGGCTCCTTCCAGGACCTCCCACATTCTCTTCTCCCAGAGGTGCCCCTCAATTCCAGATCCCCCCAGCCCAGGCCCCCTGACCCCTGACTGCCTGATCTCCACTTATCCTCAGCACTAGCCCTTTTGTGTCCATAAGTTGAGAAGTAAAAGCAAAGGGAGCCAGGACTTCTTCTCAGAGTCCACCAAGCCAGCCTCAGCCCACACGGTCCAGTCATGGAAGAAAGGACCAGCGTGGCCCAGGCACTGGCATGGAATTCAGGGAGGTATTTTCCTCTCTCGATTACTGTGTCATCTCTCCCAGGAGCCCTAAGAATATGATGGAGCTGACAAATGTGAATCCTGTCTCACTGATGGCAGAGAAACTGAGGCAGAGATATTAGGACATTCATGCAGAGCCATGGGGCCGAGAACAAGGACCTTGAGGAAAGTCAATTCCACTTTCTGAGTCTTGGCCAGGAGTCAAGCAGCAGGTGTGAATTCATATCCCTCCACTTACTGGCTGTGTGGTTTTGCAGAAATTGCTTAACCTCTCTAAGTCTTATTCTTCCCACCCCCAAAATGGGAAAAGTTCTGTCCCACCTGCCAGAATTAAAAAATGGGATGGCATAAATAGAGCACGCAGCACTGAGGGCTTGGAACCCTGGGTGGAAAGGAGGCTGTCACACTGAGTGAGGCCTTGATAAATCAAGGCAGGTAAAGTTCCCAGGTGTTCTGTCTCTGCTGGGGTGTTCTCCCCTCCAAGTATACAGCTCCCAGGAAGCCTCTAAGGTTCAGTCTGGCACCCTCAGATTCCTGTCTGAGATTCCAGATCAGCATCTTTCCTTACCCAGGTATAGACTGAGTCTGGCTCCCTGCCAGTCAGTGCCAGGAAAAATGGAACAGGAAAACTTGTGCCATTATCCAGAGTGGGCAGCCTTGGGGCCTTTTGTGCCTGAAAGCCCCCAAGTGCTGTGCAGCAGCACCCTCTTCTGGCACATCTTGGCAAGACACCCACTGTTGGTGTCTGTGGCCCAGAATTTAATCCTTTGGACACCACCTAAGAAGGCACCACCCCTACCTTCCAAAACACAGTCGGGGTACCAGCAGCACTGGGCCCAGATCCCAGTGGCCCACCTGCCCATCTCACTTTACAGCCACTTGCCTCTTTTCCTAACTCTAAGTGTCATACTGAATGGGCAATGGGTCAAACGTGGAAGGAATCCTGCTCCTAAAAAGAAGCTCACGGAGCACCTGGAAAATGACAGAGCAGTCCTCTCCTTTTCCTGAATGAGCTCCCACTGTCTGAGGCCAGTGCAGCAACAAGGCAGCTGCCCAAACTCCAAGGACCACATCCAAGGTCCTGTCGCCACCAGACACTAGCACTCAGTCTTCAGTCACTACCTCCCTTCTGCTCTGTGGGGAGCCCAGGAATACAGCAGTGGGCAAGTCAGACGAGTTCTACCCCTGGAGCCACCGGAGACTTCACAGAGATGGACCCACGTGGTGAGAACTGGAGGAGACACAGGGGTGCCTGACAAGAGGCCTTGACCTCTGAAGGATCTAGAGAGGCCTCCCTGTTTCAGCATAGACCTAAGGGTAGAAGGGAAGTCGGAGGGAGCTGCTCGCAGAGGGAATGATCTGTGCCAAGACCCTGAGGTTTAAAAAAAAAAAAAAAAAGTGGCTAGTACATTGAAGGGCCTGAAATAAGCTAAGCATCGCTGATGCTCTAGGAAAGGCCCAGGCAGGGGCCTTGCTCCAGAAATGAGATGGCTGCCTCATCGGCTCTGCTTTGTACCTGGACTCTCTCTTCAGCTGCCAGCGGCCAGCAGTTTCTTCAGACATGGTCCTTGGTCTCTCCACTTAAGACCCAGCGGACTGAATGCAAATTGAGCTGCACCAGGCTCTGCAGGACCTAAAGAGAATAAGGCAGAGCCCTGTTCCCGTGGGCTCACAGTCTTGATGGAAAGACAGACATAAGCCATAGAGTGTGGCAGCAGCAATGTGGGTACACTCAGGGTACACTGGGACACAGCTGAGAGCTGGCAGAACTAGTATGGAGTGGAAGAGCATATTAGAAGGTAACAGCTGAACAGAGCCTTGAAGGACACTGGGTCTAGTCCCAGAAGGGGGGAAGAATGTCCCTCAAGGGAGCAGCCTGTGCAGTGGGGAAAGAACGTGGGACACGGAGCACGGACTGGCTGGGGCTCCAGTATGGAGTGGTAGGAGGTAGGGAGAGGAAAGGTAGCCAGATCCGGTGCTGTGGACCGGGTCTCAAATCTGTGGGAAGTCCCTGGGGGTCATTGCACAGAGAAGGGCCAAAGCGGACTCAAGGTTTTGGATGCTCAATGTGACAGCAGCTGGAGAGTGGACACAGGACCAGGGCAGAGGGACCCAGAGGCCTCTGTCCAGCAAGATCCAGTGGCACAGACCAGACTAGGCTGCCAAAGACAGTTGGATGTTAGTTTATTGAGAAGATGGAGCCTCAGGGCTTCATGGCTGGTGGAGTGAGGCCTTGGGAGAGAAAGAAATCAGGGTGTCCCCAGGGTTGGGGTGGGGTTGGCTGACTGGGTGGAGATGCATTTTAAGTTGGGGCTTGGGAGGACACACACTTTGAAGAGTTAGTTACAGAGTTCTCAAGAGATGTGCTGTGTTTGAGACATGGGGCCATCTGCATGGAGGCATGAAGAAGAGGAAACGTTCTGAGCTCAGAATCCAGGTCTGAATTGAAGGAAGGGTACAGGATGTGAGCTGAGAGATGGTGGATGTGGGGAGGTCAGGGTCCACATGAGGACCCCAAGGAGCCTCACATCTGAGGTCAGGCAGGACGCAAGAGAAAGGAGAAGAAGGTCAGGGCAGAGCAGGCTCTAAAAACCAAGAGAAGGCCAGGAGCAGGTCCTTTACCACAGCAGGACTGGTGTGGACCGTCGCGGGTCTGATCGCTCAGGTATAGCAGGTGGGCATAGGGAGAAATTGTGTACTTGGCCAAAAGAGAGGTCAGAGAGGGAGGATCTGTAGGCTGGATTCGGGACTGCTGGAAGCACAAGGGACATCTCCTCCGGTGCTCTCACAGGCTCCTCCGTGGGGCTTTCCGGATAAACTACCTCCTAAGACAGACTGGCACGTATTTGGTGTTTAGGGCATCTCTGTTGGCATTGAAAGAGCATTGGCCATTGAACTCCAGCCTACAGCTCCTCCCTCTCTGACCACTCTTTTGGCCAAGTACACAATTTCTCCCTATGCCCACCTGCTATACCTGAGCGATCAAACCCGGGGGCAACGGTTCACACCAGACCTGCTGTGGTAAAGGAGAATGAGAAAGTGGGCCCCTTGTTATCAAATGATATCAGCACTTGTCCTCTGTGTATCCCACTGCAGTGGACATGCTCTTAGGAGTCCCCTGTAGGGAGGGAACTGAGGGAGAAAGGAAAAGGGATTTATTTCTGGCCTTAGTGATTCAGGAATTCCATGTCTCTGTGCCTCAGTTTCTGTGCCTGTGGGAGTGCCAGTAGCTGCGTCTCCCTCCAGAGGGTAGAATACAGATGTGGACAGCAGCATTTAGAGTGAGGAAGCCAGGGAGAAGTAGCAGGCTGCTGGGTGGGCTGGGGTTCGCAGGGCCTGGCCTGTCACTGCCACTAAACTTTGTGTTCCTCCTGGCTACCCTCCTCCCTTGGTTCTGTGCCTCTTGAGCAAATTCATGGCACACATTTGCTAATAGAGCACAGTGGTTCTTCTTGAAAGGGAGCCCTCTCCTTCTGCTCTGCTTTGACTCTGGCAGTTCAAACAGCAGCTTTTGGGCCAGGGAGGCTGTCTCTGGCTTCCTGGGATGCTGACTGCCAACTCAGGACCTCACCACGGGTACTGACATTCGACTGAGGGGTGGCAATCTGCCTGGAGACACTTAGGTGGTCCTGCAGAAGATCGGCCTTGGGAATTGGCAGCCTTTCCATTTGTGGATTCATTCCAGCAGTGAACTCGCCAAAGGGCCATTCTGCTGAGACCTTTTATTTCTCATGAATGTCCCAGGCATAGGTCTTAAGTATGACAGGGCTCAGCTGGGGGTGAGGGGGCAGTATTGGTGGTAGATCTGCAGCCTCAAGACTGAATGGGTCCCTACGTGTAGCAAGAGCTGAGCTCAAAGATAGGGCTTTATTAGACTCCCCCAGCCAGGTTTGGGCTCCATCCTGGGATCTTCCTGCAGAGGGGGAGATCTGGCTCTCACACCCAAACACAGGTATGCTCTGCGTGCACCTGGGATGTGGGAGGTGGGATCTGCAGGAGGGCCCCTCCTACCTCCAAGCTCCCCCTCCTCCTCAGCAGGCCCTGTTAGGATCAAGCTTCAATGGTCAGACTCCATCTTGCTTTGGAGAAGGAGCCCTGGCCAGCTGCTGTTGAACATTGTCCTGTCTAGTGTGACATGGATGTGCACCAGTGGGACAAGAGCAGACCCAGCAGACTCCTTCCTCCAGACCATACTCCTTAGCATTCTTGTCAACCCTGGAGTACCTTGGTTGGGAGCCACAGCCGGGTCCCTACAGGAAACTAGCAGGATGTCAAGGACAGGTATCATCTTCCTTAAAGGGAGGGGCAGGATGCTCCACTGGAAAAGAAGCCCCATAGATGGCTGACCTACACCCCCCATTGAGCATGGACCACAGCTGGTGACTTGTCTGGGTGCACATCTGCCTACTGAGGGAGACCACCATCTGCCTTCTGGCTGGCCCAGGTTGGGCAGTATAAGCTGAACCATCATGTGCCTAGGAGCTGGGCCCTGGGAAGCCCTGCCTGAAAGCTAGTCATGACCCTGGGCCACTAGGTATTCTGGGCCGAGGGTGCTGAACGGGAGATGGCTGGCTGGGATGTGCTCAAAGGCATCACTGCCCAGGGATGGCATGGGGCAGAGGAAGCCACAGTGGCTTAGAATCCCACTGTTGACATAGCACAGGGAAACCTATCACCTACCAAGTGCCACCTCAGGAGAGGTGAATGAATGGGAAGGGTCGGGGAGCAGGATGAGAGGTAGAGAGGGAGGGGTCAGATGGCAGGGCTGGAGATACCACCCGTGATCAGACTCAATCAGGGCCGAGTTCTGTTTCCCCAGATGTGAAGATTGAACCCCAAGAAAAGGCCAAGGCAAGCGCAGAAAGCAAGTTTTACTTAAGGATGAGAACAGACTTCTCCCAGGAAGAAGATACCCAGGGTTGATATCCCAGGGAGTGGGAGGTCCTGCCCCTTTTATATACTTCAGAATTTCTTTGTTCTCCTGGCCTCTCCCCGCCATCCTGCATACATGGCCAGTGACCAAAGTGACTCATGACCTTTTGGTGGGCCAAAAGGTCATGAATGAAGCCATCCTCCAGGGGTCCAGGCTGGAAGAGAGCTGCCCAGGAGGCATTCATTAATAGCCCTTAGTTGGGAAGAACAGTTCCCTGAAAGCAGGTCACCTTGACAACAGCAGGTAAAGGGCTCTGGAGGTGAAGCATGACAGAAGAGACTGGACACCTGAGGAATTTTCAGGAAGCAGGTTTATTGACTGCAGGGTCCAAAAGGGCTAGTGCCTAAAATTTCTCCCTTGGACCATGAGTGAAAGGAAAGCGAGGAACCGGGAGACGGGCAAGCAAGAAATGAAAGATAGGAGATGGTAGGGTCCTTGCTTAGCATCTGGGTGGCCAGCTTAAGTGACAGCTGCCATTTTAAGGCTTTCCCACCCAAAGGCCTTTCTGAGAAAGACTCACCACTCAATCATACCAACCCCACCCTTAATGGCCCACATTAGGACCCGCCCCGCTCTAATCCCTGAGCCACCCCCCAAAATGTCCCAAACCCGAAGCCTGTATTACCTCTCCCCATCTATGGAGAGGTAGCCTTTATCTGTCAGCTCCGACAAGTAAACTGTCGTGTGTATCTCTGCCTGGTCTCCGACTTTCATTTCTTGTTCTCCATCTCCTGGTTCTTCGCTTTCCTTTCAGAGACTAGACAGAGTTGCACAGGAGAGTTTAAAGGGCATCTCTCCATAGATGGAGAGAGGCAAAACAGGCTTGAGTTCTGGGATTTTTATGGGACAGGCTCCGGGATTAGAGCCTGGCGGGTCCTAATTCGGGTGGTTAAGGGTGGGGTTGGTATGAGAGAGTGGTGAACCTTTCTCAGAAAGGCCCTTGGGTGGGAAAGGGCCATTCTTAGGATGGCGGCTGTCACTTAAGATGGCCATCCAGATGCTAAGCATGGACCTTACAATGACTATTTTAGAAATTCTTTGAACTTTATACACAGTGGGGGGAGGGGGCTAGGATGGTCGCTTGACAAGCGCTTTACATTCCATCCTCTAGACAGAGTTTCACAAGTTTTTTTTTTTTTTTTTTTTCTGCAAACCAGGCATTTACAAGAAGAGGAAACTACCACAATGCCCTTCTGCAGAAGTTTTTGCTGATAAAAAGCTTTCTGATAAGCTAAGAGGAACTTACATGCCACAAATATGGTGAGGGTTTCTGGTTTATTTTTTTGTAAGGTCTTCTAGGTAGAGGTCTCTGGCCTGCTTCAGAGCTTTAGCATTTTGATACCCAGAGGTCATAGACTTTGGCCTGGAGTGAAGTGGATGTGTCCTGAAGATATTAACATTCCATTCCCTTTGAATCACCTTCCATCTTCCTGACGAGATCTTCTAGCTACACTAACTGCCTGACCTTTGTTCCTGCTTCACTAAAATGGGGGTATCCGTGGTTTCTGGCTGCTACAGGGAAGGAAGAGCCTCCCAGAGACACAGTGAGCTACCTACCTGGCCAGGAGCAGGGTTCTGAAAAATTCCCCCTATGTAGGGCTTCCTTCCCAGTGGGCTGTGTGCTCTCAGCGGGAATGTTGCAGGACCTTCCATTATCGGGGAGGTCTCCCTGGGCCTTTCCCAATGAAAGCCACTTCTTCAGGAATAAGCTGGAATCTGTTCTCAGACAGCCAAGTCTATAATTCAGATGTGGAAACTTTCACATCCTAATTTAGGCCAGTTGCTAAAAGATTAAAATGTAGTTTGAGATATATACACATTATATACATTGAACATATAGTAATTTCCATCATGTGTGATGTGGGGTTAATAGCACAGAACTCACAGAGCTACTCTAAAGAGTAAATCCAGCACAGGGAATAAGGCATGATTTAAGTGTTCAGAAAATGCTGGACATCCATAATAGCTAGTATTTATTTAGAGGTGAGTTAAAGCTATGTGATTTCCACACATTATCTCATTACTTACTAATGGGGGTGGGGAGGAGTTTCTTAACCCACAGGTCTTGGAGAATGCAGAGAGAGTTTGTGGGGGGGGTCCCGGGAGTTGAGGGGGTTCCCTAACTCTAATACTCATTTGGAAACTCATGTGTTCTGTGTACTTTATGGCAAAACTATCTGTGGCTTTTAATTAGCTCCTCAAATAATGAAGAATGCGTTTCTAAATTATTTCTGTGCTGTTCAGCTCGTGCACAGGATGACATGTTCCCACAGGTAAATAATCCTATCACAGCAAGACTATGGTGTTTGTAACCAAATGTTTCCTGACCTTGGATAAAACTTCCCTCCCTTGAACTTTGCAAAAATATCCCTCAAGTCATTTCCAGTGTCAGAGGCAATGTGATCTATTTCAGGCTAAGGCGAGCACTTTCACCTCAAAGGCGTTGAGGCTCTGCACTTGGCAAGGGAGAGGATGACTAGAAGTAGGGAGGGCTAAGGGAATTCCATTTGGTGGCCCTTGCTTCTTTGGACCTGGGACTTGCGGTGCGCACCCTCATCCTGCCTGAGTGCTGCGCCTTTAAGGTCCACTGGGGGCGTGATGTCAGCTGCCCGGGAGCACTTAGAGAGGTGAGCCGGCAGCCTGCGCAGCGGGTGACTTGGACGCCGGGTTAGGAGTAAAACCCGCAGAGGGCTCCAGACTCCCACTTTGATCAGAGCACTTGGCCCCCGCGGGCCATGTCCTGCAGGCACTGAGTGAGCACTGCCCTGGCTCTGGGAGGGCGAGCGGCGCTATAGCAGCCATGAGCAGCTTCCAGTTGGAAGACTTTGCCGCGGGCTGGATCGGAGGTGAGTGCCGAGGGGACACTCGCGGACCGGAGCGTGAGCTACCGGCACTGCACCAAGTCCTCTGGCTTTGGAAACTTTGCCCCCCGCACCTTCCTTCACGCGCCGTGGCTGCCGCGACGCCTTGGTGCGGGGACCGTCCCTGGTTCGAAGCCCTCGAGTCCTCTCGGGTGGTCTGGCTACTCAGTGGAACTCCTCTGATTTCATGATTGACCCTGAGCTGATTTGCTTCAACCTTAGGATCCGAGGAGTTTGATCTGGTAATGATTAAGCAGTCCGTAGAGCTCACAGCCAATGGAGCCTCCCTGGCGGGCACCCACCCTTCAGTGACGGGTTTGCACCTGAATCTGGGGACGTGGCTAGCAGGAACTTGGCTGCGAGTTGGCGCTTGGACCCTGAATCCTGGGCGCGGGATGGTGAGGGGTTGCAAGGTCCGGCTGGCTCTAGGGGGAGCCCGGATTGGAAGGAGCAGAGCGCAGGGAGGGGAGCTCCAGGTTGCAGGTGCTCAGTAACAGCTGGCAGGAACCCTTCCTGTTCTCAGCAGTGGTCAGCCTTCAGCCAATGCGCTACTTCAAGGTCCTTCCTAGCACTATTGGGCCTACTGGTCCCTTCGCCATCACTCCCTGAGCTGCTCTGCTGGACCTCAGGTGGGTTGCTTGGGCCAGAGGTGCATCCAGTTTCCTTGCTTCTCCTTTTAAAATGCCTGTATTCCTCCTTTCTCAAGTATGAGGGAGTAAGTGTAGACGTTTGATGGACCTTGTTGATTGTAAAAAAAAAATTACCTTTATTTTGACCGGCCCAAGATTAAAAGAGATGCTGTTAAAAAATATAAAAAATTAAAAGAGATGCTGTTAAAAATATAAAAAAAATTAAAAGAGATGCTGTTAAATTCAGCCCCTCCCCCAAAGGAGGGGCACTAAATAAAAAGATCAACAAACCAGATAAGACTCCAGGTCCTCCCCTCCCACCTAGCAGGCCTCTGATGTTTTCCCTGGTAGCTGGCAACTGGTCCTGCACACACCTTCCTGGACAGAGGTAGCTTTTTCCACAGCACCCAGTTCTGTTGGCACAGGAGCCTGTGGGTGGGGCTGAGAATTGCCTCTCCTAAATTGACCAGCCAGAGGCCCATTTGACATACCCAAGCCCTCTTTGAACAGTCCTTCAACCACTTGGAGGGGTAGACAGAGAGGGGAGACCCCTCCCTGTATGGCCCCTTTAGTTTTCAGTAGAGTTGCAGATGGCTGGGTTTGAGAACTGCCCTGGAGGGTGGGCTGAGGCAGAGGAACCCAGACCTCTGATAAGACAATTCTGAGATTGCCCTTATTTTTGTTTGTTTATTTGTTTTTGCCTGCCTGAAATGATGGTGAAGGTAGTCACATGAATGCTTACTAGGTGTAACTTTACTGAGGTTTATGCAAAGCTTATTGAAGTTAATTTTACCTATCATAAAATTCATTTCAAGTGTACAATTGAATGATTTTTAGCAACTTTACCAAGTGGTGCAACCGTCACTATAAATGAGTTATT